>NC_045426.1:501684817-502351317 GCF_902635505.1 Sarcophilus harrisii
GCCATCCAGAGTTATTGTGAGCAAAATCACCTTTGCTATTTTAATACAGTTTCAGGAGATGGAGGGGCTGTGAACTGAAGAGACAAATTCTTTGATTTACGGTACGGAAAGAGCGTACTCTCTGTACCTCTTGTTACTGTGATTAGTTGTGCTAACATTTCTACTGGGTTTTCAAGGATGCTGGGAGGCAGGATTATTGCTGATATATATTTTTATCTATATTTTGTAGATGTAGAAATTGTCATTTAATGTGGCCTGGGTAGGGTAGGGAGTGTTCTATTCATCATGTTCTGATTAATGTGAACAAGTTAGAAAAGTACTTTTTAGGGGAGAGAAGGGTAATGTGCTAGGAGAAACAAGCAAATGGCATCTATGGTGTTTGTTTTGGGGTCTCTGATTTCAGCTCATAAATGTGCTTAGATGCTTATATATCAGTTCAAGTGGATATGTTACCTCCTCTGCACTATCATTCAATAAACCTACCAGAATAGAAAACCACATGAAGGTAACAAGTCAGATTTATCTTGACCTTTATCAGAATTGTACTAGCTTCTGGTTTTTTGTTCCTAAAGAAGCATGTTCAGAGATGCTGTGCAAAATCAGAGCAGCCTTTGCCAAAATCCCCACAATCTCTTCTTTCCTTTAAAGAAGGTTTCCATTTTTTTCCAACATGCATTTGCAGAAATTCATTGTTCGAAAAAGCAGATTTGGTTTAACTGAAGTAGGAGATCTGTCTGTTGAAGACATGAAGAAGATTCGCTATCTCTCTCTCATCGAATTGACAGCCTTTTATGATGCTCTGGGGATTGAACTGAAGAGGGACCGAACAGACAAAGTAAAAGGACGAGGTAATCTGAGCATTGGGACCCAATGATTCAAAAATAGTGGGGTACTGCAGTGAAGTATTGCTTAACTGGTTCCTTTCTTTCCTTCATTTCTTCTTTAACTTTGAAGAAAATGGACTTTTTGGTGTTCCACTTAATGTCCTGTTGGAAAACGATCAAAAGAAGTTCCCTGGAATTAAAGTTCCTCTTATCTTCCAAAAAGTGAGTAGAATGCAAATCCATAGCATCAGTAGGGCTGAGACTCTATGTTTGGTACTTATTAAGCCCATTATTGAATTTTTACTTAAGTTTTTAGATATCATATGCTTGATACTCTTTAAACCTATCATTAAATATTATTGAGGTTTCTAGATTTTATATATTTGCTTTTTATTAAACCCAGTATTAAGTTATTTCTCATTTTTAGAAGACAGCCAAGTAGTACAATAAAACACTGGGTTTGTAATCAAGAAGACTTCAATTTAAATTCAACTACTAGAACTTATTAGACGTATGACCCTGAACATATCACAATCTCTGCCTCAGTTTCCTCATCTTTAAAATGGGGGTACAATAGCATCTACCTCCCTAGTTATGAGGATCAAATAAGTTAATAATTGTAAAGTGCTTTAGCACAGTGCCTGGATCCTAGAATATCAATATCAATTAATAGAATATCAATTGAATAACTATTATATTTTAGTAGTTATTAAAAACTATTATTAAATTGTTACTAAGGGTTAATAATGCAAATACTTTCATTTATACCTAGGGCCAAAATTGATAAATATATTGATATTTCTTAATCTTATTTTGCACACTCTTCTTAAATTCCTACAAGAGAACCATTTACATAATTAATTTTGTTCAATAATTCAACAAATTTTTGTTAAATGCGGGCATAGTAACCCAGGTGTTGGAGATATGAACCTGTCACAACTCTCTGTTTTTGAATGGTTTGTAATTTAATGAGGGGAAGTATAAATAAACAAATAACTGTGATACAAGAAGAATAAGGTGTGGATAAGGGAAAAAAGAGTCCCAAAGAATTTCAGAGGGGAGAGATGGTGGTGGAGTAGGGAGAGTACACGAGGAACGGTATGACCAAAGGTATGAAGGCAAGAATTAGGGATGGAGAATAAGTCTACTTTGTTTCTAACTGGAATGTAGAATCAACTGCAAGAGAGTAAGATGTGTTAAAGTTGGATCTAGATTGTAGAGGGCTTGAATGCCAGAATTGTTGAGTATAAGGGTGACATGATTATTGCAGTGTACTTGAGTAATAGCATGGAGGATGAATTAGGGAACTCATAGAATAGAAATAGGATGAACAGTTTGAAGCCTGTCGCTGTATGATTGTGGTCTGGTTTCCAACCAGAGGTTAAGAAAAACATAAGGTAGCTTGTGCAATGGAAAGAGAACTAGATTTGTAATTAAAACAGGGTTTGAATCTCAGCTCTAGCACCTCCTGCCTTTGTTATCTTAATTTTTCTCACCTGTCAAAGGGAGGATTGCATTATTATTATTGAGTTAGTTGTGACCGTTTTGGGTTTCCTTGGCAAAAGATTCTGCCATTTCCTTTTCTAGTTCATTTTACAGATAAGTGACAGGGTCATACAGCTAGGAACTGTCAGAGACTGGATTTGAACTCATGAAGGTAGTTCTTTCTGATTTCAACCCCAGTGCTCTATCTACTATGCTATCTAGCTGCCATAGAAGGAATCAAAGGTTCTTTCCAGCTTTAAGTCTACAATCCCATGAAATATGGTGATTCTTGTGGGACTGGAGAGGAGAATATCCCTGAAAGAAATATTATAGAACTGGGAACAATAGAACTTAGAAAATGAATGGATCGATGAATCATATGACATGATACCAACACAACAAGGTTGGGAGCCTGGACAAATTATGTTACAAACAAAAAGAGAAAAGTCTGAGAGAAGGCTAGATTTGGATGGAGAAATTTGAGAGGTTGGAAGGGAAATATCTAGTAGATAATTGGAAATATAGGGTTGGAGCCTTGAAGCAAAGCTGTGAGTGAAGATGTAGATTTGGGAATCACCTGTAATTGAGGGTATGAGAGTGGATGAAGTCATTAAAGGAGATAGATAGTATAGGAAGAGAAGATAAGAGAGTTTTGAACTGAATCTTTGAAAACCTTCTTGTTTAAGTGATAGAATGTTGGAGAGGAGCCAGCTACAAAGTCAGAGAAGAAATAATCAGAAAGGTAGGAGAAGCTTGAAAGTGCAATGATGAAAGTATAGTGGAGTTAAAGGAAAAAGGGATGGGCCACAGTGTCATGACATAAAAAAGTCAAGGATGACAGACTTTAAAAAAAAAAAAGCATCAGATTTGATGAGGAAAATATCACTAGTGATACTCCAGAGAATTATTTCAGTAAGGTGGTGAGGATAGTAGTCAGATTGAAATGGATCAAGGAGGGCAAAAGGAAAGAGTTTGACGGTGAAAAGTTTGGAGCCACATGAGAAGATAATTTGATAGCATTGGCAAAATCATGAGAAGGGATTCAGTTAGGGGAAAAAAGATATAGTAAAGATCTAGGCATATTTACTGGTTGAGGGTAGAAAACATAGGTGGGGAGAGAGAGAAAGGGAAGGAGTGACAGAGAGAAAGAGACAAAGACACAAACAGAGGGGGAGAGAGAGACAGAGACAGACACACAGACAGAGAAAGAGACAGACAGAGAGAGAGAGAGAGAAAGAAAGAGAGAGAGAGAGAGAGAGAGAGAGAATTAATTGAAATGGTGAGATGAATGGTATTAGTAGAAAGATTCAGTTTAGCAAGGAAGGGTTTACCTCTTTCTCTTGGGTTCAGAGTAGAGAATGGGTGAGAATGTGAATAAGAGGGGAGAAGTGGAGGAAGGATGTTGAGGAAACTCATTTAAAGGCAGAATAGTATTATGGAAAGAGAATTGGAGGTAAAAGATAGGAGATCAAATTCTCCTTTTTCTTAACTATCTGTGATTTTTACTAAATGACTTCACCTGTCTTTTCTCATCTGTCACATGAGATGGTTAGACTAAGTGATCTCGCAAGTTCCTTCCAGCTCCATATTTATGTACCCAAGTCAAATAATCATATGCTGACTGTTTATTAAAAGTCAGTGATGTCAGATTTTTCTCTACACTTTTCTTTTGCATGAAAGGAGAAAGCATAATTTCATGAGTTGCTTACTTTATTTTTTCCCATAGTTTCTCCAAATGTAATATATTTGTTGTATAATTTGGAATAAAAGACAATATATTTTTGTTAACAAAGACATTTAGTTAGTTAATTATATCCATATACAATTGCTTGTTAGATTAGCTTTTAAAAATAGTTTTACATTTTGAGAACTTACTTTTCAAATACTGATAAGTAAAAATAAATAACTGGTTATTTGGAGCTCTTTTTTCTTAGTGTAAATGTGACCTTCCTAAAGAAATATTTTTAGGGAAGCATTTTGCAAAACATTTTTATGTTATACAAATTGCAATTGTAGGCATCCTTATTACTTTTTAAACAAATAAAAAAAAAGTTTTTTTTTTTTTTTTTTTATAACCCAGGAGATTTACATTTGATTTGCATTTTCATTGATTTGCATAACTGTGAATCTTTAGTGACATCCAGTGGCATAGTTAAAATGGCAAAAATATATTTATAAATTCTAACATTTCTAAATTAAAATTAGTACCTTTAAAATGCTGAATGAGCTATTGTCATATACTAATTAAGAACTAAAAATCTTTGCAATTTTTTCTCTTATCTTCTCTTATTTGCATACAGACTCCCCAAATTGTCCCCCTTCACAGCTGAATATCCAGCAACAACCTGAGCTTTTCCTCCTGAACCACTTTCATCATACCAAATACTGAATACTCCTATTCATACACTATATAAAAGACAGAGTTCAAAGAAACTTTATATAATTCAAGTCTAAGAAACCACAGTATAATACTTTTAGTTGATAACACATTCTTCTAGCTTTTAGTACTTTTTTTTTGTTGCCAGATCTAGAGATGATTGTATCTTTTATCTTCCTTCCTGCTGTGGACCTGTCTCCAGAAGGAGAGAGAAAGACTGGTGATAGAATTTATGCCATGACGGATGTAGTGTAGGACCCCTGAGCCTTCTTGTTAGTTTATACTCTTGTTTGTGAAAGCAGAATTATATAATTTTTAAACACATTATCATGCGAAGAATTATAATGGATCAGTGAACACTATGAAGTTTGATATGACAAAGAAAAATAACAGCAAATACAAACCCCCACAGATATTTAAATATCTGATAAAAGTTTTATATATTAACTATTTGCTGGGCAGCTGGATGGTGTACTAGATAGAGTACCAGCCTTAAGTGAGGAGGACCTGAATTCAAATTTGGCTTCAGAACTGTGACCATGTGCAAATCACCTACTCCTGTTTGCCTCAATTTCCCCATCTGTAAAATGAATTACAGAAGGAAATGGCAAACTGTTCCAGTACTTCTGCCGAGAAAACTCCAAATGAGATAAGTTAGACAAAATTGAAATAACTTAAAAAAATAAATTAATAAATAGGCACGAGGAAGGAAATAAGTGAAGCATGCATAACCACTTGACAATTTTCTAAGCATTGTGTTAAGCACCTTACAAATTATTATCTCATATGATCCTTACAAAAACTTTATAGTGATAATGATAGTAGGCGCTATAATTATTCCCATTTTTAGTTGAGAAAATTGAGAAAGAGATTAACATGTTCACATAGTTAATTAGTGTTGATGAGGATGGATTTGAACTCGGGTCTAGTGCCCTACTAATTATACCACTTAGGGGCTTGATAAATGTTTAGATGATTTTATTTGCATAAATTTTTAAAAATTTAAGTGACTGTTATTTAGGCTTTTTTCCCCCAAATCAGATAAAAGGCATGTTTTTAAATGTACCTTTATATTTTAAAAGCTTTTGCAGAAACTTGAAGAAACAGGCTTGGAAACAGAAGGAATTCTTCGAGTCCCAGGATCTGCATCCAGAGTCAAGGTACCAAGCATTTCCTCTAACCTTGTTGCAGAAATAAGTTTATTTCTTACTTGGGTCATTTCTAGAGTTATCTGTTTTGTTTGAATTTGATGGATAAATTCAATGACATGGACAAAAAACAATACGCTAAGACCTGGTATTACATTTAATCCCTATAGTTTATAAATTTATAATTGTATTATCTGAATTATCTTATCTTATTCATCAAATTCACATCCAGTTCAGCTATTGTTCAGTCGTTTCAATTGTGTCTTACTCTATGACTCTATGTAGGGTTTTCTTGGCAAAGATAGTGGAGTGATTTGCCATTTCTTTCTCTGGTTCATTTTATAGGTGAGGGAATTGAGGAAAATAGGGCTAAGTGACCTGTCCAGCGTCACACATCTGGTATGTGTCTGAGGCCAGAGTAGAACTTGGAAAAATGAATTTTCCTGACTCCCATTATGGGCACTCTATCCACTGCACCACCTAGCTGCCCTAATTCAACTGTTAAATTTTTTAAAAATGAAAATAGTATGCTTTAGTCTACATTCAGAGTCTATGGTTCTTTCTCTGGATGTGAATATCATTTTCTATCATGAGTCCTTTATAATTGTCTTAGATCATTGTGTTGTTGAGATGAGCTAAGTCTATCTTGGTTGATTATTAGATAATGTTGCCGTTACCATGTATGCTGTTTTCCTGGTTCTCATGCAACAGTTTAAAAAAAAAAATTCTCTAAAGGAAAAATTTGGGTAGTGTAGAGCATAGTTACTACTTTATTTTTATTTGGTGCTGATGAAACTCTAAAAAGGAAGATGTACCTATGAAAGAAAAGTTCTTCTCATTAAGTCCAGTTTTATGAAAATTGTCCTTTTAAAAATAGGATTCAAGATCCTTAAAAAGGATGAATAATTGATTAATGGCTGATAAAAGGTTTCAAAAGACCAGTGGGAAGTGGGGAGTATATATCTGTTTGGTCCTAAAGCTAAGTACAGAGAATTTATAGAAATGAAAGAATATCCTTTCATCCATTCTACAAGAATTTCTATTTGTAGGAGAAATAATAGGGCAGGTAGGTAGTTGGGAAAAGGTGGATTCAAATATAGCTTCAGATACCTACACTGTTGAATTAATAGAATAATAATAAATACCATATGGCACATGAAGATTTGCAAAGCACATTATGTAGATTATGACATATGATCTTCATAATAATTTTATGAGGTGGGTGCTACTATTTTCCCCATTTTACAGATGCGGAAACTAAGCCTGAAATAGTTTAAATTAGGGTTCTTCACCTTTTGGGGTTATGGATTCCTTTTGTAGACTGGTGAAGCCTATAGAAAAAGCCTTCTTAGTATTTTATTGGGTTTTTTAAATACAAAATGCCAAAGATCATCAAGGAAAATAATTATATTGAAATAGTTATCAAAGAGTTTTTTTGTTTGTTTATTTTGTTTTGTTTTTTTAAAGGATCATGGATTCAAGGTCCCAGGTTAAGAATCCCTGGGTTGAATGATTTGTTTTAGAATTTTACAGCTTGTAAGTATGAGAAGCAGGTTTTGAACTGAGGGTCACTTTTACTCCAAACTCAGCTTTCTCTTCTCTGTGTCATTTACCTGCCCTTAACACGTGACCAGATACTTTTCTGTGGGATATAGAACAAGAGGAAATGGGTTTTAAACAGTGGTAGAGGGGATACAATTTATAAGAGAAGGGAATAGAAGAAATGCTCGTGAGAGAAAAACCCTCATGAATGTCAGCTTTTGTGAGGCATCCACTCTGAAGGTGTGCATATATGAAGAGTTAGCTTTTAGGTACAGACAGAAGGAAAATGAATTTGTTTCTAAAGGCAAGTCTAGAAGTCCAAGTTTGTATAGTTTCTGTAAAGCATATGGATGAATCATGAATCTTGGCTACATATGTTCTTATATAAAAGTCTGAAGGAGAGCACTGGAAAGAGAGGAAGAAAGGGAAAAAAGGAATCAGTCCATAACAGGCATGATCTAAATTTACAGATGAAAGATAATGCTTTTGAGTTCAATCTTGGTTTGTTTAAGTCTGTCTAATCAGGCAACCAATCAGAAGTCAAGGAAACAAGTTTCCTAAACAGAACCAGATCCTATCTTTCCAAGCCTTCATATATTATTGTGACATTTGGGTTTGCACACATCCTAACTGGTTCAGGTTGTGTGTGTGTGTGTGTGTGTGTGTGTGTGTGTGTGTGTTTAAAAAAAAAATCCAAACATGTGGATATGATTAAAAGTCTCTTTTCTTTTTATAACCAAGTGTATAAGACATAATACAAGACATCTTGTATATGTATGTTATGGTACACTATAAACATTTCATGGACAATCATAACTTACTCATAAGCTTTTGTCTGAAAATGCTTATGAAAATTACTTTTAAGTGGGGTTAATGATTCTTCATCACCAGATTCTTTGTGGCTACTTTTACACAAGTATATTCCTGTGCACTGTGGTCAACATGAAAGTGACCATGTAAATACAACCTTTCTTTACTAATAGATTTAATAACTTTCAAAATCTTTATTTCATTCACCTTGTTTAAAAGAGAATGTAATCTGGGTATTCTAATCATTTGGGCTCCAAAAAAGCAAATGGGAAAGTGTTTTAGAGAACAATGTAGAGAAGCAGAAAAAATGTTATTAGAAAAGAATTGTAACCTTATATCCTAAACATTGAACAACTGTATTGCTTTAGCTAGATTTTTTTATTAAATTATGGCTAACTGCTTTTCTCAGGAAGTATTTTTATAGTCACATTTAGAAAACATAAACAATATATTATAAAATAAAACACATAAGATTTTTAAGTCCTACCATTTTTCTTGGTAGATTCAAATTCAGCTAGTGTAATGACACTAAAAACATGGTTTCTAACATGTACCACTGTAAAATTCTTGCCCAGGTTTTTATATATTAAAAACTTCATTAAAAATGACTGGAAGGTTGGTTCAGAGAAGAAATCACTGGGTTCAGCCAGACAGGACGTGCAGATGCCAAGCCAATCCTGATTTGTGAGGCCTGCTCTAATTGGAAGCAGTTAAAAGCTTTTTCTTTTTCAGTGACTTTCTTCTTAATAAAGGAAGGACACTTGAACCAAGCACTAGGGAAATTTATTTTATGGAAGAGGGTCGAATGTATGATCTGTGAGATTTTCTTCATTCCAGGTTTCAGTGTTTTTCAGAATAGACTGTTTTCTAATCATTTTAGCTATTTGGTTTCCTTGTTATTGAATCTAAAGATTCAGGCTCTTGCAACATTTATTAAAAACAAAAAAATATATATCTTTCTCACAAATGGGAGCAACATTTCTTTTCAACAGCATTTTACTACTATACATATAAAGATATATGACATATAAGACCTATAAAGTAATACATATAAAGATAGTTTTTAACATTCATTTTTGTTAGACTTTTTGTTCTAAATTTTTCTCCCTTCCTCTCTTATCTCCCCCCTCCCTAAGACTAAAGCTATCTGACATAGGTTAAACATGTACAATCCTTTTAAACATATATCCGTATTTGTCACATTTTGCAAGAAAAATCAAACCAGGAAGGGGGAAGCACAAGAAAGGAAAAAGTAAACAAACAAAGGTGAAAAATACTATGTTTTGATCCAAATTCAGGCTCCATTTTCTGGATGCTGATGGCATTTTCCATCCCAAGTCTATAGGAATTGTCTTGGACCCACCACATTGCTGAGAAGAGCCAAGTCCCTCACACTTGATGATCACATAATCTTGTTACTGTGTATGATGCTCTGGGAGCAACAATTTTTTTCCCTAGGGGTGACTTAATCTTATTATTATATTTTTGATTCAAAAATTGAATCAGAAGAAAAAATACTTCAATCTGTATTCAGAGTTGATCAGATAGATCTCTCTCTAGAGTTAGCATTTTTTACATTAATTCTCTTGGATTGTTGTGGGTGATTTTTCTTATCCTGCATATGTAGAATGAATTTCTACTTGGGAAATTCCTAAACCTAAAAATTTAAAAAAAGAAACAAACTATAAAAGACTTTGGTTTCCTTCTGCCTTCCCATCCTCCCCACAAGGATATTTGCTTTATAAACTATGTTGATTGTTGTTTGAAATTCCTGGTCTCCTATTCTCATTAACCTTGAATAGATAACATGGTGTCCTTTTCAATTAATTGTCCTTTGCTTTTTTATTTTTATTTTTATTTTCCTTTTTCTTTTATTTGGCAAAGTTTTTGCACCTGGTTCAGCTGCTTCCAAAGCTGGGCCAATATTTTGCTATGGTAGAAACAAAGGAGGGTTGGTTTTTGCAAGAGCAGCTCTATGGGATTTCTGGTACTTCTGTTGTTTGAATTCCTGAGAAATCTACAGTTTACATGCCATTAAAAAAAAAAAAAAACCTGCTTTTCCCATTTTATAGAGTAAGAAACAAAGGCAGAGGTTTTGATTTATCTACAATCAATAGCTAATGAAAGAATGGAATCTTGAATATAGACCTGATTCCAAATCGGGAGATATTGCTACTACACCACATCTCTCCTTTACTCCATTGTGTCAGAACAAGAGTTCCTATATAATAGATGGCGAAAGATGGAGCTCTTTTTTTTTTTTTTTTTTTAATAAGTCCTTCTTCTGGCTATTCTTTTCAGTGGCTATGGAGTATTATAAAGTCAGGAAGACCTGGGCTGAGTATCCATCTGAGAACACATTAGCTTTCAGTGTCCCCTGCAACCAAGACTTTTAAGTTATAGGTGATTTAAAAAATTTTATTTATTTTTGACATTCATTTTTTAAATGTTTGAAAATTCTTTCCTTCACAGAGAAAAGAAACAACGTGATATCAATTATCACAAAATTAGTGCAAGCACAAACACAGAGAATCAATTCATTTTTTGTTGCATCTTGGCTTAAAAGGCTGAGTGCACAATCATCTGTAAACCAAAAAATCATGCACCAATACTCTCTCCACTTTAGTTTTGACTTGTAGCCTTTTTAAGTTGAAGAATTTACTATCAGTGTGTTAGCTGACCTTTCAGATGTCATGCTTATCCTTATTGAAGACATTTGACAAAGTGGCTAAGCATACAGCCTTGTTTCACTCCATCGGTGACTGAGAAAGTATGATCAATTATACATGTGAAGTCATGCAAAATATTTCATATTAGTCATATTGCCGTAGAATCCCTAAAACAATAGAAGCAAAAAACATAAAGAAAGTAGGAAAAAATACTTCAATCTGTAATCAGAGTTGATCAGATAGATCTCTATCTAGAGTTAGCATTTTTTACATTAATTCTCTTGGATTGTTGTGGGTGATTTTTCTTATCCTGCATTTGTAGAATGAATTTCTACTTGGGAAATCTCCTAAACCTAAAAATTTAAAAAAGAAACAAACTGTAAAAGATTTTGGTTTTCTTCTGCCTTTCCATCTTTCCACAAGGATATTTGCTTTATAAAATATATTGATTGTTGTTTGAAAATACAGTGATCTATATTATCTCTGTTGGGTTGAAAGTTTCTCAGGGGCATAAATCAAATCTTCACAACTCTAAAGAGTCAAGTAGTAAGTCATTTTTCTGCTGCATTTTTATTTCGTATTTCTGCTGGTATAAATTAGGAAGTAGTGGCAAAAGATAGGGAGCTATAGAGCAAATTGATTACTCCTTGGCACAGTGCCTAGCACATAGTAGGTACTTAATAAATGTTTTTTGATTGATTGAAAGCAGATCAGATATAACCTAAAATTAAATAAACTACCACTTGAAATCTGGCTGAAATTGTCCATAAAGTAATTATGTTCAGCCTCTCTAGTCACTTTCTCATGGCAATCAGTATCTGCAGAGGGATTCTCTTTATATCTGTTTCAGGCAAAAGCCTTGTATTCTCTTAATCTTATAATAATACAAGCAGTAAGACAGATGAGGTTGCCTTCAAGGGGAAAAAAGTATTGGAGAAGAGGTGACAAGTAAAAGTGGATGAATACAAACCAGCCAGGCTTATTAGACTTTTTAGAGACCAAGTAATCTTTGAAAACCGTTTTCAAGATTTAAAAAGCCAGGAAAGGCTTTTTAAGTTATGATAGCTCAGACACTCAATCTCCCTTCCCCCATCTCTGCCAAAAAAGCCCAGCACACAGACAAAAAAAATCACATGTGGAAGAAGCCTGTGTGTCTTGGCTGAAAAGGCTGCCAGCACCACTCCTGGAATATATCATTATTCTACGTGTGCAGAAAGAAGTAAGATCATCTTTATTGGGCACGTTCCCATTCTGTATGTGAACCATCTGAGGGACATACTTTCTTGCGAAAGGCTAGGAAGGAAGGGGGGGAAAGGGAAAGGAAAGCTTTGTCAAAGCCCAAAGTGTTTGCTTTGTGGGAAGAAAAAGTATTTTGCCAAGACCACAGAAATGAAATTATGGTCAAAGTGAAAAAAAATCTGTATTTATATAGAATTAGTCATGCTTTTAAGACTTCCTCCCCCCAAGAAACTATTAAAACACCCATGAGAGACATTAATTTAAAAGTTATTATTCAAAAACTGTCATTCTCAAACAAATACCAGTATACAAACCTGCATTATAAACAGGCTTATATTGTAGATAACTGGCTAATGAAGAGTCATCTGAGAGCTTAGATAAGGGATTGATAAAGTAGAGAATATATGAGTCAGCAGTTGGAGCAGAGGATGCTAGGATCAGGGATAGCATGGTTCCTATAAAGCATGTCTTTTTTTTATGGGTAGTTATGATCTATTTGAGCTGGACAATTAACTACAGGAGGGAATTCGGGATACAGTCAGGTATCTTGCAGAAATTACCAAACTGGGGTTGAGGTGGAGGGTTGTGCTGGAAAGAACATAACTAGGGAGGAGAAAAGTAGATAGGGAGATACTTCAGATTGGTTGGGAATGTTCAGAAGGACAAGACAGAAAGTTTAAGCTTAGGAATAAATATTATTTGATGAATAAGGTAAGAGAGAGAGGAAGCAAAGCCATAATCAAGAAGAGCTGAAGTCAGCAATCTAAGTCTAACATCTAAATAGTAGTGTGTTAGTGTCAGAGATCTCAAGGACAGAAGGGAACCAGAACAGTTGGCAAAACACTCCTATATTTTTGCTAAGACATCCAAAATAAGGTCATGCCAGTTCCAATGGTCTTGGGATGAAAAGAGCCATCTGTACCTAAGGAGAGGACTGTAGGAACTGAACGTGGATCACAACATAGCATTTTCACTCTTTTTGTTGTTGTTTGCTTGTATTTTGCTTTCTTTCTCATTTGTTTTCCCTTTTTGATTTGATTTTTCCTTGTGTAGTAAGATAATTGTGGAAATATGTGTAGAGAAATTATACATGTTTAACATATATTCGATCATTTGCCATCTGGGGGAGGGAGTGGAGGAAGGGAGGGAAAAAATTAGAACACAGGGTTTTGTAAGGGTGAATGTTGAAAATTATCCATGTATGTATTTTGAAAATAAATTTATTTGAAATTTGAAAATAAATTGAAAATAAATTTTTTAATTTAATTTAAAAAAAAGAAAAATAAACAAAATAAGTTCATGGAAAGTTTGAAGATACTGAACAACATGTGCCAGGCATTGTGCTTTTTAAATACTTTACAAATAAGATGTGATTCTTACAACAAATCTGGGAGATTGGTGATATTATCTGCACTGAACAGTTGAGGAAACTGAGACAGACAGAAGTCGTTTTAGGATACAATTAAGTGTCTGAGGCCCTGAGTTTGAATTCAGGTCTTCTTGACTTCAACTAGGTTCAGTACTCTGTCCACTATGCCACCAAAAAATGACCTTTATTAATCTTATTGCACAGAGGAAGGGGCAGTCATTGAACATTTGACTATTTCCTTTGGTTGCAGAACCTCCGCCAAGAACTTGAAAGCAAATTTTATGAAGATACATTTGATTGGGACCAAGTTCGCAACAATGATGCAGCAGGACTGCTAAAGATGTTTATCAGAGAACTCCCCAGCCCTCTCTTTACTGTGGAATATCTGCCTGCCTTCATTGCCTTGGTGGAAAGTAAGTGAAAACTTCACCTTAGCATAAATAAGATACTTGTAACAGAATGAGGCATAAAGCAAAAAAAAAAAGGTGACTGATTAGATATGACCGGTAAAAAAGAATATTTGTGGCAAAGCATTCCTTTTCCTCCCTCACTTTTTAAAAAAAAATTTCTAGTTACTTGGGGGTATTTGATGTAATAATAACAGCAGCTAGCATTTATATAGCACAAAGTTTTGGAAAGTGCTTTTCAAAGTATTTTATCTAATTTGTTTCTCACATCAACCCTGTGATTTTTACAGATATGGAAACTGAGTCAGGTGGAGATTTATTTTTTTTTTGAATGATTTGTTCAGAGTTACACAGCAACTGAGTAGGGCAGGATTCAAACTCAGTCAGACTCTAGATTTGGAATTGAAATAATTTTTTTCCACCAAAGTTGTCTTGTTTATCCTGAATATTTTACCACAAGAAACTGTAGAATCTGCCTAGCCAATTTCCAGGATCCTCTGTTACACAATTCAGGTCTTGAAGGTCCCTTCATTTTGCCCAGATTTGCCCTTTATCTGCTATTGAGCATCATAGCCCAGAAAGCAAGGTCTCTACCTAAGAAAAGGTGTTTTATTTCTCTGATATCATTATGTTGTATTTTCCAGGTAAGTGCTTATAATAACTGTTATGAGGAAAGAAATGAACAGAGACTCTTCTTGACACTTAATTTGATCAACAAAAATCCCTTGAGCTGGCCAAAAAAAAAAAAAAAAAAAAAAAAAAATACAGCCTTCCTCCTTTGGTCATAGCAAGTACAATAATCCAAAAACAATTAGAGCTCCTCAAGTCTAATTAATGATAATGGCTAGCATGTGTATAGTGCTTTAATGTTTGTTAAGCATTTTGGAAGTATTATCTCATTTTTGTTTTCACAAAAATCCTTAGAAATAGGTACTATCATTAATTCCATTTTACAGATGAGGGCACTGAGGCAAACAGGTCAAGTGACCTGCTCAGTTATTATGTATTTGAGAGTAGATTTGAACTCAGGTATTTCCTGACTTTATATCTAGTTCTTTCTCCATTATGTTACCTAATGTATCCCTAGGTCCATGATCTGGAAATTTCCCAACTTTTTCTCTCTTGTTTGGTGGAGGCTTTCTTCAGAAGCCTCATGTACATAATGGGAAAATTGGACTTATCCCATGCCTCAGTTATCTCATTCATAAAATGCAAAATTGGACTAGATATAGATATCTGAGATTTCCTCCATTTGCTGCAAAACTTAATTTACGGTACAAGAACTAAAGTACTTTATACTAAGTGCTTTAACTAAGGTCATAAAATTGGTCAGTATTAGAACAAGAAAGATTTTTTTTTAACTTTCCATCTGAAGCTTTTATCATTACTTCATTAGTCCCTTATAAGAATTCCAATTGGATTTTAATAATCAAAAGGCATATTCATTTACAGACTATGCTCTGTAAGGGCACTGATTGTTCAGGAGCTGCAAAATCATTAAAATTGTTATAGAAGATGGTAATTAGTGAGCTCTTAAATTGATAAGAAAAAGCATTGTTCTAAAATTAGTATGTTTCCAGATCATCTCAGTTTTCAACCGTTATCAGTGGCAGGAAAGAAAAGAATTGTTAACTTTCCTATTCTAGAGGGAGATAATGAAACATCGGGAGGTCTTTCTGAGATTTAAATTTAGGTTACATTTATCTAAGTCCACTATCATTTGTTCTATGTAAGAGCTAAAGTTAGTGGCAATGTAGAATAGTGGATAAAGAACTCATCTCAGAACTAGAAAGATCTGGGTGCAAGTGTTGCTCTTGTTATATACTGATTATATGACCCAGGGAAGTGAATTTTCAGCATTGTAGGCAACTTAACTATTATGTTAGTAATAATTAGCATTTAATTTGCTAAGTGCTTTACAATTACTGTCACATTTTTATCCTCATAACAACCTTGGGAGGTAAGTGCTGTTATTATGTTGTTTTTTTTGAGTTGAGGAAACTGAGCCAGATTGAGATTAAGTGATTTCCCCAGGATTATACAACTAGAAAGGGTCTAAGCCTGGATTTGAACTTGGATTCCAGGTCCAAAGTTTTTACCTTCTTTTGTGTCATGGATTTCATCTGATTTGGCCCATGGATCCCTCTCTAAATTACATCTTGAAAATGTACAAAAGAAAATTCATAGTAATACAATAGAAATCAATTCTTTTTTTTTCTTTTTTTTTTTTTTTTTTAATTTAATAGCCTTTTATTTACAGGATATATACATGGGTAACTTTACAGCATTAACAATAGCCAAACCTCTTGTTCCAATTTTTCACCTCTTACCCCCCCCACCCCCTCCCCTAGATGGCAGGATGACCAGTAGATGTTAAATATATTAAAATATAACTTAGATACATAATAAGTATACATGACCAAAACATTATTTTGCTGTACAAAAAGAATCAGACTCTGAATTATTGTACAATTAGCTTGTGAAGGAAATCAAAATGCAGGTGTGCATAAATATAGGGATTGGGAATTCAATGTAATGGTTTTTAGTCATCTCCCAGAGTTCTTTTTCTGGGTATAGCTAGTTTAGTTCATTACTGCTCCATTAGAAATGATTTGGTTGATCTCGTTGCTGAGGATGGCCTGATCCATCAGAACTGGTCATCATCTAGTATTGTTGTTGAAGTATATAATGATCTCCTGGTCCTGCTCATTTCACTCAGCATCAGTTCGTGTAAGTCTCTCCAGGCCTTTCTGAAATCATCCCGTTGGTCATTTCTTACAGAACAGTAATATTCCATAATTTTCATATACCACAATTTATTCAGCCATTCTCCAACTGATGGACATCCATTCAGTTTCCAGTTTCTAGCCACTACAAAAAGGGCTGCCACAAACATTCGTGCACATACAGGTCCCTTTCCCTTCTTCTCTTTGGGATATAATCCCAGTAGTAACACTGCTGGATCAAAGGGTATGCACAGTTTGATAACTTTTTGAGCATAGTTCCAAACTACTCTCCAAAATGGTTGGATTCGTTAATAGAAATCAATTATAATGAAATAAAGATAAAGGGTTTTTTTTCCCCATTCATGTTTGCAAACTTCCTGAAATCTGTCCACAAAATGTTAGTTGCAAACCCTAAGCAACCAAAATTTTCTCATGCAGGAATTCCCCATTCCTTTGAAATCAGATAGTAAGTTAAAAGTCTTATTTGTTCCTTCAGAGACTGTATAGACATTCTCTTAAAGATTTCTGTCTTAATAAAGTCCCTGTCTGTTAAGATGGGATACTTTCTGTGACTAGAACTAACTAGTGTAGAAAAGGGAGCTAGCTCCTTTTATTTTTAAATCATAAAGTGTAGGTCTTTTCTATCAAGTTTACAGTCCTAGAAAAGATGCTGCAGGTTTGTGAACCTCCCTCTGAGACCAGCTCAACGATTCAGCTGACAAACTGTTACCATTCAATTCTGCAAATTTTATAGCATTACTTGAGGTCATTTTCAGCCTCTGCAGCCATACCTGTTCAGAGATGCACCTTTAAAGCAAAGTAAAAAAAATAAATTTGTTTTCTTAGCCCCACAGTTCACTGTCTGATTGCTATCCCTGCAAATCATTGAATAAAATGAGCCTGGAAAAATATCCTAGAAAGAAATAGCTGTGTGACTTATAAAAACCTCCACATATCTTTGTGTCACCTTGAAACTGAAAAATGCCATATTCTAGATGACTGATTTGTTATCAGGCAAGCCCGCTGTGACATCAAAGAGCTGGCTTACCACTCTGGGTGAAAAAGTGGCCTTTTGGACTCCACAGGATAAACTTTGGAGGAAACTAGTTTTCCCAAAGGGTAGAGTTAGGTTGTTCCATTGAGTTTCAGTATCCTCTTAAAGCCAGAAGGAAGTCTTATTCATGACAACAATTACTTTTCTTTATCCAAAGTTTTCCCCCAAAATGTCTCATAAAATTAAAGGGCTAATAGCCCATCAATCATAGCTTTAGACACATTTGGGAAAATCTAATATCTTTACTAGGAAATAAATGACTAATTAGAGAGGAATTGTAGCTACTTTGCAACCAATGCAATCAGAAATTCTGTCAACTACTAAAACTAGGCTTCATATATGTAAATGCTAGTCTTTCCCCAATTTCATCTTCAACATTAAAAGCTGTTTTATCATTTTATATGTTATTGATTGCAAAAGGTGAGTTAGGACAGAGTTGTGGAACTTACAGCCCCTAAAACTCCCAAGTGTGTCATGAACAGTATAAGTTAGGAATGTCTAACAAAGTAATAAAAATACCGTATAATACATCAGCGTGCAGCTTACAGAGATCTATTTCTAGTTGAGTATGACACTACTGACTTAGCATTTTAGAGAGGCATCATGGTATATTAATCAATCAATGAGCTCAATTTAGAAAGGAGTTTGAATCTCACTTCTATCATTTACTCACTGTGTGATCTTGGACAAAACATTTCACCTCAGCAAACCTCAGTTTTCTCATCAGTGAAATAGATGTAATAATATTTGTACTCCTTACTAAACAGGATTTTTGTGACATTTTAGAAATATTAAATATTCTTATTGAGAATTCATCTAAATTGCTACATTTTACAGACAAAGAAACTGAGGTCTCCAATGTAGATCCGCAACTGTTTTTCTCAGTAAACTTTTCAAGTTCTCTTTGTTCAAGGTTATATAGAGGCAGTTCTCAGCCTGTGCATTGGATATTAAGACAAAAATGTTATTTGTTACTTCAGAAAGTATATTACAAACATTCCCTCTTAAAGATTCCTGCCTGAATAAAGCGTAGTCAAATCCTTTATAGTATGACACTTGGTTTCATCTGCCTCTGATCAGGTTTGATTTATAAACTCTGAGTTTATCTATAAAAATTCACATACAGATTTTTTTCAGATGTGATGTTCCAGTTCAAAATGAACCTGCACCCCCCAATTACCAAGTTCTTGTTTAGGATCACACCATCCATTTATTCAAATTCCCTCACCCACTTCATTCTACACACCATGAAAAGGTCAATTTGATTTCCTCAATTAGGTGGCACCTTGTCATATAATCTAATACCTTTTCAGGAGAAAAAGTGTTTGAATTTCATTGGAACATGTTGGAAATGCTTGCATTTCACTGACTTTTACCCTTTATGTGGAAACAAATTAAGATTTCCCTTCTATTTCAAACTTCTCCATTGAGTCTTGGATACTTTGGCCATGATATGATCTAGTTCCCATCTCTAAGGAGAGCACAGGAATGTCACAAGAAACTCTGGATTTTCTGGTGTGCTCTGAATTTTGGTCAAAACCCAGATGATCTTTAGTCTTGGAGCAGAAAATTTAGAATTTCAGGGAAAGAGACAGACCAGTCCAATTGAGGCAGATGCCAAATGTCAGACATAAAAAAATTGTAGAATCTGAGTTGATCTTGTGTTTCTTTTAGGAAGAAGTAAGTACTATTGAATCCTCAAAAATTATCCCTTTTATTTTTATAAATCTGCAAGTTAAGCATTAGAATTCGGAATTATCTAAGACAGTGTATAACTTCTTATATTTTTTGTAAATCTGTTTACAAAATCAAAGTTGCATAATATATGACAGAATACTCTAAAAAAGTTTTGGTCTTTTAGAACTGGAAGAGAAATCAGACACCAGTAAGTACAACCTCCTCATTTTGCTGATGAGTAAGCTGACGATGAGAGGGGTGAATTAACTCATTCATGATCATACAGTTAATAAATAGCTGAGACAGGATTTGAACTCAGCTCATTCTGGCTTCAAGCTCAATATTTTATCTACCATATTACTTAGAATGCCTTACTTCAAAGCTTATAATATATTCCTTTAAAATCATAGGGATTTTTCTTTTGCTAACCTTGCCATCATATGTCATAAGAGAGATAAGTTATGGTATATAAACAGGCAGAAACTCTGTTCAATTTGGGCAAACCTTGCATCATTATGCTGGAAACCTTAAAAAAACTGTCCTCTGGCATCACAATATATTAACAAACAGTATTTTCAGCGTGCATTCAAAGAGTTTACAATGTGATGATGCTTCTGTTCTATTTTTTAGGAATCTCCAAGATCAAATTGCAATTACAAGCTTTGCACCTTTTGATCATGCTTCTCCCTGATGCCAACAGAGATACTGCCAAGGTGGGTCTTATCACTCATTTTCTTTGTTAGTTCAAAACCTAACATTAACTATGGGTTATCCAACGCTGTTGCTTTATGAGTTCTCAGGTGTACAGGGGTCCCCAAAAGTCTTACTACAGTTTCTAAGCTGTGATACACTTAAAATTGTAGAAAACTTTTGGGAATCCCTGCATAATTCTGGCCTATTTCTGGTGTTACTGTACTGTATAGATTTTATCATATCCTTCTAAAACAACTACAACAAACCTGAATTAATTAATAAAATCAGGCTCCTTAAGGATGTCCTTTCTGTAATTTTTTGTGGCAATGGCCTAATTTTGTATGATTATTTAAAACCCATTGATTTTAGTCAACATATCTTCGTGACACTTTTTTTTATCAGCATTTCTAGATGAATCCATGTAGCTATCTATTATTTAAGGAGGGCCATTAGATTCCACTTTTTAGATCTTATAAGTTTCATAGACTTCATTCAAAAGTGAACTTTTTTAGAGAGGTAAACCTATTTTTCAGCTAATATTACTTCTCTGGGAAGCAGTTTTGGTGTTGATTTTGTTTTGTTTTCTCTTCTTCCTCTTCCTCCTCCTTTTGTTTATTCTTTAGTTGTGTTACCTATTCTTTATGGCCCCTTTGGAGATTTTCTTGGCAGAGATACTAGAGGAGTTTGCCATTTCCTTCTCTAGTTTATTTTCCAGATGAGGAAACTGAGGCAAATGGTGTTAGTGATTTACTAGAGTCACACAGCTCATAAGTATATGAAGCCAGATTTGAACTCATCTTTCTGAGTTAAAATCTCACCTGAGACATTTCCTAGCTGCGTGACAGTCACTTAACCCTATTTGTTTCAGTTCCTCATCTGGAAAATGAGCTAGAGAAGGAAATGGCAAACCACTCCTCTGTGTCTTTGCCAAGAAAATGCCAAATGGGGTTACAAAGAGTTGCAACAACTGAAAAAATGTTAACAAAATACAAAGCTAGTGTAAAGGGACTCTCATCACCACTTAGTTATATACAACTTAGAATCAAAATTTTAGCAAATTAATTTAAACTAAATAGTGATCTCTCCTTCCACCTAGAATCCTAGGAGACCTTAGTTATACTTTTGGGTCTCCCAAAACATTTGGTTATGCTTTTTGTTTTTCCCATTTCAGTTGCTGGGTTGTATCAAAATGGAAAAGTACTAGTTGACCTTACAAGAGCTTCCATTTTCCCACAATATTCTTTGTAGCTAGAAAACAAAACCAAGAATGCCAAAATGTCATATCCTTATGGGATTTCTTCTCTACTTTAAGGAATCCATGAGCTTTGGAAGGCTCAGCTGAACTACATGGCCCCTTGAACTTTTTTTTTATAGCTTTTTTTTTTCCCAACAGAATTTGGCAAAAATTACTTCTCAATTATCTTTCTAGTTATTCTCTTTGCAGGGCTATAGATTGAAAAACAATAGAGGAGATTTAATCCAAAAAATAAAATCTTAAATTCATTCATCTTATCTAAATTTTAGATGAAGGCTTGGGCTTTTGTGATATCTGAACAAGTTGCCTCTCCTTAATTTAGCTGAAGGAGATACTGCCCTGGGTAATAATTTTCAAGTGTGAAGTCATAAACCCACAATAGGCATCTGGAGGATCCTATTAGAATGACTTTTCCCTCTGTATATCCCCTTGAGAAAAATAAACAAATAAATAGACAAATAAATAGGAAGCTTTTCTCATTCCTTCTTAATTCTAGTGCCTTCCCTCTACTGATTATTTCCTATTTATCTTTTATATAGCTTGTTTGTACATAATTATTTAAATGTTGTCTCCTCCATTAGATAGTGGTTTCCTTGAGGACAGAGCCTATCTTTTGCCTTTTTTTATGTCCTAATATCTTTTATTGATTGACCACTGACTGGTGTCTGTCTTAGATGTTGTTATGTAGACATCCTTAAAATTTTCTTTGAATCTTGACTTTTAGGGGTTGAATATATCAGACGTTGAGATCTTCAAAATGCTCAAGCAGAAAATCAAGAAGTATAATAAACTCTATTAGAATGGTATTGCTGTCATTCAGCACTCTAGAAAAACCGCCAACATTTCTTATGCTAGCATCTTTAAATAAAAAGTGGGACTACATGAAATATTGCACAGTTCAACTCTATTCACACTACCTAGAGGTTCTGGGTGATGGGGATGGTGGGTAGGTAGATTAAAGTAGGAGAGATGGGGAATGGAAATTAATGGCCTTAGTGAGATCACTGGTGCATTTTGTTTATGTATTATATTAAATTATTATATTTTATATATAATTAATATAATGCAACAGAATACAATGGTGACATATATTAATATTTTGCTATTTGTCATGTTCATATCATATTGTGTCATATATATTTGTTATGTCATGTTGTATCAATATATAAAATCATATATTTTGATATATTCCATCATATCATGTATTTTATCATATTATATTATACACACACACACATATATATAGTCATACTATATTATATCATACATGTCATGTTATATTATAATAGTTTAATAGAAATAATGTTTCCTATCAGGCCTTCCTAATATTCCTCAAGAAAGTGGTTGCTAATGAAGGGAAAAATAAAATGAGTTTGTGGAATGTTTCCATGATTGTTGCACCAAATCTCTTCATCTACAAAGGCAAACGCTCCAATCAAGAAGAGATGCAGGCAGCTGCTACCACTGCACACATTGTACGGCTCTTGATTAGGTACCAGGACATTTTGTGGACGGTGAGTGATGGTTCTCCTGGGAAAGGGGCCATTAAATTTCTTTTTTTAATTTTTTGCTTTCCCTGGAATACAAGCCCTGTGTACAAGGTGCAACCAAGAAAAGAAAAATATTGATACCTGTTTCTCCCAGAGCCAGCAGCCTCTCAATCCCCATGGATGACATACAGATGGGATTGAACTTTTTGCAGCATTTGTATGTGTAAGTTTCAGGGGCTGCTCTTTGCCATTCCTCTTATCTCACTGATGCTATGTTTTCCACTTTTGATACTATTACTCTTCTCTGTTTCCACTTAAGAGAGAGACTGCGATGCCAGTTTTAGTTAAGAGTCTATTATGATTATTTGTTCTAGGATATTCTTCAGGATGGTTCTACCTGTGAGAAGAGTGTAAATAAATACAAATATCAGTCCACAGTTGTCATTTTAGGAGGTTACTGATTCCAGGACTTTGAATTCCTTCTTTCCTTCAAAGCTGAAGTTAAAGACTCTCTTTTTATATGAAGCCTTTCCCAATTTTCTCCCCCACCACAACCACCACTGTCCCTCCAAAGTTACTTTGTGTTTATTTTATATGTATTACACATAAGACCCTTGGGACAGCATGCTAGAGAACTCAGATAGGAAGATTGGATTTGAATTCCACATGAGACATTGTTAGGTGTGACCTCTGCAAGTCACTTAAGCTCTCTGTGCCTTTGTTTCCACATCTGTAAAATGAGGAAGTTGGAAAAGGACAGTTTATGTCCCAATCCTAAAAAAGGGCCATGCTGGAGAACATTCTAAATATTGAACTGATGTAATTATTTCACTTGCCACTAAGATTCTTCTGCTTCTGCTTGAATAATATGTTAACCAAGAATTACCAGAAGTACAGGCTGGATTTTGAAGACTCAGAGGAACCAGACACCAAATTGTCAACACTTGCTAGGATAAGGAAGGGAGTTCCATAAAGACTATCTAAAACTTTTGCTTCATTGTCTACACTAAAGCCTTTGACTGTGTACATCACAACAAATTGGGGCAAGTCCTCAAAGAGATACCAGATCATCTCATTTGTTCTCTGAAGAATCAACATGTGCTAGATTAAAAAAGGGAGTTCCAGAAAATTTTATCTAAAACTTTTGCTTCATTGACTATACTAAAGCCTTTGAACTGTGTATCACAACAAATTGTGACAATTTGTCACAAAGAGATACCAGATCATCGTATTTGTCCTCTGAGGAACTTGTGTGCAGGTCAAGAAACAACCATTAGGACTAAACTTGAAACAACTGATTAGTTCAAGATTGGAAAAGGAGTATGACAAGGTTGCATATTGCCATGATATTGATTTCACTTATAAGCCTTGTATATCATGTGAAATGCCAGTATATCAAAAGCTGGAATTAAGGTTGCCCAAAAAAATGTCAACAATATCAGCTGTGCAGGTGATACCACTCTGATGGCAGAAAGTAAAGAAATAAAAAGCCTCTTGTTGAAGGTGAAAAAGCTGGCTTGAGAAACATTTCTCAAATGAGAAAACAGAGAGAGCAGACAGGACTTTGCCTGAGCTCTTCCAAGCCTCTGAATGGATTTTTGAGTAGACAGAATCCACAAATATTTGGAGTGTAATAAAATATCTAGTAGTCCTCAGAAGGACTTTAGGAAAAGTCTGTCTCAGTCAAGCAGGGAGGACACAGGCCAGCAGGAGGGAGAGAGACCACGTGTGGGAAATCTAAAGGGAAGGCTCTTATCCAAAATACAGCAATGTTGCCCATTCTGTCCTAGTTCAAAAGGTTAGTGGATCAGGAGACCGTGAGACCTTTAGTGCAACTACAGAAGGCAAATAGTGAACCCCTGAACCCCAACATAACAACAGGATTTGGCTAGGTTCACCCAGCATAATGGGAAAGCCTCTAGCACTGGCTCCAGCTCTATGTGAAGCCACCATCATCCTGTAGAGGAAGCTTGGAACTATCTCCCTTGTGCCCTAGGAGCAGACCTCAAAGTTTAAAAATAAGCAAAAAAAGCAAAATGATCTCTGACCATAGATAGTTATTATGGAGATAGGAAAGAACAGAACTCAAAACCCTAAGTACACTAAAAGCAAAAGGTAGATATGAGCTGGTCTCCAACCCAAAGGCTTTCTTGGAAGAATTCAAAAAGAATCTTGAAAGAGAGTTAAAAGAAAAATGGGAAAAAGAAATGAGAGTGTTGCAGGACAGTTTGGAAAAGGAAACACAGAAATTAACTGAAGAAAAGAACCCCTTAAAAATACATTTGGGAAAACCATTCTGGAGAGCAATTTGGAATTATGCCCATACCTTTTGAATCATTAGTGTATCTACTGGGCCTATATCCCAAAGAGATCATAAAAACAGAAAAAGAATCCACATGTGCAAAAATGTTTGTAGCACCTCTTTTTATAATTGGAAGGAGCTGGAAACTGAGTGGATGCCCATCAGTTGGGGAATTGCTAAGTAAGTTATGATATGTGAATGTAATGTAGTATTACTGTTCTATAAGAAATGACCAGCAGGATGATTTCAGAAAGACCTGGAGAGAATTACATGAAGTGATGCGAAGTGAAATGAACAGAACTTAGGGGATCTTTGTACATAGCCACAAGAAGATTATGTGATGATCAATTCTGATTTATGTGGCTCTTTTTAAAAGTGAAGTGATTTATGATTTAGGCCAGTTCCAATAGATTTGTGATGGAGAGAGCCATTTGCATCTTGCTTTTTGTTTTTGTTTTTTTCTCTTTTTTGATTTGATTTTTCTTGTGCTGCATGATAAATGTGGAAATATGTATGAAAGAATTATACATGTTTAAGATATTGATTTACTTGCTGTCTAGGGAAGGGGTTTGCAGGAAGGAAAGGAGAAAAATTTGGAACACAAGGTTTTCTGAGGGTGAATGTTCAAATCTATCTTTGCATGTATTTTGAAAATAAAAGGCTATTATTTAAAAAAACACATTTCATGAAATGAAAAAAAATGTACTGAAGAAAACCATTTCTTAAAAAATAGATTTAGTGAAATGGAAAAAGAAAGCAATTTCTATTAAAAATAGAATTGGTGAAGTGGGGGGAAAAAAAAACCCTAATGAACAGAACAACTCTTCTAAAAGTACAATTGTCCAAATGCAAAAGGAGGTTAAAAAAAAAAAAAAAGCTAACTGAAGAAAATAGTTTACTAAAAATTAGAATTGGACAAATGGAAGTGAATGATTCAATGAGACATCAATTCAAAACCCCCCAAAAGGGGGGAAATAGAAGAAAATGTGAACTACATTATGGGAAAGTCAACTGACCTGAAAAATAGATCCAGGAGAAATAATCTAAGAATTATTGGACTACTTGAAAACCATAATGAAAAAAGAGCCTGGTCAACAGCTTCCAAGAAGAAATCATCAAGGAAAACACCAGTACCATCAATACAAGGGCCCTTCCAGTTTTAAATCTGTGATCTTATATTGATCTTAGGAGTATTTCATTTTTATCTTTGGATTTTTAGCACTTAATAGAGTGCCAGGCATGTAGTGGCCACTTAGTAAGTGCTTATTGATTGAGAGAATTACTGAAAGTGAGTAGTCCACTGGTAAAATCTATTTCAACAATTTGACTCCTTGCTATTTCTTATGAGTATTTAATTTATTTGTTTTGATATTTCCAACTACCCTGCTGAGTGCCAAGCACAGATAGGCTATTAATAAGTGCTTATCAATTAGGAGAATTACAAACCATTAAAAAAGTGAGCAATCCATTGGTAAAATCTACTTCAACTTTGACTTGCCATTTTTGCCTCCTTACTCCAGGTCCCATCTTTCCTGATCACTCAAGTGAGAAAAATGAATGAGGCAGCGATTAACAACACAAAGAAGCAATTGATATTTGACAAAAGCATGAGGAAACTTCTCAGAAGGAAAACTTTGGAACGAGAAAGACCTGAAAAGATAGAGGTAGCTGATGCCTATAATTCAACAGCATGTTTTTTTTTTTTTTACTAGTCATTTCTTAGGAGAAGCATAATATGCCTTATACTTTTGGTGCAAAAGTCATTAAGTTCTCAGTACTTTTTTTTAGAGAAGAGTTTGCAATAAACTGTATTATATAGCCCAGCAAGCTATACAAGTTAGAGGGTACAGAGCAAGAATGATGTTATGCCTTATTTTGGATGGATAAAGAGCTCTGAAAAGGTTTTTATGCTTTCTTTTAAAATGTTTGACCCACCATACTAATTATTAGTATTTTCATTTAATAATAACCACTCATAAACAAGGGTAAAATGACCATAGCAAGAATTGAAAACTTATATTTCAATCCCTGTAAAACAGTGAATATCACCACTATTCTGTCCAATAGCCAAGGGAACAGATGTTTTTGGGTGAAAGAATTCTAGAATAGTCATTCAAAATAATGTTTAATGAGATGCAGCTCATCCCAAAGCGTACTATTCACTTCAATGGTTATTACTAAGGGTTTGGTAAGGAAACCAAATCTAGGAGAATGACAGTAGTTTCCTATTTGAAGTGTCATTGTAAAACAAACTTCTCATTGATTTATTCTTTCATTAATCAGAGATGATTGGGTAAATTTCCATATAGAACATCCAGGTGAGGTCACTTCAGACTAAACTCAATTGAATCAGAGATAATCTACATGATATATTGTAACTATTAGTGAACTTTTGGTTAGGAAATCAGGATTTGAATCCTTTCCCCCACTTTTGCCAGCTATGCTACAATCAATAAGTGATGTAACCTTTCTGAGCCTCAGTTTCCTTCTCTGTAAAATGGATATAATGATATTTGGACTACCTGCCTCACAGAATTGTCCTGAAGGAAGTGCCAAAGATCTATATAAATATAGTATTTATTATGGTCATGATGTATGAAACTACCTAGAGAGTTGGGAGAAAAAGTAAAATTCACAAAAACTATGCATTGAAGTTCTGAAAAAAGAATATAGAGTTTCTATTTGTATTTGTGGTGATACAAGGTTAATTTTTAAAGATCTGTCTTTGTTCTTTAGGCTCCGAGTCCTAGGACTTCAAAGACTCTACCAACTTCACCATCTTCAAGAAGGAAGGTAAGATAACTATCTTTGGGTTGTATGAAGGCATTTTTATGTTTTCTTTAACCAACATCTTCCTTACCATTTCTCTAGCTATATAAAGCTGTCAGTAGTATATTCCTAGAGTTAGAATGTGACTTTGGAAAATGATGTATGTCATCATGGATCTTGGAAGTGTGATTGATAAGTGAGTAGTATTGGAAACATCAAGAATTCATTCCATAAGCTACTCATGGATCTCATAAATATCATTTGACAATATTGGCTAAACAATAAATGTCAAGATACAGTGAGACAAAAGATTCTGAGGCTATACTATCACTGATGATAGGGAGTTCTCAAGATAATCTATCTGTATTCTGATTGAGAGGGTGATATGAAATCCATTTTATCTTGGGGGGGGAGTAAGATTATGAAATCAGATACATTTTATTTAATTTAGCAATATGAGTATATGAAAATATAAGTAGGATGTGTTTGTGAGCATTCCTTGTGTTTAATATGCTCAAGAAGTGAAGAGTCACTGATTTCTCAGATAGTTCTTGGGTATGTAGAGATACATTAGTGTGGCTCATTTAGGACCAGCAGAAAGAAAAGTATAAATATAAAATTAAGAATGTTAAGCATTGAACCATAAATAGTAACTGCTTAAAGCAGCAGACAGCCCACCCTCGTGCAGAGAGGGGTCAGCTAATTTCGATCCAAAAGTATTCATTACACCACCTGTGGCTAAAAAGACACAGCTGTGAATATTGAGAGAACAGTCAGCCATTACAAAGAGTGCACATAAACAGTGGAAAAGATTGTGGGATATGACTTGTATTTCCTAGTCATGAAAAGAAAATATCATCAATGGTAAAATTTTCAATTAAATCAAGTGACCCCAACAGGCATACCTAGCAATTACTGGCTAAAATGTTGACTAGAAAAGTGTTCAACGAAACATCACTGCAGTCCCATAGAAGCTCTGGAATCTTCCACTTATATCAGCCAGCCAACATTTCTTGAAAACCTGTGCATAAGGTGTCATGCAAAGTTACCATGGTCCTGACTCAAAATCTTACAAAAATGAATGTGGAAAACAATCTTTACATGTAATTGAAAAAAAAAAATACTATTAAGAGCAAAAAACAAAAGAAAAGGAAAGGAAAAAAATAAAAATTTCCCTTTCCAGCTCATGGATATATTTCTCCTCTCATTTTCTACTATATTTTTGTAAGATTTGGAGTTCTAAATTTTTCTCACTTCCTCTCTTTTCTCTCCTTCCCCCAAGACAGCAAACAATCTGATATAGTTTATACATGTATAATAATGTTCCATATATTTCCACATCAGTCATGTTGTGAATGAAGAATCAGTATAAAAGGGAAAAGCCATGATAGAAGGAAAAACAAACAAACAAAAAGTGAAAATACTGTGCTTCAATCTGTATTCAGGCTCCATAGTTCTTTCTCTGTATGTGGATGGCATTTCCATCATGACTCTTTTGAAATCATGTTGCTGAGAAAAGTTTATTATAGTTGATCATTGTACAATTTTGCTCATCATTCCTTATAGTATAATAGTATTCCATTACATTGGTCTTCAAAGTTTTCACAGAAGAGAAATTCAATCTGTTTCTTGAAGGATGAATGAGAGTATAATATAGACAGGTGAATAACAGCATATGTGAGTATATGAAAACATAAGTAGGATGTGTTCATGAGATAGTGAGTATGTTTGGCCATAATAAAAGATTATTGTAGATAGGATTAGAAAAGGAGTTTGGGATCAGATTATGGAAGATTTAGGCTTTATTCTATAGGCAGAAGAGAATCTTTAGTAACATAAGAAAATATTGAAGTTGTGTCAGTGAGGGTGTCCTTGGTCAAGTTGCTCCTGTACTATATTAATAAGGCCTGAATTTTATCACTCACTAAGGGCCTCTGTTCTACCCACACTGGTGTATCTGTTTTCCATTGAATGGGAGCAGGTGAGAGTTCAGGCAGGCCTTCACCTTATCTGTTTTCCCTCCTACTTTCCAGAAGGATAAAAAAGTTTTCTATACCCAATTGAGTATACATATTATTCCCACTTTGAGTTAATTCCAGTGAGAATAAAGTTGTCCATCTCTCCCATGTTCCCCTCCACTGTAAAACCTCTTGTGCCTCTTTTATGTTGGATAATTTATTCCATTCCACCTCTCCCTTTCTCCTTCTCCAAGTGCATCTTCCCTCCCCCTTATTTTTATTTTTTAGACAATCATCCCAGATAAGATATGACAAATAAAAAAGAATAAAGATTACAAAGGAAAGAACACTTCAATGAAAGAACTAATAGGATTTAGTGATTGTTGTAAGTGATAAGGGGATAAGGAGAACTCAAGAATAACGACTATTTATTTTCATTATTTTTTTTAATATTTTGTTCTGACACAAAATCTAGTTTCTAAAAAACATGTCAATGGACAGAGTGGTAGAATGGGAAGTACAATAGATAAGAGTGCTAGGCTTGGAGTCAGAAAGACTTCAATCACATTTAGCCTCAGAGATTTATTAGCTGTTCGATCCTAAGCAAGCCATTTAACTTTGGTTCTCCTCAGTTTCTTCAACTGTAAAGTAGAAATAATAACAGCATGTACCTTACAGAGTTTTTGAAAGGATAAAATAAGATAATATTTTAAAACTTCTTAGCAAATATTTTATGTATTTTGTTTTCTATTATCATTTGAATTATTAGCAGAAAGGAGGAATATATAACTGCACAATTTTTAGAATGACTACTACTAACAGAAATATGGCAATTAGAAGATAAAACTTGTTTTCATCAGATGAGAAGTTATGTAATAAAGAGACAAGCTGAGTTTGAGGTGATAATAGAGCAACTAGACATGTAGTCTAATTTTGGAAGTTATTCACAACATGGAAGTAGTAGTTGAAGCCATGGAAAGGATGAGATGAAGGAAAAGAGTATAGTGAATTAAGTGCCTGATAATCGAAACTTGAGATAAGTTATCATTAAAGGGGCAGGAGGAAAGTGTCTTTGTCACCTGGCAAATGAAAGCATAGGACCCGGAGAGCATAAAAGGGAAGTCATGACCAAAAGAAAGAGAACTGGAAGAATTCCATTAGCAGAGGACTTAAATACCTAAGGACATTTTTTTCATATGATATCAGTAGTATAGCAAAACCTTGATTAATAATAATCTCCAATTAATTAGAACAATTTTTCTTCATTGTACTTTTAGGATATTAGAAGAAAAAGGGAAATACCAACAAAAAAGTCTGAAATTAAACATTTATTTAAACAAAATTATCCAGGGTATAGATAAGGGGCCAAGATTCATTTAATTCATTGCCCTAAGGAGGGTATATGTCCAGAATAATGAATAATCCTGGTCCTACATGATCCACATTTTGCTTAAGGAAAGAAGTGATCCTCCCCACTATATTCACTAAGACATAAAAGGAAGAAGGGAGAGACAGACAGAAAGAGAGACAGAGAGGGGAAGAGAGAGATGTATACTCACTTCTGTATGGGTGTGATGTCACAGGCTTTTGTCTAATAAGCCTGAACATTTAGAAAATGTCTTTTGGAAGTCCTAATCTAACCCTGTCAGTTATAGATTAGAATTCTGCTCCAGGGAAAGCCATCCTGACTGCCATCTGAAGAGACTTTTATTGTACAGACAAGGCAGATTTGTATAACATCATTTTGTTAATTACCCCATTGTATACAGGAATGCCAAGGATGATGGTGTCATATAAGAACTCGGTGTATGTTTAAAAAAAAAATCAAGATAAAAGTAAAAAGAGTCAAAGAACTAATTCTAGGCCTAGCTGGAGTAGTAACTTAAGCAGATTTTCTTTCTCTTCCCCTCTTTATAGTCTGATATACCTGAAGGAGTTATAAGAGTACATGCACCTCTTCATTCTAAGGTGTCCATGGCCATTCAGCTTAATGGTCAAACCAAAGCCAAAGATATCCTGGCTCGATTTCATTGTGAGAACAGGTAGGTGACAGTAGAGACGAATTGGGATGGGAGGCAGATGTCTTAATTCAACAAAGGAAATTTTGGCCAAATGCATTGTTATTTTGAACCTTGATCTTTTTAACCTTTCTTAATAAAGCTTTAGAATCTTTTTTTTTTTTGCCTATACCCCAGTAATTTGGGGTAAAGAAATAAAATAGTATCCTGATTCTTCTATTGTTTGCTTAAAATATAATTATAATGTTAGGTCATAGGTCAATTTCAATAGACTTATGATAGAGAGAGCCATTTGCATCTAAAGAGAGGACTATGGGGACTGAATGTTAATCATAACATAGTATTTCCACCTTTGTTGTTGTTATTATTTGCTTCCTTGCTTGTTTTTTTTTTCTCCTTTGATTTGATTTTTCTTATGCAGCATGATAAATGTGGAAACATGTTTAAGAAGAATTGCACATGTTTAATTTATATTGGATTGCTTGCTGTCTAGGGGAATTGGGAAGGTGGGGGGAGGGAGAAAATTTTAGAACACAATGTTTTGCAGGGTTGAATGTTGAAAACAATCTTTGGGTGTATTTTGAAAAATAAAAAACTCAATTTATAAAGCCCACAATTTTAATAATAATGCCTTTGGAAGATGAAAAAAAAAAAAAAAAAGGCCTGTTTAATGTTTTCTCCAAAGGAAAATCTAGATAGATGTTTTTGATCAAGGTGACTTTAGAAGTTTCTTGTTTCAGTTCTTTTGTTTCAAGCCAATTAAACAAGCATTTATGAAGTTCATTTAAGATGACCTTATTTTATACGAAACCTTTCCTAATTTCTACTTGTAGTGTACTTCTTGAATCGTCACTGAATTTATTTTTCATACATTATATATATGCTAATATCTGTGCTTATTGTCTTCCTCTTTAGAATACAATTATCTCTTCCTTATAATGAGATTAGAGACCCTAAAATCCATGTAAAATTTTTTGGCCTTCCCTATCCATCAAGGAAGAAGTCTGATTTTTTTTTCTTTTATGGGGTGTTTATGATACTTTATTGTAAAATTTGAGTTAAGTATTTAATTATATATGTGTGTCATCTGCTGGACTATGCATATTTTCTGTGGTTTCTGCAAAACTCCCTCAAAATTCCCATTTATATATCTTATACCCACTTGTAATATATCAAAACCACAATGGGGGAAGTCAAGATCTGGAAGGAATAACTGTATAAGTTCCTTGGGTACAGAAACAGTTTCACTTTTGTCTTTGTGTCTCAACGTTTATACAGTATCTAGCCTATAGTAAGCACTTGGTAAGTGTTATATTGATTGGTTAATTGATCGATCCCCATGTATCGGCTACTTTGCTAGATGTTGGGAATGCAAAGTCGAAAACAAAATGTGCTCTCTCCTTAGATAGCATTCATTCTTCTTGGAATGTAGGCATATAATATGTTACTAATATAGAGCCAAGATAGAGTAGTTTATCTTTGTTGCTACACTCCCTTTCAAATACACTACAGGCAATCATCATTGGGGTCAACGGAGGCTAGCTGCTTTGTTCTCTTGCCTTATACTGGCTAATCATAGAATAAGAACATTAAGGGAGAAGAGCGAAAATCAATTTGTAACCAGGCACACTTACTCCAACACATGAATTTGTCCTGGGGTTTTATGAAAAGAGAAGTATAATTCCAAATGCTGCTTTCTGAAGGCAGACATGATTTAATGGTCTCTTGTACACCTTTGACATGTATCCTAAAGAAGTCTTCCAATCATATTAAAAAGTAATAGCCTGAGGCCAACAGAAACACTCTGGACACTTAGTCATCTGTTGCTGCTCATCCTGGAAACCTAAATCACCATAATTATTTCGACTTGACAGTCGTATGGGGGCTTGGAGAGGCTTTTGAGGGATTTAGCAGACAAATGCCTGGCTACATAGATTGCATAACTGACTTGATGCTCATTTTATTTGGGCCTGTGTAAAAAAAAATGTTCCTAATAAAAGAAATTTTGGATCAAAGAGCCTAGATTGAATCAGCCCCCTTAGACCAACTTCTTCTGAAGGGCTTTCCTGCTCATCTTCCTAATGAGACAGTACCAATGACATCTTTTGCTTTAATTGCTAGAAGCTTACCATACATAATCTCTTTACACTGAAGGATTGGCTTCCTGTGGAACACTTCAACTATTTTTTACTTGTCTCCAGTTGAACCTTTATTCTCACCTCCTCCTCATCAACAAAACTGGGACTCATCCCAGGAAAATACCCTGGGTTCTGAGGTTTTTTTTTTTTAACTTTATCTTACCAAGAATCAGGTCTTGACCTCCTTTTCTAGCCATGTCACTGAGCACTTTTTGGATCCCCCTCAACTTTCTAGAGCTTGTTTATGTGTGGCTTTCTGCTAGTAGATTATAAATTCTCTGATTAAATTGACTTTCTTATTTTGTTTGTCTTTGTGACCTCAGTGTTTATACATAGTAAGTGCTTAATAAATGTTCTGTCAACTAGCCATCTAACTATCCTATCCATCCATCTATTTATCCTTCTAAATTTCTATATTATCTAGCTATTCATCTGTCTTTCCATCTTTGATCCATCTATCTATACATCTTTCTATATCTATGACTATATCCATCCATCTACCTTTCTATCTTTCTAACCAATCTAGCTATCCACCTATCTTTCTGTACATCTATCTTTTAATTTTTTAATCTTTCTATTATGTGTGTTTTATATATGTCATTCATTCATCTATCATCTATCTTTTCATTTATCTTTCAAATCAGTCTAGCTTCCACCTAACAGTCTGTCTGTCTATCTATCTTTCTATTATCTTTGTATCCTATCTGTCTCTCTCTGATATAAAGATGAATGATAGGAACATGAATGACAGATTCATCTATCTTTCTATCCTATGTCTTTTTCTGTATATCCAGCTATCTTATCTAATTTAAATACTATCCATCTGCCCTTTTGTATGTCTATCCATTTTTCTGTATCTCTGTCTCTCCATCTCTCTATCTGTATATCCATCCATCCTTCAGGCCTATCTGTTCACCTCTTTTTCTGTCTGTCTTTCTGTCCTTTTAACTTTCTACCTTTCTATTTACCTTTCTATCCTATCTATTTGTCTTTGATGTATTTATAATTCATCTGAGTATCCATCTTTCATCCATCTTTCCAGCTGTCTTTCTGTTCTCTTTCTACCTAGCCATCTATTTTATGTAAATCAAGTACTCTGTCCATCTTCCTTCTATCCACTCATCCATTCATCTATTTATCCAGCTTTCTACATGTGTATCTGTCTGTCTATTCGTCTATCCACTCATTTTTTCCAGTCTAGCTATCCACCTGTCTATATTTTTAATGGTATTTTATTTTTCTAATGCATGCAAAGATAATTTTCAACATTCACCTCTGTAAAACCTTGTGTTCCAATTTTCCCCCTCTTTTCTTCTTATCCCGCCCCTACGAGACAGCAAGAAATTCAATATAAGTTAAACATGTGCAATTCTTCTAAACATATTTTCATATTTGTTATGCCACACAAGAAAAATCAGGTTAAAGGGGGAAAAAACACAAGAAAAAGAAAAAAAAAGCCACAGGCAAAGAAATAAACAGCAACAATAGGTGAAAATATTATCCATTGATCTACATTCAGTCTCCATAATTCTCTCTCTGGATGTGGGTTGTTCTTTCCATCACAAGTCTTTTGGAATCACCTCATTATTGAGCCAAGTCTGTCATAGCTCATCATCACATAATCTTCTTGTTGCTGTGTACAATGTTTTCTTGCTTCTTTTCACTTCATTTAGCATCAGTTCATGTAAGTCTTTCCAGGCTTTTCTGAAATCAACCTGCTCTTCATTTCTTATAGAACAATAATATTCCATTACATTCATATGCCATAACTTATTCAGCCATTTCCCCAACTGCTGGGTGTCCACTCAGTTTCCAGTTCCTTGCCACTACAAAAAGGGCTGTTACAAACATTTTCATACATGTGAGTCCCTTTCTCTTTTATGATCTCTTTGGGATAGAGACCTAGTAAAGACATTGCTGTATCAACTGGTATGCATAGTTTGATAGTCCTTTGGGTATAGTTCCAAATTGCTCTCCAGAATGGTTAGATCATTTCACAACTCTATGCAATTTATTTTTTATCTATATTTCTGTCCATTCATCTTTCTAACTATCGATCTTTTAATTTATCTTTCTATCCTATGTTTTTTTTTTATGTATTTATGATTCAGCTATCTATCCACTATTTATCTTTCCATCTAGCTTTCTATCCATCAATTTACTCTCAGTTAGATTTAGAAGCACAAGAGAAATATAGGTCAATGGCTATAGAAGTTGTTTTTGTTGTTCAGTATTTTTCTATCATGTCCAATCCTCCCATAACTCCATTTAGGATTTTCTTGGCAAAGATACTAGAGTGCTTTGGTATTTCTTTCTCTAGCTCATTTTACAGATCAGGAAACTGAGGCAGACAATTTTGAACGTCTTGCCCCAAGACACACAGCTAGAAAGTGTCTGAACCTAGATTTAAAATCAGGAAAACTGGGGTTTCCTGCCCTCAGGCCTGGCACTCTATCCACTGTGCGACTTAGCTGCCCATATCATTTGTAGGGGTTGGTTATTCTGGGTATCTAAAGAAATATTTTCATACTAAGACCATAAAAATTTAAAAAATCTAAATGTTTTCTGTCTTTTAGCCATGATTCACCTAGTAGTATTAAGACACAGAACCAAAGTTTATATGAAATCGGAGGCAATATAGGTAAGTGATGTTTTAAAATTTTAATTCTAATTTTTTTGATTCCTTGAGAAGAAATACTTATTTTATTATTTACAAATACTTACTGCAAATGTTATCTTATTTATTGTAAAAGTTACATTATTATGATCTACTTTCTAAGTGATAATAGCCTATATATGTTACTAATATTTTTGTTAATATCAAAATAATTACGTGACTTTCCTAGAATATTGTTTAAATATGTTATATTTCAATGTCATTATTGACATTTATATATTCCACATAATGGAATATCCACACGTTGACAATTTCTTTATACTAATTAAGGTACATGGTTTTTATTTGTCAATATGCACATAAATATAGAATAACTTAGTGCCAGAAGTTTGAAAATATAAATTAAACTCCTTAATACAACACAATGTAATACAATATACAATCACACAACACAACAATGCAATGCAATGCAACATTATATTATAACACAACAATACTGTTGTATACAATACAACACAACTTAATAATATACTACTATACATTATAGTACAGTATATCACAGGATAGTGTTATACAATATAAGAAACATTTCCCAAGTGCCTTCTCTATGTAGAACACAGTATTTGGTACCAGGGAGCTATAAAGAAAAATAAGATATAATACCAAATCTCTAGGACATAAAATACAAATAGTTTATAGCTCTCTAATGAACTTATCAAGTAACATTATGCACTGTAGCAAAATATTACATGATCCCTCTTCCTCCTCCTCCTCTTCCTCCTCCTCCTCCTCCTCCTCCTCCTCCTCCTCCTCCTCCTCCTCCTCCTCCTCCTCCTCCTCCTCCTCTTCTTCCTCCCTCCCCCCACTTTCAATTGGGGTTAAGTGATTTGCCCAGGCTCCCACAGCTAATCAGTATTAAGTGTCTCAGGTTCAGATTTGAACTCAGGTCCTATACTCTTTCTACTGTGCCATCTAGCTGCCCCAACATGACATCTTAAGGATAAAGTTATCAAACTGGAAGATCAAGGAAAATTCTTAGAAGAGCTTAGCTTTTAAAAGACAGATAGAAATTTAGCAGCTGAAAAAAAAAAAAAGGAATTTAGCAAAAACACTTTAAATCTAATGTGCTCGTAGTATATAGAGAAATATTTTAAATAAGGTTATATAACATTGGAACTAGTCTAGCCTCTTCTGTTATAGAAAGAAACCTGACTTGCCCCATGGAGGATTAGAACTGAGGTATTCTTTCCTAAATGTAATTATCTTTTTTTAAAAACTACATCATGTTATTGCTTCATAAAGCTATCTTCTAGAAGCTTTCTTGAGTTAGTTAAGAAGAAAAGTGGGTTTTGTGGCTCATGATTGATATCTGGAAAAATAAGGCTACTTCTACCTAGATCTGATACAAACAAAAAGATGTGAACTTGAGGATAGGGGACAATAGTAGAATGAAGAATTTGGAAAAGGCAGTCATGAATTTTGTTAATTTACGTAAATAGGATAAAGAAAAATTTGAACAAATAGTAATTTACTTCAGAGTAACTCTAGGATCATTCATCTGTCCACTGACCTTCTGACGTTAGCCACATAAAAGGTAATTCTTTCATTAAGTGACTTTTCTACATACTGTAATAGTTTCGAAAGAAATTAAATCTATTCTTCAACTAATAATCCTATATTTTAATGACATCTGCTTCATTTCTTTTTATGAAATAATTTAAGACTAAGTTCAAGAGTTTTTGGACTCTAATAATAACATACTCATTTGCATAGCAGTATGCATCATTCTGACAGCTATCAGTCAGATTTGAAGATTGATTTTTAACTGATTCATGTCTTCCTGCCAGAAGACTGCAGAGAAGCAAGTATTTAAGAAGAATGAACTAAAGTTTGTAAGCATGTATGAATAGCAGAGATCAGTTCTATTTGTCCTTAGTAAAAGAAATATTTGATGAGGTCAAGTGAAAACCCAGCGTCCTGAAGATAGTTATCTCAAAAAGTGCCCCTTCTTGTTAAATGAATAGAAGGGAAATTCACATCGGCTCAAATGGACATCCTAATTCTTCATGATGTCAATGACCAAGACTTTCTGGAAACAAATTATTTCTGTTCATCTTCAGGGTGAATTGCTTTCCCAGTACCATTTTCAATGAATAATTATTGTGTAGCACTTAGAGGATAGATCTGCTTGAGGAACTTTCTTTGTGTATTCTTTCTGGTGATTTTCATAACAGAGTGAAGAAAACAGGAAATCCTAAAAAATTCAGAAATATGACATGGCAGATATAATTACAGTAAAATCATCAACACTGAAAGCTACTTTCTAACTATAAATTTAAGGGTTAAGTTTTATTAAAATATACATATATGTTAAAGTAAAAAATATATTTTAAATTCCCAGAGATCAGACTTTTTTTTTTATCTTTTACCTCATAGGAGGTGCTTTTTAATAAATACTTATTGATTGATAAGAATTTATTTTCATCACTACTGATAATAGTCCATGATAGCTAACATTCATTTTACTATTATGATTATTATGATTGTAATTATTATTCAACCTGCTGTAGACATTTCTCAAAAAGTCAAAGAAATCAAAGCAACATACCTTGAAATTTACTTAATGGGAATCTTTTGTCATACTAGACCACTCTCTTCAAGGTGTATTCTCAGATAAGAAATGAAATGGTATTTTAAAAACGTTAGCTCTTGCCTTGTGTAATAAAGCTTTGAGAACTGAGTAGCCAACTGAGATTGGTAGTTTAGAAGGATAAGTACTGTCCCAAGGCTGAGTGGGAAAGTGGTGGTCAGAGGTAGTCAAGCTAGAAAATAATTCTATCATAAACAATATATTTATACAATCCTCCATTCAACTAAAAATATCTTTAGTGATATTCTAGCAGACAGTCAGAAAAGATGACTTTTGCCAAAAAACTCTCAGAATTGATCCACTTACCTCCAAGTGAATGAGACAGTTAAAGAGCCCTGCTGGCCTCAGCTGGCTGTTTTCTTAACCAGTACCATGTAAACAAAGTAAACATGATTTTTCCTTTCTTTTCTTTTTCTCATAGGGCAGCACTGTTTAGATCCTGATGCCTACATGTTGGATGTGTATCATGTGAACCCTCATGCAGAATGGGTGATAAAACCAAAAACAAGTTGAAACTTGAGGAAATGCTCTTCTGAGGCAAAGGACTCCACTTGTATTTTCTAGGTCAAGAAAGTTCAGAATATGGTGGAAAACCAAGTGACTGCTTTTGACTTTCTCTGTCCTTCCCAGCCCTCTCACCTTTGAGACACTTCTCCAAGCCAGAGGGATTGATATGTTCATTGGTTACCAACCTGCGAACTTTGAGATAATCATCAGTTGTAACCATCTAAGCAAGAATTTTCTTATGCCAGTTACTTGACCTACAAAGGAAGGATGATGGTACTTTCAAAGAGAGGCCAATCTGAACAATGGAAAGTTTCATCCTTTCCAGGATTTTGACTTGATAATTAAACTTGGATGCCTGTCTTATTTACAGCCTACCAAATGTAGCAAACACTACCAAATACAAGAGACAAGGGGTGGGAAGGGGTTGCCGCGGCAATTTTGCTAGTATGCCAAAGCAAGATTCTTCATCACCTTTATATATTTATATATATATATATACATATATATGTATATATATATATATACATATATATGTATATATATATATAAATATATATATATAAATAATAACAACACAGGGCTGCTTTTCATAAAAAGAATGATGGAAATGCCCAGGGTAGTTGTGCTGCTTAAATGCAATTCTTCTATCCAAACAAAACTTATTCTGAAAGTAAAGTATACAATATTTATGCTCCTGACTCACTCCTCATTATTTGGTTATTTTGAGGAGAAAGAACTACTGTTTAAAACAACCTGTACTGTTTATGTTGTACTGTATTGTCATTCTCATCATTCTGATACCAATGTGTACTTTTGTGTGTCTGAACAAATTGAATTTTTTTTTTGAGCTTTTCAGCTTACATTATAGACATAGTCCCTGAGCAAAGCATTGTCAGACTTAAGATGTGTCTATCCTTTTCTTTCTTCTTTGTAAACAGCAGTGCATTCTGTTCCCTAATTACTATTATATTATTTGATGAATGTCTTTCTATGTGCCAGTCATTGAGTTCCCCCTCCCCCAATATTTCCTTATCTATATTTTATGACCATTCTTAATTTTATAACCACAGTTTTGAAGAGACAGTATTGTTTTTATCCAGGCCTGGGAAATACAGTTGCCTCTGGGTCTTACATAATTATTAAGGTTATTTTTCACCGTTGATCATCAAGCACAGGCATGGTTAAGCACAATTGATAAATTAGGCAATAAAAATCTATGTATGTTGAATAAGTTGAGTATCATATATTTTCCAAATCTGAAATCAGTCAGATCAGTTATTCACCAATCTTCCTCCTGTAGGAAAGGGCAAATGCAGTTTAAGAAATCCTATAATATTGGTTCATCTTTAGACCCTTCTAGGATCAATAAAGATGGCTATAGTTTCATAATTGTGGAAAGATTTCTTGGGATGCATTCTAGTTTTATACTGTCCCATTTGCCCCTTCTCCCATAAACAAACTGTAGGTCATCTTTCAACCTTTGGCTTGGGATCAACAGATAATGGATTCGAGAGATTATTTTGGAGTTATATATGCCAGATCCTAGATCTAAAACCATCCTTCTGTTGCAACAAAGCATTGCCTGGAACTCTGCAAAAGTTTTACTTTTTTTTTTAACATAGTTTCTCCTTTTAAATTTCAGGTTTTAATGTATTCATAATATCTGCCAACATTTGTAATAAAACTTTAAAATACACCTGTGTCTTCCTTAAAAAAAAAAAAAAAAAAAAGAGTATCTTGTTTTCCCTATGTAAATAGTTGTATTTTCTGGCCAAAAAAAAAAAAAAAAAAAAAAAAAGTGGTTAATTTGGTATGTTATTTTGAAGTAAAATATCCCCAAATCAGATTCCAAAGATGTTCGATTCCACAATTCGAAAGCATCCTAAGGTTTTCCTACATTTGTCATTGTTCTACTTTTTAAAATAGGGGATTTGGGGATTTGGGAGGGGAAAGAATAATGTTTCTGTCATCATCTACTTTTGCGAAATTTTACAACCCAAAGATTTAATCCGAATCAATTATTTCATTCACTTCTCTTTGCTCAAGAAAATATCCATCTGTCACTAAAAATTTCTAGCTTCTGAGGGAGAGTGGGAAAGCCTGCCTTCTAAATTATCTCATTAGCATTATTGCATCTGATTTGAATGTATAGTTGTAAAGCTTTGGTAGTGCAGATCACAGATAGCAAGACAAAGGTACAATCAAATTTGGCCCATTGGACTTGGGTTCAGGTACCCCTGACTGTTGGATTAATTATGTGACCTTGAATTAAGTCAAGTTAACTTAAGTCTTGCTACTAAAACTATATAAATTTCAGAGAAGATGCTGATTTGCAATTAGTAGAGTTTCATCATCTAGAAATTATTTACATCAGTAGAATCACAGGTTTTGTGCCCCTCTCCTTATGTTTATATTTCTTAATTAGTCCTCTAAAAGAGGTAATTTGCTCATTTGATTCTTGGTGACTAAATCTATCCTTAAAAATAGAATGGACTTTTCATAATTAATTCTGGGACAGCAGCTGGATTGAAGATCCTTACTTTTGACTCTGAAGAACTCATCACCTATATTAGAAGCACTGTTTTGTCAATATATTTGCTATTCTTTGACAACCAAGCTGCAAAGCTAAAGGTTTACCTGCTAACAGGAGATAATGTTAGCTAAAAGAGAAACATGATACTTTTATAATTCTGTTTGAATTTGTAAATTCCATTCCCCAGCCACCCCTAACACTTTTATTATCTAGGCTCTTGGGGAATTGCTAGATAGCCGTGTAATGTAATGTTAGAAGAAGGGAAATGATTTTAAGAGAACTTGACTCAGACTCCATAGCTGCCTTAAATGTTTTTCCTTCTTCATTCTGCAAAAAATATAAAAATAAAAAAATGAAGGCTTATTTTGCTCACCAAAACACTTTGTTTGGTGTAATGGTTCTAGGAATCAATGACCTTTAAAGCATACTGGAACCACTCATTGTCATTACAATGTACATACAAAATAAACTACCTCACTCGCCTTACTCAGATAAAAAGCATAGTGGATTATGATAGCTTTTGTTATGAAGTATCCCTGAGTCTTCTTATTTAATGTCAACCTTGTTTTGCTTTTGATATTCCTAGTTTAATGATGCACAAGAAATGAGCAAATGCTCTGAATACCAAAATAAAATATTCTGTGAATGTCGTGCTCTAAAAGAGTCGGTGCCGAAAACATATTCTCTCTGTCATTAATCATTTGTTTCTAGCCATGTTCAGACAACTGGGAGTGAATCCCAGGAGTTCAAATGAGGGATTAAGAAAAAAAATTATCTTTTCTTCCAGGCATTTTTCAACTTTTTTTCACAATGTCTTACTGGGTTGGAAAATAACATCATGCCACTCATTAAAGCCAATCATTTGTATATTTCTGACCCACACGAAAGGGAAATATGGATTGTTTATTACAATAACTTCCATTGTAGTTATAATAGCATATTTGTAAAGTACATTGTGCACATTGTATTTTAACCATAAAAATAAAAAATAAAACTCCAAGTCTTTGTCACTGAGACTTCTTTCGTAGGTGAATTTTTCTTATAAAATTGAGAGTAACAAAATATAGTACAACGATGGTTATGTTTTGTTCGTTAGTTCATAATATGTTCCTATATAAAATGGTTTTAAAATTCTGGTTTGTTATATACTTGAATAACTTATGATATACTTTCTTATAGATTAAAATAGACTAAAAATAGCAAAAGGAGGGCAGCATTGTATAGTAGGAAGAGTTAGATTTGGGAATTGAGCCACAGTTCTGTGACTCTGAGAAATCATTTAATTTCTGTGAGCTGAGGCTTATAGTTACTTGTATGTAAAATGGAAATATTGAAACCTATATAGCCTCTGTTAGGTTGTTGGAGGGACTAATCAGAGTATAAACATTTATTTACATGTGACATTAACTCATGAGAATTTAAAAGTTTAAAACCATTGAGATTCTCATTGTCTAAAGAAATTCCCCTCTATCACATCCTTTGTGTGCATTTACATGTAAACATAAACACAACAAGCATATTTGCCATCTTAGGAAAGTATATTGGCTTTGAAGTGAGAGAATTTGGATTCAAATCCTGTCTTGTTGCTGTGGTTTAGAGCAAATTTAACCTCTTGAGGTCCATTTTATTCACTTGGAAAAAGGAGTTGAATGAGAGGGACTCTACGAGTAGCTTCCAATCTTAAATGCATGATTCCGATTTCCTGTCTATCTTGCTTCAACCATTAAGCAAATGATCTGTAAAGTTCCTTAAAAAAGCATGTTCTCCTTCAGAATTCATCTCTTCTTTTGAACTTACCTTGAATAAGACTCCTTATCCCCATCTCTTCCAGGTCTCTTTCATGCTTTTGTTATATAGTTGTTTGTTTAGATAGCTCTATCAATGCTTCACTGAATCTCTGACCTCATGTAAGTGGTATTTCCTCCACTGAAGATGTACTCAATATACCCACATCTGGTAATGTTCTACTAGCAGAGAACTCAAACCAGCCATATTGGGCTGTTAGGTGACAGTGTAAATAAGAGTGTTGTGCCTGAAATTCAAGAGAACCTGAAGTCAAATATGGCTTCAGACAATTATTAGCTCTGAAAATCTATTTGTAAAGGGGATACCATTTTGGCTAAGCAATAGTCGACACTTAGTAAATACTTGTTCTCTTCTCTTTTCTCCCTTATATTTCTCTCTACTCACACTGCATAGCCAGTCTACTTTCTTTTCCAATTCTGTATTTGTCCTATAATTTTTTTAAGGCGTATTGTATGTTTAAGTCAGTGGTAATGCATTGTAGCTATACTCTGCCAGATCTAACTTAATTTCTGTTTGGTTCACTGGCAATAATTCTTTGAAGATTTCATTGGCCCATGATTTGTAACCATATAACATCACTGGAAAGTATTGGTGTTTTTTTTTTAAGATGGCTTTTTATTTGAGATCAGCTTTAGTTAATTAAACAAGGTGCAATTTCCCAAATTCAATATAGAATGCTCTTCTGCTCAAAGCTTCCAACCTATCTTTCATTTGAAGTGTCTATCCAAAATATATACTTCATACAGCAACTTAGTGGATTTGCCATTCAACTTCATGCCAATCTGGATACTTAATCCACTTAATTATTTCTGTGCAGATTGTTAGGTAGAACTCTTGGCCAATTCTGACCTTTCTCAATATATTTCTTTTTGATCTCTTCATTTTTGGAACTTCTCTTTGATTTCACTTCTAATTTACCTTTTTTATTCCCACCTCAAGGAGTCCAGACTACTTGCTGTGCCACTGTGCATTGAGAATGTGTTATTCCATCATTATCTTACTCTTTTTGATCCCATTTGGGATTTTCTTGGAAGATATTGTCTGGAATGTTTTGTCATTTCACCATTTTCTCCTCAAGATCATTTTACAGAAGGACAACTTAGGCAGCCAGGGTTAAAGTGTCTTGGCCAGGGTCACACTGCTAGTGTCTAAAGCAGATTTGAACATGCAAAAAGACATTATCTTGACTCTGTGCTTAGCACTCTCCATCTACAATCTCCTGGCCCATGAGAATATTTAACAGCATTATAACTAGAGGCTGCTAAGTGATATGTGAATAGAATGCTGGATCTGGAGTCAGGAAAAAATGAGTTCAAACCCAGCCTCAGGCACTTAACTCTGTGGGCAAATTGCTTGACCTCTATCTGCCTCAGTTTCTCAAACTGTAAAATGGAGATGATAATAATAATGTTGGTATGAGAATCAAATGCGATAACATTCATAAAGCATTTAGCATAGTGCCTGACACATAGTAGGTACTTACTAATGCATATTCCCTTTCTTCCTACAAAGAAATAAGAAAACGTAGTTGACACTGTTTTCAGGCAATATGAAATCCAAGAGCTGTCCACAAGCTGTAGTAATAGAATCATGTTTCATCTGCAGCTTTTAAAGTGGTATAGAAAAACTAAAAGGGATTTCTCAATCTATATTGTCAAAAGAAGTATAAAGACTCATTCTCCTTCTCTTTGTGTTCATGCAGAAAGAAACACATCTATGCCATTAACCAGAGAGATGCAATCAGCAAACACTGGTGGGAGAAATGCAATGCAAAGACAGAATTTTCAAAATAATAAAATGGTTTAAAACCATGAATTCAAAGTAGAAGGAATGAATAAGAAAACAATGTAAGAAATGTATGCTTGTCAGAATCCTTTAAAGTATTTAAGTGTATCTGTGCTTATAGCAATAATTTTGCTAATATAAACCCAAGATAAACTTTTCTGCTGGAGTAAACTGAAGGAAGAAGTGTTACCTTCAGCCCTCCAAGGCATAAGCAATCTGTCTCTCCTCTGTGTTTAAAATGGCAAACTGGAAACTTGCCAAGTTATCAACAAGCCAGAGAAAGAAATGGATTCTGACTTTCAGGGATGTGTTTCAAAGCTGCCCACGTGAGCGGCTTGTCTGATAATAAAAATAATAAGTAAGACTCCATTCTTTTCTACAGGAAAATCCTCATCCCTCATCCCAGTACCAGTTCAGCATCTTGCTTTCTATCACAATTAGGATCTCTTCTTTGCCCAATATCATGGACCCAGGACCAGGATTTCCAGACCTTGTTCTCCCCACACTACACGTTTCCATAGTAACATGACTAGAAAGGCCACCAACAGTGCAGAGTGAGAATTCACTTGTGTATTTCTGTTGAGGGTCCATCAGCTGAGAGCTGCAAATGTCAGCTTCCTGATTTAGCTGCTGAGGTTAGTCACCTTTGGGTTGTTCCAGGTTCCATGTCTCAAACTTCAGGTGCAGCTCTCTAACCATAACTTGCCATTACACTCTGACATGCAAGTTGAATGGAGTCTCAGTTACAAATTTCACTTCTGTCAACCAAGATAGTGACAAAAGTAGGCTGGTGCAGTTACCACTTAAGGTTTCAAAAAACATAAAAGGTCACCAGAATCTTGTAGTACAGTGACTTCTATTACTTTGTAATGGGATGAATGGTCTCCAAATGAAAGTGAAATTTATTCTAAAACTATTCCCTCTTGAAAAGTAATTTATTACAAAGAGAGGTAGCTACTTTCTTTTAACTAGGTACCTGAAAATATTTATTTTCTCCAGATTTGCAGAAAATAATTGCCTTTCTAGCAGCACATCTAGAATTAACAAGTAACTACAAGAGAAGGAACCAAATTAAGCTTTGGAAACTAGATTTTAAAACTGCCTAGTTGGTTTAAAGGAATGTATTTATATGGATTTTTTCATTTTCTGACTTTTCAAATTATGCTTGTTTCCTATAAGAAAATAAGCTGATTAAGGAAAACAGCCCCATTTTGTAAGGGGGAAGTTGACAATTAAGGAAGTTCTAATTTGTTGCTATTGCCAACTTTATTGTCATGCAGTATATTCTGATTTTGCTGGACAAATAGAAAATTAGGTCAAGACTTGAGAGAATGATGCTGAACAAAAAAGAAACAAAGATTTCAGCTCCTTTGTTCCCCTGTATATAGCTTTGCTTTCAGGGGGGTCTTTTCAAGTTTGTTACAACCATCTTCTGCCCTCTGCTGGAATTTCAATGATGCTAGCATTTTACCTGGACAGAAATTTGGGATTTATGAAAAATGAAAACATTCACATTTTATTTTACCTTTATTATACATTGTAGTGTTTCAATTACTTTAAAAAACCCAATATACAACAAAATGGAATACTGTCAAGTAATCAGTAGGAAACAACCTTACTGTAAACAGTGATTAAGCAAAATTTATTTAGAAACCAATTAATTCTATAAACATTCGAGACAACTTAATAGAGGTATTTGTTGTACAAATGGTTTTAGTTTTAAACACAAATATGAAATTTCTCCCTAAAAATATATGACCTGAGTTGGAAAGTAAAAGTGAACGGAGAATTCTGGGGTTCATAGTTACATTTTCCTTCAATCAAAATATAATAAAATGCTTTCAACTAGTTATTTCTCTTAGAATTTAGAGCTCAGTCCCAGGGCAGGAGTGAGGGAACACTCCTCGGATGTCAAAAGCTTTGCTGAAGTCAATGGATTCCACTTGTTGACCCTTAACCAATGTGAGCTTTCTCATACAACCCCGGAAGGAGGTCCGACTGCTCAGACAGTTTTGCTTTACATCAGCTGTTTAGAAAAGAAGAGACAAAAGCTTGTCAAATTTTATTGAAATGACCAATGCAGAAAAGTGAAAATAATATAAAATAAAAACAATCACAAGGCAAGTGAATTGTATACCCAAATCTTAACACATTTCCCCACACTCATTTCTTCTTTTAACAACAATATAAGATTTTTGGAGTTCTGAAGATGAATGCTGTAAATGCTAAGAATGGCTGGGTGCCATTGTTTTAAATTGTCTGTCCCTACCTTTAGATATGTCTAATTAGATAATTTATGTAAACTGCTTTGTAAATTTTAAGATGTTATTTATAAATGTTAGTTGTTATTATTTATATACATTTGTACACACACACACACACATACACACATTCTCATTTAAATACCATGGCTTAGGAGACAAAGAACTTCTGAGCACTTAAGTTGTAATTTGATGGAGCCAGATTTGATTTAGTTAAGAGAGCCCCTAATATGCAACACATAAAAAATATAATGATGTTTTTGGTCTAACAACTTACTCATTCAATTCAATGAAGATTTATTTGCTCTGTGAAAGGCACTGTATTAGTGATAGAGGATAAAAATACAAAAAAGGATGATTTTTCCCTGTCTTTAAAAGAGCTAAATTCTATAAAGGAGAATCATAGATTGAAAAGGACCTTTAAAGTCATGTAGTTCAACTCCCTCACTTAAGATATGAGGCAGCTAAGGACCAGTGTCTTATAGGTAGTAGAGATTGGTCCAGAATTCCAACTTGGGTCCTGTTACTCCACTTGCAACACGTTGTCTCAAAATTTAACATGTATACAGAAAAGGAAATGCTATCAGGGTCAAAGTAACTACCATGTGTCAAAATAATAGCAGAGGAGAGGGTTGATGTAGAAGTGGCACTTGAACTGAACTTTTAGGAAGATAAGGACTCTACAAGGAAAAAGTATATTTTAGACCTGGGTGACCATCTGTGTAATGTGGAGAGGTAACAGCTAGCAGGCCAATTTGACCAGCTCAGAGCCTATGTGAAGGGAGTAATATGAAGTCACTGAACCCAAGGGAGATGATAAAATCACTGAAGGAGAACAAGTAAAAAGAATAAGAGAACAAGACCCAGAACAGAGTCTAATAGTGAATAATGATACTGTTTCCTGTCTATAAGATGTCTTTTTTTTTTTTTGACAAGCATGACATAGAATGTAGAAGTTATCCAATCCCAGCAATCAAGGAGTTAATTCAAGAAGACAAGCTATCCAGAATGCCATATGTAAACATTCAACATAAACACACACCTAATGCTTTTTAATCATAGTTGTTGATTTAGTGCTTTAGCAATTTCTTTTTTTTATTTTTTATTTTCTGATTAGAATATGAGTTGTTTCACCTCCCCCAAATGACCATTTATACCTAGAATTATGTTTATTCACCCAAAAGAACCAGTCTGCTACTGTGCAAATGACACATGAAGTTTCAAAGCACCTGTCAACACAGCATTTTATAGCATCGATTTTACCAATTGCTTGGAACATTTTTAATGCTGTACAAATCAGTGTGGGCAATAATAGGTTGTTGGGTTTTGAAATAGGTCTAATAAATGTGGTGAACTTACGAGTTACTCATATATACTTTCTACTTATTCTCAGAAGGGATGTGTAGAATATGGAAGTGCTGATGTTTCCCAAGAGAAATCCTATTTATGCTTAGAAACACAATTCTCAGAGGCCTAACCCCATTACTAAGTTATCCCCATTAAGGTATAAATGTGCTCCGGTAAACAACCAAATCTCCGGACAAAATGTAGTTTGGCAACATAGTTGTAATTATAATCTGCATCATTAATATCTTCTCCATGACTTTCTTCAATCTAGATAATGTAGACTTGTAGAACTGGCAATTTCCTAGGAGTAAATGCTCACACTGGAAATTTAACAATCAAGTCTTCAGAGCCTATCCTAGCTGGCTCCAGCATCTCCCATTTCTTCCTCAAGGCAGACAAATCCCCAGATAGACACAGGGTTCTTCACCCTGAAGAAATGTCCCCTTACGAGCTGGTACCCTGAGTATTAGCAATTATTCAATCTCAAGGAATTCTATAGGAGAGCTCTCTCATTGGGAAGACATAGAATATCCTAAGGATGAGTGGGTGAATGTAGTAGTTGTTATTGCTCGGGCACCAAAGGTTCTAGCCTCCCTTCTCTTCACCATTCTATCATGTCTCTCCCCAACTTGAAGAAACTGTTGCTACTAATAATAGAAGCAGAAGAATGCCTCTAGTGTGAGTCACAGCATTTTATATTCTCATATTGGGAGACTAACATGCACTCAGAACCAGGGTCAAGTCCCTGGAGGAATTTCCATGTTTGGGGGATGGGATGGGAGACAAGGGAAGTGAGAATATAGCCACCATACTATAACTTTCCAAAGAGTGTGGTCCAAAGGAACCATGTCCTGAGCAGCAGGCAGGCACTGGGGGGAATGAACCCTACATACTTATCTACTTCATCACTTTGGAAGTGAGGAGATAGGGTAGAGGAGTATTTGCTTTGTTTTCCCAACTTTTACCAGTCCAACTCCCAAGTCCAACACTGGTCACTTAAGAAAATTATAGTCACTGACTAATATACAAATAGCTCTAAATGACTGAGAATCATAGAATTTTAAAGTTTTAAGGTTCCATAGAGTCACCCTTCTCATTTTATGGATGGAAAAACTAACTCCCAAATTCAATGCAATTCAATAGACTTTTATGAAACACCTATTATGTAGAAGGTGCTGGGCATAAAAAGTCAAAATCCAAATGGCCCTTGCCTTCAAGAAGCTTTTAAAAAAACAACCAACCACAAGAGCAACAAAAAACAATGTTCCATCTAAATAGTCCTCCACCTTTACCTTTTAGTTTAATATTTTATTTTCCCCCAATTACATGTAAAAACAATTGTTAACATTTGTCTTAAAATTTTGAGTTCCAAATTCTTTCCCTTCCTCTCTATTCTCCTCCTTGAACCCATTGGGAAGGCAAGCAATTTGATATAAGTTGTATAGGTTATATTTGAAACAGTTTATTTTTTATTATCAAGTAGATGGTACAATGGCTAGTATCCTGGATCTAGAGTCAGTTCAAATCCCATCTTGTATGTTTACTATGTGTTTACCTTAGTTTTCTCATCTGTAAAGCTGATTTAAAAATAATATCTATATCCAAGTTAGTTGTAGGAATTAAATGAGATCACAATTATAAAGTGCTTAGCATTTAATAAAATAAATGCTATGTAAATTTTAACTATTATCATCATTATCTGTAAAACTGAGAAAATAATAATACTCACCCCTCCCAGAGTTGTGAGGATTAAATGAGATATTTGCAAAACAATTTTTAAATTTTAAAAGGCTACATAAATGTTAATTTTATTATTATTATTGAGGAGATAGAATGGGTCCACATATAAGCAAACCCATATCAATTTGAGGATAGAAGAAGAGGGACAGAAAGAGAAAGAGAGAGAAAAAACAACTAACAATTGGAAGAATCAAAAAAAAAAAAAAAGCTTAAGGAAAGAGGTATATCTGACACATCCCTCACACTATGCTGCCCTCCCCCACCCCCCCCAAAAAGATAAGGTTATCAAGCTGTAACAGGGTGAAATGGTTTGCCCAAAGTCACACATCTATCAAGAATTATTAATAATTAGACGAAGACAAGAGATGACATGCTTAATAAATTTGTGGAATATTGGGAAGAGCTAACATTCTGTAGCCAAAAAGATCTCAACAGCCTAGAATGATGGGCCAAATCTAATAAAAAAAAAAAATTTAAACTGTCTTCAAGTATTTGAAGAACTGTCAAATGGAAGACAAATTAGAAACTTATTCTGCTTGGTCCTAGAGGACAGAAGTAGGAACAAAAGTTGTAAGATACAAAGAGGTAAATTTAGATTTATTAGAAACTTAGCAATCAGAGCTATCCAAGATTACAGTAGGCTAACTTGGGTGATAATGTGCAATGGGCCAGAACTCTGGAAAAATATACTTGAGGCAAGGATTCTTACATCAAGGTACTAATTCAATGGAATTGATAAGATTGTCTTATCAATCTTAGCTTAGCATGGTTATCTAGCTTAGCATGGTGATTAATAGTTCAGTAAGATTGATTTAATCTTACAACAAATAATGGTTCCCTAGTGATATAATGATTGGCTTATACTCAGTATGATGAATGAATTTAATTGTAATAGAGTATTTAAGAGGTCAGAGTCAGACCTAGAGACAGACTGGGAGATAGAAAGAGAAGACAGAGGACTGGAGGCTAGGCTAGAGCTCAAGCTCTCAGACTCTGACAGACTTCAAGATAGAGACCATAGTGGTGGTTCTCCTGCCTCTTGCACTGAAACCAAGACCCATTCCAGAGGGCCTCCAGAAAGCTAGCCTGGCCTCAGGTGAAGGAGACAGACTGTGAAGGAGATAATAAAAACTTTGGACTTTATCCCTAACTATTCTTGTGGTGATTACTCTGCTGAAGGCTGGTCCCAAGACCTCCAGAAAGCTAACCAGCTAAGTGTGACCACAATTGTGAAGTTACAAGCTAACCACAATTGTGAAGTCACAATCATGTGAAGTCCATACACTTAAGTTAAATGACCATTTTTTGGTGACATTGCTAAGGAGATATCTTTTAAAATCCTTGTTGATATGTTTATTTATTCACTTATTTATTTGGAATGGCTTGAGAGCCTTAATTTTTTAAATGCTTAAGTGATATTTAAATATTTTCAGAAAAGGATTAAGCTAGTTGGCCTCTGAGTTCCCATTATACTTAAATTTTGTGATTCTGTGAAAAACATTAGCAAGAATCAACTGTATAAGAGGAGAATGAGGAAGGCTTGGTTAGGTGATAGTTCATATATATGAAAAAGACTTGATGATTTTGTGAACTACAGACTGAAAATTAATCCTAATGTGATTTCTTAGAATCTCTTAGAACATGAAAAGGACCAAGAGGTTCAGTAAGAGGGAAGTAAAAGTTCTTTTGTACTCATCTAGTCAGATTATGCTAGAATTCTGGAGTCATTTCAGAGTGCCATTTTAAACATAAATCAGTGAAAAACAATTGAGATAACAAAGGAACTTGAAACTATGTCCTAGGAAAATGGGTTGGAATAACCAATAATGTTTATCCTTGAGCAGACTTGGGTTAAGAGCAGAATAGTGTGAGTCCATCTTCAAATAACTAACAAGGAATAAAAGGGATCAGTCCTGTTCTTCTTGACTCTAGGATAAAACTGGGAGCATTGGGTATTAGGCAGATGTAGGTTAGATGTAATGAAGAACAACTTAATAATCCAAGAATAGAGTAGCCCACTTTAAAAAGTAGTTTTTAATCTCTGGAGATCACAAGATGATACCTTTTCTAAAATATTGAAAAGATTCCTATTCAAATATAGTTTGGATTAGAAAATCTCTGAGGTCCTTTGAATTCTGAGATTCAGTAATTTCCATGGTAGAGTTTCCAATGGTAGAGTTCCTGACACTAAATTTGGGACATGACTCTGGTCTTCTGACTACCATAAGATGTAAGTTAAATTAATTCGTCCAGTTTGTGCCAAATAACACATCATTTTTAAAGCTATCTAATGATTAATTTATTAGCATATACCATTTAAATTCTTCCTAAAATACCTATGTACTTTAAATAGTACTTTTTCAGAAATGAATCATAGAAAGAATGATGAATCTATTGTGCAAGCAGAATTTATAAATGAATCTCCTAATTACAAAACTACAGGGATAGCCTCTATTACTTTGACTTGGAATTTTTTTTAAAGCATTTTCAGCCTCAATAACATTAGTTAGTAGCACCTGGTTAATTCAGAAGGTTTCTTCATACAAAAAAATCAGAAAGAGCATTTTTTAAAAGAAAGGGAGTAAGTTTGAAATATGGTTAAATAAGTGGGCCATCAACAAGCCATCAACACTGGAGAGAAGCTGCTGGACTCTAGCAGGCTCAGTCTACATGACTGAAATTATGTGAAAATTAGAATTTGAGAATTTCCAAGAAGATTACATACTTATGATCAGCATTTAAGGATGACTTTTGGAAATGTGTGGAAGAAACTATTCCCTCTATAGAAATTGATGAAGACACTTAGAAAAAAAAAGATTTCTGAATCATCACATGCAATATTTCAATGCTGTTTCAAAGAGTGTTATGCCATTAATAATCCATCTTTTAAAAGATGTCTAAAACCAAAAATTTGTAGCATATGGAAAATTGGAGTCTTTGGAAAATAATCTCTTATTAAATAAAGATGGTATTCAAAAGAAAAACCTATATTGTTTTTGCTTATTATAAAATAATTATCTTTTCCATCCCTAATATGAGGCTGTTTAAAAACATTAGTTCCCAATATAACTGGAATAGCATTCATTATTAAATTTTATCACATCTAATAATTGATGTAGACACCATAATGCTCTAGTATTTAATAATGATTTAATTTCTATTGGGTTCCTATTCAATAATATAAATATATGCATATGCACATATAGAATATTTTTAATAAAAGAAAGATAATAAAGGTCATACTTACCAGGATATCCTCCAACATAGATGGGATTGTTGGTATCTGCAGATGTGGACTGAGTATGTGGACTTTCAGCAGGAACAGTATTTCCATCAACAATTAAAACAATGCGGTGTTTGCTCTTGTGGGCTTGAACCTTGTGCCACTTTCCATCACAAAGACTACTTGCAGATTTGGGTTCATATGTAGCTGTAATCCTACCAGCTCCATTGTTGACATGGAATGAAACCTGAGCAAACAACCAAGAGAAGTAAAAATCACTGTTGTTCAGTCATTTCAGTCATATCTGACCTCTATGATCCCATTTAGGATTTTTGGAGCAAAAATACTGGAATTGTTTGTTATTTCCTTCTCTAGGCTTGTTTAAAGATGAGGAGCTAAGGCAAACAGACTGGCTCAAGATCTCACAGCTAGTAAGTACCTGAGGCCAAATTTAATTTGCATTTGCACTGTATATTCAGTTTTTGAGATACAGTAAGTGCAAGATTCCAAGATCTTGATTCTATGCTCAGTGCTCTATCTACTGTATCACCTAGCTGCTGAGGGCTCATAAAGTATAAGCCTCTATTGAAGAGGAAAATTGTGTTTGAAATTAAATATTCAGTCATGAAAAATTACTTGTAAAAGGATTCTGCTTCTGTGCTCTCCCCAAATTAAAAAAAAAAAGTGGTAATGGTCACTGCTATGAAAAAAATTCCCAACCAAAGTGTCTGACAGCAGTCAGATCCTGCCAGTTCAATGCAGGCAGAAGTTGCTGAAAGTTGTTCTGAAATGAATGAGATTGCTTGTCTGTGTGAATCTGGAAGGGGAGCCAATACATCTTTATGCTGGCTCATCTCCTATGTGAATATTTTTAGCCTGAAATGGGATTCTCAATTTTGTATATAAGATTTCATCTGGATAGGTTTAACTCTTGAGGACTATATCTTTGTTAGGGGGATACATAGAAGGTGTGGTATGATTTGACTTTACTGTGATGATATTAAAAAGATTTCATCTGAATTGATCAGGGCTACTAGCAAGCTGCGAACATTGCTTTTCAAGTCAAAGTTTCAGAAATAAGCTGACCTTGGGGGTTTGTAATTGGAAATTTCATACTATGTACACAGAAAGGTTTGGAGTTTTATTTTCAACTTGATGAAGCAGTACCCAAGCATCAGGAGCTTAAAAACTTACAAAAGATTTGGGTAGGTTGATTGAATGAAAAGATAGCACCTAGGAAAGGGCCTCTGCTAATTGGGTTGTTCCTTTAAACTAGCTGCAGTTAATTTTCCAAATAGGAGCAGAGGGCATTTCTAGTATCATTCTAATATTGTACTACCATTTTAATGGTACCAATAATGGTAATAACACATTTATCTTTTTTTCTCTCTCTTGTTCCTCTCTGACCTTTTCCTTTTCTTCTTCTTCTTTCTTTCCCTCCATCCCTAAACTTCTTTCCTTTCCTTTGTATTAACATATTTGCACTTATTGTATATCAAAAACTGAATATACAATTCAATTTCAGATGTTATTCTGACATCTTCCTTGATGAGACATTATATCCATAGCACTTGGCAAAGGTGTTTTGTACAAAGCAGTTGCTCACAGTGGATTATAGTGAATTGCATTCTTCCTTGTCCCCTCAGTACTCATAGACTTTGCTGACACCAAAGGCTTACAAATAGGTTGTTAAAAACTCTTCTGATTATTGGGAGGTTTAGAAATATGATTTTTCTCTGGAAATAGATTATTAGTTGTATTAGTTATTAGTTGTATAACTTCAGATAAATCTCTTAACCTCTCAGGTTCCCCATTTCTATAATGAGTACTGTAGTTATGGAGATCAAATGAGCAAATGTATACAAAATGTCATTGTAGGTATAACATACTCTAGGAGTATGAGTCATGATTATTGTTATCCGATTGCTATATTATTCAAGCAGCATTATAACCTGAAACGGCACTTGCTCCTTTCTTGATAATTTTGACATACATCATAAAAAACATATTTTAGTCAAATTTATGGAGTAAAATATGATTGTATTTAAGATCACATCCTTTTACTCCATTGTGAATTTTAATTATCTTATTTTGCAGATTTATAAATATTTTACTCAATTCATTAAAAACAGAATAACTGCTTTTGAAATCTAGGATTAAATCAATAATCTTTCTTAACCAAGATTTGACATACATGCATCATTATAATTAGGGCTCATACTATTTACAAACAAAAGTAGAGACATTATTGTTATAAAAGGAAATTGCCCAAATTTTTATCCCTAATATTTATGAGAACTTACAAACTCAACAATAGTTGTACCTGGTAAGTCAAACCACCATCCACATCTTGAGCAACATGTTCCCTCAGATCCCAATAAAGACAGCTCAGAACAATGGGGGAAAAAAAAAGAGATTTGGGAATGATAATGCTTTCAACCAAAGCATCATTTTGAGAAGCAGCCTCTCTGGAGATCAGCCTGGATTATTAATAATATTTCTCTACTTCTTAATCCTAGCTAAACTTTATTTTCAGTACAAAACAAGTTGTAGAATTTCTTTCCACAAAGGCAAGCTGTAAATGAAATTGGACTTCTGTTTAGGAGAGAACAAAATTTGCAGTTCTAACAACTAGAAATTCATATAGCTCTAAAGCCTTTATTTCCAATGTGAAAAGTCATTTCTTATCTGGAGGACCATTTTTATAATTCCCTATGATGTATTGATAATTACTATAAGTTAAATCAATAAACAGTATTCATTTGTCACCAACCATATTATATACCAGGCACTCTTCTAGGTGCTGGGGATGTAGGAATGTGAGACAAATATAAGGAACGTAACAATTCTTTTTCTCAAGGAGCTTATATTCAAATGAGAGGGGCTGAAACTTGTTTTCTTCTAGCAAATATCATACACTTTAAAACATACTATGGTAATAAATGTATGCCATTTCTCAACCCCTTTCCTTTTCAAGAATTTCATTTATCAGTCAAGAAAAGATGTCTTGCCTTCAGAAAAATAGTAAATTAGGACAGGATGGATTACTACAACCATTTCAGAAAACAATCTGGAATTAGGCAATTAAAGTGTAGATCCATACTTAAAGAGTTCCTTGATAAGAAACACCTTACACCAAAATATTTATAGCAGCACTTTTTGTGGTTGTCAAGAAATGGAAATAAAGTAAATAGTTTATCAAAATCTTCCTCTTCCTTCTTATACCTACATCAAGAATGTCCTTGAAATATATATATATATATAGATTATTCTCATAAAAATTTTATAGAGATAGGAAGATAGACATATAGGTTAGTAGTTATGGACATTCTCCATTTCCCCCCTAGTTTTTGTAAACTATACCTTTCAAATATTTGAAAATTAACTCCTCAAAACATGCAAAAATTTTCTAGCACAGACATACTTTGTTTGAACTTGTTCTATTCCAGATGTTTATGATATCTTTCTGGTTTTCTTTAGTGCTCTTGCTAAATCCTTGTGTAATATCTTGGAAACTATGATGTAAGAACCGAAATAAGGTGGTTCCATTATCACTGATGCAGAAAATAACTTGTTAGAAAAATCTTTGCAGAACTTTTCTTTTTTCAAATGTTAGTTATCTTCCCTCCAGTGTTATCCTTAAATGTTTTTCCAGAAAAATATGATTTTATTGGCTTTCTCCCCAAGTTTTCTGGTAACTTGCTGTTTTATGACTATAATCTTTCACCATTTTGTATAAGATTTTACAAGTGATATTTTAAGCCAGTGTAAGCCATTATCTGCTTTAATTTCTGTTTGACAAGGATATCAAGTGATTGCTGATGGAACTGATTTCTAGGCTTTTTTTATTTAGAATTTTCTATTTTTTTTCATTACTACATACTTTTTATTTGTCCCCAGATCATTTATAATAAATTGTGGTCTCCTTCCTTCTACCAAACAGCCAAACCTTGTACTTCTAATAGTACCATTAAATCAGAAACAGGGAAATGTGTGTGTTCATTTTAAACACAATGTGAAAAAATTTTAGATTATTGATTATTTAGAATTAACCAAACATTTCCCTCTTCAGAGTTAAGATAATTAAAGTTGATTTGTGTTCTTTTTATTACTCAATTACCCTTTTACTGTTATTACAATAAAAATACCATAAAGAAAACAAGTACCTACCTTGCCATTTACAATTTCTATTCCAATAGCATCTACTTTGGCACTACTAATTCCAAGAAGAACACCATTCATTGCAGTGGTACGAAACTCTAATGTTATATTGACATCTGATCGAACTTTGTAGCCATCTTTGACTAGAAAACAAGTATAAAAGTTATTATGGAATAGGATGTGAGAAATATAGAATATACAAAATAGCTGAGGTAGCTTGGTTTGTTTTGCTGAATGTCAGAGCATTTTAAAGTACTCTATTATTTATAAAAACAGCAATAATAATAGCTAGCAGTGATACAGCATATCAAGGTTTGTGCCTTACAAACAGTATCTCATTTTATCTTCCTAATAACTTTGGCAGATAGGTGGCATTATCACCCCCAATTTACAGATGAGGAAACTGAGGGAGAAAGAGAGTTAAGTGACTTGTCCAGGATCACAATTAGTTTAGCCTGATGTTAAATTTGAATTCATGTCTTCCTGCCTTCACAGCCAGCACTCTATCCACTGCACTTACTAAGTTGTCTATGAAAACATCTCAGTATTTAATCTTATTATATCTTACTGGTTCTAGATATATTCATCATGTATTATCCAAAAAATGTGGAATAGGAGTTAGAAAAGGGAATCTGTCATAGTTTACCGATGGAAAAGTCTTGTGTCTCCCATAAGTTCCTTTATTTGATATCCAAATACCTGATCACCCCTTTGCTTTTTTTAAAGGATTGATTCATGTTACCCCATACATGATTTAAATAAAGTCAATTTGATTTTACTAAGATTTACATAATGCTTATTTTTATACTGAGACAGAATGTGCAAGGCATTCTTCAAAACAATTATGTGATGATGCCCAATCTTAAAGAATTTATATTCTGAGGCAACTTGGAAGTACAGGATCTAGTTTTTGGTTGATGAGAATTTTAGAAGTCAAAATTAAATGTATACCTCCTTTCAAAGTAAGAGTGGAAACAAAATGAATTGTATTTACATTTTGTTTGTACCTTTGGGATTGATGCTTCATCATTTGTCCCCCTTTTCTCTGACATTTTCAATTTCTCCATCTTTGGTGGTATCTTTCCCCTCTGTCTATAAACTTGCTTAGCTCTCCTTGAATCTAAAAATGTTTTTAATCTCCCCTTTTATCTTTTACTACTTTTCCTAACTAAAGTCCTTTTCAATTTGGCATAAATCCCTATCACGCTACAAAATATTACCAATGACATATTCATTGCCAGATCCAGTGACCTTTTCCAAATCTTCATTCTCCTTCAATGCTTCTTTATAATTTGCCACTGTGCTTTTAAAATCAGTTCCTCATCCACACAGTCTCCTACCTTAACCTGTGTTAACTTGGAAATCTTCTGCTCTTTAATTCTGGAACTACTTCTCTTCTTCCCTCCTCCTTTTGCTTCTTTATTCTTGGTTCTCTGCTCTTTATATACTTTCTTTCTGAATGATTTCACCCATTCTCACAGATTCCAGTATCATCTCTCTTTAGATAACACCAGAATCTTTACTTCAGCACTGATCTCCCTTCTGAGTTTACATCCACAAATGCAAAATTTACACCTTTCTTCCTGGTTATCCTGACAGCATTTTAAATTTAACATATCCAAAGATTATCTCATTATATTCTCAAGAGAAGGGTACATACAGAATTAAAGTAGAAGTTACTGTGCTTCTATGCTTATTTTGAAAGGAGTTATACATTTAATTTTGACTTTTAAAATCCTGATCTACAAAAAGTACACCTTGTACTTTCAAGCTGCCAAAGAATATAAATTCTTTAAAGTTGTGTATCATTATGTAATTGTTTTTAAAAAAAAAATGTCTTGCTCATTCTCTATACTCAGTATAAAATTAACATTATGTAAATCTTAGAGTAACTCTCTTAAATCCATAGGGGTGATATAGAATCAATTTCAGCTCTTTCCTTTTAGATCCCTTTTAACAAGTTAGTCATCATTCCCCCATTCTCAGTTACACAACTAGAGAATTCAGTGTCCTCTTTGACTCTTCTATTAATTGCCTACCAAAATCTGTCACTATGACCTCCAGAATCCCTTTTGCTTTCCCTCATTTATATTCTTATTGCCAACACACTAGTTCAGGCCTCCATTCTCTCTCACCTAGACTATTTCAATAGAATTCTACTTACTCTTTTGACTCTCCTTTAAATCTGTTCTTCTTGCTATAGCCAAGTTAACTTTTCTAGTGCACGGATCAACATGTATTATTCCACTGCTCAAAATTCTCAAGTAAATGAACTGTTGACTGACAGTAGTTGCTTGATAAATGTTTTATTGACTAATTGACTCCTCCTTGAAAACATACTTCACTTCTTTTTCTTAGTGCCTTTGCTTACATTTCCCTACTGATATCCTACACATCTTTCAAGGTCCAGTTCAAAATGCTTCTTACTTTATGAAGCTGCTTTTTATCTTTTTTTCTTCTCTGAATCTTCTTACTATTTTGTAATTTCTGATGTGTTTATCACTTTCTCTTTTACTCCTGTGGGTTTCAGTTTTTTTTTTATCTTAAAAATGAGAGGATTGGACTATTTGATGAGTAAGAAGACTCAAGTCATTATTTTTGTTATTTATATAGAGACTTTAGATCTGAAAGGACATTCATCTAATCCACCCATCTCATTTTACAGATTCCCTTCCTCCCCAACAAGTTCACAAATACTTTCTGTATCTTTGCATCTTCATTATTTTGAATAATGTTTTGTACTTAGTAGGTTAATATATGATTAACTGAACAGAATACTACTTACCAAGTGCAACAAATCCACTCCCTTCAAAGAAAGTACCTTCCTGTGCCATTGAATAGCATCTATTTACAGAAGAGGCAGACAGTGGGTTGTTTTTGTCAAGCTGTTTGCCATTAATCACCACCTCCCCAATACAGGCAGGGATGCCATAGGTAATCTAAATCAAAAGAAATATGACAGTATGTGAATCAGATTAAAAGATGAGCCCTTATGAAATTAATACATGGCACTGCTAATTAATACAGAACCTAAAGATAACAGTTTGAATATTTATGATGTTAATATACAAGAAAGGTTCTGTATTCTTCCCAATTAATTATTGTGAAAGGAATGTGAAGTTAATTGGGCTATTACCAATATAAATTGCAAAATTTTCTGAATTTTGGATCAAATTGTTACTCTATCATTAAAACAATCAATAGTTCAGTCTTAAGAACTAGTAAGACTAGTTAGAATTTAGGGTGAAGTTACAACATGTAATTTGTAAACATCTTTTATAAAGGCAGCTTAAAGCAACTTTTATAAAATTTTCAAAAGAGGCTTCCAGGTATGGGCTATGAAGACTCATTTCCTATGCAACTAAGATATAATACTGACACAATCAGAGAAGGCTTCTTACATTTCCAATATTCTTGGCTCTGTAATTTAATGGAAGGCCTCCAAGGTAAAATTTTCCTTCCACATCTAAGGTGGTACCATCTCCAATTGTGGTCACCATTGTTGACTCTTGTCCATCTATTGTGATGAAACCCTTCCTTTTGGCATACTCTGTTTTCACCTGAAATGTAAACAAAATCCATAAATATAAAATCTGAGAAAACAATAACAACCTCTTTCCTAGTGGTAACTGCAACAATTCCTCACTACATGCACAACACAGAAATAGCAAACTACATCATTAGGGAAAAGGAACTCTACCTAATAATCAGAGATCTAGAAAACTAAGGTTAATACAACTTTTTAATTTTGTTCTATTAGGTGATTCTGTGTGCCCCTGTCCCTTCTCCCTGTCTTTTCCCCATACTCTCTGCCTCTTTCTCCTACACTATTTTCTTCATTCTCTGCCTTTATACTCTCTGTAGTTTATTAAAGGGGGATTGATGCATTACTCTCCATTTAACTGCCAGCATTATCTTTCCTATTTGGTGTCTAGTAGTGAGTTGCTTTGTTGATCTTTGCTTTCTCCCAGTGGCTTCAGTGTGGGATATGGCTATAAACAAGTAGTCCTAGCCCAAGTGCTCCAGTTTATGCCTTAAGGTAAGAGATCTTTAAAGAAGTCTCTAGTTGGGTTAAGTCAAATAAGCCTATTTCTTTGACCACCCAATGGGAAAGATAATGCTGGAAGCAAGTGGAGAATAATGCATCAATCCTCCTTTATTAAGGCACAGAGAGTCAAAGGCAAAGAGTGAAAAAGATGGGGTAGGAGAAGGAGGCAGATAGTATGGGGAAAAGACAGGAAGAAGGGACAGGGCCACACAGAATCACCTAAATGTGGATCAGAATCAGCGGCATGGACCTATTATAAGTAGAAGTGTCCTTCAGGGACAGGATTTGGGGTCTCATCCTTACAAGGCTGTCTTGGTCTTAGAACATCAGAATACCAATATCCTTTCAAAGTTTTTAGTGCCATATTAGGATTACTAAATTTGCATAATATTATATGTATCTAGAGCTTATCTGCAGTTTACAGACAGAGGGGCTATTACTGGAACCAAGGGGCTGTTTATACTGGAGCCTCGTTGACTTCTTCATATTTAGCACATAGCTTCTTGATGTGACCTTAATTAATTAAGGAGACAGTTCCTATTTCTTAGTTTCTAAGTCCTATTTATTGGTACCTTACACTGGCTACTTCTATTTTTACTATACTGATTGATGGGGTAGTTGGGGAGATTGTAACAAGGTATAATTTCAATACACATTTGTATGTATTTGCTAACTTTTCCAAAGTGATTCCCATTTCTTGTCTAGCACATCTGCAGCAACAACAAAAAAATACAACAACAATTGCTAACATCTATATGGCACCTACTAGCCAGGCACTGTATATATATACCATATATCTATATATCTATATAGATATATAGATATATAGATATATATGTATATAGATGTTTGTATTCATCTCACAATAACTCTAAATATAGATTTATTTGGGTCTCACAATAACCCTAGAAAACAAATTCTATTTTACAATTGAGGAAACTGAGATTGAAAGGAATTAAGGAACTTTCTCAAAGTCGAGGCTGAGTTTGAACTCACATCTTCCTGACTCCAGGTGTAGGGTTCTATCTACTTTAACACCTACTCACCTCAATGTAATACACAAACTACAAAAATTAATCAGCAAAAAAAAAGTGATCCAGTGATGGTGACAGCCTCTGAGTGAAGGTGGCATTTGATAGTACTATTTTTAACATTAGGTTTTGAGAACCTTATCTAGCAGCCCCCCTTCCCAAATTCTACTGATGAACTCTTCCATGGCACAATGAACATGGCAGTTGAGTATACAGATTACATAAATCCTTTCACATCCCATAATAAGAGTCTAAGCTAATCAGTTTATTTGTACAACACTACCAAAAAAAAAAAAAACAGCCAGAAAAATCCTTAAGAATAAAAATATTTAGAGCAGTCCTTAACATGGCTCTTTTTCAACAGTGAGATAGTTCAGGACAGGTTCATGGTTATGTAATGGAGAGAGCCATCTGCACCCAGAGAGAGGACTGTGGGGAATGAATATGGTTTACAACATTTTTGTTGTTGTTGTTTGCTTGTATTTTGTTTTCTTTCTCATTCTTTTCCTTTTTGATCCTATTTTTCTTGTGCAGCATGATAATTGTAGAAATAAGTATAAAAGAACTGCACGTTTAACATATATTAGATTGCTTGCTGTCTAGGGAAGGGGTGGGGACAAAGGAAGGAGAAAAAATTTGGAACACAAGGTTTTGCTCTATGCATATGTTTTGAAAATAAAAAGCTTTAACAATACTCTTTAATTTAAAAAAGCAAACAAAAAAATAGGCCTTAGATTGTAAGCACTTCAAAGCAGAATCCTCTTTTTTTTTTCTTTATAATCCCAATCCCAAAGCTTAGCACATAGTAAGTGCTTAATAAATGCTTATTAACTGACATTCCAGTTCCTTTCAAAATAATCACAATTTTCAAAAAATATGATTTAAATTAATGTTTTCCTTATATTTGCCTTAATCCAAGGATCTATTTTTTTAACCAAGTTGCACAAATATCAGAATTTAAAAAGGTGTTTTTTTTTTTACTTTAGGCCATTATAAACATATTATTTTCATTTCACTCATAAATCTTATATATCTTAAAAGAATAGAAATACTTTCCAAGTCCACATTAATCTCAATAACTGAACAAAAGTATTCTTTTTAATATAGCTTTGATAAAACTGAAAACCCATTAACAAAAATCCTAAATTTAGGTATCTATTTCAGGAAAATTCCTTCTAAAAGTTTTGCTAAATTTATGTCATTGAGTAGATGTAATTCACTTAATTTTTTAATTTGTTTACATAGCTGGTCAAGGAATTACTTCTATTTATATAAAATAAGGAAGAGGCTATCTGATGAAGTGAATGGGATTTTGAAGAAATTATTATAGATCTTCTGGTACTTACTGTGTGCCATTTTCCATCACTGAGGAAGGCAGGATGGGAAGCTTTTGTTCTCCCTTTTCCAAGATCAAACATGAAGTAGAGCTGTCCATCATGAAGCTGAAGTGTTGCATAATCAACTTGGTTCTGATGGGCCATGTAATAAATCAGGCCACTTAAGGCAAAGGTTCGGATGGTCAGCTGCACCGAAAGCCTTATGGAGAAAAAAACACTTAGCATTTTTTGTTTGTTTGTTTTTATTTTGTTTTTTGTTTTCCAATCCAACCTCTTCAAATCAGTATTTGAGCATCTTTATTTTTTAAAGCTTTTTGTTTTATATATGCATATACATATATATGCATAAAATGCATATATATATATTATATAATTATATAATATATAATTATATATAATATATATTATTATACACACACACACACACACAGAGTTTTCAACATTCACCCTTGCAAAACCTTGTGTTCCAAATTTTTTCTCCCTCACCCCCTTCCCTAGATGGCAAGTAATCCAATATATGTTTAACATGTGAAACTCTTCTACACATATTTCCATAATTATGATGCTGCACAAGAAAAATCAGATCAAAAGGGAAGCTTAGTGTTCAGAGAAGCATAAATTTAATTTCTTTGTTAGAAGAGTAAGTGGGTATTTGTTACACGAGTAAGTGCTGGACTTAAAGCCAGGAAGAAAGATCTGAGTTCAAATTCTGTTTTAGATACTGGGAGTTGAAGGGAATTGAAATCAAGTTTTTGATGGAACACTGGGATTAGTCAAGAACATCGGAAATCAAATCCAGCCTCAGATACTTGATAGTTGTGTAATCCTGGATAGGTTTCTTGATCGGTTTGCTCAGTTTTCTAATATCCCCAATGGGGATTATAGTATCGCTTCTCTCTAAAAGTGATTGTGGGAATAAAATGAGTTACATGAAATGGTTAGCACATTGCCTGCTATATGATTAGTTTGTTGTTGTCCTTCGTACTTGAAAAGAAACCAAATGTTATCACTGTGTTAGAGCAGAGGTGCAGTGTATCTGAGTGAGGCTGATCAGACTAATAAAGAGCTCTGCCACAGGTCGGACACAAACAGTCCATTTGAATATTTGGGATGGCTTCTTTAATTTTGCAAATACCATGTTTCTTTTGGGCTAAAATTCCATTTTGCTTTGCTCATAGAGCACAGCACTTTCTCTTATAAGGGCATGACATGCTGGGAGGTCTGTGCCAGTATCTCCCAGATTATACAATTAATTCTAAAGTTCTTAAGAGTGATCTTGAGAGTATTCTTGAATTATTTTTTCTAACTACTTTGTGAGCACTTGCCCTGTGTGAATTCTCCTTAAAATAGTCTTTTTGGAAAGTATATATAATAAATATTACATAAATGTTGGCTATTAATATTTTTATTATTCCTGACTCCAAGTCCAATATTTGCTATTAACTAATTTCATTAAAATACCCAACAAGGAAGAAAAGACAGAAATAAGTATTTACTAAGTGCTTGCTATGTGTCAAACACAGTACAAATATCTCATCCGATCCTTATAATACCCCTAAAAGGTAGGTGCTTTTAATTTTTTTTAATTTAAAAAATTTTCCCCCTGTTACATGTAAAAAACATTTTTTTGGTTATACATGTACATTCATTTTTTTACATACTTCCATATAAATCATGTTGGGAGAGAAAAGTCAGAACAAAATGGAAAAACCACAAGACAAAAAAAAAAAAAAAAAAAAAACAGAGGGGGGAAAAAAGTGAAAATAGCATGTATTGATTAACATTCAGTCTCTGTAGTTCCCTCTCAGGATATAGATGGTATGTTACATCCAAAGTTGATTGAGATGACCTTGGCTCACTTAATCACTGAGAAGAATCAAGTCTGCCTTTGTTGATCATAGCATAAACTTGCTGTTCCTGGTTCTACTTGTTTCACTCAACATCAGTTCATATAAGTCTTTCCAGACCTTTCTAAAATCAGCCTGTTCATCATTTTTTATAGAACAATAATATTCCATTATTTTCATATAGCATAACTTATTCAGCCATTCCCCAATTGCTAGGCATTGAGATAAATATTTATTACAATTTCCATTTAGACAGATCTCCATTTAGAGATTAAATGACTTGCCCTGAAGAATTTGGTTTTTCCTGTTTCTAGTCCCAATATTTTATTCATTGTACCACCTAGCTGCCTCTAGACACAATAATAAAGATGAATTCCAGTTACTTCTTTGGGAATGACCGGAATGCTACATCCTCAAAGCACTTATTGGTTAAACCAAAAGTGATGGGCCACATAACAGAATTAAAACATACATACTTCTTTCTGATAGCAGATTGGTTGAAAGGCAAAACCAGGTGACTGCCTAGAGCCAGTCCAAACTGATGGGCATTGGGGACATAGTCCACCTCTCTATCCACTGCACACTGCTCCTGTAATGAAAAACAAAAACAATAACAATCACTTCAAAGGTCCATACATTTACAACATGTGCATTCAGCCCACCATTCCTTCGCAGTTCAGGGGTTAACCATATAGGGCTGTGTGAGTTAAGAATGGTTTGTACATTTAAAGATTTATCATATTTAAAAATGAAAAAACTATCATTATTCAAGGATTGTACAAGAAACAGGCAGCACAGATTTGGCCCTCAGGCTGTATAACTTGCCAACCTCTGCTCTAGTGTATAAATAAAATATCTATTAATACTGTTTCTTTATTCATTATGAAATTAATCAGAATTTAAATATGTTTGGGCTAGAAAAAAACACATTCAAGCTTAATAGACAGTTCCTTCTTACATCAAAAAAAGGAAACTTCCCTTTATAAAAGGAATATAAGGGACATGTAAGAGAATATATGAGATAAATTTTTATCCCTTTCTCCATATTTTCCTCATGAGTCTCTATTGACTCCAAGAGTATCTTATGTAAAAAGTATCCTAGATCATAGGGTGAATTGGTACATTTTCCAAATACATGCAGCATTCAAAAGATGTTGACTGTTGCAGCTTAACACAACTATTGTCAATTTGGGAAAACGCGATTGTGAAAACAATGACAACAAAGTTTCAGAGGTCTTATTTTAGATGTATGGTTTGAAATATGGCTGTAGCTGAGAAGAGAGGAAAGAAATCAAGTAGAGAACATGGTTGAAAGTACTGAACCTAAAAGGAATGGGAGAATTCTATAAACTCTTCCCATTAGAGAGAATGTGTCAATAGAATCCTGAAGATTTATAGGATCATAGATTTAAAGTAAGAAAAGAATTTAAAGTTTCTAATTTATTTCAACCTCTGCATTTTACAGATAAAGAAACTGAAGAGGTTTCATAGATTAAGTGACTTGCCTGAAGGTGAAAGAGTTATTAAATCATGGAGTTGGTGGTCTACTGTAGGTATTTTTACTCCAAATCTGGTATCTTTACAAATTCACTGCATTACCAGTGTCCCTACACTAACTATATGCATTGAATGATGCTATGGAATTATTGTTTCTAGTTCTGGATAAAAGAGACATCAGGGTCCCAAAGAAAATAAGTTTGAACTCAAAGGCTTCAAGCATATTAACACAACTTTTTAGCTGAGTGTTGCATTACTAGCATATTCTAGTGTCCATTTTTGTCCATGAAAAAAAGTAAAAAGTGTTACCAAAGAGAAATTTTCTTGTTGTTCTATTATGTCTGACTCTTTGTGACCCTCACAGACCATACCACATCAATATTGTCTGTGAGGTTTTCCTGGCAAAGATACTGGAGTGATTTCCCATTTCTTTCTCCAGGTTAACAGAGAGTGACTGCCTAGGTCACACAGATAGTGTGTCTGAGACCTGATTTGAACTCAGACCTTCCTGATTCCAGATTTAGCACTCTGTCCACTGAGTGACATAGCTGTCTGCAAGGAGAAATACTAACTACAAAAATGAATTAGGTTACATGAATCTAATACTTTTTTTTTAAAAAAGACTATTCTCCTATATTAACTGTTATGACATTTAATTTTTATCTTAAAAAAAATCACAGTGTGCTCTTGTACCAATATTTGTTAATTTGTCAGAACAATCATGACTTATGGTTGTAACAATCAAGACTGCTTATGTAGAACTGTACTTACAGGACTTGATAAGGGATGAGCCTCTGGCTGAAGCTCAACATCCTCTCCATGGATAACTGGTCGAGGCTTTTCTGAAAGCAGGCAACTATCCATGTCCACTTGCTCATAGCTAAGTGCACTGGTGAAATCCAAAAGCCTAGGAAACAGAAAGGATTCCAGAAATTAAGTTAAGATGCCACAAAAAATACAGAAAAAATAATTTGTAATACTGGGTTATTTCACAATTTTTTTAAAAATAAAAACTATAACAATAACATAACCAATATGATTACTCTGATTAGTTTAATCTTTTTACAATGTAATTGGGACATATTATAACATTGTTATATAGATTCATGTAATTTAAACCAGGTCTGATTCAGACCATTCTAGTGTTACATCTAATTAGATTACATTAGACTTACTCCATATTGAAGATCAAGTTTTTTATACAGCCATGAAAAGATTTTCTCATTCTGAAAACAGAAGTGCCTTCACCTTCTGGGATTCCACCTATGTACAGGTTAGATACATTTATGATTTTGTTTTCTGCTAGTGGCCCAAATCTCATTTCTGTATGATTAGCTTCATCTACTTGTACTGTGATGAGTCTGAAAATTCAAAGAAAAAAAAAGCAAAAATTTGTTTGTAAAAAAAAAAAGCAAACAAATTTGTTTGTAAACGAACAAAGCAATAACAAAGAATTTACCTATCCCATTAGGTTATTAAAAAACAAATTTATTAAACTGTATATAAATCACTACCAATATATTAATGAAATGATAATATGATTTATTTTAGAGGATTATATTATGAGTTTTCACAACTGAACTTTGTGAATTAAAATATTTCAGGTATTAGTGAAATGTTTAAATATTAAAAACAAAGAATTTTATATTTTCTTGCTCTTTATCCTTTAAACAGATAAATACATATAAATGTATATAGGGACTAGATTAGGAAAATTGATTGTTCTAGACTTCCCAGTATTTTTTAATAACTCTCTATTGCACTATATAAAAAAATCCGAGCACCTTGATATAATTCCATTTTGTGGCAGAAAGCAATTAAACATAGAGAAAATTCATCAGACATAGGTTTCACTCAGAGGGGTTTACTGAAATTTCAGTTGACTATTATAATACCAAAAGGAACTTATTATAATGTAGCCACACTTGTAAAGCAGTTCTAGAATATGAGACTTCAACATATCATGAGATAATAAATTCTCTGGAAACTTTCATCTATAAAAACAATTTAAAATTATTTCAATGCAAGAATCATTATAATTAAGTCATATCTAAAGAAGATATGGTTATTACATAAATGTGTCTGTGTATGTGTGTTTTCCATATTATATATATATATATATATATATATATATATGTATATATATATTTAGTACCTTTTATTCCTAATCAAGACAATGGAATGTTCTTGTCCATCACTGTATGTTCCTGTGGTCGAATGGAGAGTAGCTTTTCGAGTGCTCATTCCATCTCCAGGATTAATATGTACTTCAAGATGACCCTCAATCAGTGCGATGGAGAAGAAGGGCTGTAAAAATTTCACATTAATAGAGGTTTTCCACAGAACATTGGTTTTCTCATTTTAATCCTTAATGTTCATTTTTGTTATCTAATTCCTTATTTTTCAAGCTTTTTTCCCCAAGAAAATGTCAGTATTCTTATAACAAAGGTATATAAAATGTTTTACATATTTCATTTGATAAACAAAAAAATAGCATATGCTAATCTTTCCAATTAGAATAAAAACATTCAAATTTTAAAATGAATTGAGCTTTAAGAAGGCAATTTCAAAAGATAGTATAAAGATATTTCTACAAGTAGTCAAATGATTAAGGAAAATTCTTGGTATTTTCATTAACTAAAGAAAAAAAAGTATTTGTAAAAGTTGTCCTACATGGAAACAGATAGCATTCATATTTATGCAATGGTAAAATTTTGTTTTAAAAAATAGCCTTATATTACCCCCTGTAGATACAATGCTCAGACTTTTGATATATATGTTCAAATGCTAATTTTTCCTGTTTTCTCATTTTTTGTGATCTAGAATGACATAGTATAAGCAAATAGGACAAAAAATCATGAGTAAAGCTGATAAGCTAGTGAAACTTATTCTCACCTTTCAGATAGTTTCTATAAAATGAAACTAGGGAATCTTAGGAACATACTTATAACATATAGGCAGAGAAATGTGAAATAACTCTAGAAAGATAGACTACAACCAAATTATTATCAATGAGATAATATTTGTAAAAACTTTTTGGCAAAGTGTTTGGCACATAGTAGGAATTATTCCCTTCCTCCTTATTCTGGCCCACTGAATCACAGATTTCTAGAGAGGATCAACAAAGTTCTTCATGCTCAGAAAAGAACACATTAACACATCTATTCTAAGGACAAACTGAAACATATACCTGGAAAGGAAGACCAGGAGATAGTAATTTCCATTAGGATCTCAGGCATGAATGAAATGAATCAGCCATTTGAGGTTTTTGATCAGTTCAACAGCCTTTTTGATTATGTTTCTATTGACTTTTGGGGGGGCCACGTTGATGATCTTTATTGGAGTAAGATCTTAGCTGGGATGGACAAGTCCCATTCACATACTGTAGCTTTCTCCTAGGCTATAATGCTTCTTCCTACTTGCTTATAGGGCAATTGTTTCTCTAAGGCTATTCATAGTAGTTATCTTAATTTTTGCTATAATCAATGGGCCTGATTTTCTTGGTATACTTGAGGATCAATCAGTAATTCTGTTAAGAAGACACTTTGCTGTCCATCAGTCTAATATAGTTTACTCATTAGTATATTTTCCTCTTTCTAAAACATTAATGCACATTAGTGATTATACAACAACTCCACAAAAGTTTGATTTTGTAAAATTTAACTCAAAAGTTTAACTTAACTTAAATTTCTCCTTGCTATTTTTACTATTTTTTTATGTTATCAAATGTACACTTTTTTTTCCTGAGTCTTTCAGGCCCAGTGTGACAGATGAGGACAATGGATATTCATATTAAAAAAATCTCTAATAAAACCTATTGAATTTCAATGCTCGATATTTTAACATTACAAATGAATATTAAGAGCCATAAAATAAAGGAAGAAAGTGGGGGAAAAAGGGGTAAATGATCAAACCATTTTTTACTTTTTTTAAAATTTTCAGTTGTTTAAGTTAAGATGTATTATGCAATGTAAAGAAACAATTGCTATATGCAAAAGCTCATTTCTGAATTAATGCAAATTATAATAGAAACAACAAAGAATAATGCATTACATTTTTTATATTTTAAAGTAATCTGGAACCTCTTAGTTTTTCCAAAGGTCTTTAATCTTCTCTGTTTCTTTTAAGGGAATCATTATCCTTTCAGTTACCCACTTTCAGGTTGTCAACCAAGTGAACCAGTTCTTCATTATCCTTTAACCTTCACATCCAATTATCAATTTGACTCTACACATCCCTTGCCTTCACACATGGCTACCATGCTAGTTCAGACACGCATAACCTTTTTACTATTGTAATAGTTTCTTAATTGGTCCTCATGTTTCCTGTTCGCCATTTTAATCCATATATGTCACAATTATTTATTCTTTGTAAAGCACAGGCATGACCATGTCACTGACCTTCTGAAGAAGCTTCAATGGTTACCTATTGCTTCTTGTATAAAATCTGTTGTTTGTATTTAATTTCCAAAGAAGACCAATGACATCACAGAGTGATATTTGGATTTAAGTGAGACAGAGATGCCCAAGTCATTAACCTTATTCTCTTCCAGAATCCTGAGAGTTCAATGGCAAGACAAAAGTCAAGGTGATTGGTGATGGCCCAAGATGCAATAGATGATCTTGGCATTTTGGATATCTGATCAAGTGCTAAGTATTCCACCTTCATGGCTGTGGAGCAAATTGTTCTCCTCTACCCATTCCACTGGAGGAAGTTTTCAAATACTTGGGTAGATACTCTTCTTCCTACCTCAACTCATCAATGGGTTTGAGCCTGTCAGGTACCCTTAACCTGGGTGAGCCTGTCTGCTGAGATGGTTTACTAGGATATGACCACTGAGCAGCTTACGGCTTCTTGGAATCACCAATGAGAGCTGAGTGCCAGAAAGATACCAAAAACAGATGAGCAACCCTGAAAAGGGCTCCAAAGGTATAGAATGGTTTGATTCTAGTCTACTTTTTCAGAATCATGGCACATTACTTGATCCTTTTCATGCATTCCACTTCTCAGATGACCTGATCTACTTACTGTTCCCTTTACAGAATATTCTCTCTCCTGCCTCTGCACTCATGTCTGAAATACCTTCTCTTCTTACAATTATTTCTAACAACTGTTAAGGCTCAGTCCAGGTGCTACTTTTCTTGATCTTCTGAGTTGCTCTACCCTGACCAAAATTACAAAAATATAAATATTTGTGTGCATATTGTACTTTTTCCTGACCCTTAATATAGTCTTTTGAGATAAGACAACTTTATTTTGTCCTTTGTACCTTCCACTTAGCTTGCTTCTTAAACAGAATTGAATTGAATCCAGCTTGATAGTATTTAAGATAACTTACCACATGGGCCTGTCGGCGACTTCTCTTATCCTTTCCCTTGCTAAAACCAGCCAGAATAATGCCGCTACTGTTCTTAGTGGCAAATGTTGCCATTAACTCAGACTCCATGGAGAGTGGCTTTGGTGGTAATTCAATGTACCCATCATTAAAGATGCTAATACTTCGAATAGGCTGTTTTATGAAAGAGAACAATTTACTAATTATAGTTCATATATATGTATATAGTTCCTTAAAGTGCTTCAGAAGTTTGTAAACGCTGAGTAGTAAAGTATATAAAGTACCACTGGGGTCTGGAATCAGTAAGACCTGAATTCAAAACTAGCCTCTGACACTTACTAGCTGTAAGACCACAAACAAGACACTTAATCACTGTTTGCCTCAGTTTGCTCATCTGTAAAATGAGGATTATAATAGTACTTACTTCTCAGGATATTTATAAAACACTTATTATAGTACCCTATTTATAGTATAATAGGTAGTATATAAATTCTAGTTATAATGACAATTAATAATAATGATAATGAAACACCCCAAAGTCATGAGAAATTAAATGATTTGTCCATAATCACACTTGTCATGGATGAGAGGGGTGGAGAGTCTACATGGAGATCTCAAACCAGAATTCTTAAAAGTCAAAAAGATATAGCCAGTATATGAATTTATTTAAATGGCTATATTTCTTTGATAAAAGGAAAGATTTTCTTTCTTTTTTAGGGGATGGGAGTAAAGGGAAGGAGAAATAGAAGTGGTAGAGTTATGACAGTGGTACTAGAAAAAGAAGAAAAAAATTTTAGTGTCAATAAATCATTAAAAAATTAAAAAGAGACGAATGAATTCAGCAGGAGAAATAACAAACAGTATTAGAACTATTTAAATTATTTAGTAGGAAAAAACAAGAGAAATTCAATTTCACATATAATTCCATTTTTCTAGGTATATTGAAATGTTCTTATTTTTAGATGTTTATTAAAATTCATAATAAAGAAGAAAGATATTTTTAAAAGAAGAGTCACAAGAATTCAGGCTGAATATCCTGGGGGTTGATCACCTACAATGAATACAGAAAAGTCAAGTTTTTTTTTAACTGTCATAAAAAATTTGCTTTGTCCCAAATGTAAGGAAAAAAATCCTCCCAAACAAAATCAACTCTTCTGATTCCAAAACAGGTTTTTAGTTTTATCTTGTCCCAGCATAGATTCAGTAGATTCCTCCCCTACATAAATCAATAATTGAATTATAGGAATATAATCTTAATAAAATGTTTCATACCTCCAATAAACACCCTTTTCTTACTCCATAGGAATTTCTGAGTAAGTCAAATGTAGATCTGGATATTTCCAGGCTTTTAATACAGCCTACATATGATCTGCTAGTAAGTCCTTTCCTGGAAAGAAAAAGAAGAAAATAACAACAAAAAAAGGAATTATTTGGTTCAATTTCAAATTTTTTTGAAAGGAAGAATAAAAATAGATCTAGTATGGAAAAGCTACTTCCCAGTGCAATAAAAACAACTTATCCAGAAATGAACACACAGGTAAGATGAATTTCAATTTATTACACCCTTAAATAAGCAAAAATATTTTATCCAGGAACTTAAAAATTGAGATTCAATGTAGTTATATAGATAACTAATGATTTTTTTGATCTCCACAAAACTCTAATAACCCCAATTATTTTACCATCTATTAAAAATGATTCTTACTGTAAAAAAACCAAATCTGTCTTATGGAAACTTCATTACAATAATTTTGAGTATCACAGATTTCCATGTATGCCCAAAGACCCAAACATGGCAGAATAAAAGAGGGCAAGAGCTGTTTTGTCTTTCCATCCCCAGAACGCAGCATAATGTCAGGCATAGGAGGTATGTAATAGAATCTTCCTTAATGGAATTTAACTAGATTACAGTTAATTTCATTTATATCTATATATATCTATATATCTACATATAGATCTATAGAGAGAAAGTACCTTATGCCTTAATAGACTACTTTCACTGCCTGATGATGTTCATCTTCTAGTTCTTTAAGTCAAAAGTTTTAATTCTTTTACAAGATCTACATTGTGAGATATAAAATCAATGGCATTCCCACAGACCAACATAATAAACCCCATGAAGGGATTTCATTGTTATCTTCCAGTTGAAGAAATATGAATCTGATAACCAAAGAGAGATTATATACCAACATCTCGTGAAAACTTCAAGTTTCAGTTTATTAAAAATACTGGGTCCATAATAACCGAATAAATTAAGTAACTCAAAAGGCATTTATTGATCACTTATGATGCTAGGTCCTATGGGATTTTAAGTTCCAATGGCAACTGGTTAGGAAGTCTAGTTAAGGCATGGTCTTTATCCTGATGGAGCTATCATCTCATGAGGAGAGGAAACTCATATACAGATAACTATAATAATAATATATGATATGTATATTATAAAGATATTTAAAAAGTGCTATGTGAGCTCCCAAGGGAGTTGCATCAGGAGTTGGGGGAAGAAAAAAAATTAGGTAATGCTTCATGACAAAGTGGAATTTGAGTTAGTCAGATAAAGAGATGCTACAGTATTTCATACATAAGGAAAAGAATGAAGAAAAATCCCCCAAAATGAGGAAGCTTAGAACAGGTTCAGGATACAGAAATCAGTCCATTTTGACTTAAACCTCCTTAGAGGGTAAATCTTTACTTGGGGTTACCAAAGGATTAAGAGTAGAGAAATAACATGACCATATCTTTAAATACAGAAGAAAAGATAGTAATAGAATGTACACTATACTGGAAAAAGAGTGGATGTGAAAGATTCATGAAGGATCTAATAAAAATCAAGCCTTTATTATTGGATGACTAAGGTTGGAAGGGAAAAAGGTTGGAAGGAGAAAAAAGTGACAGATATGAGAGATACTGGGAATGTATAATTGGATTTGGCAGCTAATTGTGTTTGGAAAATAATAGAAAGGGAAGAGTCAAAGTTAATAATATGGTGATGAATATGGAGAGACTAGGAGAATTATGGTTCCACTTACAAAAATATGAACTCTAATTAAGATCAATTCTATTTTAGCCACCAATTTCTCCACTAACAAACTGGTTTGCTGGGTAAAATCAGGTAATCAATAGCAGAAAACAAATTCTCTTTTCTAATATGATACCTTACAACTCTTGTTCTGGGCAATCCACCAACGTAAATTGGATCCTTATTCAAGCGATTTAGGTCAGATGACCCTCCAGGAGATTCACCTTGCTTTGTTTCTTTAGAAGTGGTATTATATGCATCAAAAACTGCTAGAAGTCCTAAAAAGGCACACAGAGATGGACAGCTAAAATAATCATGATAGCTTTCTAAACTAACATTGTTATTTTTAAAATTATGTCTTTTATTCCTAGTTTAAGAAAAGAACTATCAAATCTCAAAATATAAAATCCAAAAAAATTCTTTGATATGAACTTTGATAAGATTATAAGTTAATAAACCTACCTGACATTACAGAACAAAATTTAGTATATTTGAATGTATCTCTGTATTTTTCTAAAAGAAAGTTAGATATAATGTATACACTTAATGTTCATTCAAAAATTTTAGGAATATAGAAAATAGGATTACAAATTTAAACTTCAGAAGAAGAAGAAACTTTAGAAATCCTCATATTTTGGATGAGATCCAGAAAGATTAAGAGATTTTTTTCCAAGGAAACACACATATATTAAATAGCAGATTCAGAATTTGAACTCGAGTTTGTTAGCCAAAAACATTTGGCACTTTTCTCCCTGCCCCATGCTATTTCCTTATGTACTTAGTAAATAAAAAACACTATGCAGTTGATGGCTGATTTCCTTTCAACTTGTAAAGCTGGAAAATATACTATTTTCAATGAACAAAAGATAGTGTTCCCCTTTTAAAGCACCATTTTAATATCACTGTTATTTCATTACCATATTGTTCAGAAACATTCAAAACAAAACAAAACAAAAGAATTATTTTCCAGGAAGTCTTCTGTTACAACTACATTCATTCCACTCTGTTCATAATATTCCTTACCTTGCTTTTTGTTACGTTGGAATGCAATCTTGTACCAGGTTCCATTATTATAACGTCTGTCTGTAATAAGAGCAAGAGGTCCTGAACCCAGGTCAACGGTTAGTTTAACTTTGCCATCAACCAGCTCAATAGAGAGGAAATCTCTCTGTTGAAGAAAAAATAAAAACAAAGACAGTCAATCTCTCTGTTGAAGAAAAAATAAAAACAAAGACAGTCATCTACTGATACATTTTTACAAGGAGATTTTTCATTGACAGTAACAGATATTCAAAGGAAAAATCTGAGAAAATTAGACATAATCAAATAACCATACACCATATTACTTGATGGCTTGACCACAGTCACCAGAGAGTGCTCATCTAGAATCTGATAAAAATTCAACAGGAACAAAACTCAAGTTTATTGAAAGTTATGACCTTATGGAAGGATTTCACTGTTGGCATCCTCTTAATGGATTCTACAGAATACTCTCATAGCCAGTTATAAAGTTAGTCTTTACTTGAAACTTGAGAGATGTATTTTCAGTACAAAAATTTCCATAAAATCATAAAATCTCAGACTTGTTAAAGCCTTCAGAAGGTCATCTACTAAAAATTTAATCGAAGATGTACCCCAAAATTGGTCATGCAGAATCCTCTTGAAAATTTTCAATTATGAGGAACTTATTGTTTTCCAAGAAAATCTATTCCCCTTTAGATAGCTTTAATTATTACAGCTTTTCCTTTCCCTGGCCTGACATCCGTTCTTAGCATATTATATTCAGTCTCCTACTTTTGCTCCCTAGAGCAAAACAAACTAAATATAATCCTTCTCTAGTATGTCAGTCTTTAAAATACTTGAATTCCTAGCATTTTCCTTAAAAAATCCCAAGTTCCTATAAATCAACATTTTCATGGTATAGATTCAAGTTCCCTTATTTTGCTGTTTGTCTTGCTTCATCCTTAAGTCCAAGGAGACATCTTACAGTTTTTAAATATTCTTCCTAAAATGTGTTGCCTAGTCCTGAACCATACAGTGTCTTTATATCTGTAGATTCTATTAATGCAACTATATAATGCATTAGCTTTTTTGGTCTCCATGTTAAACTATTTACTTGTATTGAGCTTGCAAACTCTTTTGATGAGGTGAGATGGGTTAAAAAAGAAACTGGAATTTTAAGTTCCAATGGCAAGGAATTCACAAAAGACAAAAATATTCATTAAAATAAAAATTACATAGGGTAGATAGTGCGATGGATAGAATACCTCCTCTGGGATTATGGGAACTTTAGGTTAAGTATGACCTCAGACACTTACTAGCCATATTGACCCTAGGCAATTCATTTAACTCTTGAATGCCTAACAGCAACAACAACAAAATGCAATAAGTGGATACAAAATGCATAAAAAAATAGTCATTAAACCCCATGCATTTATATGATAATCTAAAAACACACAAATTATTATACAAAGAGTTCTTACTGTGCCATTAGAAGCAAGGTAGAGGAGAAGACCATTGGGTGAAAAAGTACTGAAAAGCATTATTATTTGAGTGACAGTAGACCGGAGTGTTTTTTCCACAACTGAATATCCACTACCATCAAAATAAAATGAAGAATCTTCATTCTGTGAACTGTAAAATAAAAGAAATAGATAAAATACAATGTGGGTGTGTCATTTTGATTTGTTTTTTTCTCATATAAAAAACATTAATTGTGTTTCTACTTTTCCAATATAGATTTTGGTATATCTATTATGTTCATCAATTGATAATGAATTCAAATAATAGGATTTTGATGTCTGGCATGAATGGGAGAGATCAAACCAAATGTTTGTTTCACTTGCACTATTTCAGATTTGAGAAAATGTGGAAATGAGAAGGAAGTTGATCTATTCAGAGTTCAACTAAAAGAAAACTTCTCAAATGGATAAATAACTATTGTGATTCTTTGTACCTAAAAACTGGATCATTATTGAATACCTTTTTTCCCCCCTTTATACTATTTTTCTCCTTTTAGTATTATCATCTACTGCCCTCTGCTGGTTTTAAGTAATCCAACAGCAAAGCACTAGCTTGAATAAAAATGTGCTTTTTTTAAAAGTAACTAGAAATTATCAATAAGTGATAGATGTTGGAAAATTTTTGCATTGTGTAAAAGTCATTTATGTCAAGTGGTTTCAAAGATTTGGGAACTCTCTCCACCAATGCAAATTGCACAGACACACACAAAAAAAAAGCCACCTGTCTATAAACTGACAGTTAAATCTCAGAGATTTGCCTACATCTCACTCCCATATTTTTTCATGATTTTCAGTTTTCTTGCCCTCACATCTGCCATCCTTTACTATATACTGTGTACCTCAAACAGCCCTATTTCTTAGACTATAAGAGAATATCAATGTTCATTTCAACCAATTTGATTTCTTCAATAAAAAGAAGTTGCAGAAGGGGCAGGCAAGACAAAGGTATGTTACATTCTAATTGTTAGTCAAACAAGTACTTACATAATTTTTTAAAAGATATCTGGAATATACATTTAAATTATTTACTGAAATGCTTTGAACTTGAGGGTTGTATTCATGTCATATATTTCATATGGAACCAATTTGTTTTTTTCAATTTAAAGTTACATTTTTGAGTATTCACACTGAACAACACTGACATTTAAAACAGAAACGCCAGGGCATAATGATGAGCAAGTAGGATCTATAATGTCAAAGGCCTGAATTCGAATCCTAATTCAGAGACTGTGTGCTCCCTTCTCTGCTATAATTATTGACCTTTCAGTTTTCCTTTAAGTCCCAACTAAAAATCCCACTTCCTTCAGGAAACCTTCTCTGTCTTAATTTCAGTGCTTTCCCTTTTCAAAGTATTTCCTATTTATTCTACATGTAGCTTGCTTCCTATTTTTGTTTGTATGTTGTCTCCCTCATTAGATTGTAAATTCCCAAAGGTCAAGGACTACTATTTGCCTCTTCTATATCCCCAGCACTTAGCACAGTGCCCAGCACATAGTATGTGCTTAAAAAATGTTTATTTATTGATTGATTGATCCTAAGCAACTTCTGTTTTACTTTCCTATTCTGTCAAATGAGTTTGGTCCTTTTTAACTCTAGATCTATAATCCTATGAAATATTGCCAGATTATTTAGGTTTATGATTATTTTTTAAAGATTTGTGGAAGTATCATGAAGAAATGAGAATCTAGTGTAATACATACATACATATATATGTATGTATGTAGGGATATATATATAGGTATGTAAAGGAATCAAATCTATGTGCACATGTCTGTGCCTAAGATCTTTCAGAACTGGTCATGGGACCAACTTTTATTTGCTCAGGGCAATCACATCATAACTAGAGCACTAACCCTTATATTCTGGCTTTTCCTTGTATCCTACTGCAGGCTTTGTTTGGAATTTGTTATTTCAGCCTAAGACCAATATCCTCTCCCAATTCCCAGAATCCTAGCTCATCCCTAAGATGGTCCTGATGCTAACTATTTCATTTGTCTCCTTTCAGTATATTTCAGCTAGAATATACACGGGCTGGCTGCCAATGTGCAGGCCTCAATGCCAATGCCTTGTGAATGAATTACTCCATCATTACACATGCAGACAAGTCCTGGACCCTGGTAATAAATAGGCTTAATTTTGTTGAAAAGAAAAAGTTCTGGTTCTACTAATTAGTTAATGTTTTCACTCCTGTTTAGTCCCTTAATCCTTAATCCTCTATTATTTCAGTCTAGGAGAGAATGAGCATTTCTAGTTGCCAAATCCTTTCTTCTTCTTCAAGTTCATAATGGATACTCAAGGATACTTTAAAAGGTGTCTTAGATATATGTTTAATGATCCCATTGAAGGCTAATGTCTTTCTACATTCATTTAACTTCTATAAATTTTGCTCATGAGAGGATGATTTGTGTCTTTGTCTACATAAACTTGCAGCAAAATACATGGTTGGCACACTTCTGTTATGTCTTATCCCATCTATTGTTACCCTTGATAAGCTCAGTACTATATATTCAGTGACATTTCTATTTCACATATTTATTTGTACCCAACCCAAGTACAGCATTCCAAGCTCATACTGGCCTGATCAGTCACAATCAAGCACACTGTTTCTTTTCCCTATATAGTGATGCCATTTTTGTTCTCTTTGAGAATGAAGGACAAGAACCAACCAACTATAGCTTTCAAAATGTTAAAAACTACCTTTGAAAAACAGCTAAAATTACCTGCAGCAGGGATATAAACATTTTTTTAAAAATCTAAAGACTCCTTTAATAACCTGTTAAAGTCTATGAATACTTTTCTCTGATTAAAAAAATTCATGATGGAAGGAAATTTTTATTTGAGATTAACAAAAATAAATTAGTATTTTTTCCTATCCAAGTATATGGACACTTTGAAATCTATCCATGAAACCCAGGTTAAAACCCCTGGCTTTAAATAGACTGACATAATTCAAATTTAATTAATTCAAATTAAATAATTCAAAATCAGAACCTTTCTTAAGTGCTTACTGGAGAAAGTAATGCTACTGAAGGAGATACAAATGTGAGATGACACTGTTCTAACGTTGTTACTTGCAGGTGGGTAAGACACAAAAATAGATAATCATACTTCAGTAAAGCTTCACTTCATCAGGATAACTGGGTACTACCTGCTCTGACAGTAATTTTTCCATGAAATGGAAGTCTTTATAAATTTTCATTGTTCATTCATTTCAGTCGTACCTGAATATCCTTGGTCCCATTTGGGGTTTTCTTGGTAAAGATATTGGAGTGGTTTGCCACTTCCTGCTCCAATTCATTTTATAGATAAGAACACTGAGGCAAAAAGAGTTAAGTGACTTGCCCAGTGTCATATGGCCAATAAGTATCTGAGGAGAGATCAGAACATACTGTTCTCAATATTCCATTTCACTGTCTTTGTAGATACTGGAACAGATTCTCTGTTTCTTAGAATCTCTTCCTTCAAGGCAGAATACAAGTATCTCCCTATCATGAGAAGTTTCTACCTCTTGAAACTGCATTATATTATTCTTTATAAAAGTTTGCATTTATCTGTCTATACACATGTTCTCTCTCAATAGAATGTAAGTTCCTTGAGGGCAGGGACTAATTTTTTTGGTTTTTGTTATTGTGCCATACATAGAGAATTTTGTAGATAAAAGGCACAGAATAAATGCCTCCTGAAGTATATTCGACTGAATTAAGTCAATTAAACTCAAGATATGATTCTTTAATAGCACCTGAATTAATAAAATAACAGGCAGAAAAGTGTGCACTGTTCTTTCAGTAGAACAAACTTTTAAACAGCTCCACTTTTGCTTCTGTGTGTCCAATTTCTTGTATCAAATAGGCACTTTGTTAATGCTTACTGAATTGAACTGAGTGTTCATTTACTTAGACAAGGGAGAAAATTAGAAAAATGTTTAGCCCTGACCTTAAAAGCCTTAAAACAACAAAACAATAACAGAAGCCAAATGAGAAATCAATGTATTGATGAATGGCAGGAGATGTAAAACACATGATTGTATTTATTTAGATTGCAGTGTAAAAGGGGAAAAAAAATCAAAACCACGTATTGATCCAAATCAATACCAAATCACCTGGGAACTAGGGAAAAAAAAGATTTGATGTAATATGAAGTCAATTGCCTTGTAACAATGACACCTTGATTCTAACATTTTGCCCAATAACAACCTAAGTCAATTATAAATATCAGATTTAGATGAAAAATACTCCATGAATTTAATAGTATAAACTGAAGTGGGCTTTAAATTCCCACAATATTAAAATAACAGAAATAAGTAGTCAGAAAAGTCTTATAACAGCTCTGTATGAAAAGCTTTCAGTTTGCTTTATCAAGGTGTATCTGATCTGCTTAATTACAGGAATACAAAATCATAGATTTAAAAATAGAAGAAAACTTTCAAAGTGATCCAGTACAACTCTAGCATTTTACAGACAAAAGAACCCAGGCCAAGGGAAATTAAATAACTTACTCACTGTCACATGGATACTAAGTGCCAGAGACAAGATTTGAACCCAGATTCTCAAACTCTGGACTTACTCACTTTCCACTGTACTATGCTGTCTTATGAGGCAGGGATACTGGGATTTGGTAAAGAGTATAGGATTCCTAACTTTGAAATTTGCATTCCCAAATGCAAGTGATAGGTAATCTCAATCAACTTCCTAGAAAACAAAAGATTAAGACAGAAACTAAAAAACAAACATGGACTATCTTAGTAAAGGAAGTCATTCTAAATGTTTTCCAATTTTAGAAATATCTTAGAAGTAGATAGTTGTACTACTTGTTTTAGTAAGAAATTATAACCAAATCTGGCCCCATTAGATTATGATTATCACAATCAATTAGCAGGTTTTAGGTTATTATACTCATCTTTTCAAAAATAATCATATGAACTCTTTAGCCATGTAATTATTCAAAAATTTTCTCCCTACTGTCTACTAATTAGAATTCAACCATGCCACTTGGAACCTCCAAAATCTAATGTCGTCCTGACTTCCCAAGTAAGAGCATCAATGGTGATGGCAAAGTGCAGAAGTCTGAGGGATAGAAAATAGTCATTTTATTTTACATTATTCTCCTCCCCACTGAACACTTCAGTCAAAAATAACTACTCTTTCTCCCAAACATATTCTGTTTTTCCCATCTCCATGTTTTTGCTCACATTGCTCTTCATATTTTTCTCCCCCCCTATTAAAATTATCATCCATCTTTTAAAGTTCAATGCCATCTCCTACAAGAAGCCTTCAAAAAATGCCCTTATCAGTACAATTTTCCCCTTTGGACCTTCCCAAGAACTTAATTTTATACTTCTTTTATGGTCTTATAACATAGTACTGCATACTAAAGAAGGAAATGGCAAACCATTCCATTAGCTTTGCAAACAAACAAACAAAAAAGAAATGGAGTCACAAAGAATTAGGCACAACTGAAAACAACTGTACACTAAAAATGGCATATTATTATAATCTCTTCATGTATCCTTCTATTCAACTCTTAAGTTTATTGAAAGCAAAGATTATGACAATTCAACAAAATTCAATTATAAAAGCACTTATGAAATCCCTAAGAACGCGAACTATCAGGGAGACAAATGTAGAAAAATGGCAGGCACCATCTTTGTCATCAAGAAGCTTATTTTTTTAATAAGGAAGAGCTGACACACAAATAGTATGAGAAAAGTTGGAATGAATTAAGAGCAAAGAAGAAATGCAAACCAAATATTCTTGAAGAAGTAGACCACCTTCTCTTGAGGGGAGCTAGGAAGGTTTCATGAAGAAGATGGCAACTGAAATGGGACTTGGAGGGCAGCATAGTGTAACAGAATATAATCAAAGACTTGGGTTCAAGTCTTGGCTCTCATACTTAACTGTTATATAACCAAAGACAAATCACTAATAAAGCTAAGTCTCTGTTTTCTCATCTGTAAAAACATGGGTTAAACTACATGACTTTGGAAGTTCCTAACAGTCTACATCTATGATTCTATAATTATATAGTAATTTAATTTGGATGAAGAGATAGAGATGCAGGAGCATGCTAAAGCCAGTTTGAAAGGACTACAGAGTTAATTGTTAAATTTTAAATGTAGTATTGATACCTCCAAAATCAACAAACACTACAAATAAGGTTTTGATTCATTGTCTTATTGATCAAAGAGACTTAAGAAAGTATTGAAGGAAAAGTTAATAACACTGATTAAATTTAACTGTGTTGTGTGTAGTCTTCCTCCTTCCCTCTCCCCCCACCAGCTGGTTGTTACACATTTAACAGCACACTGTTAGACAAATATAAAACATATGATGGGGGCAGAATCAAGAATACTTAGCAACAGATTAGATAAGGGGAATGAAGGATAAGAAAGATTCTAAGATGTACCTAAAGTTAAGGGAGAAATCTGTGAGATTAGTGGTATAATGAACAGTAATACTAAACTTTAAAGGAAAAATAAGTTTCACTTTTGAACATATTGAGTTTAAATAGCCAGAAGGATGCCCAGGATGATTAATAGATAGCTAATGATATGACATTGGATGTTGGAGATGAATATTAAGATTTAGGAATCACCTGTATGAAGGTGATAATTAGAATCATTATAAGCCCAAGAGTGAGAAAGTAGGAGAACTGAAGAAAAGTGAGGAAAGAGCCTGAAAGGGAATAAGGGAAGGAGGATGAATCAACAAACAAGACTGAGAAGGGGGTTAGAAAGGTAGGAGAAGAAATGGAAAAGAAGGATGTTATAGAAGGGGAGAAAAAATTCAGAAAAAATATACAGCAGATAGTTCAAGAATTGATGAAGGTTAAAAAAATGGATTTTATAATTAAGAAGTTGTTAAGAGATCTTGGAGAATGGGGCTTCAATAAAATGGTGAGGACAAATTATAAAGAGTTGATGACTGAATGGGCGAAGAGATAGAGACAATACATAGAGAAGACTCTTTGTAGGCTAGCAGCTATAGGTACAAATGATAGTGTTAAGATGCCCAGCCTGTCTCAGATCACACATTCTCTTTCAAAAGATACAAGGATCTCAAACTACTTAGGATTCTCAACTGTTTCTTCCTCTTCAATCTGTTCTTTGATATTTCATAATGGGAAGTAATGGCAATCAAGCCACCATCCTGTGACCCTCATGTACTCATGTATACATCCACATACACAATGTACAGCAATGTTCTTAGTCTCCATATTCACCCTTCACTCTGATCTCATGTCACACCCTGGTGCTGAGCATCACACCCACCTATCTCTTTCAGAACAATATGTGTGTGTGTGTGTGTGTGTGTGTGTGTGTGTGGTGTGTGTATATCCCAAATATATACTCAATATACTCACTATCTCACTCATTGCCTTTCCAAATTTATTGTTAGTCACAGCATGCAGGATTGGATCCATCCACCCTAATACCACATACAACAGTCCTTTACTTTCTTTCAGACACCTCTTAAATGTCTCGGTGGAATTATAGTAATTAGCCCTCCTTTGCAACCATCCCCACAATAGCAAAGAGCTAAGGAGAAAATATTCTTGTGAAAAGAACACCTGGGTCTGATTTACTCTCTCAGCCCTTTAGCATTCTAATCTCTTGATAAATAAAAACAAAACAATCTGGAAATATAATCCACTCCCCTGGTTCAAGTTATCACCTTCATATAGAAGATTCCCAAATCTTAATATCCAGCTCCAACCTACATGAAGGTGATAACTTGAATCAGGGGAGTGGATTATATTCGCAAAGGTAAGAAGATTCAATGTTTTGCTCAATTTGCTCTTGTTTTAAAATGGGGAGAGGTTGAAGAAAATAAGCAGGTTTGTAGGCACAGGGTAGGAATCAAGGGTTAGAGAGAGATAGCAGCTGAGTGAGTAAACTAAAATTTTGTACCCTCCTTGAGCAGGGTATTCAGTGACCCAAGTAGAAAGGAAGAAGATAGAGGGTAAAAGAAAGTAAAACAGGCTTCATAAAATAGAGGATTTAGATTTGGAAGAGACCTTAAATTTCATCTAGTCCAAGCTTCTCATTTTACAAATAAAAAAATAAAGGCTCAGAAAAGATAAGTTTCTTGCCCAACTATTAAATAATAGAATTGGCATTTGAAATAAAGTCCTCTGACTGAATCTGGTAGTCTTTCCATTATACTCTAGTGCTGGATCAAGCAGATTTAGAAGGGAAGGCGTAAGGAAGGATAAAGAGAGCAGAGGGTTAAGGGTAGAGAATAATGCTTTGTTGAAATGGCTAATAACAGAGTCAAAACTAATGGAGGAAAATGAAGCTAGAACATGAGTGAGTGATTAAGAGATCAAGAAGGGCTTAACTCTGCAGCTTCTTCAGGACCTGGTTTAGACCTCTGTGCATGATGTGTTCTTAGTTAATATTGGTTGAATATAATTAAGAAATAATACTGATACTTTGAGGAGATAACTATAAACACAATCTCGTGGCAAGAAAAATTTATATTATCTACAAGCACATTCAGTATTCCAGTTTTAAACAGTAATTGGGAAGGAGTGACCACATAAAAAGCCTGAAGTAAGTAAACTATAAACTATAAATTACATAATACAAATGCAACCATAATAGTGAATAGTGAATAAATGTTCATCAAAAAGACAAAAAATGAAGTTTCAAGATGCAACATTGGTTACTCAGTGACTTTTTTCTAATTAATTATTATGCCTCTGAACTAGAGCACATATTAACACTGAGTTCCATTAGGTTTTATAGAAATGAAATCTACTAAATGGGTGAAATTTTATGGATCACATTTCTTTAATGGTTGAAGACATTTTACCATGGTGGTAAATTTTAGGAAATGTGCCCTGTATGGTTAAAGGGAATAAGATTGCTTTTGATGGAAAAGAGAAAGAGAAGTTTAAGTAAACAGCCACAATTTAGACATAGACAATAGAAAAGCTACTTAAATTCAATATCCCAGATATCTCTAAAAGATCATCAGTTTGAGACAAATTGTTTATCCAGAACCTTGGAGAGGATTCCATATTGGAAGAAATATACACCATTGAAATTTCAGGCCCAAATCAACATAAATCAATCAATCAATCACATGTTATTGAAAATGACAAAATTGTACATGTTAAAGAGGGAAAATGTTACCTTCCAAAACAGCCATTGCATTTGCCTTCCCTTTCAATATAGTTCCAAAGACCAATAGATTTTCCATTCAAAGATGCCTCTCCCATGCATCCTTTAAAATGAGTAACTTTCACAGCAGGTGATTTCTAAATCAGAAAAAAAAAAGATACAATATCTTGGTGAAATCCCTATATTTATGCACACCTGCATTTTTGATTTCCTTCACAAGCTAATTGTACAATATTTCAGAGTCTGATTCTTTTTGTACAGCAAAATAACGTTTTGGTCATGTATACTTATTGTGTATCTAATTTATATTTTAATATATTTAACATCTACTGGTCATCCTGCCATCTAGGGGAGGGGGTGGGGGGGGTAAGAGGTGAAAAATTGGAACAAGAGGTTTGGCAATTGTTAATGCTGTAAAGTTACCCATGCATCTATCCTGTAAATAAAAGGCTATTAAATTAAAAAAAAAAACAATATCTTGGTGAAGCAAAACAACATTAAATACTATCATTTTCTCCAGGTAATGAATCAGTATCTCCAAAGAGTCTCAAATTCAGTGCCTCTAAATTTAGAAGAGTTACCAAAAAACATAAATAGCTAGAAGAGTAAAAATGTGACTTATTTAACCTATGCTCTCCAATTGCTATATTTTCTTTAAAAATTCTATGCAAAGATTACAAAAAAGGTCAGCTTAGATCCATAACACTCCTAGTGCCATGAGAACCAGATTAAAATAGAAATGATAAATACATAACTTGGAGATTAAAAATACAATAAAACATAGATAATGTTACATTTTAGGATTAAATTTCTATGTAGGCAGCATCAATCCCAATGTACGGTTTTGTGGCTCCTGTTTTCACTTGATACCACTGGCCACATAATTAGCCAGCCTATTTAAAGAAACTGATAAAATGCAAAATCCTAGTCAGCTACTTTTATTAGATAAGAAAACAACTTAATTGTTCTTTGAGTACGAATAAATCCAGGTCTCTCTTCTTCTTCTTGTTTGTCTTTCTTTCTAGAAGAGGGCTATGACATCACATCTCACTAGGGGCTTAATGACATCTATTCTGTTTGAATGAAGAAATCTGTATAATTCAAGGGAGTTACTTTAGAACCCAAAAAGCAGAATATCTGAAAGCACAAACGAGAGAACATTCTGTCTAATCCACCAAGAACTCTGTTGCAATCCTGAGAAAGGGAGTGGAGGTAAATCAGAGTCCTGGATCTTGTCCTTAGCTTTGGTCTTAGTCTCCTCCTCTCCCTCCCTTTGTCAGAGGAGATTGCACTTCCCATCTTTCCACTGGCATCCTGGCAGCATTGATAGCATCTGCATTAGGAGCCAAGGAGAGAAAATGTGGATTCAAGGCACCACAAAGACCGCAGCAGAAAATTTACCTAACAGAAATCTCTTGAAAACTCTGGCAAAAAGATTTTTAGAATCGGAGGTCTTTTGCTATATGTGCTCTAGCCTTGGGTATACTTTCTCTTGTATGTACCATAGGTAATGGAATTTGTCATAGATTTTTGTGAGGGGCGTTTTATACAAACAGTTCAATATCTTTTTTTCTAATATCTAATTAATTCTAGATGATGAATTGATATCAACTTCTAATCATATCAGGGAACACTCTAGTAGAGGCTCATGAGTTGGAGAATGGAAATACAAAAGAAAATAATAGAAACAATGGAAACATCCCCCCAAATTCTTAGGGAAGAGGAAGGAGTCACCTTTTATGTCAGTGTGGATGGGGGTTAGAATGATCACATCAGAACATGAGTTATTTCATTCTTCAAGTTTTTTGGTGAGAAATGTTTAAATTTCAAATAGAGTGAGAGGTGGAGTCAGGAAGCCCTGAGTTTAAAGTCAGCCTCAAACATTTACTAGTCATTTCCATGGAAAAGTATGTCTTTATTTCCTCATTTGCAAAATGGAGATCATAATAACTCCCTAGTAATTAGGAAGATCAAGTGAGACATTCTTTGAAAAGTACTTCTTAGTATAGTGTCTGGAATATAATAGGTGCTTAATAAATACTCCCTAATGAATTCAAACATACTCCTGGATAGTTTTGATTCAAGCCCCAAACCATCAGCTGAGGAAGAAGAAATCAGTATGAAAAGATGAAATTCTAAAACCATAAATTTTCTGCTCCAACTAGCAAAATACGTCATTGGCACCTACTCCAAATGAAGACCATCAAACAATTTATTTCTTACCTTTGCTTACATATCTAAATTGGGCAAGAAAGATAAGAGATTCTTATTTATTCGAGAAATAATTCATTTGTAGGCAATGTCAGCATGTTATATAGAGCTTATAAAATTTTACCTTTATTTGTCCTCCAAGTCCTCCAACAAACATTAATGTTGACTCGTTTACATCTAGCACATTAGCTATCCCGGGGGATTTAGCAGTTTTGGTTAATGGCTTCTGGGTAGAGCTCATTTCCTTTATACTCAATGAGGCAGTATTTCCAAATCTAATAATCACAAACAATTACATAATAAACACTTCATGAAGTTCAGTTGAATTCAACTCAACAAATAATAAATATCCACTCGGGTCATAGAAGTATTCAAGGTTCTGTGGGAAACCCAGTGCCCTCCCATTCAAAGTTCTTATAATCTATGTGGGATGTGGGAAGAGAATTCAACAAGACATAAAAAGCAAACAAATAAACAATAATACATAACAGTATGTCATTAAGTGACAAAGTATGCATCATAGACATTACATACATACTCTATGAATTATGAGAATAAAAAGATTGTCAGGAAAACCTGAATTCAAATCCAGCTTCAGACACTTACTAGCTGAGCAAGTCATTTAACTTGTTTGTCTCATTTTGGTCATTTAAGGGATAATGGGGGTAAATAATAGCACCTATCATCAAGGATTACAATGGGGATCAAATAGAATAATAATTGTAAAGTATTTAGCATAGTATCTGACACATGGTAAGAACTTTATAAATATTAGCTTATTATTATTATCATGAGCCTAAGGCATTAGAGAAGACTCCAAAAAAGGAGGTGGAACATGAGCTGGACTTTGAAAGATAGCTAAATGTTTGGTCTATAAAATTTTTTTTGAAGACAGAAAGTTGTTCTTAGTAAATAAGGCAGATTGCATTTTGCTTTCTTTATTTTCTGGTTTAGCAATCTGGATACCTCAACAATCCAAAATTCTATAGATAATTGAAATAATATATTCTTTGATATTAAAAAATCCTTGCTATCACATATCATAGAGAGAAATAATTCAGCAACATATATGCTTTTCTACTGACAAATTTGAAAGGAAAAGCTTTGAAGCTCATTTTAGAATAATTATTTTGAAAGCTCTCCATTACCTGGTTATATATATTCGGTGCCATTTATCATTATTTATTGGGAAGTCTGAAAATTCCAATCTTGCAGACCCAGAGCCTACATCCCAAAGGAAGGCTACCTTGCCATGCCGCATCTCAACAGCAAGAAAGTCAGACTAAGGGTGGAGAGATGGGGTAGAGAAGACATTGAAAATGAGTGAGTTTTGTATAATGATATGTTTTGTTCAACCAGTTCCATTTCAGAGCAAATATTCTTTAATTATTTCATATTTTAAAACCACATACACAATTATCTTCCTTAGTATTCACATGCCTACTTCACTAACAGCCATAGTAGCTCTTTACCTTGGAAATCCAGCTTCCTTTATCCCTCTTCTACACACACACACACACACACACACACACACACACTCTCTCTCTCTCTCTCTCTCTCTCTCTCTCTCTGAAAATTTTTGTTTCTTCAAGGTCACTTGCAATCTGAAAATGGCTTTTCATGGATTCCTTTCCTTCCTTTTAAATCTAGGAAACCTCCATTGAATCTGACTCTGAATTATAGGAACAAAAAAAAATAGTAAAAAATATGAACATGGGCCAAAGACATATATTTAAAGTTAATTCCTGAAGCTACACTTCACTGTGATCCAATATGACACACAAAAAAGATGATATATACTTTTTCAAGAGCATAATAAAAGCTTCATTCCTTCAGAAAATTTCAGAGGTGGCAAGAATTCCCTTAATATGACTGAAGGCTAAGGTAGAAATTAACTGCCCATTCAAAAGTGGCACATTTTCCCCAGAAGGCTGTAATGATACTTTTTGGCTAATGCCATTATTCTAGTAAAATGATGTTTCCATAGAAGCTTGGTATTCTTGCTAATCTTACCAACCCTCTATTTCTGTCACCTACAAAAAAAATGAGTTGACTCTACAGAAAAATAAGATCACAAGTCAATTCTTAATGTGTATTCCATAGCTCTGATTGCTTACGCTGGCACTGCTACCCAGATAGAACAGGAGGTTATCAGGTTCACTGGTTTTAACATTTAACAGTAAAGTATTGTAGTTGGTAGAGGATATCTGAGGCTGGTAGGCACGGATACAATCTCGATCTGCAGATACAGCCACTTTAATCTGAAAGAAAAAATTAAAAGGCAAACATATTTCAGCTATTTAACACCAAATGCTCTCAAATAGCCAGAAGTAAAAAAAGAAGAAATGTGACTTAATAATTGATTTTCACTAGAAGTCATGGGCAAATAAGTTTCCTCTCCTGACAAATAATACTATGACTTTCACAAAGTGTATAAACAGGTTGTATTTTTTTAAATGTAGGCAAATTTGAAAATGGGACTTATATACTTGGATGTTAAAATACTTATCTAGGAAATAGAATTATTTTTATTGAGTGTTTAAGCATTTAACATCAGGGCATCTAGACAATTATCTTATTAGGTTGTAAAGAACTTTAAATGCCAAGATGAAAAAAAAATTAATCACAGTGTAAATCACAGAGTAATTATCAGAGGCAACATAATACAGTGGGTAGAAAACTGGCCTTTTATCCAAGATCAAATCTTGTTTTGTCTAATATATCCTGACTGTATGATCCTAGGCAAGTCACTTAAATTATTCAGTGAAAGTGCCTAACAATAGCAGATCTTCAGAAATACCACCATCTCATTTAAATATCAGTGCCACAGAACTATTATTAATTCCTTTTGTAACTATGTAGCCAAACATCAAATATTGCACTTTTTTCCCAAGATGGGTGGCATTTTTTCACCAAATGAGCTAGTGTACCAATGATGATAAAGATATTCTCATTCATAGATATAATTGTGGGAGGAAAAAGACATATCTGTGAATGACCTTCATTTGTGCCATTATGTATTTTTAAAATGTTTCAGAATGCAACCTTTATTGCTTATTATCAATCATGTCTGACTCTCTATGACTTTATCTAGAGTTTTTTTGGGGGGAAGATACTGGAGTGGTTTGCCAATTCTTTCTCATTTTTCCCAGTTGAGGAAACTGAGGTAAACAAGATTAAGTGACTTGATCAGGGTCATACAGCTGATAAGTGTTTGAGGCCAGATTTCATCATGGGAAGATGAGCCTTAGTGACTCAGGGCCAGCACTCTATCTACTGTGCCACCTATCTGCCTACTTGGAATATTATAAACAAGGCTAAAGACAAGAATAAAGCTACATAATAGCTGTGAAATGTGAAATAATGAAGTTGATAAATCATACTAATCTTCAGACTCACATTAACAGGTTATTGAATGAACTTTTAAAAAAAGCAAAAAAAGCAGGAATGAGTCTGCAGTATAAGACTTTTGTATATTATGCGACTTTTATAATCTAGAGCACAAAAGCAAATTCAGAGCATGAAAGCTGAAAGTCTTGAAATATCCTTCAAATGAAAAGGGCACAAGGAATTCTCTATAGCTGAAAGCTGTTTCTGTATTTTTGTACTTACAGATGCTGCCTGCTTTCGGGCCTGACTGATCAACTCTTTAATTTCAGACAGGTTTCTGTTCAAGTTCTCCTCAAGCATTTTCAAAGGCTTCAAACGATCAAATAAAAGATTGGCTTGTGTTTTCACTTCTTTTACTTTCCTTTCAACCAACACAGCTACGAAAGAAAAGAAAGGAGTGGAGAGAAATTAATTGCTCATTACTGGAATTCACTAGACAAAATTCTGAGTAACTCTCTTTCTCAACAGCCTTTAATACATGTGTGAAAAATTCACATAGACCACAAAGAACTAAAGAAAGTTTATTTTTAAAAGTTTGCAGTCGATGCATTCTTTGTTTCATTATACAGACTCTTTTTGGATTGCAGACAGAACCTTGATTTTTATGCTTGGCAACAGCAAAATTTTGCATTTTAACAAAGGTTTTCCTAAAGTGAAGCAAAACTTACTAGCCTGTGATGAGTCACTTAGAAGCTGATTGGTTTTTCTCAATGTTTCATTAACCCTGGACAATACAGATGAAGTGTTAAGCAGCTTGTGACTGAAATCCACAATGTCATTGAAAGTGTTCATGCTGCTCTCATTAGCAGCTCGAGCCATCTCTTTGGTCTTCAGTGCTGTCTCCCAGGTACCTAAAATGCAAACATACGTGCACCCCTTCATGATCACACACTCTGAATGACACTGTTGCAAGAGAAGCAATTTTAATTTCATACTTGATCACAGTACAGTAATAGTTCTTACAAATTATGGGAGACAAGACTGGAGCTTCTTTAAGGCTTTCTTTTGTAGAAAGTTTAGGGATTTAGAACATACTATGTTGCTCTTTTTAGTAACAAATGTAATACTTTTTGTAAAAATATCACAGAACATGAATTTTCTTTATTTAAAGCAAGTTACTAAGTGCCATTTACCATTGAAAATAAGATCAACTATTTTTAATGGCTGAAGTCAAAAGAGCTGAGTTCAAATCAAGACTGTGACACTAGTTTTGTGGGCTAGTCACTTAACTTCTTTGTTTATCTTAAACTAGTGGAGAAGAAAATGGCAAATCACTCCAGTATAAATTTGCCAAGAAAACCCCATACAGAGTCATGAAGAATTGGGCATGACTGAACAACAAATTTTAATAAACTCTACTTTTTATACTCCTTTTCTTTCCATTTCACCTGGGAGTAAAAAAGTCCTGAGTTCAAATACTGACACTTAATCTCCCATCTTCTGCAGCTCTCAAAAACTGTTACGAGTTTACCAATCTATATTGGTAGAGGGAGTTTCCTTACTGGGAAGGTCCCCACAATCACAGATCATACTCATAATTGTGACAATATACTATAGTAGGTAAAGGAATACCTTTGAAGTCTGAAAAAACTGGGTTCAAATTCTAAATCTTATTCATACTAGCTACGAGACCCTGGATAGATTGCTTCTTAGTACCCCAGGGAATTCTCTAAGGATCTAATTTAAAGATGAGTTATTCATCTGCATTATTTGAGGTAACTTCTACTATGGAGCTCTCCATACAGGTCTGAACTTTTCTTGCCCCATTCCAAATATAAGAAGGTTCACAATTACATAGATCATCTTTCATAAGATATTATGACCTAAAAAATCTATAAATGTCTATCAGTCATCATCAAAGTACAATAAGTGGCATTTATACTGCACATTCTAATTTTTTAAGCACCTCATTTCAGTTCCACAAAAGTCCCTATGTGGCATGCAACTTTCAACATTTGTTCAGTTTTGTAGTGATTGACTCTTTGTGATCTCATTTGGTATTTTTTTTGCCAAAGATACTGAAGTAGTTTGCCACTTCCTTCTCTTGCTCATTTTACAGATAAGGAAACTGAGACAAATGGGGTCAAGTGACTTGTTCAAGATCATACAGCTAGGAGAACCTGAGACCAGATTTGAACTCATGAAGATGAGTCTTCTTGATTCTAAGCCTGGGACTATCCTTTGTACCATCTAGCTGCCACTAAGGATATTGCTGATTAGATGACTAAATGATTTGCCCATGATCACAAGGTTATGAATGAAACCCATCTTTGCATTTATTCTAACTTCAGTGTCTTGTCTGCTATATCAGTCTAAATCCACTATTTCAGTTTAAATCAATCACTTCATTTGGCAAAAGAATAAATCAAGGTTTGAATAGGTCAAGTAACTTACTTATAATCATACAACTAATAAGAAACAAAACTAAGATTCAAATCCAAGCCTGTCCTGATTTGAAATCCAATACTAATTTCATCACTTGGATATATAACTTATTGCCATATTTTCCACATTTTATTTTATTTTAACAGAGATTTTTAGAGTTTCAGTTTGCAGGTTGAATTATATTATACTGCAAAGACACTATGTTCCCCCACATCATTGAGAATATTGATAACAGAACAGAATAAGGAAGTATTAATCATCTTGGAGAAATCAAATTCAAACATAGCTTAAACAATCTTGACAGTGAATTAGCCAATTAAAATACCATTTTTTTCAAAAACCCTACTGGACTGACAAAGCTCTGTGAATTTAAAGACTTGAGTTTTACCGAATTTCAAACAGTACAACATTTTCTGTTTAAGGTAGGAAGCATCCAGTTAGATTAAATTGGGAAGAAACGTTTGCATCCTAGTGGGAAAGGGAGATTGCTAAATAAGAGAGGAAGATAGGAGTAGATTCTGAATCACAGTATAATCCAGTTGCCTTACATTTTTAATGTCTTTAAAAATTTTAATTAATGTTACATTTCCAACCAACCAAGGCTAAATGTGACTGAAGAACATGAAAAGTCTACTTTAGAATGCTTTATTGCCTCAATAAAGGAGATCATAAAGCAGGAATTCTTGAAATTCACACATTTATGACAGACTTCACATTCTTATGCAAATCTCTGATGATTAAAGAAAAACAGAGCATCAGTTCTTTTTAAACTTTCTGATAGTTTAACAAGTTTCTTATCCCTTGGGATACTTTCCTTTTATAGTATAAAATGTAAGTATATATTCTTACATTATATATATATATATATAACATATATATATATATAGTAAAAAAAATCAATTCAACTAGTTTATTAAGCATCTATACTATGTATATTAGAAATAAGGTCCTTGAGACAGTATTTGTAATTTGTATCCTCCAGGTTCAGCACAGTGCCAGATAAATAAATAGCCCTTAGTGTTGATTGCTTGCTTAAACAAGACTCTATGCAAAGGTTTACAGAAACACACACAAAAAGAAAGAAAAATGAAAGAAAATGCAATCTAACATCAAAGAGAATGTTAATGGCAAATTTTGTTGTTAGAGAAAAACAGAGTGCCCTTCACTCAAGGTCCTACTTTGAAATTTCATCAAGGTACAGAAGTAACTCTCTTTGAGCTCTCAAAGGCTATGCCATCAGATGCCATCATGTCTAGCACATTCCAATATACTGAAGATCTGTGGATGGATCTTTGAATTATGGATTCCATGTCTTCTATGTGAGAACTAGGTTGGCTAAGCTATGTCACTAGTTAAGTTTTATCTCCAGATAACATTTTTTTCTGGGCCACAACAACTCATTGATTACCTTCTAAAGTGTGTATGGAGCATAGATATGGATGCAATCAGAAATCCCTGAAGTTTTGAAATAAGTAAAAAAAAAAAAAAAAAAAAACTTCAAAGCTAAGCATTTTAATGGTTATATAAAATCTGTAAGTTGGTCTTTTGTATTTAATAGTGCAGATTCTAACACCACAGAAAATGAATATCATCACTCCCAATTCAGAAGCCTTTTACAGCAAGATACTAAATCAGTCTCCAGTCTCATTTACAACAAGGGTTCTTAATCAGTCTTCAGACAGGACTTTATTATGCTTTGTCAGTAATGGCTTTGCAATGAGGTTCTCATTAAATCAAGACAAATCCCTCTCACTTACCATCAGGCATCATCATTCCAAGCATCAGCAGTGAATCATTAAGTTGCTTAGTAAGTTTATGAGCATGCTCCTGAAATCTGTTTACCTTTTTCTTCAATTCATTCATTTTGGACATAACACCTATGAGGGTAACAAAAAGACATGTTTTTAAAATTATTTTTTAAACTAAACTTTCATCCAAAAACAAATGTTAAGTAAAAGCTTTACTTTGTTATTACAAGATCATTATAATAAGACTTCTCCCCACTCCACAATGCTTACATGTCCTACATTACTGGTTATGGAAATGTTCTTGGTCTAAGTGAATCTTAAGACTAAGTGAATCTTCTTAGTCTAAGCCTCTGTGACTTTCATAGCAGACCTCCTCACTAGCAATGCCTCTTAAAAGTTTCCTATGAAATTTAATCAAGGCTCAGTGGTGTACAAAATAGATTACATGAGTGAGATACAACTCACTCAAATTTTTTCCAGACTCACCAGTATCCTTCCTGTCAAGAGAATGAGATGCTATGGGAAGCAAAGATAAAGAAGTTCCTTTTATTGTCACAATTCTAGGGGCAGTTGAGGATGACTATAAATCTTTGGGGTAATATTTGGACCCCAAGAAGTAACCAGATATCTGATACAATGATAAAGCCTAGCCTGGGTGAAGAGAATGTTTAAGCATGGCAAGAGTGCTTACCATGTAGTTATGGTGAAAAATATATCATTTGCCATGAAATCAAAGTGCAAGGTGGGAATGTTGACTAGCATTTTGATTCACTTTTCCCTGTGTTGTCATTAAGGAGTGTGTGTACATAGATGTGTCTCTGTTTATACATGCATGTGTCTATATGTGTGTGCACGTGTGTATGTATCATATTAAACATTTGTCTTAAGAATTTGTGGCTTGGCCTTTCATAGGTTCGTGGACTTGGAGCTAGAAAGAACTTTAGAGGTCATTAAGTTCAACCACTTCATTTTACAGATGGAGAAACTAAAGAAAAGACAGGTTAAATGTCTTGTCCAGTTTAGTACAAGAAGGTCTCCTGACTTGATTCCACACTATGGATATCAGTATTCAGATTCAGCTGAACTTGCTTCTGCTTCCCATACCTGTAGAAAAATCCCTTTGGACCTAGGGGAAGGTATTATAAGGTAAATATACAATATCCTTAATTTCAAATCTCATTGATATTTCTTCTCTAATTTCCAAAAAGCTTCACTTGGGGGTTCTTCTTTCTGACTCATATAATCAGCCATCCACTCATAATTATGCTCAATTCTAGGATTTTTTCATCCCTCAGGCTAAAGAAAATAAGTAAAAATTAATCTTACTGCTCTCTCTACCAGAAATCCTTTTTTATTCCCTTGAAAAGTTTCTTAAATCCTTTCTACTTTTCCCCCTCGTTTATAACAGACTATCACATTTGGATTTTAAGGGGCTGCTATAACACTAAATCACTGCTGAAATGCATTATCTTCAGATGATAGCTCTGAATTAAACATAAACAGCCATGACATTTTGTATTTCACAGGCTATGAAATACTCTTCATTTTTATATAAACAGAGTATAGCTCCCCTCCATTTTCTCCTGGGGCTTATATCCAGTGCTTTCTTTATTTTTTCATGTGATGACACAAACAATTCTACATGTTTTGTCACTTTGAAAGAAAATAATTGTTATTTTCGTTGTGCTTTCATCCATTCATGGGAGAAGACAGCAGCTATGAGACTCTTTATGGAAAAAAACACTAGGAGACAGATTCGATCATAACTCATGCATTGTTTCTGGGGGAAAATATTCTGATGGACTTAACATTTAAAGGACGTGTTAAGGTGACAAGTACATTCCAGATCATTAGCACTGGTAAGCTTCTACTGATATATGATTTGTTTTCAAATTATCTTCAAACATGTAATTTTCATTTGTTAGATTTATCAAAGAAATGACAAATGAAGTATATTAGCTTCCTAGAATGCATATAATATGTGATTCTGCTATCTAGAAGGATCTGCTGCCCTGAGTAAAACTTCAGATATTGTGAAAAACAATAATAAAATTAACATTATACAATTGAAATAGGGTGACCTAAGCGAGCAACTACTATGGATGGGTGAACACTGTGTTAGGTTCTATGGAAGATATAAAAGAAATAACTAGAAAAATACTAGAATATACAATTGTAACTAGAATATACAATACTGAAGGCTATTTTTCCCCTTCACAAACAAAGGATTTTGTTGATTGAAAAATAATCAGAGATAATCATTGAATGTGATCAAATTTATCTAATTTTGATGGAGCTATACCTGTTAGAAGTAGAATTAATACTAATAAATATTGTGTCTTGGTTGATGTTTATATAGTAGAAAGGAAAATAAATAAGAAATAGGACCATTTATTATAGTCAAAAGAACAAGCAAAACAAAGTTCTTACTTGATGATAGTGTTGGGAGTCAATATTTATATCTATGAAATAATGAAAGAATAGTGAATGGCAGTACACAATAAAGTACTAAACATGGATATGATTAAATGTGTAAAAGAATGACAGGTAATAAAGCCTCTAGGGGATCAGGATAGGAAGAACTCGATGTTTGTTGTAATTATCAAGATGGATTACAATGACTGGAAAGAAAGATGTGACTGCATAGTTTAACAGATACATGGACTGTGATTTAGTAAGTAGAATTTGCTTGATTTTGAACTGGAAAAAATGTGATGGAAAATGTTTATATTTTTCAATTAAATTTAGGAAATGGAAAAGAATGTCCTTTAAATTTTCAAAAAGTCATGGCCCCTTCTCATCAGAAGGAGGAAAGGCAATAGCAGTTTTTATAATACACTCCTTAAGTTTGCTCATTTTTATAAGGAACTGAACAAGATCATTTTAAGCAACTGACCTTTAGTTTTTCCATCCAGATTGTTGGCTTCCTTTAGAAGTTTGGCACCATGCTGGAGAGCTACTTTCCCATTAGAAAGAAGAGGTTCCACTGACTGAAAACCAGAATCAAGCCAAACATGATAAATGCATGTGAGTAAATTCCTTGCTGGAGAGAGTAATTATTTTATTAAAACAAGCCTACTGTCTGAAAATACTTTCTCTGAAGCTTCCCCATGAGAAACTAAGTACAGTATTATCATCCCCATCTTAGAGTCAGGGAAACTGAGGCACAAAAAGATGAGATATATGGCACATTCTAGTTCATGTTTTATGTGCCAAGTTTTTACTCTGATCCAAATCAAGGTCTTGATTAGTACAAAAAAAATGGATCTCCTGACATAGTCCCATTATTTGAATTTGCATGGAATATTTTCATTGGGCTGAAACTGATGACAATATTTTACACAAATATAATTCTAAATAGTTAAATTTGAATAGATATGATCATTTTGAGATTCATTAATGTTGTTTGGTTGTGCCTTTTCTTTACAACCCCATTTGTTAGTAAAGATACTGGAATTATTTGCCATTTCCTTCTCCCACTAATTTTACAGATGAGGAAATTGAGATTAAATGATTTGCTCCCTAGCTGAGCTATACTTGAATTCAGGTTTCCTCGAATCTAGTCCCTGAGTCTCTCTATCCACTTTACTACCTATTCACATTAATCAGGACCTAACTATGCTTCATTATCAGTCTAGTTTGCTCCAACAGTAAGAATAGAAGAGGAGGGGGTATATTAAAAATCATAAAGAAAAATCAGTCATTGATAACAAAATCAGGCAATGCATAAAGGTATTCGAATGTTACCTGGAATAATAGTCACTTTGTAGAAAAGAAAACAATAGTATAAAAGGGCTCTTCTTTTTTTGTAAACAGCTTTGTAGTTTAGTGGATAGAGTCTTGGCATTTGAAGTCAGGAAGAACTGATTTAGACATTTACTATTGTTTATGATTGTGCAAGACTCTCAGCCTCAGTTTGCTGATTTGCAAAATAGAGATCATAATATTGCAAAATGAAATTTTTTACAATATGTAAAGCTCTATATGAATATTAGTTACATCATTATTTCCCTAATCATTTTTATTATGATAATAATTAAATGTGTTGCTAAGCACAAATTTGAGGTTCTCGATCTAACCATTATGTATTTTATGAAATGTTCCTAAAAAGAAGGTCCTAAGTAACAAAACCTACATACAAACCTTAAAAGCCCAATGTTTCTTCCTTACCAAATTTGTAATTTCTGCTTTCCTGAGAGCTTCCACAGCCAATTTTTCTGCACCTTCAATCAAGTTTTGGATACTGGAATGGGCATGGACAGCATTTGTTGCATTGAGAGAAATATCTCTTACATCTGTAAGGCCCCTGCAGGGTAACAAAATTAGAAAACTTTTACTACATATTAAACAAATAAAATTAGCTCATAAAATTTGTTGACAGAAGTTATTAATAAGAGTTTTTTAATTGACAATTGGAATGGCTTTTTCTCAATCCTCATTTTTCTTGAACTCTCTGTAATCTTTTCACCCATTCTCTTTAGATAGTACCCCTTCTCTAGATTTTCAAGACCAGTGTTCTTTCCTGATTCTCTTATCTGAATGACCACTCCTCAGTCTTTGCTGGATCTCCACCCAAGACCCTCTAATCATGGGTATTTCCCAAGCTTATGTCCTGAGATCGCTACTCTTCTCCCTCTATATTATTTCATTTGGTATTAAATTAGTTGCCATAGATTCAATTAGCACCTCTATGCTGATGATCCTTAGATTTCTATCTAGCCCTAACTTTTCTGTGGACTTCCAATCTCACATCTCCAATCTCTTGTTGGATATCTTGAATTAGATGTCAACATCTCCAAAAGTTAATTATCTCCTCCCCTTCAAATCTTTTTCTCTTCCTAATTTCTGGATTATTGTTGAGGATACTATCATCACTCTAAATAGCCAGGCTCAAAAGCTAAATGGTATCCTTAACACCTCCTTCTTTCTTTCCAATATCTGATCTGTTGCATGTCCTATTGATTCAGCCACATATCTCTCATATGTGCCCCTTTCTCTCCCCTGACATTACCACCACCTTAATACATTCCCTAACACCTCATTTGCTGTTTGGGCATTTCCATCATATTCAATCTTTATAACTATTTTTGAGGTTCTCTTGGTAAAAATACTGGAATGTTTTGCCATTTCCAGCTCACTTTACAGATGAGGAAACAGGCTAACAGGATTAAGTGATATGCCCAGGGTCACATAGCTAGCAAGTGTCTGAGGTCAATTATGATCCATAGGAAGATGAGTCTTCCTCACTCTACACTCATTCCACTCCACTATACTAACTAGCTGCTCCATTACCTCCTGACTGAAATATTTTTAATAATTTTCTGATGGCTCTCTCTACCTCAAGCCTTTTTCCTCTTTAATCTGTCCTCTTCTTGGCTGCTAAAATGATTTTTCTAGTTGTAGGTCTGGCCATGTCACTCCACTATTCAATAAATGACTTGTGGCTCCCTATCTTCAGCAATTAATATAAGATCTTTTCTTTGTCTTTTAAAGTTAGTCCTTCCTTTCCATTCTTCTAAACTTACTCCTTCCTCCATATATTATATAAGGCAATGATACTAACCTCCTTGTTATTCTGAATACAAGAAGCTCCATCTCCCAACTTCATGCATTTATCATGGAAATTTCTCATGCTTGGAATTCTCTCCCTCATCATTTTTTTTTTTTTAATTTTCTGGCTTCCTTCAAGTTTCAATAAAAAATTACCTTCTACAAGAAATCTTTTCTGACACCTCCTAATACTAGTGGCCTCTCTTTGTAATTACCTCCAATTTATCCTATACATATTTTGTTTATATGATTATTTACATGTTTTCTCCTCTTCTTTTTCCCATTAGATTATTAATTGAGATCAGAAACTATTTCTGATTTTCTTTGTGTTTATCTCTAGTGCTTAACATAGTGTGTGGTAGGCTGCTAAAATTGCCTGCTACCTTGATTTTAAAGCTCCTACTGTAACTTTTCAGGGCAATTAGTAGGCACAGTGGATAAAACATCAGGACTGGAGTCAAAAAGACCTGAGTTGAAATCTGGACTCAGACACTTAACTATCTATGTGACCCTAGGCAAATCGCTTAACCCTGTTTATCTCAGTTTCTTCATTTGTAAAGCAAACTGGAGAAAGAAATGATAAACCACTCTAGTATCTCTGCCAAGAAAATCCTAAATGAGGTCACCAAAAATCTTCCACAACTGAAAAAACAACAACATAAATATTCAAAATATTTTTGCCTAGTGTTACTTTTATCTCCTTTAAACTTAAAAGAACTGTATGAGGGGAAGGACATACAATATCAGATGCTTAACCATGATTTTGTTTGACTTCATCCAAGGAAATGGGGGCTTATTGCACTACACAATTCTTTCTGCTCCTATCCAACACTCTTTAGCACTATGAGTTCCTATTTTTCATTATCTTGTTCTACGCCTTTAGCATACAAATGGATAAAGAGTAGTAGGTGGGAAGGAGAAATGCACCTTGCATAAGGACACTGATTTTTACTGTTCATTCTGTTATCTCTCTAGCTCATACATTCTCTTTTTTTTTCTTTAAAAAAATTTTAATAATAGCCTTTTATTTTCAAAATAAATGTAAAGATAATTTTCAACATTCACCCTTGAAAAACCTTGTGTAATAATTTTTCTCCCTGCCCCAGACTGTAAATAATCCAAATAAAAAATCCAAAATGTGCAATTCTTCTAAAATTATTTCCATAATTATCATGTTACACACACATAAAAAATCAGATCAAAAAAGAAAAGGAATGAGAAAAAAGAAGCATTAGCACCAAAAAAAGATGAAAATATTATGTTGTGATTCACATTCAGTCTACATAGTCCTCTTTCTGGATGCAGATGGCTTTCTCCATCACAAATCTATTGGAATTGTTCTGAATCACCTTATTGTTGAAAAATAGCTCATACATTTTCAAATAACTCTGCTAAGCACATCTAAAGTTGCTTCTCACTCACAGGTATGTCTTAATTTGATACGATTCACTTGAGATATTTTCTGGCTTATCAGTTGATATTTCAATCAGTTGGAATTCATTTTCAGTAGGCAACAATTCATTTACAAACTTTCCAAAGGGTGGATGGTACAATTTCATACCACTCTCTATCTAGAAAATGAAATCTGACAATTGACACATCCCCTAGGCCTGCAGAGTAAATCACTTCATTTTCTTTCCAAGGTTATTGAGGCTAGTCATCCCCCCAAAAATATCAGCATTTGTTACTAGCAACCATTTGGCTGGTAAAATTCAGTGACTTATAGGTACAAGATGATAATCATTTGTATTTTGAGTTCAATTTCCTTTACCATTCATACATTAAATAATCAAGTGCATAACTTGACTGTAAATTCAATAAGATTACTTTTGCATTTTCCTCTTTTTTTTAGGGATGGATGAAAAGAAGGAAGAAATGATGTAGTACCAAGTTGGTGTATTGCACAAATAAATAAGTGATTTTTTCCTTCAATAATTTTAGTAAGTCTTATGTTAACAAGCTGGCCCTGTTCAAAACTATCAAATAGATAAATCCCATTCTTGGGATCCAAGTATCTCCTTTATGTGCCCTTCTCAGCTTGTTGGTGTTTTTACTTTCCTTATAATAATCTTTTAATCTTCTATCGATATTCAGATATCAGAAAATAGTCTGGAAAAAAAAGAAAGTATACTATGGTATAAACGACAAGTACAATTTATATTGTACAACAGACTATTTACATTTTTAAGGGACCAAAGTGAGTAAAATTCACAAAGTATTTAACAAAAACATCGGAATGTGAAGTAATAGTGAATGGAGTGGTATTTTGGAAGGCTGAAGGCTTTCCTAGTGCCCCAAAGATATAGTATGTGGGTCTACAACATTACTATAAGCTCTTTTAGGACAAGAACAGTGTATTCATTTATTTTATATCCTCTCAAAGAGGAGTACTGGGCACACAAAGGTATTCTATATTTGTGGCAATTAGGTGGTGCAATAATCAGAGCATGGATATTGTGGATCTGGAATCAGAAAGACCAGAATTCAAATTTGGCCTCAGCTACTTAATAGCTATATGAACTTGGCCAAGTCATTTCATCTCACTCAATCTCAGTTTCTTCAACTATAAAATGGAGATAATAGCAGCATCTATCACATAAGATTGTTGGGAGAATAAACTGAGATAAGGTCTGTAAAATGCTTTACAAACCTTAAAGCATCAAGTAAATACCAACTCTTATTGCTTTTGGACTTGATTCAGAAGAGTAATGTCTTCAAGACAACTATTTAGTGAAATTTGTGATCAGCAATTTGTAATGATTTTAAAGATCAATAAGAACTAGTAAGAAATACCACATTTCTAATGTAAGGTGGTACTTACTTGTTATTTAACAAGATACTAAAACCCTAATATCTTGGCAAAGTGAGAAGCACATTTGAGTAGTTTCATTAAATATGAATAAGGCTTAGATTTCCATTGAATTAGTCAACCACATGCTTCAGACCATGTGTAATAATAATTTAAAAATAATAACAGCAAATATTTATAATAAAACATTTATAACACTAAAATGGTAATAGCTAGTATTTATATATCAATTATTTGTTAATCATTATGCAAAAGGTTTTACAAATACGATCTTATTTGATTTTTATAACATTTTGGGACATAGTTGCTATTATTATTTTCTTTTTACAGTTGAGGGAACTGAGGTTAAGTGTCACACAGGTCTAGAGTCATACAAGTGTGTGTTTGAAGTCATGTTTGAACTTGGATTTTTAAGCACTCAGAACTCAAGAGTGAGATCAAGCACTCAATCTATTGCACCCAATAGCTACATGTGAAAAATCTTTGATCAATTTAAATGTTTTTGAAAGCCATTTGGTGAGATAGAGTGATATTGCAGGAGAAATTTGATTAGATTGATTAGAGTCACACTTTGTGGAGCTTGCCCAAGCAACGCAGTAAGTTGGAAATAAGGAGGCAAGCATGGGCTACATCTGTGCTAGAAGGAATATGTTGGGAACTAGACAGGGTTAAGAGTCTGAGGATTTGGAAATCTAGCAGAGTTCCTGAGAAAACACTGGCTAGAAATACTGTCTATATCAGGAAAGGAAGACAGACTAGACATGATAAGAAGAAACAGATTTCAAGGCTCCAGAAGAGACTAAGCAGAGAATTTATGCCCTCTAAGAGAAACATTTCAAGGACTTCAGCACTCATTTCCCCCAAACTTTTTATGTACTGGTTGGAAAATGTGTCACAGACTTTTGGAGGTATGTTTTTCACAAATTATTCTTTTTATTACCTTAAAAAAATATACCTTTCTGGGATAGATAGGTGGTACAGTGATAGAACACTGGGCCTGGAGTCAGGAGGACCTGAAGTGAAATCCAGTTTCTAGATGGATTACACTTACTAGCTGGTCAAGTCACTTAGCCCTGATTGTCCCCCCCAGCAAAGAAAAAGAAAATACACATTTCTAAAAGCTAATTAAGTCTGGCTAATTGATATCAATTGAAAATCACTGGGGGGAGGGTGGTGGTAAAAGCATACCAGTGAGGACTGTCTTGGCAAATGGCTTCAGAAAGATACTTCCCAAGTCATTAGAGTACACCAGAAAGTTTAGCAGCATAAGAAATGTCTTGGTGCTCTGGAGATCCTATCTGTTTGTGTAGGTGATGTTTGGGAGCATGAACCCAGAGCATGCAGTCTATTCAAATATTAACGGGTTTCCCCACATTTTACACAAATGAAAAAAAAGAACAAACCCAGTATTTAAGAAGTAACCAATAGTTTATAGCATGTCCAGTCCTTATCATCCAAAAGACTTACCTATCTAGCAAATCTGCCAGTCTCATCAGCTCAGCTGCATGATCCTCTGCCCTATAGACAAGGTTAAGGGCTCCTCTTTTAGACATCTGCATGACTAATTCATCCACATGATGTCTGATTTTGGCACTCCACAAGAGAAGCTCATCACGATGAAGCTCTAACTTCTATACAGATAAATGAATATTTTAATGTGTATATATGTGTGTGTGCATAAATATCTATAAATATATTCCCATACACACTTACCTCTGTAGCATTTTTGGCATCCTTTGCAAGTGCAGCAATAACTGCTATGAGTCCTTTCCCTTTTTCAATCAATGTAGATGACAAATTTTGGTTTTCCAAAACATGCAGTTTTTTATCCTTTAAGAGAAATCATCTGTTAATAGAAAACTTCATAAAACCCCCTTTTTCCTAGATGTGTTTACTTAGTGCAATATTTTGTATTTTTACTTAATTATTTAAAATTTTTAATATATGTGTGTGCATGTATTCATTTAAATCTGAGGGGTTTGGATAGGTTAAGTTCTTTTATTACCAAACTCCATTACAAATTTAAAATGGCATCTAAGTATTTTGTAATAGGGTTTCTTAAAGTTTTTCTGCTCTCAGCACTTTTTGCCTGAGAAATTTTTATGTGACCCTGAGTATATAGGTATATAAAATAAATGTACAAATCAAGCACTTACTTATAATAAGTGATCCCATATGGGGTCACAAGCCACAGTTTAAGAAGCTTTGTTTTATAGGACATAAACATTAACACTTACATTCTATAATGGTGTACTAAATAAATGAGGTATAGAAACTCTATTTTTATACTTGAGTATAGTGAGACTACAAAGAGGTTTATTTTCAGATTCACTATGAAATTTTCAATGTAATTTTATAGTAGGTTTTCTCAGTTTTTAAAACAATTTCATCATACTTACATTTAATTCTTTCAAATTAGTAGTGATAATAAGCAACAGACGGTTGCTCTCTTTGGTTTTGGCATCTGCTTCATTAACTAAAGCTTGTGCTTCCTGTAGTTTGATGCTATACTCCAAAAAGTAGTTATTTGCTTTCTCTTTCAGCTCCTTCAGATCTCGCTGTGGTTTTTGATAATTCTTCTGAATTTGCATCAATAAATTCTTGGCAGCTCTAAAATGATACAAATGATCAGTAAATGGTTGCTTTGATAAGAAGGTGGTAGGAGTCTCTCCATATCAAGTCTAGAAATTAACAACAAAACTGTTTTTGAGTTTTCTTGATGTGAGAATGCAAAATTTCTATTTCTCCAGAGTAGAAAGAGTAATACCTGCTAATAATAATTATATCTAATATTTATATATTCTTTTAGGTTTTTAAAAAGCTTTTCAGACATCTTATTTATTGAAAAAGAATGCTAGTTTAGAATATCATTCTTATTTGCATTTGTCTTGATAAATCAGTAAGGTTCCTTTAAATTTAATAAACATTGATGAAATCTGGGACTTCCATTCTCAAATTTTATTAACAATATTTTTTAAAAGTATCAGAAGAAACTATCCCAATAAATATATTTTAGAATATACACAAAAAAATAAAAACAGCTCTAACTGTACTAAAAATACTAATTCAATGGAATATAGAATATATAATTTTACATTTGAAAATAGAAATAATATGAACAAATGAGAACTTTTTTCAGATTCAATATGAAATTATCTGTATATTTATATATTATGACTTTCTGTGACCCATTGACAATTTTATCCGATGAAGAAAAATTTCAAAATTCCTTGGAATCACACAAAAGTTATCTATATGATACACCAGAATTATAGAAAAGCAAAGAAGTCCTCCTAGTCCCTGAAAAAAATTAACTGTTTGTTTAAGTCACTTTGAATCTTCTTATACAAAATATGATGAGCTCTCTATATACCAATCTCTCACAGTGGTAGAATGTCTTATAAATAATGAATTATATAAAGCTTTAATATTTTCAAAGCAGTTTACCAATATTATATCATTAAATCCTTGTAACATTTAATCCTTGTAAGATAAGGTAATGTTATCATCTTCATTTTATAGATGAGGAAACTGAGGCTGAGAACAAGTAAATGACTTGTTCAGGGACAAAAGCTATTAAGCAAGTGTCTGAGATGGAATTTTTTATTTCAATGCTTTATCCATTGTGCTTCTTAGCCAAGTATTTCAATCTGTTGGGAGAGTCTTCAAAAAATTTTAAAAGTTCCATTACAAAACTTCAAAGCACAAGATTTTATAGGTGTCAGCTTACCTGGATCATATACAATGAAAACATTTTAATTCAGAGAGTTTGAAAATAATTGATCCACTTACTACCATTTTGATGACTTTCAACTCTGACTGAAAATTAGACAATATAATAGATAACATAAGAACCAAAAAACACTTGAAAAACTGTACAGGAAACAAGCATGTTTCTGGCAACTGACCTCAATATAATATTAGCAGCATTGTCCTTATAATCAATAGAATTCCCAGTTTTGTCCCTTTCCATTCATGCTACCTTGGGCAAGTCCATGAGTCTCTCTGCCTAAATTAGATACTTTGTAAGGTCCCTTTGAGCTGTCACTTTAGGATTTTATGCAATGCAGCAATTGAGGAAAGGTAAACTGTTATCAAACCTGTAGTGTTGTTATGCCATGTGATACAGTCAAGTCATGAACACATGGCACCAATCTTAGTCCTAGCCAGTAATTACCTTCTTTTTCCTAGAGTTCAGTTTGTTATCACAATAATAGCTCACATTTCTCTGAAGTTTATGAGCCATTTTACTACTTCTATTTTTTTATTTTTTATATTTTGTTATATATATTTTTAAAAATTTTATATTTTACTTTTTTACTACTTTTACTACTATTTTTCATCTCATAATGCCTCATGTGGCATTTTTATTACCCTGTTACAGAGGGGGAAACTGAAGTTCAGAAAAGTTAAATGACTTGTAATTTTTCACACAGCTAATAAATGAATAAATGCTAGCAGCATGATTTATAGAATATTAAAATTAAAAGGGAGTATTCATGAATTAGGTCCAAACCTACCTGAACAAAAATTCTACCTATAGTATATCCAACAAATGGTTTTTCCAGCTTATTTGAAGATCAGAAGTGAAGAAGAACCATTGTCTTCCAAGGTAGTTCATTCTAGTCATAAATAGTTTAAATTATTAGGAAGCTTTCTCCAACATGCTCTAAATTTGCCCCTTTGCCACATCTATCCATTACTTTTTACTCAAATACTTGGAGATTGAGCTCTCCATCCAATTAAAGTTGTCTTCTCTAAGCTAAGCATCTCAAATTCTTTCAAGAAATCCTCATCTAGTAAGATTTCTAGCTTCTACATCATCATGATTGCACTCCTCTGGATACTGTCTAGCTTAACAAAGTCCTTCCTAAAATGCTTTTTCTGCACAGCTTGATGGGTTTGGTACAAGGAAGATTATGTAGGGAGGAGGTATAAAACAGGAGCTAGCAAGACTATGAAAAAATGGCTGAAGTTTTAAGGGAACATAGGGAGAAAGGATAATACTACTCCTTATAAAGAGAGAAATCAATTGAAGTTTCCCTTTAGTAAAAGGTCAGTTAAGATTAGTAAAAGCACTGACCTTCATGAGTTCCATACCCCATTCCAAGAGACTTGGATCCAGAATTTTCATTTAAATACCACTTTTATTGGATGTTTGACATGAACAGCTTTTGGGAACCGACCCATATTGTCTACACTCCTTTGTCCATACAGGTAGAGTAAAGATTTAAATAGTCTATCCAAGTATTCCTGTGTTCAGAACAGTTTACATGCTATCTAGGGACTGCCAGGATGTGGGAGAGGTTGTGTTTCTATAATATTTTGTTATCCATTGTTACTACAAAGGAATTGTGTGCTTTGCTTTTGTACACAATTCTTTACCTAAAACAAAGTATTATCTGTGGTAAAACATGTTCGTTGGCCTTGTGGACACTTAATTATGCTGAGGTCACATGACTGGGGTTCTTTGAAATTCCCAAAATTTATGGAGAAAATGGGGTTTTCTAAAAGTGGGGCCCCAAAATAATTTTAACAAATCAATGAAGTTTAATATTGAATGAAATCAATATTACTCCCCTAGAGGGAAGAAGAACTCAGGGATCAAAGTCATTCTTTGATAATCATGAAAAGCTCCATACTTTCTCAGCATTATCTCCCTGGTTGAGAGGAAGCTCATAATCACCAGGGTGAGTATGAGAATCTCTAGCTCCAGAGTTTTCCTACCAAATAGGAAGAAGATAGCAGCTAGTAGCGCCATTTGGCTGTTAAACTTAGCTCTGATAGAACTCAAGACTCCAACTCTTGCCTCTAAAACCCTTACATGATTTCTACATTTAAAAAAATCATATTATTCTTTGTCAAAGTGATTCAAAGAAATAAAACTGAGCTACATGTTATTGATATATTAGCTTGTCCTAAACTTTTAGCCTTACTTGGCATTTCCCCTAATTTGCATATTTCTCTAACTCAAATCTTCTCTATGGATTTATTTTATTCCTAAATGAGGACTTGTTACAATGTAACCATTTGTTGGGACAATTCTTTGCCCCTTTTCCCTCATTTGCAATTTCCTTTCTTTATGCCCAGAGTAAGAAAGTCCATGTTGATACATGATTGCTCAGATTCTTAATTATACTTTATGAGACTTACTTGAGCTCAGCAGTAGCATTTTGGTGTAATTGCATGAGATTCCTTTTCTGTAAGACTTCCAGCATGGATTCAATGTCCTCTCTCATGTTTTGCAGAGTAGCATTGGGCAGCTGTGGATTGACACTCCAGCTCTCATTTAAAAGTATTGCTTCTTCAACGATGACTACAAAGGAAATGAGTCGAACTATTAATGTCATTGACAAAAGTATGGAAAGATCATTAGAACTACCTGTATTTCTGATATTATTGTTTCATTCAAATATGTTTAGCTTGCTTTTGCCCCCTAATGCCGCATTTTAGTATAACACAATTCCTTATGTCTTTATCCTGTACTTCTTAATATGTAGAATTAAACTATTCCCCAAAAGGAAGAAAATATTTAGATTTCTAAAATGAGGAGTAATTTAAAGTTTTAACATTTTAACTAAACTATAGAGTCAAGTTTAAATAAGACAAAAAGTGGTTTTCTTATCTGGATGTTGTCAAAAATATAAATGAGGTTGGGAGTACAGTGAAATTTTTGGTTCTCATAGATACTCTGAAAAACAATAAAATAGATTTTTAAAAAAAAAAACAGATGTGATCTTCAACATTAAATATTATGCACACTACCTTTGATATTAGTCCTCAGTTTCTCAATAAGTGTGGCTAAATCTTGACTCTTCTTCAGTATTTTTTCCGTGATGACATTCAACTGCTGGCTGCTCTCTAATACTTGGGTGAGCTGATAAAAAATAAAAAACATGGTAAGAAATAATGCACAAGCTTTAACTAAAACATAATGAAAACAACAACTCACAAATGTCACTAACAAATTCCACTATTTTTATTCAAGGCACAATCATCCCTCTGGTCTCCCAGGTTTGTAAACTTGATATCATTCTCAATTTCTCAATTTTCCCTCATTCTACATATCTATTCAATCACCAAAACCTACTGTTTCCATCTCTATAACATCTCTTGCATTTGATCAAATTTTCTCTTTTCTTAAATAGTTACTACATTAGTTTGGGCTCTCATCATCTCTTAGCTAGATTATTGTAACAGCCTCCTAAATAGTTCCCTGAATCAAGTCTCCCATCATTCTAGTCCATCTCATACAATGCTGCCAAAATAATTTACCTTAAACAGACCTATAATAAATCACTCTTCTACTCAGTCACCTCCAAAAGCTGCCTATTGCCTTTAGGATCAAACATTAACTCCTTTACTCAACCTTTAATGCCCTTCACAATTACTCCCCCTCTTACACTTGTAAAACAACAAAATAGGTCTTCTATCTTGTCCTCCTACACCCCCTTTCTGTGCCATTCCATTTCCTATATTAAATCTTTCCTGATCACCTAGTGGCTGGTATACTTTGTTCCAAATAATTTAATTTTAAGTATATTATATTTATTCCCTTTTACTTGTTTGATATATACCTCTATATGTATCTGTTGAAATTATTTTATACTTTGTATGTATATTTCTAGTACCTTACATAGTACCTGCCACAGAATAAATATTAAATAATGTTTACAGATTGATTGAAGCACTAGGTAAAATGTTAAGAGTGCTTTTCATACACTATTTAATTTGATACCATAGTTCTATGGAAGCAATAGGCAATGCAAAAATTATATTATCTCTATTTACAGAGAATGGAAACTGAGGCTTAGAGTAAGTAAAATACCTTTCCCAGGTAATCAAGGACTATAGTTTTATGGTTCAAATGAATTTCAGAAAACCCATTTTACAAAAGGGTATATTGATATTGGAGAAGCTAAATAACTGTAGACCTTTAAATAGATTGCTAAACATTTCTGGCCTTGAATTTTATCATATCTAAAATTAAAGCATCGGATTATAATAATTGGCATTTATTTATTAGTTTACAAAAATTAAGTTTAATAAGATTATTAAAATATATTTTTAAAGTTTTTATAAAAGATTAGTATTTTAATACATAATAATATAATGGCCAAAGTAAGCATTTATGATAGACATAAATGAACTTATTTTTAATTTCTTAAACAATTCACTGTAATCTTGGCATTCATTGCTTCACCTGTAAGACAAAAAAACTAGAAAAGATGATGTTCATTACCAATATTTTTATTTTTATTTGTGAAAATTATTTATTGCTGAAGATGTACTAGCAAGATTAACCATGTGGCAAAAATATGTATTAAATCTAAATCCTTTGATTTAGAGCTAAAGGGACCTCAGCAATCATCTGGTTTAATTCTTTCATTTTACAAATGACAAAACCGAGATTCAAAGAGGTTACTGACTTGCCCAAGATAAGACACTGAGCTAGGATTTTGAACCCATTTTACAGTAAATTGTAAGATGTGATGATTGTTAGATCTAGAGAAATATTATTACTTGTAGGAGGGCAGAGAAAAGCAATTCAAGATCTATTTAATTTCATCAACATTTATTAGGGGCTCACTGTGTGTAGAGTCAGTACTGAAATTTGAATAGGAAAAAGAAAAAGATGGTCATTCAGCCTCTATAGACAGAGGCAGATTGGCATTGATTTAGTACTTCAAAGTTTGCAGAGTATTTTACAAAATAGATGAACTCATTTGATCCTCATAACAACTCTGGGAAGGTAGGTATCCATTTTACAGATAAGGAAACTGAAGCACAGAGAACATCACACAACTAGTGTTTAAAATGGAATTTGAATTTAGGTCTTCCTGATTACAAATCTTTTAAGCACCATGCTCCACAGCTAGCTAAACCACTTCATAAGGTCATTCCAATGCAAACATTCTAGAATTTTTTGGCTGATTTGTCCAAGGTCATCCATCTAGGCCAAGGTTTCTCATTTCATGCACGGCCATCTCCAGTCATCTTGGTCTATAGCTTGCCACTGGACCCAGATGTCTCTGGAGGTGAAAGTGAGGCAGGTGACCTTGCCCAGCCCTCCCTCACCTAAATCCAATCCACTTGCATATCATGGACCATGCATGATATCATGGTCCTCTTTGAGAACAAAGGACAAACACCATCTAGTCATAACATGGTGAGAATAGGAAACCAAGTCTTCTGAATTCTAAACCAGTGCTATTTCTATTACAACAAAATGGCCTTACACCTTTTAAAATTCATTTCTTTAACAAACAATTCAGAGAAACTTCCCCTAGAACAGAGATGTCAAAACTCAAAAAGTCAGGAAAAATTTCCACACCAGATTAAAATGTAATTTGGATATGTTTCACAAAATAAATAAAAACACAATATAGATAAAATGCTAATTTGTAGTTTTTTCTAAGTAAATATGCAATGTCCCCTACCCCTAACTCCCCCCGCCTCAGCCAGGCAACCATTCCTATTTGAATTTGACACCAATCTAGAAGAGCTTCTCACATGTGTATCTTCACAAAAATAATGAGGTTTCATTATTCACCTCTTTCTGCAAGTTTTCTGTGTCTTCTGAAATGCCTTCAAGTTGCTTTTTTGCCCTTTCCAGTGAAACTGTCATTTTATTACTTGCTAATGACTCCTGCAAAGGGCAAAGGAAACAAATTACAATTTTTTTAATTAAAAGTTTCTAGTTCTCCCATAGATTTTCATTGTAGTCTTTTTTCTTAATTACTGATTTCCTTTCATTACAGAAATTCCTTTCCTAGAATGACATTAATGAAAGATTAATTGAAATTATTTTTTTGAGAGCTATACTAATTTTATTTTGTTAGTTTTAAATCATGACAACACAAATCCATACTAATAAGTGCTTTCTCCATAACATATATTAACGTGGCAAAAGAAAACAATTCTATAGAAATCAACTTTAAAAATTAAGTTTTGAATATGCAGAAATATTTTTAAAAACAGATTTTAAATGAAAAAACCTGATAAAACTGATAAGATACTAGTCAAGCATTTCTATATTTGATATTCAGTAAATTTTGGGTGAATTGAATAGATGAAAGTACTTCAAATTATTGTTTTGAAGTGGAACCAGCTCTGATGGTCACTCTTATAGAACATTTATCATCGTTTCCATATGTTTAGCTAGATGTATTCAAACTAAAATTTTCATACATATATATTTAACTGAAAGCAGAAAAAATTATCATGCAACCCAAACATGTAAATATATGATATCTTCTACAAATGTAAACATACATATATATGTATATGTATATCTCTGCATCTACAGATATTTAAATGCATATGTAACTATTTCTACATACACATGTAGAGATATCTGAACAAGCATCATGTATGTATTCACCAACCAATATAAAGGTAATTGATGTATCAACATGTTCAACTAATTAGTATTTCATAATTGAAGCACTTACCCTGAGATTTTTAGTTGTATTTTCCAAGTTGGATAAAATTCCATGTGGGACAGGAATGATTCCAGTGAGATTCACAGAGGAAATAGCATCAGTGATATTATCCAAGTCATTTAACAATACACCTACACATTCATCATCACAAGCTAAAGGGAAAAAAAAAGATGTTTAAATTAGTTCAAAGTTGTTGTGAGGGACAAAGATCATTAAATGTATTCAAAAGGCAAAAGATTGAACTGAACATCATAGTGAAATCACTGGGGGGGAAAGCTGTTGGGATTTTCTTTGTCAATACATGTTGCTTCTATCAAGTTAAACTTACTATTTGATCAATTCCAACTAATTCTGAAACTTTTTTCTTTTTTTGTGACTAGACTATAGATTTCAAGGTTTCTCAGAATTACTATAACACAATTTTTCATCAGGTGCTAATGGAACAGATTACTGTAAACCTTTTCTTTTTTTTAACCATAAAAATTCCTTGTTGTCATGACCCTGAACTAACAACCACATTTTTATATATTATTTCTACTTTCTCCAGAGACTTTGTTACTATCATGAATAAAATCATTCAAATTTTCTACCTGATTTTTGTTGCCTTTGTTGCTAAACTGTATCTATCAAAAAAAATCTGTAATATTAAGTTGCAGAATTTATAGGAGTTTGAATGGCACAATTGGTAATACTTTTTTTTTCTTCCAATGAACTGACTGAACTTTTGTTTCATCCAGAGTGCATGACTCCTATAATTCCTATCCACAACAAGCTGCTCCTTCTCAGAAATATCCCATTGAAAGTTGAATCTGTTCTATAGTAATCTAATACTAGTTTTTTTTAATACCACTTTTAGATCCCAGAGATACATCATACCATCAAAGCTGTGCCATTTTTAACAAACAATTCAATTGAATTGATCATAAGAAGAATTAAAATTTTTTTAAACATTAAAAGAAAAACACATACAAACACATTTGCTTTCCACCAGGATATGCCTTGGTTCACATTCATTACAGGCATGGCCAGTCACACCTGGCTTACAGATACATTGCCCAGAAGTGGTGTTACAAAAACTGTGAACAGAGCCATTTGGATCACAGTCACATGGCTGGCAACTCCCGCCCAGCTTTATAGGATTTCCGTAGAAGCCAGAGGAGCACCTGGAGAAAAGTGGGGGAAAAAAAGACTAAATACACAATTCAAATTAGTAATTTCTTACAGCTTTCTTCCACCTCCTTAAAAATTGTTTTTTATAAAAATAAGATTCTTACTAATATCATAGCATAGAGATGCACCTGTATTCTTAAAAGTTATGCTAATGGAGGAGGTGCTTTGCCAAGCGTACCATCTGGACAACAAACCTAAGAACTAAACAATAGGTAATACATTTATTTTGGTCACAGCAGTTTATGAAGATTGTATACAACAGCATGAAGGGAATGAGGCCTGCTTTGATTATCCACACAGATGAAATCATAGATTTCAAAATAATGAAGCACAGAAGTTATAATCATCAGTCAGCCAAGTAGAACAATTCAAAGAATGTAGGATCTTTAATATTTATTTTCCAATGGGGTGGATTGGGTATTTTTTTTTTTAGTGAATGAAGGGTATTTATTTGTCAGACCAAGAAATGAAGGACTTTTGCTTTATATCTTTAACATTCATAATTAGTAATTCATGTGTCAAATTAAATTGCCTCCTAGGCTATTTCAGTAATGATATCTCTATTATTCTTTAATATATTATATTTATCATAATTGTTATAGTAATGCATAAAGAATTTCCTATAAATTAATAATAAAATAATCTTCCAAAGCCACGAATTTATTATAGAATTAAAGATGCAAACATGTTCAAAAATTACAGGATGATGTCTCAACTCACTTTTCACAATACTGTCCTTCATATCCTAGAGAGCAGGCATTACACCGGAAATCATTTTCACCTTCCAGGACACAGGTTGAACTAAAGCTGGAGAAAGAAAGAAGAGTTGATCATTGTTTTGGGGTTTTTAGAAGTCCAGTGCTATAAACATTTCTCTTAAGATTCACATTTTATGATGCATACTTTGCATTACAATTGTAAGAACTTCCACTTGTAAATACTTTAAAAGTATCTTTAGTTATATTATCTCATCTGAGAAGCAGGTAAGTAAAAGCATTATTATTCTCATCATTTTACAGATAAGGAAATTGAAGTTCAAAAAAGCCAAGTTAACAAAACTAGTACATACAGACACTCAGGAACCAAACAAAAACTATAAATCCAATGTTATTTTCAACTTATATTATACTGTTGTCAACTTATATGTTGTAAGGCTCATATTAGACACTCATTTAAATATCTAACAATAATTTTTTAAAAAAGATATCTAGGCATATAATCAATGTAATAGAGACATATACAATATGCTAAGTTATTACGTATATATATCAGGGACACTCAATAAATAAATGTATAGCAAATATATGAAGTTCGAAAAATATGTGAACTTAGAAAAAAGATATTAGCAGATTAGTGAGTGACCTATATTAATTAGAAAACTTTTCTGTTGAACCTTGAGAATAAAAGTTCTCAAATAAATTACTGAAATAATAGACTTTCTACTTATTTTGTATTTAATTTATACTTTAACATATTTAACATGTATTGTTCAACTTGCCATCTGGGGGAGGGGGGGGGGGGGGGGGAAGAAGGGGGAAAATTGGAACAAAGGGTTTGGCAATTGTCAATGCTGTAAAATTTCCCATGTATATAACTTGTAAATAAAAAGCTATTAAAAAAAAAAGAAATAATAGACTTTCAGGTCTATAATATAGAACTTCCAGTGCCCTTTAAGTTTAGAGATGTTAAACATATGTGTGTGTGAGTGTGTATATATATATATATATATATATATATATATATATATATATATATATAAAATGGTTCAATTTTTGGTAAAAGCAAATGTATATATTATACTATATAAATGACATTTGGTTTATGCTAATTCTTTGAATCATTAAAAAATTTCAAACCATTTGTCTATTTATGAATAGCTACTATGGATTCAAGTGAAGGTGCCATTCATTTACCTTTAATAAGTAAAAAAATCTGATCTATATTTACCTGGCATTGGTTCTGGGACAAGCACAAAGAGAGCAGTCACTGGTAAAGCCGAGTACTTTTCCATAGTATCCTGGAGCACACACATTGCAGTGATCACCAACTGTATTATCTCTGCAATTCTATTATCCAAAAAATAAAATATTAATAACAAAAAGTTAAGTACTTGATGAGAAAGTCTTTTAATTGATTATCTTTTCTTTCCTAAAGTCTTTCTCAAACACTTCTTCATAGGGTTTTCCCCCCAGTAGTGGAAAAATGTATCATTATTATTATTATTCCTTTTACAAAAATAATCTAACAAAATGGTGGATTACGCTCATTGGATACATTTCCAAATGCATATACAGAATGCAACATTAATGTTTATCTGTAAAAGTGCCCTAAAGTCCTCCCTCATAAAAGTTATTAGTCCTTTAAGAGATTCCATTTCAGTAATCCCAATAGTTAAGAGTGCAACCTTGTTATTTAGGAAGGTCATCCTCATAAATAAATACCTTTTTGGCAGGGCAAAGAGGAATCTGATATTGAGAGAAAGAAGCAAAAAGGGTTTGAAAATAAGCACAGAAGAAAGTGTAAAAAGAAAACAAGGTTGAGGAAAGTTGCTTGAAGTTGAAAATCCAGGCCTGATTCAGGTGACCTTGGCTTTATTATGGCTATGCCAGTAAAGTACATTCTTTAATGGGTGAAATCAATCTAGAAGGGCCTCAAGCCAAGACGAATAATAGACTCTGTTATCTAACAATGAGCTTGGATAAGTTCAACTTCTAACTGGTTAGTTTTGGAATAAATAAGGTTGTTTTTTTTTTCTTTTTTTCCTCTAAATAGATTACCAAGATGAAGGTAGATTGATATATAGTGAGTACAGAACTTACTAATGAAATCAAGATCCTTAAAAGTATGGTCTTTTTCAGTCATAGACAGCTAAATGACTAGAGCATTGGACATGGAGTTAGGAAGCCCTTAATTCAAATTCTGCTTCAAATTTTTCCTACCTTGATGAGCAAATATCACACAAGTTCTGCCTGCCTCAGTTTCCCTATCTGTATAATGGGGTAATAATAACAACAGCTACCTCCCAGGGTTGTCAGGCTCAAATGAAACAATTATTGTAATGCACTTTGCCAACTTTAAAGTACTTTACAAATGTTAGCTGTTGCTATTATTGCTATATTCAGTATCAGCATATCTTGTTACAGATACATAGCTAAGGAAGGAAAATCTTCTGCTTCATCTTCCCTTTTCTCTTTCCCCTTATATATGTGTATGTATATTTATGTATATGTTTTCTTTTCCACTTATATAAATTTTCTGGTATGTGACATTCTGTTTCTATTCTGAGCTTCTAAAGTTTTTATTCAAAGATTTTTCAATAATTCAAAAGGGACTGAGAAAACTTGAAAAAAATTTAAAAAAATTTTCCTTATAAACTATGCTATCAGAAACTTAGGAATACATTTTAATCTGAAAAGGCAGGCATGCAAGAAAATGGTCACAATGGGTGCTTTAACTATGCCTTCACTAAGCAATTAATTTAGGGATTTCTTGAATAGAATACATGATCTGCATGTAGTAAGTTCAAAGTAATTAGTTCATCAATTTTACCTTTAAAAAGTTTAAAAACATTATGATAGAATCATAACATTATTGATGGAAATATTTGTCATTAAACTCTGCAACTAGAAATAAAGTATGTTTATCACCTCACAGGCTGCAAAGTCAAAGTTTTTAACCATCACAACTCCTTAAAAATAACTTCTGAAGTTATAGGGGAATAGCACTGTGAAGTAAGAGACAGAGAGTGAAAATACTATATATATAATATATATATATTATATATATATACATATAAAAGAACTTAATAGAATAAGGACCAGAGGCCTGTAGTTCCATTGACATGGGCAATTCCCAAATAAAGAAATTTCTCTACAAATGGCAATTATTAGCATCTTCTCTGCAACTTCATAAAGAGTTACCCAGAACAATGGAAGATTAAACAACTGCCAGGTCAGTATCTGGCAGTGGAAGGATTTCTTGAGTCTCAGGTCACTCTCTATTCACTATTCTGGGTTGACACTCTACTAAATATAGAAAAGAAGATTAAAGGCCTATAGCCCCAGGTCATATTCTATTAATTTGCTTTGAAATGTAGATTTTGAAAAAAATATGAAAATAACAATGTTTTGTCATCTTTTTATATTTTAGTACATATTGTGAACCCTTCACCATGATTATTTTGCCAAGTTACCACATTACCACACAAACTACAGCCAAAAAGGAGAAGAATGCAGGATTAGAAATAATGTAGCTAAGCCTGAGTCTAAAAGGATGCTTTGTCTTCATTATCCTCCACTTCCAGGATGTGCACGTCATTTCATCACTTAAAGAAAACAGGACTTTCATGTCACTTGGCATTTGTTAAATTCTGGAAGAAAATTATCCTATAAAAATTCAAACTAAAGCTTTCAATTTTTTTTTACTACTTCTTATATAATTCCCTCTTAGAAGTACTCACATTTTACAATACAATTTCAAGATGAGGGCTATTCTTTACAAAAAAGAAACTGATCTCTAAAGGTTGAGTCTTGATTATTACAAGTCTTTAATGAGACAATCACTTTTGAGAGCATTCTTCTCATCAAATGAGATAACTTAGACTGATCCTGAATTTTAATAATCAGTTAATAATTAATTAGCTATTGATTAATAGATACTTATATAGCATATAAATGTTATGATAAATATGTAATATAATGTAACTATTAATTAATACAACTAATAAAGACTCAATATTAAAACAAAATGACTCATTATCAAAGTCCACCATTTTGATATCTTAAAGCAAAAATTATATTAAAAATTTAAATTAATAAGATACCTCTATTCCACTAATGGCACAAGAAAATTCATTAAGCTCTTCTATTAGAAATGACCATCAGATTTGTAGACAACAGAAGGCAGTACACAGGGATGTGCATGGATAGAGATAGAAAGTAATAACGAAGAAATATAGTTTCTTGGTTTAAATCTAACCAAGTGAGAACATTTGGAACAAGCCACATACCAGGCACTTCCCAGTCTCTGGATGACAGGTTTCAGTGTGATTGTTACAATGGCATGGCACACATGGAGCTATCAGAGGCCGGGATTCTCGGACACTGACTTCTGGAAGTTTTGCCCTATGGTATCCAGGTGCACAATCCTGTGAAGAGACAAAAAAGAAGAAAAATAGGAGTCTTATTTAGACTGCATAGTGATAGTAAAGAAAAGTATTTAAGTCAAAATAAGGAAGTGCTAAAACCAGTTTTAGCAGTTATTTGGTACCTGACATGAAAGTCCAGCATATCCAGGAGGACAGTCACAATTCTCTAAAAGGTATGCTACCTCTCTCTTGGAGTGCATCTCTTCAGCCTTTACTCCAATTTCCATTGAAATATTTGCAATTCTAGGAAATAGTTCAATAAGAAGTCAGAAAAAAATAAGACTTAGGTACAAGTATCATGAAAGCAACTAGATGACATAGGAGATAAAGTGCCAGGTCTAGAGTTAGGAAGATTCATTTTCCTGCGTTCAAATCTGACTTCAAACACTTATTAGTTATATTATAATGATAAAGAAGTCTCTTCACTCTGTTCATCTCAGTTTCGTCATCTGTAAAATGAGCTGGAAAAAGAAATGGAAAACTATTCTAGTATCTTTGCCAAGAATACCCCAAATAGAGTCATGAAGAGTCAGATGTAACTACCATGACTGAACATCATCACATCATAAATATAAAGAGAGGTCATTAATTGAATCTACAAAAAGAGAACATCAGTCAAAGAAATTTCAAAGCTTCATGGGAAGAAATGAAGCAATGTTATAAATATTATAGGAAATTTTCACAACATTGAATGAGGTTTAGTAATATTTTGCTAAGAACATTTCTGTGACATGGCACTGGTCAGTGCAAAATTATGTGGTAAATAACGTATGTTATATATATATATATATATATATATATATATATATATATATATATATATAAAATGCAAGAAAACGACATTTTGCAAATAGTAGGAAACCACAGTTTTTCTTCCTAATGTGGAAGACTTTCTTTCCCAGGCTGCAAATGAAGTTTAATAGTAAAGGTAGTGATTTAACAATTTTTAAAAATCCAACAATTTAAGAAAACTGGAACTAAGGTTTTTAGGGATGTTGAAAGGCTGGGAGAAAAATCAAGCAAATTAAAAATTAATAGACCAATGTATTAATGAAAAAGAAGCAATGCTCATGTCTATACTTCTCTGAAGGAATTTTTCCATGTGTCCCATCTCTCCCCCAAAATAGAGAGTAAAACAATGTCAGGAAATCTCTATTATTATTGCTACAATTGTTGTGTTGCATTAAAATATTTTATAATTGTGCATTATTTCTGTATATCACCATCATATTTATTCACAGATTACAACAAACTTCACCTATATGTCACAAAAAACTATTCTATCATCTCTTTGCTATCCCTTGATATGGTTTTTGCTAAAGATCCAAGACCCCAAAATAATTAGTACTTTTCCCAAGAGAGGCAGCTGGGTAACAAAGTGGATAGAGAACAGATCCTAGAATCAAGAGGACCTCAGCTCAAATCTGGTCTTAGACACTTACAAGCTATATGACTGTGGGCAAGTCCCTTAACCCTTATTGCCTCCCTGTCCTCAAAGTATTTTCCCCAGGAATAGTTTAGAGTCATAGTCTTAAGCTCCATTTATAGACTTACTTTTTAGATGACTTTCACATATATTACTATGTAACTTCATGTGAAAGGGGGGGCTAATAGTCTACATTGGTTTTATGATTGAAAAGTATCATGAAAATTTAGAGTTAGAGAGTATTTAAGATAGTTTTAACTATACATTTATCCACTTCTTCCTCCCTCAAATATTTTATTGGTGAGGAAACTAAGGTCTCTAAGAATTAAATAGTTTTCTCAAGGTCACATAGCTAGTTAGTGGTAGAACCAGGAAGAAACAATATATAGAAAGAAAAGTATTAAGTAAATATAGAAGTAGAGCTGAGACTAGAGAGAATCTTTACTTCTGCCTCTAGAAGAAGAGAGATATTTGAAAGTCTAGAAGAAGCAAAAGTTAAGAATACTCTACCTGCTCTGTAATAATCCTTGACCATATGAGGCCTTGATAAGAATATAATCAATGTTGCTTAGAACTGACATAAAGTCTGAATGTGTTACAGGCTTTTCAGACACAGAGTTAAAATATTTCCAAATATTCTGTGGATGAGAAATAGATTTGATCAAAGAAAAATTCACAAAAAATTCCTAGTGGCATATTCACACATAAAGAAGTATTCTTTTCATAATAATTCCCCAAAATACCCATTTGTACATATTTCTTTCCCAGAACCAGCCAAGTTTCCCCAACACAAACAATCTTCACATTCAAGCTAGATTTGGAGACCTTCCTCTTTCCCATTTCTGTGCCCTAATGACCATCATACCATGAAAAGAATGCAAGAATCCTTTACTACTGAACCTAATTAAAATGAACTTAGCCTCCTTTGAGGCTATAAACTTTAAACCAATTTCCAGATACCTCCCCAGTCCCATAGTGTTCATAGTTCATGAAAGATACTATTTTTTATATTTCCTGTAATATATATTTTACCAACTCACTAAATTAATAATAGTTATACATTTATCAAAGAATTTAAGGAAAATGATTATTTTATTTACCTCCTTCATGTCTACTTCTTGTTCCTTTCTCACTCCATTCTCTGGAGCAGGGATATTCATGTAAATGACAAGTTTACTGGTGCGGCCACCCTTTATCAGAATCTGTGGCTCTAAGTTGTAAGTCCCAATACCATCTGATGAATAAAAAGCCACTGTGTACTTTAGTTTTCCACCATAGGCCATGAGCTGTTGAAAAAGTAAATTATTACATTTATTTCTGTAAAAGAGCATTGACTTAAAAATATTTCACTTTAAGGTTCCTGTCATTAGTTTTTACATTTGCAATAAAATCTTAAGAATTTAATTTTAAAAGGCCTTTCATCAAGATTATGTAGCTATTCATAAAATGCATGATATTATTTCTTTCTGTCTCTCAACTATCAGATATTAAAAGGCATGCAATATTTAATCCCCAGTATTTCCTACAGTTTAGAAATTTGTCTTCTTTCTTCTAAACTTTTCTCTCCAAATGTTCTTTTTTTTGAACGAACTTGACAAGGACCATTAAACATACATTTTTTCATGCAAAAGAAATACAGAAAAAAGAGGATTGAATAAAAATCCATGAGTCTCTATTACAAACTTAGTCTTTCTTCTTAGAGTACTCCACACAAAGTATTATACAACTGCAGCGGAAAATATTTTTTAGAAAAAGTTCTAAGAAACATTTAGTTATACTTAATAACTAAATTTTAATTATAAGATTGGGAACAAAAATTTTAAGATACAAACTTAAGTGTATAAAGTAATTTCCCCCTTCTCTTTCTAATAAAGAGATCATAAATCATAAATGGTAAGAGTGGGTATAGCAATGAAATATCTTCATCTCAAAAGGAAGACAACAGAACTTTCTCAAAATAAAAGTTACTAAGTAATAATCAATTTTCAGATTTCTTTGACTCCAAAAAGTATTTTCTTGGAAGAATTTTATTTGCACTTACTTGAAATGCTTTATGTTTTACATGCATATGAGATCTCAATATAATCTAAATTTGAATGCTACTTTTAAATAATATGAAAGAATAAAACAAGCATTTATTAAGTATCTTCTATGTGCGAGTACACTGTTGATACTCGCTTTACAAATACTATATCATTTGAACCTCAAAACAATTCTATTATCATCATTTCCATTTTATGGTTTTGGAAATTTTGAGAGGTTAAATGACTTATCCAAAGTCACACAGGTAAATAAGTGTCTAAGCCTGGATTGGAATTCAGGTCTTCCTCCAAATCTTTAAATGCTTCTGGATAGAAATTATCAGATAGTTTCATCCTAAAGAGACTAAAAATAAAAATTGATTAACTTTGATGAGGTTTTTAAATTTTAATTAAGGACTCTTGGTGGTATAGTATATGCTTTTTAAAAAAGATCCATCAGTCTATAGAGGAAAAAATTATATTTTCTTATTTATAAGTCATCTAATTATATCTATCTATTCCAATTTTGGAATATTCAAATTAATGTTGTCTCTAAATGTCATCACTTACTTGATCTCCCAGAAACTGATCTGGTAGCCTCCAGTAAAAAGGTTCTGAATTCACATGCTGTCTAACAGCGACGGCATCCAATAAAATCTCAGGGTGCTGGTAATACACCCCCTCTATTGTTCCCTCAAGGTTGCTTTGGGAAACTACACGCAGAATAGACTGATCCGGGGTGAGGGTTATCTATATATCACAGGGAGAAAAAAGCCACTTGATTGCAAGTACTAATGAATAATGTATATGAATTTCAAGGACAGAAAAGAGTTTTACAAATAAATGAATGAACAGTAAGATAGAAGACAACTAATTTGTCATTTTAGTATGTGGAACAATTGCTTGTTTAACATAAACATAATGATTAAAATTCTTGAAAATACTTCAAGCTGTTACACCTATAAATTGTTATATTAATAACTATCAGTTGTATGAACTAAGGGGGCAGAACTAAAAAGTGAAATCTTAAAATCACATTTTAACATTTTTCAAGCTGCTTGTACCCTCATTATTTATCTCACTTGTTAACAAGCAAGAAAATGGAATTGGTTGGAATCATAAAAATCCATTCAATTCATCAAGCAATCATTAAGCCAGGTACTGTATTAGGTGCTGAAGGTACCAAAGAAAGTTTTTACCCCAAGAAGCTTACATTTTACTGAGGAAAAACAACCCATACACAAATTTTAAAAATACAAAATACAAATGAAATGAAGTGATTTGAGAAAAACTCACAAGAGGATGAAAAAGGTGAAGTCTCTTTAAAAAGATGGCATTAAACTGAGTCTTGAAATGAGCTAGAATTGCAATAGGAGAAATAAGAAGGGAGAACATTCTGTGCTAAAGCATGGAGGAAGGAGATAAAATGTTGCAAATAAAAAACAGGAAACATGCTGTTAGAATGTAGAGTATACAAGGAAGTAAAGTGAAATAAACTTAGAAAAATAGGTTGGAAAAAGACTGTGAAGAGCTTCAAATGCCAAATTGAGAAGTTTGTATTTTATACTAGAGAAAATGAGAATATTGAAGGTTCTTGACTATATGATGTGGTTGACATATATATTTTTAGGAACATCAATCTTACAGCTACATGGAAGATGGATTGGAGAGGGAAAAGCTTTGAGGCAGGGAGGCCAATCAGGAGGCTGATAGGGTAGTCCATTTGAGATGTTTGTTTACATGAGGGAGGTTTTGGTGTGAATAGAGAGGGAAAGTGTTAGATATGAGAGATGTTGGGAAGATAGAAAAAAATTGGCAACTTTTTAGATAGCTTTAGTACAAGTTAATGGTCCATGATCATAAACTTAAATGACTAAAAGAAGTCCTCCTCGACAGAAATAGAGAAATAAGGAGGTTGCATTGAGAAAGATAATCATTGATTTTGGATATAGTTAGAATGAAATGCCTGTGAGACAAATAGGGTTAGTATAAAAAACTGGAGCTCAGAGGAGAAATGAACTGTGGGAGTTATCTACATAGAAATTATGAAAAAGACAATGAAAAGAGAATATATACAGAGACAAAAGGGGAGAAGATTTAGGGCAGATCCCTGGAGTATCTCCTCAGTGGCAGGGCAGGATATAATCTCACAAAAGAGAATGAGAGAGTTACTAGTATTACCATAAGAATATCACGAAAACCTAAGGAGGCAAAAATATTAATAGTGACAATCAAGAAGTCAATAGTGTCAAATGCAAGGGAGAAGGCAAGAAGTATTAGAACTGAAAAAAAATTTCATAATGTTTTTTAACTTGAAAAGGATCTTAGAGATAATCTATTCAATCTAATTCTCATCCAGTTGCTAAACATTATAGATGATGAAATAAATAAACCTAGTGATTAAATAACTTGCTTAAAGTCATGCTGTGAGTTAGTAGCTAAAATCTTGTTCTACAGTTTTCTAGCTCAGAGTTTTTCTGACATGCTGAATTGTTTCTTTTCTGTTTCCTCTTATGTCCGCTGTCCATTATGAGAAGAACAAAAACTTTTAATGAGTCTAACATCAAATGTCAAGTCTCTGAGAGTGGTCTTGACAAAATAATAAGATTTAATTTACCAGCCTTGACATCTCTGCAATGATTCTCATTTCTGCTATGAAAAAAGCTGGAAAAGTAGAAAATTGTTACCAATATATATTGAACTATAAAATTCAAATGTAAAGTTATATTACTTACAGGGATTCTAACATATCCTTCTAATTCTGAACAGAAACGTGTCATTCCAAAACAGAAACAAGGAGAGCAGCCCAAAGGATTGTCACTGTGGAGTGCAAAAGTTCCCGTCTTACATTCACTGCAGTGAAGACCAAACACATTTTCCTAATGGAGAAAACAAAAGGTTCAAACTTTTTTTATTTTGAGAATGGGAAACTTGTTTCCAAAAACATTATGTGCATTAAGAGTATAAACTCAAAGATAACATCAAGCAAGTAAAGTTTTCAAACCTAAGAGCACATGACTTTCTATTTGTTTTTATAAATATTTTTACAAATATAATCCAATATACAAGATGAACTCAAAACCCAAAAAACAAATGTTTCTGATCCTTTAAGACATGCCAAAATAATAAAAATATCCAGCATTTACATAAAATTTTGCAAAGAGCTTTACACATATTATCTCTTTTGATCCTTAGAATAATCCTGGGAGATGGGTGGTATTATGATCTCTATTTTATAAATGAGGAAATTGAGGCAGAGGTTAAGTGGTTTGCCCCAAATTAATCAGCTAATAAGTATCTGAAACTATATTTGAAGCAGTTCTTCCTGCTTTGATAGAGTGCTATCAAATCTATCATGCTGCCTAAAAATGAACTTCAGAACTCCAAATAAAAATAAGGTCATCCTTATCCCAGACTAATTTCACATTAAATTTACAGCACTTTGTTAAATATGTCATTAAAGTGGAGATAAAAGATTCTAAAAGAAAATTAAATAGTAAGTCTTACAAATAAGCACAGATTCAGTTGTTGAGATATTCACCAATAAGATCAACGAATGTAAAGAAAAAAACTTTTCCCTTTTCTGAAATTGGCTAAGTATTCACTTTTGTGTGTGTGTGAGTGTGTGTGTGTGTGTGTGTGTGTGTGTGTGTGAGAGAGAGAGAGAGAGAGAGAGAGAGAGAGAGAGAGAGAGAGAGAGAGAGAGAGAGACAGAGAGAGAGAGAGAGAGAGAGAGAGAGAGGGAGAGAGATGCATAGAGAAACAGACAGAGAGAATATACATATACATATCTAAATAATTCGTCTTGGAAAAGATAAAGGAAGTTCTTTCTTTATTAAAAAAGTTATTTGGTCCTACTATCATTTCCCATTTTTTCTTTCTTCGAGGTATTCACAATGACATTCTTTTCTCTTTTACCTTTTACCAAGGTATTCAAATCAATTTAGCAAATATTTATTGTGTCCTCTCCATACAAGTTTCTTGTAGAAGGTGCTGGGCATCCATAATAAAAAATAAGATATATATATACTCCATTACCTGAAGGAGTTGATAGACTTACATTGGGGATAGCACATGTACCTAAATAGATAAATGCAAGAAAATCTAAAGCAAAGATCCTAACATCTACAAGACTTAGACACTTAACCAACGGCACCAAACTTAACCATGAAGGAACCTAAGAATTGAGAGGCAGAGACAAGAGACAACATATTCAAGAGAATGACCTCTGTGAAGGTATAGAGACAGCAAGCAGATAGAGGATGGGAAACAGTTAATGGTCCAGTTTGCCTTGAATATATAGTGTGTTTTTTTTAAATGACAAGAACTCCATATATTTTAGGAATTAAGACTTTCTATGATTTTTTTAAAAGGCAAAATTAGTTTTGACATTTTTTAACCTCATAGGAAAAAGAATTTTATAACAAACAAAATATGATTTCAAATTGTCAAATTAAAAAAAAAGCATCCCCACTGCACAAAAAGGTAAAAATTGTTAGCTAAATATGATACTGTTTTTCCACTTTTCTAATCAAATATCTGCTAATATCTACTAATATCCACTAGTTTTCTTCAGTTCTAGGCCAGCACATGTAATGTGATATAATCACATAAGCATTATTCAACTGCAAATCTTCTTGGCACTCTGGGTAATCTATTTTATTCTTTTATATTCAAAACAGATTAGTGACTCAGCCAAATGGAACAAATGAGAAGTCATTTTGTGTTGTTCAGACTGGTACTGTCAACTCTGACTATTGTTATAAACCATTAAAATCCCATTTAAAGAAGACAGCCATTGTTCTGTCAAAATGCCCATTGAGTTTTAGGTTATTGAGGACTCAACATTAACATTAAACAGGACTCACAAATTACTGCTGACTTTTCTATCATGAGTTGCCCTTGAGGGAAAAGTTTCAAAGTATGTGGTTGATTTGAAATGGGGAAGAGAAAGAAATATGAAATTGGAATAAGAGAAAGAAATAGAAATTTGTTTATGGAGAATACCTTGCAAAAACAAGTGCCACTTTCTTCTTCACAGCTACAAACACCTTGTTTCTCATCACACGTTTCTCCTTTTGTACCACTTATTTCACAGTCACAGGACACACAATCTGGGTAATCTCGGAAACCTAAAGCACACTCATTGCAGCTTTGTCCTCCATATTTTTCTCTACAGGAGCACTGGCCAGTTGACAAATCACACTGGTGACTAGTTGATCCTATGCTGCTGCAATTGCAAGCCTAAAAGAAACACAATGGAACTTATTTTGGTTTTGAGTTCTCATGGAATTTACTTTGATGTTGTTCTTATTTGTTTTTGAGTTTTCATAATGTCTGTATTAGCATTAGAGGAAAGTCCCAAAGAAGGGGGAAAACCTTATTCTACTATTCTCCCATAGCATCACTTTGCATTCTATATAAAGATTCCAGAGACTATTCCTTGTCAATTTGTGGCTCTTCTGGACCCAGTCTCATTTCCCTAATATTGTGATTAATGCATAGCAGAGTATTTTTAGTGTTAAAATGTGACAAGTTGTTGATTGATTGACAGAAGAATCACCTTAAAGTTCAAATTCAGTAATTGACTTTCACTTATTTCCTTTGTTTTAAAAACAGAGAAAACTTAATAGTCCAAATTAAGGATGATCATAATAGCATATAGATCTCAGTAAATTGCCATTTCACTAATCCCTGGGAAGCACAGCTATTTTAACTGTAGCAGATTAGGTAAGAATTTAGTGTTTTGAAGAAGCAAATGTCTTCAAAATGAAGTATTTTACATTATTTCTCACTTGAACAAATAGATTCATTGCATAATTACATCTAAAATGGTATTAAAATATGTAGTATTCATATTGTGAAATGAAATTCCTTAGTAGTATGCCAAAAAGAAACCGAGCAATCCAATCATTGTTTTGCTGAATCATTTCAGTCTCATCTCATTCTTTATGACTCCATTTAAGGTTTGTTGGCACAAACACAGTGGAGTGGTTTACCATTTTCTTATCCAGCTCATTTTATAGAAGAGGAAACAGGAATAGTGGGTTAAGTGACTTGAACAGAGTCACCACACACATAGTAAATATCTGAGGTCAAATTGAATTCAGGTATTCCTTATTCTGGCACACTTTCTACTATATCATTTAGCTGCCATTAATTAGGATAGATGTTCAAAAATGTTGTGAGGTACATAGAATCGATCACAAAATTCTTTGGGAGCCGGGGAGCATGATAGCCTCAATGTCCACAATAAGATCTTACCAAAATACAAAGATAGAATGAATTTGTTTTAGGCTTTTTGTTTGTTTTCTTCCTTCTTATTTATTCCTGAAAGCTAAGTTGACTTAAAACATATATATCTTAAAATATTTTAATTTTAATTAAAAATAAATTTTAAAATAATGACAAAATAAATTTTAGTTAAAATAATTTAATTTTAATTGAATTAAAATATTTAGTGAATTAAATACTTAATAAATAAATCTAAACAATATTCAAAACTCCAATAGTAAACAATTTTTGAGATTAAGGCTTTAAGTGCATGTTATAATCATGATATCAAGTGAGAAACACAATTTCAAAATGAACATTCTAAAATTTTTTTCCTTTTAATTTAAATGGTTCTAGCCATCACTAGGTACCTTGCATCCTAGCTCAGGATCACGTCCCCAGTACCCATCCTCACAGCTTTCACACTTTAAACCTTGAGAATGAGGAGGGCAGATGCATTCCCCGGATTCTGGATCACAGGTATTCTGAGTATGAGGACAGTTACAAGCTGTAATAAGAAAAAAAATTATTTTCCTTCCCAAGTGAGGATTTGAAGTATTAGCTATTTAATGAAAATGAAAAAAATATCAAATAATAAAACACTTTTATTTAATAATTGAATGATCTTCACAATACATCTAGTATGGTGGTTTCCTAAAATGGAGCCCATATAATGGTTTTTCTCCACTTTCAAAGGACCCCACTGTAAGACATGCTTGAGTCAGTCCTCAGGGCCACAGAGATATTCATTAGGAAGGATATAATGAGGACAAGAGAAAAAAAAGGGGGGGGGAAGGTAGAAAAAGAGAAACAAATTAAACAGAGTTTTATTTGGCAAATGATTCATATGATTTATATGACAATGATTCACAAAGATCCAAAGGAAGTTGTGATGTTTGGTGGAACCTGTTTGAACACATGAGTGAAGGAAGAAAGCTAATGTAAAATTGGAAATGAAATCGGGAGAATTTGGGGAGAAGTCAAAGATTAGGATGAAGCATGCTGGTATTTGTGGAACAAATTTAGAAACCATTATTCTATTATATTACCTTTTATTCATTCTATCTATTACCTTTTTAAAGTTATGTCATACAGCCAAAATCAATGAAGTTTTGCATTTTCACTAAACAAAGTACATATTGCCAAAATTCTTCCAAAGACTGAGATGTAAAATATAAAATAATTTATGAAGGCCATCAGTCATGTCTTCTGAGGTCCCTTCCCATTCCAATCCTATGATCCTATGATCCACTCAGCAGAAATCATTACTATAATTTTCAAATATGTAGGATAATTACAAACTTTTATTTTAAAATGAGTCCTCCTATATAACATATTGGGAAATCTTAAGTGTTTTCAAAATTTCAAACTGTTGCATACAGCAAAGACCCAATTGTTTAACACTAGTTTTTCCCTGGTAATACTATATGACTTTGAATTCTGCAACACTAATATCTTAGAATAAGTAAATTTAGAGAAATCTGAAAGGACAATGAATATTTTTTAACCAGTGATGACTGCTATATAAGATGCAATGATAAGAAATATTATTAGTGATAATTTTTGGAAAAGTTGGCAGACTATTCATGTAGTAAGAATGAGAGAGAACTGCTGTAAAGGTGATAAGGCTATACTGAAACTCAAATTAAAAGAGTATAGAAAGAGGAAGAGGAAGAGTTATAGAATATTGAGTAGATTCTCTATAAAAGTTAGGGGAGTAGATGAATAACTGTTCCAGAATATGAAAAGGGAATGCAGGAGACATTTCAGTATTGGTGGAACACAACTCACTGACAATCACAACTCCAACAAAATATAAATATGAAATAAATGTTATGATAAATAAGGGGGAAGAGACTCAATTTCACTGTATGATTATATGATTAAACTTTGATTCATTAATTTTATATACAAACATTAGATGGTATATATAAATAAGAAAGGCTAACATTTTTGTAGCATTAATTCTGCAAGTATTTATTAGTGCCCACTAAGTGAAAGACCTAATAACATTATTTAAAATGTAACTAAAATATATAGGAAAAATGAAATATTTCCTTAATATGCCCTTAATTTAGTAGTATTCTTAAAATGCTAACTGAACAGACTATTCATTGACTATCACTTCCTTAAGTGCTTAACACTCTTTATGTGATACATATAACATCAGTAAAACATCACATATTCCTAAAAATGTTTAAAAGAGGTATATAAGTAATTTCCCATCATTGTTTTCAACACAATTTTGTTTCCTCACAAGATGTATTTTAGAAGGGGCAAATAATGCTAAGCTACTAAGAAATAGGCATTCATTTTGGGAATTTACAAAATCTATAATTTTTCAATCATTAGTACGAATGTGTTTGAAAAATTAAAAGTATGAGATAAAGAATAAATCAAAGCTGTTATAAAAATTGATTAGGTTACTTAATCTTAATAAATTATTATGATTACTTAATCTAATGGGTTATTAAGCTTGCTTAATCTGAATAATCTTTTCTCTCTAGTCTTCCTAATTCTTCCCAAGAACTTTTTCCTTGGCTCCTAAAGAAACTTAAAAACTTTTGTTGGAAAGTATGCTTAGCATAAAAACACATAAAAAGGACAATAGAATAGAATACTTACGTGTGCAGCTGCCATCTTGATATGCATAAAAGCCATGAGCACACCGGTCACATCTTTGCCCAGCAACTCCTGGCACACAGTAACACTGCCCCTCATCACTACAGTTTTCAGACACTGAACCTAACTGGCTACAGTTGCATGGCAGGCAACCAAGTCCTGTGTTCAAACCATAAAAGCCATCCTGTTCAAGAAAGTAAAGAAAAAAATCGTAAGAACAAAAACATCGCTAAGGAAATTTATACAGGGCATTTCAAAAATCTTAGTATAGTTTTAAACAATCTATAATATAAATAGGGTGGTTCAAAAGTCTTAATTTTTGGAACATCATGTGTGTGTCCACACATACATATGTACATACATGTATATCTTCTAGAATTAATAAAACTTCTCTCGAAATAGTTTGCTTAATAATTTGACCTGCAAAATAGTTTAATAATTTTCAATATGCTTAAATACACATATTTAATTATAAATAACATTAATTATTGATATTTAAATAAATAAAAATCACATATGATGTCAATTTAAATATAACTATCATCCTAAAACTATTTTACAGGTTAAATACATAAGCTTTATCAATAATATAGAATCAAATATGTGCTTTATCAATAATATAGAATCAAATATATTAATCAAGCCCACTTTAACACTTTTAGAAAGGCAAGAAAATGATATACTTTGAATCAACTTTAAAAAGCAAAGTTAGGGTATAGTTACAACTGCTCCTTCCTCACTCTCTCTACACACACACATACACACACACACACACATACACACACACACACACAAAATTCACTATTTAATAACAGAAAAAGATTTGACTGGAAACATAAAATTATTTTAACTCTATTTCATTCCCATTTTGTCCACATTTCTTACCAAGCATTGATCACAATGTTGTCCCATAACATTTGGCTTGCATTTGCAGAGACCAGTTTCATGATGGCAAACACTGGAAAGAGAGCTGCTTCCATGGCATGAACAAGCTAAAATGTTCCCCAAAAATGAAATAGAAAATTCATTACAATGACTGAAGAAGATCATTTCATCCTTCTCCATGATAAAAATTTTTACATAGGTACACATAGCACATTTCACTGAGTTGTACACCCAATCTATACTTATACTTTCAATAACTTGAATTACTATGAAAACATATTTCTCCCATGACAGTTATACCATCATTATTTTTCTTTTGACAAAATTTGCATTTTAGCAATTCTACAATTCAAAAGTACTTCTCTCTGCCCTTCCCCATCACAATCTTACTTCAGAATTGCACATAAAAATATCACTGTCACACTATAAGTTTGCCCATCCCTCACCATGGTATATTAATAAAAGACTTCTTTTATTGGCTTTTCCTAGGTCACCTCTAAATGCAATAATTTTAAAGTCAAAGAAAGAGAACTGTATGTATTGTTTGACAAGGGCTTTGCAAATGCTGCTAAACAGTATTAATTTAACAGGATTTATTTCTCTTTTTTGTAACATAAAATCACATCCACTTAATTAGTTTAATTAACATCCTCATTACCAACCAGTTTTTTTTTTTAGCATCCATCTTCCATCATGTTAAGTCAGTATCATAACCCTCCCTTTCCTAAGATGTACTTGAATTTTTTCTATATATTTTAATTTCATTAGAAATCAGGTAGAAAGAGGAGAAATTGGTCTGCTTGAATTAACCAGTTTGAAATCTAGGCAGGAATATCAATGACAATGGTCACCCAATACAATTACTTTATAGTGTAAAAGTTGTTTTGCTATGTAAACATAGTGTGATAATTAATATGGTCTATTTCATCCACTATCTACTTACCACGACAATTTTTAGCCACAAGAGCATCCCCATAGAAGCCTTCAGCACATCTCTCACAGTGAGGGCCCTCTGTGTTCCCAATACACTTCAAACACTCTCCTGTGACTGTATCGCAGTGATCAACTTCCAGAGGATCCACATTGCTATTGCAATCACATGGGACACAAGTTTCCCCAGGTACTGTTGGATTTCCATAGTAACCGTCGGCACATCTGTATAAACATTTGAGAGCAAGGTCAAACTAAGTACAATTGGCCAAGAAATTTCCCTAACAATTCAGAGATTCTCTGCCTGGTTATTCAATTACACTTACTATTTTGCAAAAGATTTATAGAGACAGCAATACAACTCTTTTGGTTTGGTCATTCAAAAACCTAATTTGCTCTTTGTTCATGATTTAACATTTTTTAAAAGTGTAATAAAGTGCATCTTAAATGTGACAAATATAATTTTCTAATTTGCTCAAATGGCCTTGGTTTGTCAAATGATCTATAGTCTGAGAATTCCATATAATAATCTTTTAAATATGTATGTGTAAATACACTAGTAACTCCCAAGTCTGTTTTTGCAATAGATTAAAGAGCCTCTTAAATCATTTTAAAGGTGTATCATGAAGATCTTAAAAATATGAAAATATACATTTTATTTAAATTCACCTTTTTAAAAAAATGCAATGTAAAAATGTATGGAGAATCATGAAATCAGATAAAATTCTATTTTTAAGATATGAATTATGTCATAACTTCAAAAATATTTAACTATATTAAAAATACATATTAAAGAAAAATGGTTGAACAGGCAGTACCAACTGAACTTTCCCAATATTTTCCTCCAAACAACTTTAAAATAACTCCTCAAATCAAATTTTGGAGAATCAGGGGCCACAAAAAAAATCAGAATGAGACATTTTTGCTGCTGAAGACCTGAAAACTTAGGAAGTCAGCAGAAGAGATCTATGACACCAAGGGCAGAGCTAGCTAAGAACATATATGATTCAGTACTATAGGTAAGCATTGGAAGTTGCCACTGCGATGGCAATAACGATAATTGCTTAAAGAACTCTCAGCCCACAGGACTTAATAGAAGGGGCCAACTGGTAAGAAATTACAGAGGCTCATTTGCTAAACACTGAGTACAGAAGGTACTGGTTAGTAACTCTACTACTTATATGCACTTCTAGTCACAGTTCCGTGACCAAAAGGAATGCTAATAGGGGCAAGAGAACAGGGGCTTTTCCTGGGAAAAAATCAAAAGGTATAACTAGAGAGCAGTGATTATACCTCTTCTCTAGATCACACCATCTTAAAAACACTCAAACTTGCAGATCTTCTAAATTAGCTCTGAAAACAGCACACAAAAACAGCTTAATATTTGAGACAGTACTTCTTGACTCCCAGGTAAGCAGAGTCCAACTCTAACATAAATTTCAATGCCAAGAAATACACAACAAAAAAGGACTTGACGTTAAAAGAAAAAAAAAAAAAACAAACTACCATGGCGGTAGGGAAGACCAAGGCCAAACTCAGAAGAAAAAAACAATGTGAAAACAGCTATAAATAAAGCCTCAAAGAAAAATGCCAGTTGGACCAACCCCAAGAAGAATTTTTGGACTAGGTAAAGGAAAAAAAATGAGTGGTAGAGGAAAAACTGCAAAAAGAAATAAGAATGATGCAAAAAATGCAAACATAATTAACATCTTGGTTTTTAAAAAGGCACAAAAATATTGCAGAAAAATAACACCTTAAAAAACCCTCATTGAACTGGCCTATTGATTATAAAAAGAAAAAGACATCAAAATTCACTGAAGAAAAGCACTCCTTAAAAAGCAAAATTAGTCCAAGGGAAACAAAGGTATGAAAGCTCACTAAAGGAAATAAATCCTTAAAATTTAGAATTGGACAATTGGAAGCTAATGCTTCCATGAAACATCAAGAAACAATAAAACCAAGTCAAAAGAATAAAAAATTAGAAGAAACTATGAAATATTTCATTGGACAACTGATCTAGAAAAATAGATCAAGGAGAGACTATTTAAGAATTATTAACCTATCTGAAAATCAAGATTAAAAAAAGAATCTTTAATCAAGACAAGGATCCAAGACAGTTTCAAAGGATTCAAGATTGAAAAAAAAAGTTATCTATCTCTAGAAAGAGAACTGGTGAACTGTGAGTGCAAATGAGGTATAATTTTCTCATTTTCTTTTTTTTTCTAATATGGCAAAAATGTACATAAGTTTTATGTAATTTTCACACATATAATTTTTATAATTTTGTTTACCCCTCAGTGTATAGGGTGGGAAGGAAGGAATTTGGAACTCAAAATGTAAAAAGAAAAGAATGTTTAAACAAATAAAGGTATTTTTTTAAAGTACATACTATGGAAAATATAACCTTTCAAAAAGATAAAAAGAACCGACCTCTCACACCACATTCCTGTATATCCTGGTTGACACTGATCACAGATAACTTCATCTCCATCATCCAAATGGCAGGTAGGGCTGAAACTAATAAAAAATATTGATGAAAAGATGTTTTTCTGCCTCTGGATAATGTTACATTTCTAAACATTTTAAAGGCCTATTTCTTCCTTCTTATTCCTGTGATTATTACATGATCAATAGCAGAGCAAAGCAGCGGAGGAGATTTCATGCAAAGGTTTGATGCATGATCTCTTTCAAGATCTGCAAAACCACCTCTCAGCGTATTTTTCTGAAAATTAATTTCACTTTTGATCACTAATGATCACTTTTGATTCCATATGTAGCAATCATCACTATATGTGTTTGCACACTTATATTTATCTCTCTCTCTCCCTTTCTCTCTCTAAATAGACTAGAGGCATATATGCACACGTATGCACATATACATACATACAGAGTATTTAAAAGACAATGTAGTTTCAAGCCATCATAATTAAGTGATTTAATTAATTAGATTAAGCTATTAAAGTTTGAAGCTGAACTGAGGCTTTTGGGACACCCTGTATATAAACATATTTTCATTGTTGATGTTTCATTGTTTTCAATAATGTCCAACTCTTTGTGACCCCATTTGGAGTTTTCTTGGCAAAGATAATGTGAGTGGTTTGCTATTCCTTCTCCAACTCATTTTACAAATAAGGAAACAGGCAAACAAGGTGGAGAGACTTGTCCAGGATCACAGTAAGTAAATGCCTGAGATCAGATCTGAACTCAGTAAGATGAGTCTTCCTGACTTCAGAGCTGGCACTCTAAACACTCTATTATCTCGCTGTCCCGTATATAAAGAGAAGCACAAATGCATATCATATATGAATATACATGAATATAAACACACACACACACACACACATATATATATATATATGCACATACACACATATATATATACACATCCATGCCTACATATACGGATGCTGTGATAGAAAACATGTGTATATATTTATATACATATGCACCACAATACTTCTTGAGTTCCATTCTAATTTCTCTTTATGATATAGGAAGAATCCCACATTCTCAAAGACTGTTCCAATGGAGTACAAACATGACAATTCTAAACAATAGACAGGCTTCAGAAACAGACACAATATAGCTAAATGTTCATCTTCTGTTAAGCCCAGGCTGGATAAATTCAGAAATATTCATAATCAATGGCCTGATCAGAATATTATAGATGTAATTAACTTCTGTGTCTTTGCACTGGCTCTCCCCAGTATCTGGAATGCACTTCCTTCTCACCACCACCTCTTGGAATCCCTAGTGAAGAATATCTATCCTACATGAAATCTTCCCTAATTTTTCTCTCTTGCCAAATTATCTTGAAGATATTTGCTTTGAATATATTTGTATCTGCTTATTGTGTACCTGTTTTTTTCCCTTATAGCTTCTTAAAGTCAGGAATTATCCCATATTTATCTTTATATATCTTGTTCCTGGCACATAATAGATGCTAATCACTGCTTGTTGATTCACCTCCTCCACAAAGCAATGAAATCACAAATCTCTGAAATATTTAAATACAAAATATACCATTTTTCTCTTTATTTTCATTTCATATTTAGAGAACAAGAACAATAAAACTAGAGTTCTTTCCTGGGGATAAATAATAACTTGTCAATGACAGGTCAGGTTTTTTTTTATAAATAATAATAAATATTGATTGTGTAGTAAAGGAACAATATAAGACTCTCAGGGCTCTTCAGTATGCAATTTGCCACTTACTTGTTGGAGGCAGTTGTAAGAGGACATGCACAGCGCTGGCAGTCTTCTGATGTCCCTCTAGAAGGATTCCCATAGAAACCTGGTGAACACTGGTCACAGTGAGCCCCTGCAGTGTTGTGTTTACAAGTCTATTGTAAAGTAAAGAGTAAAATAAGGAGTAAGTAAATTAAAGTAAGTAAAGTAAAAAGGAACAGAATTAGAGGAGCCAAAATTCAATCTGGTTGGAAGGGACTTCAGAGTACATCCAATCACACCTTTTCATTTTATACATGAAGAAATGAGGAGACCCAGGGGAAGTAAATGACTGGGTCCAAATCAATAAGGTAGTAAACCTCAAAACAGTATTGTAATCAAGATCCCGTTGATTGCAGAGATACTGCTCTTTCCACTAAACAAAACTGCTTCCTTTGCTTTCTCTAAAGGATTTAAAGATTATTATCTTGGATGTCAAGATCCAATTAAAAAACACAACTCTATCTTTCTCTCTTCCTTTTTCTCTTTCTCTCTCTACCTTTATCTCTGTATCTTTCTTTCTCCTCTGTGCCCTTTTCCCTTACAGTGCCCAAGCATGGTATTTTCTTCTACAAGTCCAGACTTGAATCTCCAGCTGCCTATAGAACATTTCCATATGGATATTTCTTTACTACTTCAAACACAATATGCCTAAAACTTAGCCTGTTATCATTTCTCTAAAATTTGCTCTTCTAAACCTTTTCTGATTGTAGCATTAACATTTACCGAGTCTCCCACCATTGTGGAAAACCACTGTATGATTAGTCCACTTTTTCCCCTATACAGTCATAATTCTTTTATTCTAACGTTATTCTTCAATAGGGATTTAAAATTTATAAATGAGAAATTTATAATCTGCATGTATACTTTCATGATCTTTAGGAATCATACCATAAGAATTTAAGTTAGAAAGGGCTTTAGAGGTCATCTAGATTTAGATAGTTGGTGTAGAAGACTATCTCCCTCACTTTACAAATAAAAGTAACTGATTTCCATAAAGTCAAGAACTCATGGGCATTTAAAGAGTAGAACTGGGCAATATAGGCATGGTGATAGGAAAAAGTGCTAAAAGTTACCTGATTGAAGGAGTAGCAAACCAGGGACAAAAGGCATTTATTTTAATGAAATTTTCTGAAACTTATATAAATATTTACATAAGTAAAGTATCTGGTAAAAAGTGACTAAAGCATAAATATATAATTTATAAAAATCATTATTTGAGTCAACCTCCGTAGCACACTTTGTTATAGACATCAACCAATTTATTTCTTTTTTTTTTAATTTTTAATTTATTTAATAGCCTTTTATTTACAGGTTATATGTATAGGTAACTTTACAGCATTGACAACTGCCAAACCTCTTGTTCCAATTTTCTCCCTCCTTCCCCCCATCCCCTCCCCAAGATGGCAGGATGACCAGTAGATGTTAAATATATTAAAATATAAATTAGATACACAATAAGTATACATGACCAAACTGTTATTTTGCTGTACAAAAAGAACCAGACTCTGAAATATTGTACAATTAGCCTGTGAAGGAAATCCAAAATGCAAGTGGGCAAAAATATAGGGAACCAATTTATTTCTAAACATATTTCATTTATTCACTAGGGAAGCTGTAAAACTTCAAAGGCATGAGTGACTTCAGGCAAGTCAATATTTACCAAAGTTAACACAAAATCTGTTTGAATGTAAAAATCCTAGAGCAACAAATATAAGGCAAAGATAGTAATAAAAACAATCCTCAACCAAGGAATAATGCTCTAAGGTCAATGAACACATTTAACAAAGCTTAGGTAGAAAAAAATCTTTCAATCCGGTCATTGTTATAATCAAAGAACTTCAATGAGTTTCACATATTCCTTTCCATGTTACAAGTTTAAGAATGATCTGAAGCTTAGGGAGAACTTGATCAAATCCACTATAAGCCCTGCTATCACTTCTAAATCCTAATGGTTCTAGAAACCAGTCAAAATGTCAGTAATTAAAAAGAAGACTTACCAAGCAAACACCATGAATATCACATTCAGTAGCATGACTGTGGCACTCACAGGGTTGACAGATTCCTCCAAAGAGTATTCCACCTACACGGTAATACCCAGGGAGACAGGACTACAAGAAAAATACAAATGCAAGTTAGATAATTATGTAAAACATCTACTTTCTAAAAAAAACAAAAACAATCTATTTTCCAATTTAGTAGTGAAACCCTCATTACTTTTAAAATGGCAGAGAAGTATGTACATGAAATTTAATAAGTATCATCATTGTAAAATACTCTAAATTGTGTTTCCAACACAATATTCCTAAATTAGATTTTAACTTTCCCTTAACCAGTATTTCAGACCTCCCATTTATTTGTGAGGGTAAAGAACTTTGGTCAATACAAGTTATAGCGATTTTCTTTTACAAATATAGTTATCATAACCTTAATGGGCCATCCAAGAAACCAAGACAAATGTACCTTGGAATTTGAGAAACATTCTCCCTTTAGGGTTCATTTTCTGGTAAAGAATGGTCCTATAATATAACCTGCATTCCTATATGTTTACAATTTGAAGAAGGAGTAATAGCCAGCATTCTATCCACTATGTCACCTAACATTTCTAAGATTTGGATATTGTTATTCAAACCTTAGAAGCAGTTAAGTGACATGGTGGATAGAGTGCTGGCTCTAGAATCAGGAGGTCTTGAGATCTGACATAACCTTAGCTACTTGCGAGCTGTGTGATCCTGAACAAGTCCTTTAATTCTTTTACCTGAGTTTCTTCATTTGTAAAATGAGCTGGAGAAGGAAAGGGCAAACCACTCCAGTGTCTTTGTCAAGAAAACCACAAATGGGATGACAATAAGTCAAATGCAACTGAAAACACTCAACAACAACAAAATCCAAACCTTCCCTTAGAACACTACTATCACTAAATCAGACCTAGATTTATAATGTTAATAAGTGAATAGTTTTATTAGCAATCAAATCATTTTGTCCCTCTCTCTTTGGATAAAATTCATAGAATCACAGATCTGGAGTTGGAGAGAATTTAAGGTTGCAACTAATCCAAACCCCTCTTTTCAATAGATGAAGAAATTGAGACCTAATTAAATTAAATGATTTGCCCAGAGTTCAATCAAGGTCAAAATATGTAATTACATATATATATATATATATATATATATATATATATATATATGTGGTATGTATATACACAAAGGTCAGAAGGATTTTTTTTCCATATTCTCTGACCTTAGAATCAATGCTCTATATAATCAACAATTTAAATAAATAGTAAATAAGGAGAAATTCCCTCATTCATCTAACCCATTTATAAAACTTTTGTTATATGTTTATAAAAACTGTATTCAAGAACAACTGTGATCCATAAGCAGGATTAGTTGGAATATTTTGTTGTGGGAGTCCCTTAAAATTATATGAGAGAATGTATATTATATGATGTTTAATATATTGGCAATACCAGATTACTAGTGAGAGAGGTCAAGGCTAAGCCGGTATAAATAGAATAATTTTCAAGAGCATCTATTATCAACCAGGAGTAAGATGAACAGTCAAGAAGGAAAGCCATTTCTAAGGATCGGTGTATCCCATCTGAATGCCACAAGGCTGCACAAAGCAGGGGTGGTGCCAGAAGAGAGGGGAAGCTGGATGCTCTCCAGGTAATTGATCAGTATCAACAGGACAAGAGTAGTTGGGTAAAGTCCAGAATGGAAACCTTATCAAAGCCAGGAAAAAACAATAAGCACAGTGAGTGGGCCTAGAGGCATATTTAAGACTGCAAGCAGAGATCAAAAAAACCAAGTAAACAAACTGAAACAGGAGTTGGTCAGGCAGAGGAGATCCTGTCCCAGAGCAAAGGCTGCCAAGGGGCAATCTGCTTTACTTGTAGATCAGAGTCTGATTTGATCTTTTCTGCTGCGGAAGAAGTCTGGCCTCATCTGCCTATTCTGCCTAATGCAGGACAGCTGTTGGTTCCCCTGTGATGTGGGTATATATATATATATATATATATATATATATATAGCCACAAAATCCAGCAGTTCAGCTCAAGACTTATGAAATAGAAAAACAAAAGAATTCAGATACCAGATTAGTCCTCAGGACTAACTTATGGGTTATCTGGTAGGTGTGCCTTCCTGACACTAGACCACTGCCAATTATAAATCATTACTGGTTTCTCTTCCAGAAAAGAAAAGAAAATGACTTAAGGAACAGTTTTCTCCTCTTCTTCTAAAAAACTAGAGTGAAACACACCCAAAAATATTCTGAAGAAGTAAAGCCAGTGAATGAAAAAATACAATCAACCCAAGGAAAAAAGCTCCACATCATTAGTGTAACAGAGGTGGAGATCTGCTCACCAAAAAAAAAAAAGATTCTCAGTCTTAGGAAGAAATAACAAAAATTCATACTCAACATCAGAGAATCTCAGAGACAGAAAAGACATTAGAGGTCAGTTAGTTCAATCTTGATCTGCCTGGAAGAACCAATAAATTGATCATCTTGCCTTTGTTTGAAGAAATCATCTATGTGAGAGGTATCAAACTCTGGCCACTGCTCTCAAATAAAAAACACAATGCAACATAATGTTAACTTGTGTTCGTCTATGTCAACATGGGGACCACAATTATCTGCCATGATTTTGATATCATTAAGAAGAAATCAGAAGTTGTCAACAGAGTTAGAAATGATGCTTATGGTCTAGATGTCTATATTTTACGGTGTAGATTACGAATAATCAACAAAGTGAAAAAAATTAAATTTTAATGGTTATAGGTATCATGGAGGCTTATTGAAATGTAACAATATAAAATGATATCAATACGATGGGGTGTCATGTTCACAAGAAATAGCTCTAATAGAAGGGGTGGAATGGTACCCTATTTTTAAAAAAAATATACAGCTACATAGAAATCCAAGACTATGCAGGCAGAGAAAAATATATGTGAACATGGATAAAAGGAGAAGCAGCAATATCATCAGGGAAACAATCTACAGACTAGTCAGCCAGAAAAAAAAGGATGATGCTTTCCCAAAATATATTACAAAATTCAAATAAAATGCAAAGCTAATGGGCTTCAACTACCTAAATATTGTATGGGAATCCCAATCTGCTAAAAGTTGCAAATGTTATCTTCTTAATTTGCCTTACTGATAGCTACATCCTCAATATAGAAAATAATGAATGGAATTGATCCAGATAATTTTAACCAAGAAATAACATGTGGGTGAAGCAAAAATAAAGACAGCTTTGGGAGAAAGTGGTCATGAAATCTTTAAGTCTGCAAGATTGAAGGAAAGGAATAAGAAAGTATTGACAGATTCAGAAATACAACCTAGACCTTGGGAAAGGAAATTTTTTAGACATTAGAAGCAAAGAGAAGATCACATAGAAACTTTAAAAGCAAATATAGCTCAAGAGGGTTAGATGTCTTTGAAAATGTCATTTTGACAGTATCACTGCAAAAAGTTTAAGTGAAGGAGAAAAGATTTCTAACAAGATTATTTAAGGGAGAAAGATAAAAGGTAGAACTCATAAATGGGAATGAATGGAAAATGGCTTGAAATATAAAAGGAAAGTGTCAAGAACACTAAAGACCCAGTATAAATTAAGGATTATGAAAAATGCTAAAGGCAACAACTTTCCTTAGCTTTACTAAAAGCAAAAAATTGAATAAGGAAAGTGTAATGTTATCAGACCTCAGAAAGGCTGCTGAACTCTCCAACTCTTATTTGGCTTCTATCCTTTACACAAAACTGAACAATTTTCACCTTGGTAAATATAGAACAAATATCATTAAAAGGAAAAACTAAATTCAAAGAGGTACAAAGAAAAGGAAAACAGAAATTTACATTAAGTTAAAGACTCAAACTCAGAAGAAAAAGAACCTAAGGGTTCTTAGAAAATTTGTAGGTTTGATTACAGAATCATTGAATGAAGTCATGGACAATGGAAAAAGGATCAGAGTCTTTTAGGATATTCTTGAAGGAAAGATGAAAAAATATGACCTGAATGTTACAATAACAATGTGATTTGGAATCACAGCCTGTTGAAAACCATACTCAGTGTTGACTAATGAAGTAATTACTTTGATGGTATAAAACTGGACTCTATCTTTGGTCTTATCCAACATTTCAATCTGAGACTTAGAAGACAATGTACATGGCTATCAAATTTGGGAATGGTACAAAGATGGGATGAGTGCAATATCAAATGGAGAACTCAAAATTATCCCAATACACCAGATCTATATGCTAATATTGTCAAGATGAAATTATGTTACACATTTGCCAAGTCTTGTACTTTAAGTTCAAAGAATCATTTAGATATCAGTGGGGTAGGGGAAGGGAATTAGATGTTTTTACAGTAATCCACACTAAAATAACTTGACAGTTTTAACTGACTACAAACTGACTGATGTGAACCATCAGTATAAACAAGATGCTTTAAAAAATCCTAATAAAAATTGGCATGGTAAAAATAGAAGGGAAGTAATAGTCTTATTACATACAATTAGAATACTGTTTTGTGCAGTTTTCTTGGATTACATTAGCAAATTGGAATTAATCCAGACAAGAATGATGTTAGTAAGAGATCTTGAATCATGAGAAATTGTTATCTTTCAGGGTTTAAGTTTCTTCATCAATAAGACTGGGATATTGGACATTGACTAGATGATCTCAACCTTCCATAGAAGTCTATAACTGCATAATAATGGTTCTAGATGGACAAAACCGAATGCATTTAGCCTGGAGAAGAGAATTAATTCAGGATTAAATATCTACTTTCAAACAATGGAAGGGCGCACACAAGGGAGTTATGAGGGTAGTACTGTAAAAGGCAAAATTAGAACAAGAATAAAAGTTAGAAGATAAATTTTGAATCAATATAGGGAAGAAATTTATGACAATCATAGCTGCATAGCATCCAAACATGCTATCTGCAAAAGAGTCAGCTCAAAAGGAATCAACTGAAAAGTTCACTAGAAGTTTTTAAATAAAAGCTCAAAGGTTACCTGCCACTGATGTTATTTAAAAAGAAAAGATTCTTGAATTAAAAAGAAGTTTGAATTGGATAGTACTGTAAAGTTCCACCAAAACCCAAAATTCCATAACTCTAGTTCTGTAATGTTATGTTTTGTAAATGCTTTGTCTCTTATGCCTAAATTTCCAATATTTGGCTAATGTAATAGTTTGTCAGGAGGTAATCTGCTATTCTATGAATCATTAGAATTGGCCAGGACAGTCAATTCTCTTTAATAAAACAGAATCCTGTAGTGTTGATTCAAATAACCACATCCCCACTGGCAAAGGAAATATTAAATCAGAAAAGTATAACTTATGCATGTGTATTCTACTTACAAGCAAGAAATCAGCATTTTTTCTTTTCTTTCCTTTTATTTTGGTAAGAAACAACATTAAAGGCCAGAATCAGTCATAAATTAGGAGTAAAAATGCTAACAATAATAAAAACAATTTTCCTATTATGTTCAAAGCAAGAAGGTAAACACAGAAGGGATAAGAATAGCACTTAAGAAAAATGCTTTATCAATTGACTATCAACCAGGTTAAAAATAATGCCAGTGGGGGTGATGACAGGGATAAGATGAGAAAACTAAAACTTTAGTCAATATACCATATACATGGAATATATCACTTATTTACATTCAACATTTATAGCTGAGATAGAAGAATAAAGATGAAAAAGAGGGAAGTGGGGAAGAACATTAACTACCTCACAGGAGATCCCAGTATACCCTTGAGGGCATTCACAATGTTCTGCATCGGTAGCCAGCACCAGATCTATGACATTTGGGTTTGCTGTGTCCAAAGTTACAGCATCTAATCTATAAAAAAAACAGAAGGGCATGAACTGATGTTGATTTTTTAAAACATTACTGGGAATTCTTTTCTAGGAAAATAATCTAATTTAAAATGAAATGTATTGTCAATATTATTTAATAACTGCATGAAGATCTTCTGACTATATACACTAACTCCCTAGAACTTATCACTATCCTCTCCAAATCAATTCTTCTTAAGGAATTTGTAAGAAGTAGTGAAATTGCCATGAAGGCCTGAAGAAAAATCATAACCTTCTCTATCATGCACTACTCCCTACAAAAGAAGCAATCATTGAATACTGGTTTCTTTTAAATGGTTAATCTTTGCTCAACTTCTCTTTTAGATTTGACCAGTCATCATAAGAAATTGAGATCTCTCAAAGTTCCAATTGATTGGATAAGAGAAAATATAAGAAGGGTAAAACTACAAAATTAGTGGTCCGGTATGAATTTTGGCTTAAGAGATTCTTAATTTACTTAGCTCCTGAACAGTTATATTCCAAGATCTTCTATATCATATTAAATCTATTCATATCTTTAAATGTTTTGTAATGATTATTCTTTAATTAACTTCTTGGGAATAATTTCCATTTCTAATGGAAATTATTTACATTGGCACTGTTCTGAACCACTAATGCAGTCCTAATATCATTGTGCTAATATCATGTGTTAGCATTATGGAGAAAAATTCTTTGTAAACTTTAAGATATTTATAACCATTAGCAAAGACAACTTTTTATTAATTTGTAAGAAAAGCTCACAAAGTATAAGGTTTTACTTCTTTCTCAGTACATACCTATACAATGCTTTTTTTGCAGTATTATAATTGGCCCTGATCAAAAGATGAGTCACGTTGGCTAAGACAGTCATCAGTTGGTCCCGATCTATTTCTCTTTTGGTATTATAATCTCTGAAGTTTTCAGGCACAAGTTTCACTACATTAAAGTACTCTTCATAAGGTTGCAGTGACAAGCCTTCAGCCCTTGTACTTAAAGTGAGTCCATTTCCCTGCAAAACATAAATAGCAAAACAATATATTTGGTGTCTAAAAATAGCATCAAATTTTAAAATAAAAAGTTAAACTTAGGTTCAGTCTGAAGTGAGGATGCCTATAACTCTTGACTCCCAAACTCTTAGAAAACAGTAATCTTTGTCTATCTTTATTAGGAACTTATAATGTGCCAGATATCATGCTAAACTTTGGTGGAGGGGAGACAAAGGCAAAAACAACAACAACAACAACAACAAATCATAGTCACTGACCTTAAGAATCATACTAAAAATAAAAAGATTTTTCAAACCTCACAAGCCCATAATGAACTTTAAAATCTTACAGGGAAAATATGCCATGGACACACTAAGTAAAATAAAAGGTAGAATGTGATAGGGCAAAAGGGAGTTAGATTTTGCCCTAAATAAAAAGGTAGAGATGGATATGAAAGATATTGTGGACATAAAATCAATAGGAATTAACTATTGATTGGATGTAAAGAGTAAGAAACACAGGACAGGATACAAATTGATTCTAATGTTTAGGATCTAAAGGACATGATATTTTTAATTAAGCATCTACTATTAGAAAAGCACAATGCTAGGGACTTTGGAAAAGTAAACCTAGCATTTAAACTTGGGAGTTTTCACTCTAATAAGAGAGGATTTTAGGTATGTAGATCTAGATAGAGATATTTACATAGATTTTATAGATATCTATCTCTATCTAAAATCCCAAAGTCAGGTACTATGTTTATTTTTCCTTCTATTTATGCACATGGATATACATACATGTATATATAATATGCTTATATAGACATACATGCAAATAGATATATAATTACACATACATATATAGAAATCTAGAAAACACATAAGCATGTATATATCGGACTGTTTACTTTACTAGATTAAATATTTATTTATGTATTCAATCTGTATTTATGTATATATATATAACTAGATAATATACACACATATGTGTGTATATATATTTGATTTGTATAAATATCTTACAAGAATGAACAAGCACCTAGTCAATGTGTTTATACATATATATGTTATGACTCTTTTTGACCCTATTTGAGGTTTTCTTTGCAAAGATACTACTACAGTGGCTTGCTATTTCCTTCTTCAGCTTATTTTAAAGATGACAAAACTTAGGTCAACAGCACTGAGTGACTTGTCCAGTATTTGAAGGTGGATGTGAACTCAAGAAGATAAGTTTTTCTGACTCTAGGCTTGGCATTCTATCCACTGTGCCATCAAGCAGTCAGACAAAAAGTACCATCACAGAAAACTGGGACACTATGCATTGTTAGTGGAATTGTGAAATGATCCAACCATTTTGGAGAGCAAAGGACTGTAACACTGCATACCCTTTTATCCAGCAGTCTCAATACTGGATCTATATCCCAAAGAGAGAAAAGGATCCACATGTACAAAAATATTTCTAACAATCCTTTTTGTAAGTGCCAAGGAAATGGAAATTGAGTGGATGCCCATTAGTTGGGGGATGGCTAAATAAGTTATGGTATATGAATGTAACAGAATATTATTATTCTGTAAGAAGGGACGGCCAGGCTGATTTCAGAAAAGCTTGGAAAGATTTATATGAACTGATGGATGCTGTGGGAAGTGAGCAGGACCAAGAGAACATCATACATAATAACAACAAGACTATGTGAAAATTAAATGCGAAGGGCTTGGCTCTTCTCAGGAATGCAGTACTTCAAGGCAATTACAATAGAGTTGGGATGGAAAATGCCATCCGCATCCAGAGAGAGGACTATGGAGACTCAATGTGTATAGAAGCATGGCATTTTCATTTTTTCTGTTGTTTGTTTTTTCTTTCTCATGGTTTTTCGCCATTTGTTCTGATTTTTCTTATACAACATGACAAATGTGGAAATATGTTTAAAAGAATTACACATATTTAAACTATATCATATTGCTTGCTGTCTTGGAGAGAGGAGAGATAAGAAAGAGAAAGAAAAAATTCGAATACAAAGTCTTACAAAATGAATGTTGAAAATTATCATTGCATGTATTTGGAAAAATAAAATTCTATTTTAAATTTTATTTAAAAAAAACACCACAATTCCCATGAAGATAGGATCATTGTAACTTTGGGGAAGGTAAGGAGGGTTTTAGGAACAGGTTCATAGTGAAGGTTGACATTTCAAGTGGGTCTTTAAAAAGGGAGTATGATAAAGTAATAGCACTTCACACTTATATAGTTTTTCATTGTTCACAAAACCCTATAAATACATTATTTCATTTGTTAAAACAATTTTTGAAATTGGTGTGTGCTATTATTATTCCTATTTTACAGGTGAGGAAATTGAGGCTCAGAAAGTTCAAGTGGCTTCACTCAATTGGTAATTATTAGAATAGTATTTGAAATCAGATCTTCCTCTTAGTCATTTTACCATGGTGCCTCATTATGCCAATGGGGAAGGGAAGGATGGGCAGAAAAAGGACTCTAGACATAAAAATGAGCAAATCTGCAGGAAGGGAAGTACTGTTTGTTTTTTTATGGAATTGTGAGTGAGTAATAATTCTAGTTTTAAGTGAAGCAGATTACATGAAGGAAAGTGGTGTGAGGAATGTAAAAAGAAATAATTAATTGCTGCCCAAGAAATATAATTATTTCTTTTAAGTAGATATAGTATATATAGGAAAGAGAAAAACAGGGACTCACCATTAGCAAAAGACTGATAGGATCTCTCATTGTTTCTAGTAACAAGAAAGTCCCCCATATCTCTCTTTGATCTGGACTGAATTCTGAAGAATAGATTCCCTGATCTAAATTCATGGAACAAAGAAAACATTCCAGAGTGACCCCATAACTCACAAAAGTCCAAAAGAGGGAAAGCCCTTCATAGTGACCACTTGCTGTTCCCTACCTTGTAGAATCCAATTGGGCCATTTTTGACCTGGAAAATATCTCACCACAAAATTCCCTAAAAGGAAATCTAAAAAAATGTTACCTTAATAATAACATCTGCATGAGACATCAAGTCACTGTCCACAGTTTCCATTGGAATATCATAAGACACCGTATACTTCAGGTTTCCACCAAAGGCTGTGAGCTGAAACAATAATATTTAAAACATAATGAACAATTTTTTTCATTATTTATCTTTTGCAAGCTAGACCCTGGTGCAAGTGATCATAACCTTTGCTACAGGGATACTTCAAGAGTCCAAACTGAAAACTAATCAGAGTAGCTGGAATATTCTAATTACAGCTCTGCATAATGGGAAATATAAGAGTCACAATAACAATGACTCATGTTTTCATAACGCTGTGAGGTGTCCAGAATATGTTTCAAGCATTATCTCTGTCTACTTTCACAACTCTGTGAAAGGTAAATAGTATGTGTATGATTATACTTATTTTACTGATATGGAAACCAAGACTCCTCAGGTAACTAAATGACTTAACTTTGTCACATGGCTAAAAGGCAGACATATAATAGATAAGAGAGCTGAGCTCAAAGCCAAGAAGACCTGGAGTCAAATCTTACTTCTGATACATGCTGGTTAAGCAAGCTACCGAAGCTATCAGTGCTTTGGGTAACATTTAATACCATTAGTTGTAGAGAAGTTGCCTGCCTCAATTGCTCATCTACGAGTTTCTATGAGTTTCTTACTCCAGTGGAATTACAGATACAATTCTTATCCCTAATCGACCATGTAACTAGAAGTATTAAAGACAGGATTTCAACTTATATTTCTTCAGACCCCAAGATCAGAATCCTTTCTATCTATCATATTAACTCTCATATAGGTATTCATCAAATTATTAGATATAGTAGTACTGACAGATTTTTATCTGTGCTACATTGTTTAAATACATAAATTCAGAAATGTTAAATTCAATTTACATCTTCTAAAGTGAATACCATAGATACTTCAACTTACATCATTAACAAATCCTTAACTTATGCATTTAAAAAATTCAACCTTTTGATCCTGTTTCACAACTTTTAATAAAAATTGTATGTAAAGTAAAACCAATCTTAAAGGTTCTTTTTTACCTTTCAAACCCTGTATAGGGTGTTTCAAAAGTCAGTAAAGTTTTAAGCTACCAAAGCTTAAAATGATTAAACTATTAAAACTTTACTAAGACTTCTGGGATACTCTGTTACATTTCTATAATCTAAATTATTTATTTCCCTACTTTATAAAATCAAAATGTTACATACTGAAGTTGCTTAAAATGAAGAACTATTGGATTTGGAATTTAGACTCTTGGGAAAGGGGGAGCTGATGAGATAGAAGTCTGGTCTAATCCCCTTGTTTTACAGATAAGGAATTGAAAATACAATGATTTTCCAAAGGTTCCACAGGTATTAAGAAACCACATCCTCTACAAATTCAATGCACTTACTTAAAAAAAAAAAAAAAGAAAAGGAACTAAACCATAGTGCCTCTAGATAACCAAATAGTAAAATAAAAAAGGAGGGGAAATTACACATAAAAGCCTATACTATAATAACAATAAAAAGCACAAAGAAAAATAGATTTCTATACAGCAAACCTAAGATGAAACGGTGAAAGATATTTTGAGACTTATTCACTGAGCACAGTAAAAATATTCCATCTTCTTTCTTCTTGTTCTAACATACTTTTGTTCAGGTACCAGTCATTTTGCTAATAAACATGATGCATATGAATGGAGGAAAAAAGAACTATTTAAAGTTATGGTTAATATTTAATGCCAAACATGCAAAATTATATCTGTAAAAAGAAAAGGGGCTCTTTTAGCTTCTTTCCATCTACAAACTTACTTTATTTCCAAGATATGCTGGAGGAGCTGACCAGTAATATTTAGATTTTAGCATTTGCATGGCCACAGTGTTGTTGATAGTTATTTGATGAGGTTCATCCACCTGGTTTTGCTGAGACTGAACATTATTTGAACTGACCAAGTCAGTGACTAACCACCCAGACATATCAGTTACCTTTAAAAAAAAAGATCATAGATTATTAGAATTGGAAATGACTTAGATGTTCTTAGTTCATAGATTGAAAATTAGAAGTGACTTTAGAAGACATCTAGTCCATTTTTCTCATTTCAGAGATGAAAAGAGTAAAACCTAAGGAGATTTAGTAAATTTTTCCAAGTTTCCAAAGCCACTAAGTGGTAGAATTGGCATTAGAATCAAGATGTGCCCTTTCCCAGCTCAATATCCTTCACCTCTCTGAGAACTGGCAAATTTAGGAATAGGTCCAATTTATCTCTGAGTAAAGCAAAATCATTTGCAAATATTAAAAACAAAGAAAAACCTCTACAACCCATAATAATGTGTTTTAGAATTAAAAGGAAGTTAGGAAAAATTAAGGGAATACAATTAGGAGTAGACATGGAAGATCCAGCCAGCTATTACCCTTCACTAAGTGAGATACTCCTATCCTCATCCTTCCCAAAGTCTCCATTTCACTCCTGGCCCTAGATTCTGTGCAACATATCCTTTTAAAGCTTTTACCTTTGTTTTTTGTATACTATACTCAATCTTGACCAACTCCAAAGGAACTAAGACTAGTTAAAGAATTCTCCAGGCAAGTGAGTAGTATTCTCCAACATCATTCTCTGAGAATCATAGTTTATCATTGCACTACTTAAGAGTTCTTAAGTATTTCAAAGCCTACCCATATAATGTGATCATTTTGGTAACCCTTGGGTCATGGGTATAGGATCATACCTGACTGACAGGCCAGGAAAGGCTATCACACACATCAGAAACACCAAAGCAGAAACACTCTGTGCAACCCTCAGGATTCCTTTCCTTCAGATTATAAAATCCTGGTTTGCAACGATCACATTCTTCCCCTTCAACATTTTCCTGCAAATCAGCATAAAAGAATATTCTTTAATAAAATAGGTACAAGTAGGTAGCTATGTAGGTGCTTCAGTAGGACCCTCCATAACTTAGTAAATGATCTTTAAGGGTTATAATGTTCTAGATGTTCTAGGCAGGAACAATTTGGTGATAAACCTCTCTGAATTGGCTAGATTGGATCCATGGGCAATACACATTTTCCTTTCCTATTTAGTAGATCCTATCAGAATTTGTGTCCCACTTGCAAAACCATCATAAACACAGACACTCTTGAGAACTGTTTTATGGCTTTTTTTTGTATCTCTAGCACTGAGCACCTGGATTATAGGTACTTAATAAATGTTAGTTGATTGATTGACTACATAACTTAAGTATATGTAATCATTTGCATAGTATCCTTTCCACTAGAGAGTAAGTTCCTTGAAGGCAGGAACAATGTTTTTTATCACCAGTGCTTAGCACAGTCCCTGGCAGATAGTATATACTTAGTACACATTGGTGGTTCCAGGAGGATGAACACAGCTTGCTGAAAGACTAGCATTCTCACAAGGAAGTTGACTGATTGTTCATCAGACCATAGTGAGATCCATTGATTCATATCCAGAACTCACTAAAATAATTTTGACCAGGTCATTTGTGTCGGAATTGTGCATAACATGATGTCACACTTTCACACAGCAAACTTCTGCTCTATCTTCAGTAATTCATTTAATTACAGCAGACAGGAAACCCAAATGAAAAATCTATGCTTGTGTCTTACCTCAGTTCTGCTCTTACCTTACAAAGACAAGGCTCAGTGCATGGGTCATCATTTACACTACCCGCCAGACTGCAATTGCAGCGAAAACAATTTGGATAGCCCTTGTAGCCAAACTGACAACGATCACATTTTTCTCCAGTGTAACCTTCTCTACATTGGCACTGACCTGGCCAGTTCCCTTAAAAGATAGAAATGTCAATTCTCAATAGTGAAGTATCAAGCAGATAAAAAATAAACTAAGACAGAGGGAGAAAACCAACTCCAATGTAGCAAATTGTCTGATTGATAGGATTCTCTGTAACCAAACCATACCTTTCCACATGAGTCAACACAAAATCCTGATTTTTATTCCGAATGCCCATGAGAAGACAGAGAAATTAATTGGATCACAGGAGATTTTTGACTGTCTCTTCATCCAAATCCTGCCTCATTATACACACTTACTAAATAACTTGGCCTGCATATGGTGGTTCAGTTTGCCCTCACTTAAAGAATGGGAATAATGAACATTTATCATTTAAATAAGAATGCTTGGGGGCTTTGTAATATAACATTTTCCAAGCATTTTGAGCTTCTTGAATGGCATTGCATGAATATGTTATTAATCCTAGGTTTCTATAGGACTTTATAGCATTTTTCTACCCTTTCAAAATGCTTTCTGTATATCAACATAGATAAGTTATAAATGTATCACATTGGTAACCTGCACAGTATCCAAACATTTAAAAAAATAAGGCCTAAATAAAGGTGGGGAAACAAGCACCAGTACATATAGAACCCAAATATTTACCATTCAACTGGTCAGACTGGCGATCATCTTTAATACAGACTGAATTGAGTGAACCAAAAGGATCACAATTACAAGGAAGACATGGATTATTCTCATAAGGCGAAACCTGAAACAAAGACATATGTTAGCTTCTTTACTTCCAGATGAGTCGCTATAATGAATAACAGCAGAACTGATGATAAACATGATAAAAGCCAGGTTCAGTCCTGACTCCAGCATTTATTAAGTAACCACAAAAAGACTTCTACAGCCTCATTTTTCTGATTTGCAAATTGGGGGGTAATTATAAGCCAGTAAATATGTGAAGCATAATTTAAGTTCAGATCTTCTGGACTCTAAACCCAGCACTTTTTTCACTGCACCATGTAATTGCCTCGTAATAATCATATGACAATTTGATTATTATAACAATCCTAATAATAATCATCATATCTTGATGCCATGATTATAAGAATAATCAAAATATTTTCTGGCAATATCATGATGGTTCATATTTGTGTTTTGTTTCATGATCTACTGAGGTAAACAGAGTTAAGTTATTTGTCACTAGGTCACAGTTCTGTATAGAAAACAGGGTTAAATAAAAAGTCTTAAATTTGGATTCTTAAGCCCAAGAGAAGGGAGCCATGGCTGAAAAAGTTTTTTTTTAAATAGAAAAAGGATCTACTATTGCAAGCTCAATGCCAGTCAATAGTGTCCTATTACAGATAGAAAAGTTAAGAAAACAAATACAGCATTCAATAATCAGGGAGTTGATAGACTTAGTTTACACTGACCCTAACATGATTACAGCTGTGATATTATATTCTTTTCTGTGTGCTAAATTTTAGGAAGGGCTCTGATAAATGAGAGAGCATTCAGAAGAAGGCAGCCAGGACACTGACTAACCTTGAGATTTCATCATAGGAGGTTCAGTTGAAGGAACTAAGGATGTTAAGTTTGGAGAAAGATAGACATGGAAGACAGACATGAAAAGACATTTTTATGTATCTGAAAGTTTGTAAAAAAAAAAAGTTTAAAAAATTATTATTTTGTTTGGTCCCAGACCAAAACTAAAAGCATTAGGTGAAAGTTTCAAAGTAAATTTAAGCTTGATTTAAGTAAAAGGAAACTTCCTAACAATGAGATCCAGCAACAAAAAGAATTGGCTATCCTAGAAATTCAGAACTCAGTTTCCTTTTTTGTAAAATGATCTGGAGAAGGATATGGTCAATTAATCTAGTTTCTTTGCCAAAAACAATTCAATTAGCATCATGAAGAGTCAGACACAAGCGAAATGAATGAATAGCAAAAACGATTCAAATACTACAGCTTTGAACAAGAAAATTTAACCTAGACTTGGAAAAAAATATTTCTCCAAAGAACATTAAAAGCAATTCAGTATCAATTAAAGTCTTGGAGAAAAAAAATAAAATTTTCCCTTACAGATCTTGAATGTCTAGATTATCTGTTTCAGTTCTCAATGAAATGTCTGAAATATAACTAAAGAAATAGATTTGCAGTTTCATATGCAATCATCTTTTTGTTCCTAGTCTATTATGTTATATAAATGCTTGTTTTATTTCTTAAGTTCAGAATAAAATTTAAAATATAAAGTGAAGGAAACATCACAATCTTACTTTATGTGGTCTATAGTATCCATCAATACAAGTTTCACAGTTGATTCCTGCTGTATTTTGTAGACAATTAACACACACTCCTCCACCTTTGAAATGCCCAGCAGTATTCATACTTTTCTTCCGATCGGCAACACTCTGATCATAGTAACAATCTTTGGTTTTATTATGACAGTTGCACTCTAGAAAGAGAATGTCCCAATTAAAAATTTTCATTCTATTTTGCATTTAAAATGATTCTCCTCCCTCCTCAATGGACAGTAATTTTTTATAGTTATGAATCAAATTTCTTGAATGAAAGTATCTTAAACTCTGCAGCAGCTCAACATATCAAAGATTAAAAATATAACTTGATGATCAAATTGTGTCATATAAATGTAGCATTTGAGTTTCTGGAGATAAATTTGGTTACTCTAAAAACAACTTTTAAATTCTATTTTTTCTAGTTTTAAGAACTAGTTGTAGTATAGGATAGATAGAAGTACTAAAACTGCTACAGAGAAACTAATTAAGTAATCAAAAACTTAAGAAAAGATATTTTAAAATATGATAAGGCACTTTTAATTTTATGTTTACTTATTTACCTTCACATGTGTTTCCAGAAGAAATAGTCCCAGGTCTCCAAGGTTGCTGATGAAAACCAGGACAGCATTCATTACAGCTCTCTCCACATGTATTATGTTCACACTGACACTGTAGTTTCTAAATAAATGCAAAATCAATTTTTATTACAAAAATAAAGAACTGCATGATGCTCTTTGCTCAGAGAAAAGTAAAATCAACAATAATAATGATATTAACTATCATTTGTATAGTATTTTAAATTTTGTGAAATGTTGGAAATTGTTTTTTAGAAATGTAGAAAAAATTCACAACTATTTCAATTTGTATTTATGATATTAAAGTCACTAAGGCATATAAAATCCTTTGATCTGGTGTCCTCATTAGAGAAAATATCAGGACAGAAAAGTCACACATGCCAAAATATTCATAATAGCACTTTTATAATAGCAAAAGGAGTGGGGAGAGCGCAAAGAATGGATGCCCATTGATTGATGAATAGCTAAAGAGCAATCAATTAGCATAATGAAATAGATTTCAGTGAAATGGGAATTCAGTGAAATGAAATAAGAACTGTACAAACTAATCCAAAGCAAAGAAAGTAGAACCAGGAAAATAACCTACATTATGACTATAGCATAGCAAATACAAACACCACCACCAGAATGGTGGAGTGATGAACTTATAAGGATCAAAACAAAATTTATCTGACTCCCTTCTCAGACATTTACTATCTATATGAACCTGGAAAAATTACTTAGTCTTTCAGATTCAGTTTCTTTATTTATAAAATGGGGACAAGATTAGCTTCTTACTGACAGAAGTTAAAATGGTTTATGTGCCACATATAAGGTCACAAGTTTGATTAGTTTTCTTAACTGCTTTTTTATGTTACAAGGAAGTGTTCATCCTGGAAGGGAGGGGAATAACATATCAGGAAATGACTGGCTGAAACATCAAAAGAGTAATAAAACTTAAAAAAATAAATTAATAGAGACAATTGAAAGTACTTCTTGTTCCTAAGTTAAATGGAGTCATCTTTTTATTAAAAAGAATGGTTCTTTATAGATAAAAATTGGTATTTTTCTATTGTTTCATTCTAATGTTTGCTATTCCATCTTACCTTTGTAGTTTCATCCCATGGGCAGCTACTAGCATGACCATAGCATATACACATTCCTCCAATTGAAATATCTTTTATGGAATAGTAATACTAAGGGAAAATAAAATTAGAAAATAACACAATTACACATATTTCATGCAAAAATAAAGAAAATATTAAAATGTCTTTCATTAAAATCTTAAGATGCTTTATAATTTTTATTCATATAAATAAGTTTTTGAATAATGATATTCACAATTTTATAAATTGTGCCCTCCCCACACTGTGACTGATCCTGATTTAAAATAAGAAAAAGTCACCAATCTGCATCACTCATCAGAAAACAAAACAGCATAACTGTAATTACCCAATTTGGAGATTTTTATTCTTTGAATAATTATATATGATACATCTTCATCTAATTCACCATATAGTAAATCACATTTGTGCCTGACTAGTAGAGTTAGTACATGATAGTGATAAAACATGATAATAGATTTAAATCATTTCTTATAAGATTCATTTAAAAATAGTGATTTGTAGTGCCATTGTTCACTCACAAGATATTTTACTTTATTATACTTGACTTAGAACTGGATGTCCCACATATATCTTAAACTCAATGTGTCAGAAACTTTCCCAAATCCTCTCATCTTCCAAACCTTCCTTATTTTCATTGTACCAGCCAGCATCCTCCCAGACACCCAGCCTTTAAACCTAGCTGTCATTCTCTCTCACAGCCCATTTCCAGATCATATGTCAAGGACTGTCATTTTTAACCTCATTACCATCTCTACAATAAGCCCCATTCTCTCCTCTGATACTGCTACCTCTCTGGTACAGACTCTCATCACCTCAAGACTGGATATTACAAAAGTATGCTGGTGGGTCTGTCTATCCCAAGACTCTTTCCACTGCAGTTCATCCTCCATTCAACTGACAAAGTAATATTCCCAAGTATAGCTTTTATCATTTCACCAGCTTATTCAATAAATTCCTGTTGTTTCCAGGATCAAATGCAAAATCCTCTATTTCGCTTGTAAGCAGCTCCCTAACCTGTTCTACTACCTTTCCTCTCCTTAAACCTCATCCCCCTTTCTGTAGTTTGTGATACAGTGACATTGAGCTTCCTCCTACATAACACTCTATTTTCTGACTAAGCATTTTTACTGACTGTATGCCTCATGCCTAGAACATCTTTCCTCCTCATTTTTTCCTCCCACTTTCCCTGGCTTCCTCCATGTCTCAGTTAAAGTCCTATCCCCCTGCAAGAAGCACTTTCCAGCCTTTCTGAATTTTAGATCCTTCCCTTTGGACTTATTTGTACCTAGAGGTTTGCATGTTGATTGATTAGATTGTTAGCTTCTTGAGGGCAGGAACTATCTTTTGTCTTTCTTTGTATCCTAAGCACTTGACACAGTGCCTGGCATGTAGAAGGCACATAATAAATGTTAGTGCTAACTGGTCTTCACTGAAATAAATTTGAAATAGGAAAATCAAATAAAAAAGTAAATTTATACTAAAAAAAAAGTATTTCATAGAATAAACTAAGAGTCATCTGTACTTACTCTTCTTGTGACTATGGGGTCAAGATCTTTAGGATCACGATGGCTGAGAGTCATAAGGTCAGCATTAAGGGTTCTAATTCTCTGCAAGCGGAGACGAATATATCGTGCTGAGGTAAATTCCAACAACTTGGGAGAGAGATCATCAGCACTAGGTCTGCCATTGATGAGTGATGTGTGAATCTGAAGAGAAAGACATACCATTCTTTATATAATGTATTTGTCTAACCCTGACTAAGACATAGGAAAATGATTTCTAGGAAGTGCTAGTTCCCTCCTTTGTGCATACAAAAATTCGTTATATCATTATTTTCTTAATTTCAACATCATATCTTGTCAAATTCATTGATGTGTGAAAAACCTAATCCTCTAGATAAAATTAGCTTTATAGTAATATTACTGCCTCAACTACCAGACCACTCCAGCCTATATACCCCTAAAGAGGAATAAAAATAGGAAACTGCATTTGGATAGGGAACAAGCAAGCACATAGAAGGAAAGCAAAATACATTGAAAATATTTATTCTAGCTTACAAAGCATTGCTGTTGACTCCTAGGCCACTCTACCACAATCCCCTTCTTAACATATCTGTCTTCTGCTCTATGAGAAGAATAGTCATAAAAGAAACCACAGGCTTTTTGCTGATTTCTATCATATTACTGCTCTTCTAAAATAAATTAATAAATGCCATGAATAGATAGAAAAGGGAGAAAAGAGAACAATTGCCTTTAAGCCCATATAATGCTGTGATCTTTTAATTAGGTTCATTCTTGAAACAGTGCCAGGGCTTCTTGTGGAGTTCCAGCTGTGATGTACACTTCAGATAATTTTCTGTAGTTTTAAACTCACCAGGCCAGGTGCTTCTAAAGAATAAATTGTTTTTAATTAAAACCTGACTTTAGTGAAGTGTGTGCACTGTGGGTCCTTCCAGCACCAAAATGCCACATGTTTCCTAAGCTTTCTTACATCTCTGAACATGCAATGACATAAAAGATAACTCTGTGTGTGTATGTGTGTAAAATCAGGATTTATTTTTCTTGCAAGATATTTTATCTTTTACTTAAATATTTCAATAAGTCATCCTGTGGAAGTAATTTGTGAACAGCTGTCCTAAGGGAAAAGCACAGTATCAATGAAAGCAAAGCATGGTGATAACCAAGTTACCACTCTAAAGAGTAGAAGTCTGAAAAAGATTTTTTCTTCTTTTCTTTCCCCAAAAACATAGTGATTGGATCCATTTTAAGTATTTTAAAATGTTAGTTTTTAGGATGGTTGTTTTTATTTGTGACTCTCTCAGAACATATATAACATACCTCTCCATGTTCAAGTGGGACTAATCTAGAATAATAGGAGGTACAGATAACTTCATCATCTCGCTTGTAAGTAGGAGGCCCTAATCTTGGAGTGATATTATATCGAGTCAAACATTCTGTGTCGCTGATAGCATAATACTGCCAGGGTGTGAACTTTTTGCCATCCAGGGAGCGTTCCAAAATCCAGTTTCCAGGTCGAGGAGAATTAGCAGCTTTGATAATAATATATGCCACTTGAAAAACCTAAAAGAGAATGGAAAAATGGGAATTGGAAATTAGTAGAGGTGAATGAAAAATGAATGATCTTCATGAGAAAATGACTACATGCTAATATAAAAGTCCTATCATTCTTTGAATCAGAATTTTGATGAAAATTGGTCCTAAATTTGATTTTTGAATTTTTTCCTTAGAAACATTTGTTTTATTAGATAATTCTAAAATCCCCTCAATGACATCTATGAAATTAATCTCTATAAACAAAAAAGGGTTTCTTTGTATTTATTCTATTTTCTGTCATTTCTGTTTTAATAGTATTATTAAGTAACAACTAATATTAAACCTAATGTTCAGATTGTGATAAGGGAGAGAAATCACTCCTAAATGTGAAGCTAACAAAAAACATTAAAAGTAAAGATACTTTCAGAGATTTATCAAAATTAGGATAAAGAAATAAAGTGTGAAGTAAACAAGCAAAAATGAGCTCTGTGTGCCCATACATAAAAGATAGAAATTCTGGCTAAGACAAAGATTTATGTTTATAATCCAGAAATAAAAATATTTTAATCCTGAGAAGCAAAAGGAATAATTTCTGGGTGATAAAATAACCATATTCATTGCTGACAAAATTTCTGGTTATTTAAGTAACAACCAAGATTTGTGTTTATTATCCAGAAATAAAACTAACATAAACCTAAGTTTCTGGTTGATGATATAATTTTTCAGCCTTATTTATAAGCTCTTACAAAAATGAATATTGAAAACTATCTTTATATCTATTTGAAAAAATAAAATACTACTGAAAAAAATCTGGCCTCAGGCTCTAGTTTTGTGACCCTGGGCAAGCCAATTAACTCTGCCTCAGTTTTTTTGTCTGCAAAATAAACTGGAGAAGAAAATGTCAAACTACCCTAGTATCTTTGCCTAGAAAATCCCAGATGGGTTCACGAAGAATCAGACACAATTGAACAATTATATGCTGTATGTCATGTATATATCATAAATATGACATTGCCAAGTATTGTGTCCTGCTTTCTAGAGCCCCAAGTTGGGGTGATAAAATGTACTGTTGCTTTCTAGAGCCCCCAGGCCAGGATGATTAAAATGCACTGCCATAGTGGAAAAGTGATGAGATGGAACTCCTGAGGATGGTGGAAAAATGGAGTCTGTTTATTTCAAGTACATTTATATAATGTAACAAAAACAACACTGTGCACGTGGGACCACATAAACAACTTGCTATTGTATGTAGTTTGCCATCTGGTATCATTCTTCCACCTGCTATCACTCTGCTTCAATCTCAACACAGGTTGTCACCACCCCCTGACTTCTCAGGAAGTCTGAGAGCCCTTAGAGGAGAGGGGGAGCTGAACCAGACATTGTTAGCAGGTTCCCTCTGTGTTGAGGGGTCTTGTAACTTACCCAGAGTTTTCCCACTGATTGTGACCTCTACAGCCAAGTATAGGATTTCAGAAGTCATCCTAGTACTTTCACTAAAGTTCCACTCTAATGTCTCATCCTGTTAGGGAAGTTGCAGTCCTGGATATAAACCAGCAATATAGAAGCTCTGGCCATTCCTACTAAGAAAGGCTTCAAATACGGGCCTGGAGATGAACGCTACAAGTACTGGCAAAGAATCAGCAGAGCTGGATAATGTTCATCACTAGATTGGCCAAAGGCTGATATTTGGGTTTTTTTGGTTTGTTTGTCTGTGACACTGATGTTATTAAATATCCTCTACAAAGACAAAGGGGCTGAAATCTGCATCACTGGAGAGCATATTCACATCAATGACATTGTAGATCCTTGAAGCACTAAACTATTAAAGTATTTAGACAAGAGGAGATCATTAGATACTAGAAAGACTGGTGTAGAACTTGACCCAGGCCTTGCAGGATGAGTGATATATATGCTTGCAAAAAAAGGAAAAGAAAGGGCTGATCCAGACTAAGTTAGGAATAAATGTGAATAGAAAAGGTTTAAGAGCCAAGAATGAACGTGACAGATTCCTCCTAAGGACTAATGGTTAATTATGTTGGATGGGAAGAGTCTCAGGCTTCAAGGGCTTCAAATGTCTGATTAAAGTGTTCAAGCACCATTGCCTCCATGTCTCTTGTTTTTAAGTTTTTTTTCAGTTGTGCCCAACTCTTTATGACCTTATTTCAGGTTTTCTTGGCAGAGGTATTAAAGCAGTTCACTATTCCTTCTCTAGCACATTTTATAGATGAGTAAACTGAGATTAAAGAATTAAGTGATTTGCCCAGAGTCACACAGCTAATAAGTGTCTAAAAGTGAATTTGAACTCAGGTCCTCCTGACTCTAGATCTGGGGTTCTATCCATTATTCCACTTAGAGGCTTTAAGATTACTTTCTATCTTTATTTATCCACTAAGTACATAGTTGTTAACATGTAGCCTCTTCCATTAAAATGTGAGCTCCTTGATGCTACTTTTGCATTTCTTTCTAACTCCAGGATTTACTACACAGTAATTACTTAAGAAACGCTTTTTAATTGACTGAGGAAGAGGATCTAGACTAGATCAAGTATGCAGCAGTGAAATTTATACTAGATATGGCTTTTGGAAGTACTATAGGATTACTTCAGAAGATATCTCAAAAACAGGAAAAAAGCAATAGAATGATATTAAAAGCTCTCCAAAGCACTTAAGATAATTTTATCTTAAAATCTGACAATGGTCTACATAAGTATTGGGGAATTATCGATGAAAATATGGGAGGAGAGTAGGCAGGTTGCCACAAACATTTCTATCATAATGTCACTTCTCTCTTTTGTTCCTGCTCCCATATACTACAAAAGATCCAAGGGATTATTTATTTTCATTCACTCATGTAATTTTGGCCTGCACCTTCACAATATTAGCATAGAAATTCTCTCAATGAACACAACTCTGACAATGATTTATAGTCTTAGAAAGAATTTCCGAGGACACTGAGAAGATAAGTGCCTTGCCTTCTATCACAGAGGCAATAAATTTAAGGGAAACAACATGTACCCAGGTCTTCATATTTCTAAGACTGGTCTTGTATTTACTCTGCTCCACTGTCTAAGGGATGTCATAGGAAAAATCTGGGGGATATCATCAAAGAAATATATGATCAAAAAAGGAAACAGAACAATTATTTTACAACATGTCCAACTTGGTACCCACAAAATGTACCAAGTCCTAAAGGAAGGCTTCCAGCATGTGCATGTATCAGCTGTTAGGGATCTATAGAAGAATACATAAAAGAATCACACAAGATGAAAAAGGATTAATGGGCTGCAATTTGCCCAAACTGAGACAATACTACATTGATTAGATGAACGTTTTTTTAAATTGTAGATCATGATATCATATGGAGTTGCATAATTGAATGTGTGGATTGCAAAATCATGATTTATTATCAAAAAATGTTTGATTAGTATACCTACTTTGTATACCTATATACCTGTAGTCACGTAAAAATTTCTCAGGGAAAAAAATGGGTCATGAGTGAAAAAAGTTCAAGAAGCACTGGATTATATCACAGATTCTTTGAAGTATAGCAGCAACAAGGCAGCATTTCATAAAATGAATTATAGTGGGGCATGACTAGAAACAGAAAGTTGTTGTGATCAACCAGCTGTGGGGGGTAATGAAAAGCTGACTCAGGATGCAAAAAAGGACAGAAGGGAAACATAGTAGGAATAATTTTGAAGAGTAAATACAATAAAATGAATAAATGTATACTGCAGCAAAAATGAGAAGATGCAAAGGTAGCTCAGCTTTTGAGATTGAATGATTAAAAGATAAAGATAAAGAGGGAAGATAGTACTGAATTCAGTTTGAATTCAGATGGAACTTGGAGGTCCCATCATGGTGTCAGACACCATGATGGGACCTCCAAGTGGACATCTCTTGTACATAGAATACAAAACTGCACATAATAGGGAAATTATTATAGGGCAAGGATTAAAAAAAATATGGATTTAAAGCCTGTGTTTAATACTTAATTAGCTATGTGATAATTGTCAAGTCACTTAACTGTAATTTCTTCTTTATAAAATGTGGAAAATAATATTTATAGCATTTACCTCTTTGGGTTGTTGTAGATCTCAAAAAAGAGAATGTCTACAAAGGGCATTTGCAAATCCTTAAGTACTACAAACATGTCAGTATTATTATTTTTACTTCTGCAAATCTACTGAGTGAGACAGATTAGAACTTGGAGGCAGGAAGACTAGAATTCAAATCCTCTTTCAAGCACATGGCAAGCACTCACAAGATGGTCAGGAAAAGTGATACAGGGACACTCTCAAAGTCTCCCTTAAGAACTTTAGAATTGATTGTGTGACATGAGAGACACTGGCACAGGATCACCCAGCATAGCATGCCCTCATCACAGAAGTGCTCTGAGCAGAACTGAATTAACTCAGAAGAAATATGAGATGTGCAAAGTTCGAAAAGCCACCCTAAGTGTTCATAGAGACTATTTTTGTCTGACCTGTGGCAGAATATTCTGAGCTTGTATTGGTCTGATCAGCCATAGTAGAGTACACCATAACTCAACTCTAACATAGTGATTTCATTTTGGTCTTTTTGAGAATGAAAGACACCAACCAACCAACACTTATTAGGGATGTGATGCTGTGCAAGTCACTTAAATTCTTTCTGTCTATAGATTCCTATCTATAAAGTAGGGATAAAAATGCCATCTACCTTCTAGGATTGTATATAAAGTACTTTGCAAAATTCAAAACTCTAAATTGGGTAGTTATTATTATCATTATCAATATTACAGAAGAATAATAGAATCATATTTCAAAGAAAAGTTATGTTGAGTCAGATGTTCGTTTAAGTCCCTGTAAATTGTAAGATCCTATAATTTGGAGTATAAGGACTAAATGAAATGGGAGGGATTAAATGAATAAATATTTTGCTGTTGTTGAGTCATTTTAGTCATGTCCAATTCTTTGTGACCTGATTTCAGGTTTTCTTGGCAAAGGTATTGAAGAGATTTGCCATTTCTTTCTCTAGCTCATTTACATTTACATTTTACAGGGTTAAGTGACTTGCCCAGGGTCACACAGATGATGTCTGAAGTCACATTTGAACTCAGGAAGATGAGTCTTTTTGACTACAGACCCAGAAGTTTATACACAGTGCCATATAGTGTAACAGGCAGAAATACTCACCACTATACTAGGAAAGAACCACAATAAATATAGTGACTGCTAAAACTAGAGAGCCAGTTCAGTGGTTGTAGGTGAGAGAGAAATCCAATCAATTCTGATGAATTGTTTCAATCTTGAAAATAGACCCCTAATTTCTAATACATAATGTCACTGCTAGAAGTAAAATCTGAGCTTAAGTGTAAAATCAACTAATAATTATTAAGCACCAACTAGATTCCTGACTCTGGTAAGTACTGAGGATATAAAGAGAGGCAAAAATTAGCCCCTAATTTCAAGGAGCTCACAGTATGATGGAGAAGATGACATTCAAACAACTATATACAGATAAAATAAAGCGAAAATAATCTCAAAGGGGAGGAGCTAACATCAAGAGGAATCAGAAAAGAATTCTTCCAGAAGCTAAGATTGAATTAAGCCAGGAGGGAGAGATGAGCAGGCATTGAGAACCAGTAGTTTTGGAGTCAAGAAATGGAATGTTATATTCAAGGGAGAGCAAAGAGGTCATAACCCTTTATTACCTGAGAACATGCAGGTGAATAAGGGGTAAAAGGTCTGGAAGAATAGGAGGGGCTGGATTTTTTTTTTTTGTCTTCAAAACTTTTGATCCTAGAGGTAACAGGAAGTCACCGGAATTTATTGAATAGTATAGGGCAGAGGTGTGAAATAGTGACTCTTGTGTTTTAGGAAGATCCGTTTGACATCTGAGTGAATGGAAGAGATTGGAGTTTAACTTTCTATAATGAAGACATCTAGGAAACTGTCAAGTCCCAGGTCAATATTCTATTATTTACCTCCAGGCAATGGTGTCCAGGAAATGAAACAGATTTTCGAATGTTCTGAAAACTCAAGGAAGATTACAAATGGCCTGGTTATATTAGAGAGTTCCCAAATTGTCCTTAGGATTGGAAGATCACTGAGTTGAGGAAGAGCTAAATACAATTCTGTCCCAAATACAATTCTCTGGTTGGAACTCTCTAAAAATAATGACAACAAAATGACTGGCACCAGCTTTTAAAACTTTACATTTGTTTACACTTAACTTCCTTTCAGTCAAGGGAAGAAAGAAGAGATAATTGTTGCAGAAACCTCAAGGCTGCTACACTGTCTGCTCCCAAAATCAACAATTATTTAATTAATGGCTGCCCCTTTGCAGAGCAGCATACCAAATACTGAGAAAGGTATCCATATAAAATTCAGTCATGGTTCCTTGCCCCCAAAACTTTATGGTTTTGCAAGGTGATAAGTTGAATTACCAGAAAGTATATTATCAAATAATTCTTCAAAAGAAATGAATTTAAAATGTACCCAACAAAGAGGTGATTTGTGAGAGAAAAATATTTATTAATAATGAGTAATCAGAGAAGTCTTCATGGAGAAGATGGTATTTAAATTGGGTAGCAGAGGGAAGGAGGGATATTTTAGGCATAGGAAACAAAAAGATCAGAGTCCAGAGTCAAGACAAGGCAAGATGTGTTGACAGGACAAAGAGTAGTCCAATTTGGCAAGAGCATAGAATTCATGGCATGGAATAATGGCCACAAGGCTTAACATTGGAGATATCCATTGAATACACATAGAGAAAGAAGATTCCATTCACCTTCAGCCCTGGATAATACCAGAGGGAGTTAAGTAGCAAATATCAGAGTTAATCATTGGGCAAGTTCTGTGTTCACAGTCCAAGAAAGAAAGAAAACTAATGTAAAGTATAAAACACCCTATACCTCAGCCTTTCTGCTGTAGCTCTTCTTAATCAAACAATTTTTCCATTTGGGTTTCATGCAGAGTGTCCTCTAACTAAATTACTGAGACATAAGGGAAAATTGTAGGAAAAGTGAAGAATTTTAGTGCACTTTCCTAAGATATGTCTAATTCTAGCTCTGAAGCTGGCTAATGTTCTAATGGGCTCTTCACAAAGCTGGAGAGAGATAAACACTTAGGACCCCTTATGCAGACAAAGAAACTGTCCACTGAGAAAGCTGGTTATGAGAGATGGAAAGTCCACAAACATCAATTTAACATACACTTTACTAAATAAATTTATCCTAAATGGCATGGAATATGTTTTGTGAAGAGAAACTATGACAAGTAATATCTTAGTTTTCTTCTTAATTTAATTCAATTTATACTTCTTCCCAGACCTCCTATTTTTCCAAAAAATAAAAAAAAATAAAATCATTATATTTGTGTGTAGGAAGAGAAAGAATAAAGCCATATTTTATCTCATTTTTTGAAGATTTTTCTGAAGTAGTATTTTAAATCCAAGTAGCACAAAATATAAGAAATCCATATCCATCCATGTTAAAAAAAAATAAAAAAAAACAACCTAGGAATTATAATAGCATCTACCTTCCAGGATTACTGTTAAGATGAAAGAATACTTATAAAGCCCTACTTAGGGGTAGCTAAGTAGTAGATAGAACACCAGCTCTGAAGTCAGGAGGACCTGAGTTCAAATCTGATCTCTGACACTTTAACACTTCCTAGTTGTATGACCCTGAGCAAGTCACTTAACCCCAATTGCCTCAAGGGAGGAAAAAAACCTTACCTATATTCAAAGAAGACCAATGATAATCACAAGTGTGATATCTTGATTTAATCAGATCTGTGAAATATTCAGTATGTAGATAAAAAAAGGAACTCTTTGTACCAAAGCAGGTCAGCATCTGCCTTACAATCCATAATCTTAAAATGTTCTCTTGGGAGCTAAAAGGTTAAGTGACTTGAACACAGGTTTTCCAGATTCTGAGACTGCCAATTCACTAAGTCATACTGTTTCTCAAATTTTACTTGATATTTCCTAGATCAATCATTCAATGAGTAGTCATTAATCATGTACTATAGGCTAGGCAATGGGAATACAAATAAAGAAAATGAAACAATCACTATTCTTAAAGAATTTAAATTATAAAAATATCAGGATTTACCAACAATGTACAACATTTCAGATTTTTTTTAGGTTATGGAGGAAAACATAGCTTTCTTTTCTCCACAAAGAATTCATGATCACTCTTCCCCTCTTCTCTATGCTTGATTTAACTGACTCTTCACTTATTTCACCATCCACGGAACAACAAATGAACTATTTTTGATTACACAGAGGTTTTTCACTAGTTTTAAAGTCATTACCCTTTTGCTAGAAATGCAGCTGATATAACTAATGTTAAATCTGCTTTCAAAGCAGAGGATCACTCCTTCTCCTCAAGTTATCCTGTGTTACAAGACAACCACAGTAAGGGAAAAAAGTAAAGCAAAATGAAGCAGAACACAGCAATAGGAATTTTCAAATATGCCTTGTTCTTTAATTGTAATAGATTAACATTTGTTTCAAATAGGCATGAGATAGGTAAGTGTGAGAATGTGTGTGTGTGTGTGTGTGTGTGTGTGTGTGTGTATGTATGTATGTATGTGTACGTATCTGGATTCTCTCATTTACAGGTTAGAAGTTAGGGTGCCATGATTCCAAAGGTTGGCCCTTCACATATGAATGAAAAGTGACTTTTATCTCTATGAAAGTTCAGTGATTCACCAGATTATCACACAAGCTATAAGGCACACAGGAACCATATATCATTTACCTCTTGAAAATCCTGTCAACTTAACAATAAGATATATATTTTGTTTTAGTAACTCTGAACACAGAAAAATGTATTGTATGTTTGTTTGTTAAGAGACTTGTGATTTCATTAGTCTAAGGAATTCCCTGAGAAGAAATTCAGTCTACTAAACAAACCAATACTTTCTCTGGGATTGTTAATCTTTTAGACAATTGCCTAGAGCAATGTGTTTAGTGATTCACCTAAAGGCTCAGCAAGGAGAATTATCCTGAGGTCTTACATATTCCAAGACCAGCTCTCTATCCATTACATCACTTTTATTTTTTATTTTGCAAAGCAATCAGGATTAAGTGACTAGTCCAGGGTCCTACAACTAGTAAGTGTTAAGTGTCTAAGGCCACATTTGAGCTCAGGTCCTTCGGATCTTAGGGTCAGTGCTCTATCTACTGTGCCAACCTATCTGCCCCGTTACATTGTTTTAGATAGTATGTACTTAATGAGGGGTGATAAAATGAATTCACAGCAATTCTCTAAGAAGGGATAGCTCATTCTAATTCAGCATGATGGGATGGAAAAAGACTGCTTGGATTTGGATTTGAACAACCATTCTGCCACCTATTACTCATGAAATCTTCGGCAGATCACTCTCTCTATTTGTGTATTTTTTTCTCATTAGTAAAATGAGAGGGTTATATAAAGAATCTCTCAAATTATAAGACATATTCCCTATTGCAATGGCTAAAAAGAACCAGCATCTGACTGAAAACAAATGGGACTAGTTCTTTGACAAGAAGAGAATCAAGACAATAGTTAAATAAACTTAAATAATATTTCTAAGTTACATTTTTGAATCTATTTATTCCTATCTTCTATCCTTAGACTAATATATAATTATAAGAAAATAAAATTTAAAGTACAAACCTGAAATACTATTCACAACTCCTAATTAAATAAACTTAAATAATATTGCTAGATTACACTTTGACTCTATTTCTTCCTATCTTCTATCCTTAGACTAATATATAATTACAAGAAAATAAAATTTAAAGTACAAATCTAAAATACTATTCACAACTCCTAATGGTCATAGAAAAAGTATCTATAAGCATTCCAATAATAACAGAAAACCAAAGCAAATTAGGTTTATGAATGTGCTTTATTTCATAGTACCAGTGCAATTAATTTTTAAAAATATTTTCTTAACAACAGCCCATAACGCTAATGCCTTCTTTCTCGGATGACATTCTATTTATGTTGTCAATATCTTAAATGTACATAACGTTGTCTCCCCCATTAAAGCATAAAGCTTTTGAGGGCAAGTTCTGTGGGGTTTTTTTTGCCTTTCTTTGTAACTCCCAAGTTCAGCACAGTGGCTGGCATATAGGAAGCACTTAATAAATGACTGCACTTTGATTAACTAAGAAAGGACTATAATTTATATTTGAAGATCAAAATGTGGACGATGAACCTATTGTTGTTACCAGACTAAGGAAATTGCTGTTCTATAATGTCCAACTCTTCATGACCCCATTTGGGGTTTTCTTGGAAGGGATACTGGAGCTCTTTGCCATTTTCTTTTCCAGCTCATTTTACAGATGAGGAAACTGAGTCACAACAATAGATTTGTTTGAAATCACATAGTAAGTAAGTTTCTGAGGCCAGAATATGAGTATTCCTGACCTTTAAGCAGATGCTCTATTCACTTCTCCAAGTAGATGCCAAAACTAAGGAAAGTAGGTCAGGGAAATTATTGCCTAAGGACAATATCCCCAAAGGCAGCAGGAGCTTCCTTCCCTCTCAAAACTGTCTGCATGCAAAAGATAAAAATAGGAAAAGCAGAACTTCTGGGGTTGTGCTAGTCTGACTGGGCCATTCTACTAAGTTGAACCTTTTAAAAGGAGACTTAGGTGATCCAAGTGGGATCTCTGTAGCATAGGAGTTTGACTTGGGAATTGGGAGGAGGGACATTTTGTCCAAGGTATTTTGGTATTTCATCTATGATCTATGTATTCCTGAGGCAATTCGGCTAACAAACTGCCTAAAGTCTTAGGAATAGAAGGTAGTGTCACAAGGTCAATAATAACCATGTCCCTGAAAATACTCTCTGAGGTATTCCTTGCTCCCTGAATTGAACACAGAGGTCAGGGGTCACAACATTGTGACAGTCAAAGGTTACTGGACCTTAACCCTATGATTGCCTTTTTTCATTATACAAAATGAGGTGAGTAGCAGAAACATCTCATTGACAAGAAGAGAATATTTGAAGGAGCAGAAAGAAACCAATCTTGTCACCTCAAATGATTATTAGTATTAGTGATAACAGTAGAAGTCTAAATTAAAGATTTAGGTTCCATCAACCCAAAGGCAATGCCTATGTTGGAATATCAAAAATAAATAAACTCTTTAAGAATATTATCTATCTTTTTAAACACAACTGGCCTACAGAGTGCAATTTTAAAGCATATTGTTTCTTATGACTCAAAAATAAGGGACTTTATTTCAGAACATTACTTTTAAGAACGCTCAGATGCTAGAGACAGATGACTGATAGTCAAATTTGGCTAGAAATCACAGAAACACAATATAAAGATATAAGCTATGTATTTTTAGAACTAAATGGAAATCATAATAATCTAGAGTAGGAAAAGGAATAGGGAGAAAATCTTAGCAGAAGTTATATCATTTTTCATTTCATTAAAGAAAATCAAATTAAATCTCATTGTCATTTTCGGAATATCAATAGTATTTGCAGATGCCTGTTAATACATAGCAGAGTAACTTTACTATATACCCTCTTTTGTTCTCATATAGCCAATATCCTAGTATTTACCCTCCCTCCCTCATCACCACTCACCTAAACAACTGCAATAGACTTCTAATTGGTTATCCTGCCTCAAGTCTCTCCCCACTACAATTCATCTTTTCTTCCAATGCCAAAGTGATTTTCTTAAAGCAAGTCTCATCTTGTTATCACACACACACGCACACACACACACACACACACACACACACACATACACACAACTATACAATAACTATTACCTCCAAGATCCAATATCTGAAAGTTGTCTGTTTGACCTTTAAAGCCCTCCACTCCCTGTTGCTTTCTAACTTTCCATACTTCTTATATGATATTTGCAATTCCCCACACAACATTCCATTTCCAAGATATTTGGTTTTCCCTCTTTGGAAATCTTTAAGTAAAGATAACCCCTTATCAACAACAATGTAGAAAGAATTCTTTTTCAAGTATAGGTTTGATCACAGACTACTGGACCAGCCACTAAGTTCCCTTTCAATGATAAAATTCTCTGATTCTGATTCAATGTTATTAGAATAACAAATTATACATATATATATATATATATACACACACACACACACACATATATATATACATATATATATATATATGGAAGTTCTCATTAAAAATTGTAAAGACAATCATACTTTTGTCCCAATAAGTTAATTATAGGGAATATAATCTGAGACTGTCCTATCAAGATCAATAAAACACTATCCAGAGTGGTAGAGCAGTGTTTTTTGCAATTACAAAGGGGAAAAAGAAGCAACTTAAATGTCCAACAAAGGAAGTAGATTAAATAAATTGCAGTATCTTGATGTTATAGAATACAAAATATAATTTTTTCAAAGCATGAGGGATACATATACATTTGAATATCTATATAATTTTAAAGTGAAAAAAAATCAGAATCTGAAGAAGCAACAACCTTAACAAGAAAGATAAATTAGAATAAATGGACAAAAATAGAATCCTGTTGGAGGTAACACAGTAAATGATTAAAAAGTTAGGAATTTAAATGCTTTGGAATTCATTTCTTTAGAGATAAATATTTACAAAACACTATTGATTTCTCCATTTTTGACTTTCAAACAATACTAGTAATAGTTTATAGCTTCTTATCAGCCACTGTCCTGATAATATTAGAAGCAAGATAGCTTAGTGGCAGGATGTTAGAACTGGGTGGGGGTTCATCTGATTCTGCCACTAGCTCTCCATGTGATGGTTGGACAAGTCTTTGCCTTTCATAGACTCATAGATTTAGTGTGTGAGCAGCAGAGCCAAGATTTGAGGCAATGTCCTCTGGATGCCAAAGAAAGCATTCTTTCTACAGAACAAAAATGCCTCCCCATCTGTAAAATAAAAAAGCCACTAGATTCAGGGAGTTCTAAAATCTATAAGAATTCTAACAATCTGTAAAACCATCACAAAGCTTTGTAGTCAGAGGCTTTCCTTATTGGGTGGCCCTATGGGATAAATTGGTGATCTAGACACTTTTAAAAAATGTTGTTTGCACTTAAGCCTACCAAATTAAATATTAACTTACTGGTTGTAAAACAGCATAATCTAAAAACAACAATTATATAGGGTTTCTTACCTTAGCTAATAGTTGTCCTTGAGTTGGTAAACTTTTAACAGATGAAGAGAATCCAAAGCATGCTTTATACTAGGGGTTCTTCAATGGAGGTCACAATTTGAGCTTCTTAGCAGGAATGGGGGAGGTAAGTCTATGAAGGAAATAACTCTAAGTCTCTATTCTAGCATACTGGGTTCCAGGAAGAGGCTACTCTGTATATAGAGGTAATCTATTTTATGGAGCTTACCTCCACAAAAGACACAGAATTAGGTTAAAAACTCTTAATATTAATATTCTCATGATTTTTTTAATTATTGAGGTATGTGTTTTCCATCATTTTAATTGGCAAAGTTGCACGTGCCAAATGGAAGCTTCAGAACGTCTACCCAATTTCTCAGGAGGTCTTTAGTTTGCACAGCTGTGTTCCCAAAGCTAATCATTTGCTTATTTTAATTTGAATCAACAATTTTTTCCAGACCTAATTTCCTTACCTTAACTGAAAGGGTAAAGAGCAGAACAAAGTAAATCAGTGCTGCATGAGTTTTTGTATATTTCCAAGAGCCCTTTTATAGGTACACAGAATCAAGCATAGTGTATGTGGGTGCTATAGAACACTTAAGTATGCAGCTGTCAGAGAATGCTGTGCACAACTAGTTATCCTGATGACTCTGGAAAAGGAAGTGAGACTTTGTGCAGCCTACCCTCACTTAAATCCAACTCACTTGTTTGTCATAGCATCACCTTCCTAATGTCATGGTCCTTTTCAAGAATGGGCAACAACAACAACTACTACTGCTGCTCATACTAATTTTGTACTATTTAATTTTATACGAATTTATTTTATTCATAATTTGTGGAATTAAACAAGCATTTCCATAACAGAATAATAAAAATAGTTGCACATGAAACTGAATATTATGTACAACTTGCTATTCCATTTACCTGCAAAATAAATTATGTGTATATATAATTTATATATAATAATTTTTTTCTTTTTTGTCCTCCCCTTCCCACACCCTAGAGATGACTATTAATTATTAATAAGAAACATCCAATAACAAGATATTCAATATATAAAGACACTTCTAAATGTAAATGGTATACTGTAATACTTAATTTGACCTGCTGATTTTAATAATAAGATTTAGACTAACAAGGGACCCTGGACTCTAGTACAACCCTTCATTTCATAGATGAGAAGATGAGAACACTTGAGTCACAGAAAAAATGATTTGCCCAAATTCAAACAAGTAACAATGCTGGAATATGAACTCAATTCCTCTTACTCTAGATTCATTGTTCTTCCCTATGTCAAGAGGCTTCTGGTTAATGATAATTTCCTCTCAGTCATATATTTAGAGTTGGCCTTCACCTATCAATCAGTATTCTTCCTCTCCCCTGTACTGAGAAGGATAATAACCATTCTCATTTATATCTTTATTAATAACATGCCAAGGCTTGGCATGACTACCCAGAGCAGAAATAATCACCTTCTTCCTAATAATTAGGCAGCAACATGGCACAGTAGATAGAACATCTGGCTTAACTGTGTTTTCCTGGGTAAGTCACTTAATCCTGTTTGCCTCAGTTTCCTCATCTATAAAATGAGCAGGAGAAGGAAATGACAAACTATTCTGCTATCTTTATCAAGAAAACCCAAAACAGGATCACAAAGAGTCAAACGATTGAAAATTGACTGAAAAACAGCAATAATTTACGAAATTGAACAAGATTACTTCTGTGGTACTTCTAACCTCCTAGATAAATGATCCTATGCTCTCAGAAACCTATGCCCTAACATGTTAGCTATGCATCCCATTTCCATGCCTAGATCTAAGATCTCAAGGATTTCAAATCTTAACACCACATCTTTAAGATATAAAGAAAAGTTCTCTTTAAAATCTATACTGTACTTTGAACTTCTGAAGAAGAATATCTAATCACTGTGAAATTTGGATATACCTTCAATTAACCTACTTAGTTATATCATTTGCAATGTAAAAGGTACTGGGGAAGAGAAAGTTTGGACTCCCATCTTGTCCTTCCTTTCAAAGTATTTACAATCCTAGAAGTACCACAGTCAAAATGCAACTCTATTTTAGTAAGGATGTATCAATTTAACATGGCACATAATCCTATTTCAGTTTTGCCTCCAAAGAAAACTATACTGGCATAAATCATTAACTTATTCACAAATTTAAAACCCAATCGAAGCCACAAGAGGACATAACATTACAGGGATTTGAGAATTGCAATGGAAGTTTTCACTAAGTGGTTATCAAAGAGGCATATTTTTTCCTGACAAGGGGGGAGGAGAAGAGGGAAAGAGAAACAGTTTTGCAAAGTTCTTGCAAAACAAATGACACTGCTGGAGGGGATTCTGAACTGTATCCTGTGTTCTTCAAAGAAGTGTTTCTCCAGAAATTAAGACATCTCCAGGCTTCTTTCCAGCCCAAGGGAAAAAGAAGACATATTTAGTGAATTTAATAATAAGTTTTTTTATTTAATTCAATGTATGAAAATACCTTTTGTTTTAATACTTAGAGTTCTATGATTAAAATATAACAAAGCGTATAATACACAAAACAAATTGTGATACAAATCAGCAATCAATGAATTCAAAATAAAAAAAATTTTAAAAAAGAGATAAACATGAAAGACAAATAAAAAAAATAAAATAACTGATTGTCTGTTAAATATGACTTCAGAGATACAAAGAGATATAAAACAAAGGTCCTGACTTCTTAGAATATGTAATCTAGTTGGACAGATAAACAAAAGAAAAACAAAAACAAAAGGAAAAACAAGCATTTTGTAATCATTCATAAAATGAAAAGATTGATCTAGATTGCTTCCAACTATGCTGTTTTAAAATTCTATAATAGATACAAAGTGAATTCTTAATAAAGATAACATGTTCATATCAGTATACACTGTGTAAACAGCTAAAGACAGATCAGTATGTAGTGGATGGTTGGATGAAATTTCATAATGGAGGTACAATGTTAGAGAGTTATTCAAGGAATTATTCTTCAAGAAACATTAATACTATGAAATAATTACTTCCCAAAACAAATCTTCAAAATAAGCAAGACTGTAAGTTCACTATTATTCAGTGTTAATATTGAAGAATTATCCTATTCTACATATTTCTACCATACTTTACTTACTATAAAATGAAACGGCTAAGGGAGCACCCTATTGTACTAGTCTATACTTATAGCCAATTTTTATGACTAAAAATGGCTAACAATCCTTCCAGTAAGATGAGTATTGTAGGGGGAAGAACTGTATTGAAGTGGATTATGAAGCCAACTAGTCAAGACAACAAGCATTTACTAAGAACCTATTATGTGTCAGATACTGAGCTAAATACTGGGGATGTATAGAAAAGTAAAAGATAGTCAATACTTTCAAGTAGTTCACAATTTAATAGGGACATAATTCTTAAGGAAGTTGAAATTTTAACTGGGATTTGAAGGGGGCCAGACAAGCCAGGAGGCAGAGATGAGGAAGGAGACCCTTCCAGGGATGAAGATGACAGCCAATGAAAAGTGGAACGTAAAAATATAAAGTAGAAAGAGAAAAAGAAAGACAAAATATAGGAATCATTTATTATTATTATTAATTACTAAATATTAAATATTAAAAATATTTAGCCCAAAATAAGTCAATTCATCAAGTCATCATAGGTCATTACCATCATAACATAAATTCAGTGATATTTCACATAACTATATGAGAAGAATGGATGTTCAAGGAACAAACCAGAGTGGATAAGGAGAGAAGGAAGCAGAAGGCATACCAAACCTTTCTAACATTACTAATTCCTAATTTTGCCTTGACTTGTCCCCAAAAGCAATAGAATAACATCATTTTCAACCACTAAGACATTTTTTTTCCTTCTATACACAAAATACCACCTAAAAGATACATATCAAACATCGAATAGAAAAGTACTAAATGGTCAAGTCTAGGCCCTATTTAATACTTGCCTTCCAAAAAGGAAAACTTCTGGGGATGCAACATTATCATATCAGGACAACACAAAAATAGTTGATAATTCCACATAATTTGAGAGAGGGAGTACATGTTCAAACTCAAAAGAAAATTGTTTTCTAAAGGTAGTGCTCCCTTGACATCATGTGAACATTTGCAAAGACAATCATTTGGAAAAAAAGATTCTGTTCCTTTATCAAAGTATCACAAAATCTTTAAAACAGACAGTACCTCAAAAAGCATCTCCAAATTGTAATAAGAATTCCCTCTGGAATATCACTGAAAAATGATCATCCTGTTTCCATTTGAAGCCTTTTAAGTGAGAACTTAACAAGGCATTCTACTTTTGGACAGTTCTAATGATTATGAAATTTCTTCTTATAAGTCAAAATCTCTTTCTCTTACAACCAAAGTTATCCTGGGGTCAAACAAAAGTAGTCTAGTCTAGCTGTCAACATGCTTGAAAACAGCTATCATGGCTACCATTTTAGTCTTATCTTCATCTGACTACCCATTTCTAGTTCCTTCACCCAATCTTCTGTGTCCTGGCTCTATTCTTTTGTCACTATTTCAATTATCTTCCTCAGGATATGCTCCAGGCTTATCAATGTCCTAACTAAAATATGATTCCTAGAACAGGATGCAATCTGACCAGGGCAAAGGTACAAAAATACTGTTACTTTCTTCATCATCACACTATTTATGCTTGCCAATGTAGATTAAGATAGCATTGACTATTTGGGCTGTTATTATGTTATACTTCACATATTATATTACACTAAAATATTTATATCTTTCTTCTTAACAAAGGAAAGGTTGTCCAGCTACCCCTGTCAAATCCTGTGCTTCGCAAGCAGTTTTTGAAAGTATATAACTTTACGTTTATCACTAATTTTATTTTACTTAATGTGACCTATCATTCTAATATGCTGAATCATTTTGCATTCCATGGGAAGAATTCTGCCTTTGCAATGAGAATGTCTTGGGTCAAGTCCCATTTCTAACACTTTGTATGACTGTAGACAAGTCACAGTCTCCCTGGGGCTCAATTTTCTTTTCTAGAAGATTAAGTATTTATATTGGATATCCTCTAAAGATGCTTTCCACTCTAGTTCTATTATCCCATGGTCTAAATGTTAATTCTCTCTTAAGTTTCCTGTCTTTCTCAAATTTGACAACCATTACCATTTAGGCCTTTATCCAAGTCATTAATAAGAATGTTGACTATCAGAGAGTCAAGGATATATCCCCCGACAAAGCTTCTTAAGCTTTTTCTACTCATTACTCCTTTTCACCCTAGGAATTTTTATACAATACAGGTATATAGTATATAAAACAGATATACAAATCAAACGTATTGATAATAAATCATAACTTCATGATTTTCACATTCAATTATGTGATCCCATATGGGGTTATGACTCATAGTTTAAGAAGTTTTTCCCCAGGGCACCCAATTAAAAGATTTACTCTAGGCTGACATTATCATTGATTGGTTTTGGTCACTCAAATAGTTCCAAAATCATCCAACTATACCATCATCTTAACTCACATCTCCAGCTTATGAAAAATTTCAGTATATTCAAAATCCAGTTAAAAGCTTTACTAAAACCTTGATATGTTATGTCCACACAATTCTCCTTGTCTATCTCTCAAATTTTTGTGACTTTTATTTAGTCAATTAGTTGTATCCAACACTTTGGGACCTTTTAGGGATTTTCTGGGCAAATATACTGGAGTGGTTTACTATTTTCATCTATAAGTCATTTTACAGATGAGGAAACTGAGGAAAACAAGGTTAAATAACTTCCCCAGGGTCATATGATGTCTAAGGACAGATTTGAACTCAGCTCTTCCTGATTCCAGGTCTAAAACTCTGACCACTTTACTATCTAATTGACTTCTCTTAAATGAATCTGACAGGAAAAAAAAAAGATCAGTTTGATATATCCTCATTTGATGAAGTCATGCTAACTTTTTGTTATCACTCCCAATAATAATGTTCTAGAATATTTTGAGGAATAAAAGTCAAACTCATTGGGAAATAATTTGCAGAGTCCACTATCTGCACTTTTTAAAATTGGGCTATTAAATTCTTTTCCAAGTAATAAATTTTTTATTTTCCATAAGTAATCCAAGGCTTCCATATAATTCTAAAATTATTCTTTTCCCAATAGAACTTTACTTTTCTAATATCACTTTATGATATATAATAGAACATTAATCTCAAATGCCAACTACACAACCCCAAGTCACTTTTAACATGAAGGTAAGCCAAATATTTACTGTCCTATGACAATATAAATTATGTAAATACAGGTTTTTTTTTAAAGGACTCTTCTACACTCCCAGAATACATCTGTTTTACTCATGTGAAATTCAATTAAACAGATTAAGAGTTATCACAAGTTTAAAGTTGTAAGAGCAAGATTACAAAACCTAAAGAAAAATATTCAAGGAGCCTACCTTCTACTAGAGAAAGAAGTAGAGAGGTGGTGTTAGTGATGAGTTTTGGTGATGTGTACAAAAAAAAATACAAAACAATTAAGAGAGATCACCCACAATTTGGGGTAGTTGGGAAGGCTTCTAGTAGGAAATGGTACCTCATTTATGCCTTGAAGAAAGAAAATTATTCTGAGAGTTTGTGATGAGGAGGAAATATTATGGAGGAGAGGGGGAATGAATAAAGAACATGAAGGAGAAGAAGGCAGAACTAATAAAGATTTTTTTATGCTTCATGTACTTTGTTATGTTATGACTAGAAAATGACATAAAATTGGTATTTTATGCTTTCAAGTATAATAATAAATATAGTGTAAAGTGACTGTGAATAGTTGTAATTTATACATAACCTTAAAATTTGCAAAAAGCTTCATATATATATTAGCTCATTTGATCATCACAATAAACCTAGAAAGTAGACACTATGATCCCAATTTTACAGATGAAAAAACTGAGGTCTGAGTATATTTATCAAGTTCTCTCATGATTACACAGCTAGCTAAGTAGAACAAGAGAAGGTTGGGTTCACATACCTGATCCCCCTTTCCATTACTGAACATTGCAGTGCCTTTATTATTGATGGACCACACATTGCTTTAAGACAAATATAATTATTTACATGAAATTTCTTAGCAGAGTTGGGAGACCAAATTCTAAATATTTTGAAATGATAGCCAAAATGCTCATAATGAAGCTTAACAAAAAAAAAAAAAACAAAAAACAAAAACAAAACTTCTTAAGGTTGAGGGGGAGGGAGATCAGCTAAGTCTTTTAGGCTGGCTTCAATTATGTCCACTTGTTCATACTTGCTAAGTATGTAAACACTGAGCAATTCAAAATGTACAATTTTGACTGTTTTTGAATTTTATAGCCCTAACAGTTGTTTGTTTCACAAAAACTTGAAAAATAAAGCAATTTTTTTTTCCTCAGGAGAAGATATTTTTAAGTTTCTCTGCCTGAAGGTAGAAAAGCTACAAAAGAAAGGTTTCTGGGAAAACTAAAGATAATAAAGAAAAAGAAAAAAATTTGGAAGTCATAAAATAGCTTCTCTAACTTATTTTTGAAGGTCAAGAGTTAGACATAATATGCTGCGCTTCCAAATAATTATTTAAATATCAAAAGCTAAAGGCTCTTTCTAAATTTTTTTTCATTTTCCCAACCAAATTCAACATACTCTCAGTACTTAAAACTGGTCAACAAAATTCTAAATTAAATTAAAGAAAAAACTGAATAGAATATTTGAGAAATGCAATTTTGTTAAGTTCAATTACTTCCTAACACATTCTCAGAGATTCTACCAAATTCCTTTAATGAGCTCATTTGTAATTAGAAGTAACTCTTTTCATGCAACTGATGGCTCAATGTCCTTAAAATATGCTTCAAGTTAAACTTTTTCAATTGCTTTCTTTTATTTTAACTTAGGAAATAAACTCTCCCTATATAGAGAATGTAGATATAACCTTATAGCTATCACTTTGGATAGTCACATTTTGAACTAGGAGTCCGAATTGAAAAGGCTTTTACAATCTGTATACTGTAAAACTTTGCAGACAAGCAACTCTTGTCCCAAGGTTCACATGGAACAAAGAATCTTCTATGATTACGCTCCCATAACAAAGTGCTACTTCCTAATTAAACCTACACAGAATACAAAGCATAAATTCAAACTGCAGCTTTGTTTTCAATAGTACTGGAAATAATTACAATTTTACAGAAAATACTTTATCTTCTAAAATACCAGTACTAACTGATTCACACCTCTAACTATAGGCAATAAAGTTCTGAGCCAGATTTAACATTTTAGAAAGTTGAGACAAAACACTGATTCAATTTTCAGTTTGGACATATATTGGACAGCACCCAATTCTTCTAACTATAACAAAAGCACCAAGAAAAGCTATGGGTGAGCCTTATAAGAAAGTATCCAGTTTGGAGACAACCTTGATAACAACAACAAAAAAAATGAAGATGAGGAATTAAATGAGGGAATATGTACAACATTATATCAGTAACAGATAAGAACTATTTGTCATCTCTATAAAAAATCACAAATGGCAGGCAGAAGAGAATAATATGAGATCATAAGTTCTGGATGTGAGTAAGCCAAGAAATACTCATTTTCTAGGGAATGCTCAAAATAAACCCATCTGTTAAGTGGTGATTGGTAGAAACCAATTAAAAACTGATAGCTAGTTATGTTATTCAAGCAATAACATACATATGAGGAGATTGGAACATTTTTAAAAGAGAGAAAGAATATAAAACCCTACACCCATCCATCAGTAACAGGTGATAGTTCTTTGTCAAAATCTGTGGAAATTTTGATAATACTTCTCTAAAGATCATGTTTAACATTTCTTTCAATAGGTCTTAGAATCCAAAGAGGTGCCTGGGATAGTTCACAGGTCATGTACTCTCTCCACCCTTATTCAAAGAGTAAGGGAGGGAAGGAGAAAGAGAGAGAAAGACAGGAAGAGAGAAAGAGAGAGACAGGCAGAGACAGGCAGAGACAGACAGAGATAGAAACATAGAAAGAAAGAAAGAGACAGACAGACAGAGAGAGAGATGATTAGAAAAAAGAGTAAAAGGGAGCAGGGAATAAAAAAATAAGAAATGAGTATGAAAAATATCCTCTCATTCTGAGACAAAGGAGGCCAGCTGGCCATACTATATTAGAGGGAAAGCCCAGTGGGGGGAAGGGAAGGGGTGGAGATATGGAATGACAATGGACATTTCTTAAAATGCAAAAAAAGGGTTGAAATCATTTATTAAATAGTAAATATGACTGTTGGGTGGAAGTGGGGTAGACGACCAAGAAAATAAATACAATAGCCAGTCAATTAACTATAATTCTACTCTATTCCTTCAAGCTTATCCCAATTTAGGAATATAAAATTCCTAGAGAAAACTTGTCTCTATTGTTAAATGTCTGAGAAGTCTAGCTTGATTTTCTGACACATTCAACCTTGCCTCCACAGGCTCATAGACTTATTGATAAAAAACCTTTCAGATCATTTAGTTAATCTTCTAATTTTAAAAGACAAAGAAATTGAGATTCAGAAAGATAGTATTCATTTAATACAGTAGCAATTGTTAGAGGTAGAATTTAAATCCCAAGCTTTCTACTCCTGATTCAATGTTCTTACCAATGTATTGCACTGCTTTCCCATGTTACAGTCTCTCGTTCCATTCTCCTATTTACAATTCATCTCTGAGGTAATTAAATTAAGTTTGTATTACATACCATCTTCAAGAGCTATTGCCGTGATAGAAGTATTTTAGGGAATAAATTTAAGATACCCAGAAGAAGTACTATAAATAAATGAAAGAAATTTCCTAAAAGTCCAAGACAATATAAACTCTCTCTCAGCAGTGTTCATTTAAATTATCACCAGTAGCCATCAAGGTTAAGAATCAGGGTTTGTAACTCCAGGAAAAAAAAAATTCTGATACATCCACAATGTTATTTTGTCTCTAGACCACCCACAATGCTATTTTCCTCTTTCTTCAAAATGACCCATAAATAATTAAGTCACAGCCTCAGTTCTTAAAAGTACATAACTTCCAGTTAACACCCAATGTATTGAATAAATATTTATGCAATTTCATAAGCCAAATAGTCAGAATCAGTTCGGAACAGTCTGTGATTTGTTGTTTGTCCTACCAAACCACCTCTTGAAGAAGAAAAAAAAAGAAAAAAATATATATATATACACACCATAGCTCTTTCTTCAAATATTCCTGACATCAGAAATAACCAAAGGACAGAATTGTCCCTAAACTTTATATAAACCATAATTGATCATCTGTAGACAATCAGATAATCAGTCATTATTAGTGTTATTAGTGTCACTGTCTGTTAATTACAAATAACACAAAATATGCAAAAACATGAGTTTTAAACCAGAATTAAACTGGTTTATCTAAACACTGAATTAAAATGAAATTGCTGCCAACCAAGTTCTGACTACACAATATAGTAAGCATTTAAATGTCCACCTGTATACAATGCACTGTCCTAGGTGCTGAAAGTTTAAAATGATGATAGTTCTTATCCTTAAAGAGATTATACTCTAATAAGGAATGGAGATGTCAGAGAAGACAAAATATGTCACGAGAAGCATTCAAATTGTAAAAGATAATACTATGTGAGCCAAGAAGAAGCTAAGCATAATGGCTAAAATGATGTTAGACCTAGAGTCATAGAAGACCAAATTCAAATCCTACGTCAGCATTCTAGATCTATGATTCTACCGTTATTGAGAAGGAAGGAGAAATGTCAAGAGTGGTTATATATATATATATATAAATGTTTACTTTTTAAATTTTTAATTAAACTATTTTTTGTTATTTCTGACAAGTCTAAAAATCAGATTTTTTTTCTGGATTTCTCAGACTAAGTCAAAATCTAAAAGAAAAAAATTCTCTCTTACAAATGACCAAAGCAATGAAAATTTTAATATCTAAAGAAATTGTTTTCAAATATAAAAATGACTTAAAACTTATTAGGAGAAATTATATTTAAAATACTTAATTGTTTACCTAGACCAATTTAGATAATATCAAATTACTGAAGGATGAAACTTATTATACTACTTCATTTACCCCTTAGAAAAATAAAATAAATGAGAGCGTCATGGAAAAGAAAATTCTGTTGGAGAAGCATTCTTTCAGGCCCTCTGTGTGAGATAAGAATAAAGCTCAGGGCAAAGAAGGATAAATTTTCTCTCCTTCTAAAAAGGGTTTGAAAATACTGAGCTCAGAGATTTATTATTAAGAATAAGTGATATTTTGAGTACATAATTCTCTGAGAATCCAAATTTGTGAACAGATCCTTGTAGTTTAAACACTTTGTTACATTATTCAAAGTAATTATTAGAGATCAAAGGAATTTCATTCATGGACATATACAACAGACTATTATTTGTCTTCTACTTAAGTCTCTATGCATGTATAAGCCACTCTTTATTCAAAGAATCCCAAACATTCTTCATTAAAATCATTATAGTTTTCAAAGGTACTTTTTTTTTGTTTTTGATAAAGATTCTCATTTTAATCCCATGGGGAGGTTTTAACTCTTAGAAGAACCATTTTGGTTTGTTCAATGGATTTAAATGTATTTAAAGATATGATATTTTGAGTAACTGTTTTAAAATACATAAAATCTGTGGGTCCAGATGGTTAAGGTGGATGGGTATTCCAATTCTTTTTCTAAAAAAATTAAATTAGTTTGAGAATGCCATCTGTAGCTCCTTTTACTCTCACTTCCCATCTGATTCCATCTTTTTTTTTCTTTCCCACTTAAAATTCTGTGATTTGATTATGTGGCCAGAGGACCTAATGTTAAATCCCAGCTCTGCCACTACTGTGACTTTTAGACAAGCCACTTAATCTCTATGTGGCTTGGTTTTCTCACTTATAAAGTAATGGGAGTTGAATTAGATTATCTAAGGTTCCTTACTTCTCAATTTGCTACTCTCTATAGTCTATAACTTTGGGGATAAAATAGGATAAAGGCATGAGATTCTGATGGTCTTTGACATGGTCTCTATCCTGGTGTGACATGGTCTCTATCCTTGTATGACTAATATTCTAGTAATGAATTCTAACACAAACATAACTATTTTAAAATTATAGTCATAATTTCATTACGAAGACATAGTATTATGTGAGATACAGTAAAGAACAGGAAAGCTAGGACTACATCATTATCATCATTATTGATCACCATTGATATATACTTTAAAGTTTGCAAAGATCTGTATAAAGATCTCACTTAATCTTCCCAATCCTGGAATGTAGGTCCTACTATTACTTCACTTTATAGATGAAGAAAGCGGGGCAGATATAGTGTAAGTGATTTGCTCTGTATCCAACACTAGTAAAGCTATAAAGTGAGATTTGAGCTTGGTTGTTCCTGACTCCAGGTCCAACACTCTACCCACTGTGTGCTTAGCACAAGAAATATTAGGGATGCTTTCATATAGGATATAGATTCTGAGTTGGATTTTAAAAGTTAGATGGAATAGGTGAAGAAACCTAAGGGATGGTATGAACAAAGACAAAGAAGTGGAAAAATATATAACATAAGGTGTTATATGACTACTGCTATAGAAGCAAAATTTATAACTAAAAGATATTTTATGGATTATCTAGTTCAGCAATGTCAAACTTGTGGATCAACTCCCTGATGAATTCAAAGCCAGATTAAAATGTAACTGGAAAATGTTTAACAAAATTAAAATACAATATAATATGGATAATGTTGATTTGTGGTTTTCTAAATCAATAGGAAAGATTCTTAGGTTTAACATTACTGAGTCTAACCCCTCATATTACAGATAAACAAACTGAGGCAAAGAATTCTTTGCCAAAGATTAAGTGGCTTGTCCAAAGTTACAAAGATAAAAAGTTGTAAAGGACCAAGTATACTTGAAAGAAGTATTCTTACAAGGTATTAAAACTCAGTGGAATTGATGAGATAGATAATGGTTCTCTAGTGATATAATGATATTCTTACAACAAGGTGTTAACTTAGTAGAACTGATGAGATAATGGTTTTCTAGTGATATAATGATGTAACCACTCTGATTGGCATATAGACAATATACTTTAATGATATAATTTTATTTAAACTGGGGACAAAGTCAGAGTCAGAGGGAGAATGGTTGAGACTGGCAGACTGGCAGACTGCTGGAGGAGACTGGGTCAGACTGAGATTGAGTCTGACTATGACAGAAAGCTAGCCCAAATATTACAAATAGTAACAGAATCGAAATTTGAACCAAAGTCTCTTTAACCCAACACTTTTAAACAAATGGTTCTTCTAAGAATCTCAAAGCATACAATCTTTATTCTTCTCAAAAAAAGTTATATGAAAATGTGGAAAAATAAGAGGTTGGAAACTGTGATTATTTTTACATATTAGGTGGGTACTGGCAAAGCAATGGTATTAGAATATAAAAATAAGACAAAGCAAATAGTTTTCCTTCAAAGACAATAGAAAAAAAGAGAGATCTGAGAAAGAGGTATACTCTAATATCTTTTGTTTTACTTACCTGTCTTAAGTCTAAAGTGATTGTCACCCAGTGGAATTCTCTCCCATTCTGAATACTTGGACTCTGCCACCAATTATTAGTACCATCTATGGCATTTGAGATTGGGTGACGTTCTGTTTTTAAAAAAATAAAGCATTCATGAGGTTATTCAATTCTTCATAAAAATTTCTCTAACAATGACAACTTTTTAAAAATGGTAGTCTACATTCTGGAGAATAATTTGGAACTATTCCCAAAGAGTTATCACTGTGAATATTTAATGCAGCAGTATTTCTATTGGACTTATATTCCTAAGAGATACTAAAGGAAGGAAAGGGACCCACAGGTACAAAAATGTTTATGGCAATTCTTTTTTGTAGTGGCAAGAAACTGGAAACTGAGTGGATGCCCATCAATTGGAGAATGGCTGAATAAACTATGGTATATGAATGTTATGGAATATTATTGTTCTGTAAGAAACGATTAGCAAGATAATTTCAGAGAGGCCTGAACTGATGCTAAGTGAAGTGAGCAGAACCAGGAGATCATGGTATATGTCAACAAGAAGACTATACGATGATCAATTCTGATGGACGGCTCTCTTCAATAATGAAATGATTCAGACTACTTCCAATGATCTTCTAAAGAAAAGAGCCATCTACACCCAGAGGGAGGAGTGTAGGAACTGAGTGTGGTTCACAACATAGCATTTTCACTCTTTTTGTTGTTGTTTGCTTGTATTGTATTTTCTTTCCCATTTTTTTTCCTGTTTGATTTCATTTTTCTCATGCAGCAAGATAATTGTATAAATATGTATGCATATATTGGATTTAATAAATATTTCTACCATTTTCACATATATTGGTTTACTTGTCATTTAGGGAGGAAGGAAATTGGAACACAAGGTTTTGCAAGGGTTAATGTTGAATAATAATGTTCTAAGAATAAAAAACTTTAATAAAAAATGGTGCTCTAAAGTGAACAACACAGTACTGGTAAAAATTAGCATTAGAGAAAGTGAAAACAATAATTAAGTTAGCAATTCAATATGTAAAAATAAACATCAGAAGATTTCATATTGATTAGAAGTCACACACTTGCCTTTTGGACTAGCACTGTTATTGTCACAAATTCTGCACTGTGCATTTTTGATTGGTCGTCCTGGCACATGTTCTACAAGTTTGCAGAACATCTCTGGGCCCTTCTCACCACAGGTAGCATTGGTATTGATGTGAGCATTGCTGGCAAGATTCAAGATGGCAGGAAATAAACCTGAAAGTCAAAAGGGATGTGATTACTAAGATATGGCATTTGAAACCAACAGGACAAGATTGTCTCTTTTCTCTTTCTGGATCAATCAAAATTACATTTTATCTGTTTCAGATGACCCAAAGTATATCTCCACTTTTAAAATTCAAATAGCATAATCTTTAACAAAATATTTGTTCTGTGTTCATGTTTCCCCTAATACAAATTTTTCTCATCATGAACTATGGATGAACCTTCTCTCCCTCTTCCTCTCTCTGTGAATCTGTCTCTCTCTTTCTCTGACTCTGTCTCTGTTTCTCTCTGTGTCTCTCTTTCTCTCTTTTCCCCTCATTCTCTCAATATATGATTCCTGAATAGAACTAGATTTAGAGTAAAAAAAAATTCAGAATAAAATAATCAGGATGCAAAATATTATTAAACTCAATGTTAAACATTTGTTTTCTATAGCTCCTTTGTTAAAATTTGAATTTTATCATTAATCAGCTCTGAATAATATAATCTGACTCTGGAAAACAAAGTTCAATCTTCTCTACTATTTAGAGAATAGTAACTCCTGTTTTTTTTTTGTTGTTGTTGTTTATTTTTAGTAAAACAGAATGGTACTTGGAAGATGACATTCAGATCTAAAAACCAATTGAGCATATGATAAAGAGATTTTCCATCTGAATATGGTTGAAAGGTACTTTTAATTTAGTTGCTTAGTTTTCCTTTGATTAGAAATAAATCCCTGCAAAAGATCTAGGAAAGAATGGATAGTATTATATTTTACAGAGAAGAAACTGGGGAGGAAAAAGATCTAACATTTAAACCATACCAATTATTTTAAATGTTTCTAATAAAACAAAATTTACAACATTAAAACAACAAATTCAATAACAAAAGGAATTAAACTTCTTGATTTTTAAAATTTTAAATATATAAAATTTATTATATTTTTATTATCACGTAATTATATAATATTATTAATTAATCATTTAGCATTTTCAAGCTCACAAAATTCTTACTTGAAAAATTTCCCATTAAACTAGCTAAGATTCTACTATAACATATTGGATCACATCTTATTATATAACATCACATAACACAACATCATAAACTGATATACATTTCTCTAGTTTACATGCGTAGGAAATTCAGTTATTCATTCAACAAGCATTTATTTATTAAAAGGTCTACACAAATCCTTTTTTAAAACAAATCTTTTATTAATTATATACTTTAAATCAAAATAAGAAAAGGAAAAGATTTCCAAATACACAGCAGTCAACATAAAACCCCAAATTTCCATTACAGACTGTTTAAAAAAAAAAACCAAAACTATGTAATAAATACTACTTATTGTTTTCAAAGTTACCCAGCTTTTGTGCTTCCTTTTAAGTTTTTCTTTGTTCTCTGCTAGTGCACTTTTTTCTTCCTCCTCTCTTCCTACCCTAGAGGCTACCAAAATCTTTAAAGAAAAAAAAAAGTGTTTTTTTTTTCTAGTTCTAAAAGTCTAAAAAATGCTTTCCTCAAACAAGGAAATTTATATAAGATTTATTATCTTGACTTTATAGATAAGGAAGCTATCAGTGGCTTTCTTAAGATCACATCAGAATTAAACAGCAGAGGCAGGATGGAATTAAGTTTCTTGAATGACAATATCTATTGCTGTTTACGTTCCATTCAAAACATGTTAAGATACCCACAGTATAGCAAATGCTTACTAAACACTGATTGAATTGAATTCAATTTATTGAATGATCTATAACTTAGTACTATACTCTGAAATCTTGGTTAGTTTTTTCTTCCAAAACATGAATCAAAGATCAGTTCTACTGCATCATATGTGACTTATGATTACCAATTTTCACTGCACCTTAGTTAAAATCCTGGACTTGCTTGTCATTTATTGCCTGTGTAATATACAAACTCTTTGTGACCCAGTTTCCCCAACTGTAAAGTCAGATTAAGGTCCCTTCCAGCTCTATGAATCTATAAAACGTGAAAGCTCAAAATGATCTAAAATTGTTGAGAAGATTGAACTAAGGCTTGGTATGTACAGAAGTGCTCAATTTGGAGCCAGGAATACTTGCTTTTAATGTCTCCCTGAAACATTTACTAGCTGTATGGTCATTTAACTGCAAGTTATTTAATTTCTCTAAGATTCAGAAAACAAGAGGCCATAGAATGGGTTGTAATCTATATTTATGAAAAGAATTTCCACACCAACTAAATCACAGGTTCATGATCATTTCCCAACTGTATGATTTTAATTTAGTTCCACTACACAAGAATTTTCAAATCAAATTTCTTTAAAAAGATATTTTTATTTTAAAATGAAGAATAACAATTTAGTAAATGTGATTTTTGAAGTCATATAAATCATTGAATGGTCTAATAACAATTCCCTAAAACTTGATTATTTTAAATGTTATTCTTCACCATATTCTTCTTAGTATTACGAACTTTTTTGAAGATTCTTATCCTGTGACCTAATAAAACCACAAAAGCATAGCCTCTGTGATTATTAATTATTTCATTTGTCAGTGAGGTGTACAGCCTACTAAATTGCACCAACCTGCCTGACAATTTTCTACCAATTTTGTTTTATAAAAGCAAAAAGATTACCCTAGGTAGTTTACAATTTTGAGATTTAACTTGCTAACATAGATTTCTATAAAACATTTACATTTATAGCATGATCAATTATGTTTTACTATGAGATTATTTAAGTTTGGAATAATAATATTAATAATAATGCCTAGCATTTAAAGAACACTTTAAGATTTGCAAAGTGCTTTACAAATATATTTCATTTAATCCTTAAAACAATCCAGGGAGGTCAATGCCTTTGTTATCTCCATTACACAGATAAGAAAATTGAGGCAGAGGTGAAGTATCTTAGGCTGGGTCCAAAAGCTGCTCAGTATCTGAGGATGGATTTCACTTAACCATTAATATAATGATTGCTACATACTTCCTACTGGAACTGTTTTAAATCTAAGATTGAGGTCTTAGTGTCATTTTAAAAGTTTTAATGGCAACATTTTCTAAAAAGTTAAAATGTACTTTATTTTGAGTATAGCAATATAGACCTTAAAATATGTAGTTTGGGGATTAGGGTTCTAGGAGCATGAAATTAGGGATGAAAACCACTGTGGTATTCAGTAGTAACAAGGCTAAGTAATAAACAATCCCCTAAGGCAGAAGGGAAACCAAGCAATTTGAGTAATTGAATTCATTTTGAATTACTGTATCAACAAAAAAGAACTTTACTGATTAACTTGCGAATGTTCCCAGTTTACTTTATTCTCGAACTTCAGAGAACTGTCACTTAGAAAAATCCTGGGCAGGCTAAAAATACATATTCTCACAGAGACCAAGTAGTCTGTTCCAAAATTCTGAGGGAGTTTAAAAGGTTTATTTACAGGTATTGTCTATTAATTTCCAAATTCCTTCAGAATATAGGAATGACACATTTGTTGTTGTTGCGATATCCAACTGCTTGTGACCCAATTATGGGATTTTCTTGGCAAAATGATTTGCCATTTCTTTCTCTAATGGATTAAGATAAATAGAGGTTAAATGTCTTGCCCAGGGTCAGTCAGAGTGCTAGTCAGTGTCTGAGGTTATATTTAAACTCAACTTTTCTTGATTCCAGACACAGTATTCTATTTACTGAGCCATACATTTACTCTCTAAAGGAAGTAGTTTAGTCATGATCATCTATATATCAGATTTCTCATGGAATCCAAAACCCGAGAGGCCATATAATCCAAATCCTTCATTTTATAGATGAAGAAACTGAAGGTCTCAGAGGCTTACTGATTTACTCAGTTACTGCCCAAAGTAATAAATGACAGAAAACTAGATTTAGACCTGCATTCTCCAATACCAAACTCAATGTTCTTTGCTTTCCTCAATATAATTTTCATAATATGCTAAACCTGCTTAAAGAAGTTTTAAATAAATACAGTAAATGGATTCAACAAATATTTATGGAGTTTATACTATGTGCTAGTACTAGGAGGATTAGGGAGTGATTCTTAACTTTTTTTGTAATGAAACATAGTCTGGTGAACCTTAGGGAATCCTCGGAATGATCTTTTGTAAAATGCTTAGAATAAAATACACAGGACTGTAAAAGAAACTATTAAAATATTGTTATATGTAATTATTATATATTAAGATATAGTTTAACATCATTTTGTTAAAGTTCATGTATCCCAGTTTCAAAGCCACTGCAGTGAGAATACAAAAACAAACAAAAAAAAAATGGAAGAAGAAAGTTTTCTGATGTGAAAGAGTTAATGTTTTCCTAGAGAATACAACTTGTATACAAATTAATAAATGCAAGATAACTTGAAGAGGGAGAGGACAGAAAAGGAGAATAAGAAAATGTTTCTTAGGTGCAGCTAGATAGGCAGCGAATACAGCACAGGTCCTGGAGTCAAGAGAATCTGAGTTCAAATGTGGCCTCAGACACTTAACACTTAGTAGCTGAGTGACCCTGGACAAGGCACTTGACTTCTTGTAGCAGAGTCTGGGGTTGATCTTAAAGAAAGCTAAGATTCTAAGAGGCAGAGATGAGAAAAGCATACATTTCCAGCATAAGGAGCAAACTGGAGAGCAGCAACACATTTTAATTTAATTTAGTTTAATTAACTTACAAGATTTTCTGGGATTTTTTTCCTAATAAAAGTGAATTCTGAGATTAAATAATAATTTTAAATGGTTAAAAATAAGTCATTCTTATATCATGTTTAATATAGTTTTCAGTAAATGTCATATATCCTTCATTGTGTCTAATCCAGTCCTTGAAATTACCATCACATTAAGATGATGAAGAGGAGTTTGAAAAGAAGTACTGAATAATTTTAAAAGAGGTGGCAAAACAAGCTCTCAGTGTTGCATAGTAATTTCAAAGAGTATTAAAATATTTCACTAGAAGGCAACTGTCTATGAGAATCACGTAGGAGGAAAGGGAAGAAACAAAGAGGAGGAGGAGAGGCAGATGGAAACCTTATCAGGGACAAAAGTTTGAATTTACAAGAAATATCAAAGGGCTGAGAGAGATATGGGAATCAGTTGCACAGACATAACTACATTATTAGATAAAAATGCATTTTTCATCATGCAGCTATATATTTAACACATGAGATATTTAGAATGTATGTCAGAATTCCTTAGTCTGTCTTCTAATCTGTGATTTACTCTTCTGCTCAAGAATTACCTTGGGACAGCTTCTCTATCATGGTATTTAACCTTGCAAGTTGGTAGAATGGCAAGTTGCCAGGGTTACCAACCTGATCGAGCATGAAATAAATTCTTTCTCATTCAGCAATAATTTCTTTCATACTCTGAGTAAGTCAGCATTTTCAGATTCACTTTTAGAACCCTATTATCTCCGCTTCTGAAAATATCTTTAACATCATCTAAACAAATTAGCACCAGGCAGATGGTAAACAATAATGCTATATGTTACTGCCAAGTTTGGGCTAAAAGACATTTAAGAAACCCCAAAACTAGTGAAAACTTCCTGAAATTGATTTTTTTCCACCGAAAAACTTCTCTTACACTTACAAATACGCAAAGTGTTGCCTGAGCCATAGTAATTTTAAAAATTATAATTTCCTTTATTAGCTACTATTGAATCACATTTGTCAGGGAAATCTAGTAAGTCTATCATCCCAGGCATTTTTGCTTATGACAGAAAAATTGCTTTGGAAGTGTTTTTTTATTTATTTTCCAAACAAAGTTTTTGAGATCTTACTTTTAAAATTTTATACTTGCCTATTCACATTGGGCATAAAAATCTCTGCTTTGTTTAATTTTGACCACATGTGTTTTCCTTTGTAACATATTGAATATAAGCATAAATGTAAAGAATTGTTTTTTTTAAATATGGAATAGTAAACTGAAATAATGTCAAAAGCTATTTTTTTGTAAAGAAGCATCTTGGAAAAATATAAAGAGAAATCAACTACAGGAAGAATTTCTTTTACAGTTATTTTTTTAACCAGAAAATGTAATTCCCTTTTGTTTATCCCATTTCTCTCCTCCTATTCCTCTCCTATTTCTCATTCATAATTTTCCAACAATAATTTACAGAATTCAGATATTATACATCATATAGCACACAATCTGCCTTTTCCACTGATTTTGCTAAACTTAAGAAGAAGCCAATTAGACATGTTTGAGAGCAAAGAATAATACTCAGGAAGGTCCCAGAACTATTTAATATTATCCCAGACAAATGCTTCAGGAATATAGATCAAAGGAATACTAAAAAAATCACTATTTATTTGTTTATTGTCCTTGCTTTAAGAATATCATAGGATAAATGGAAGATATGATCAAGTCTTTGGGGATAAATTTTCCATGAAGAAAGGAACATAAGAGAAATGTATATTCATTGTAATGTTCAACATACAAATTCCAAGTAAATATATTTTTTAAGTTATGGTATGCTTCTTTGACTTTAATAATACCTTAATTATATATAGTGCTGTAAGGTTTATAAATGACTTTATATAACTCAATCTGCAACTTCCACCCCACAAATATTATAGTTATTATCTCAACATTACAAATGAGAAAATTTAGTCTAAGAGAAACTAAATGATTTGTCCATCAGCACACAGATCATATGTGCCAGAAGGGAGTCCACAATGCCTAGTGCCTCTTGGCTCTTTCCACTGTCCCATACTGGATCAAATGTTGTATGCATTTTCACAAAACCCCAATTGTTTTTGATGAACTATTTTCTGTTCTTGTTGTTGTTGTTTTGTCTTGTTTTGAGAGGCAATTGGAGTTAAATGACTCATCCAAGTTCACATAGCTAGTGAATGTTAGGTGTCTGAGGCTATATTTGAAAACTCAGGTCCTCCTGATTCCAGAGCCACTATTTTGTCCACTGAGTCATAGCTGCTTCTAACTGTTTTTCTTTGTTTACAAGGGATGTTCACTGGGGAAGTGCGAAGTCATATCCAGAAACGACTCATGTAAAGAAGCAGAATGTTCACTACTGTGCCCTTCTAATATGTCTTTTTTGCATTGTGCTCACTGTACAGTGCCAATAGACATTTATTCTAAGAATAGTGAAAAGTGTCCTGGCTTATGAGGAGGATGAGAAAGAGGAAGAAGAGGAGAAATTGAAGTGACTTTTTGTATGTCCAGTGCTTAGCAGTATCTGGTAGGCGTTTAATAAATTACTTATTGATTGATAGTAATAATAATATCAATAAAATTTAAGTAGCACTTTAATGTTTATAAAGTGCTTTACAAATATTATCTTATAATAATAATAGCTAGCTAGCTATTGCCAATTATAAGCAGATTTGTTCTAAGGAACACTTAAAAATTTATCTTGTGAAACATACATACTATTTCTCTCTTTTATAGTATCAATTCATAATCTAGTATATATTTTCCAACCTCTCTCAGAGGAGTACTTAAGAGTTTACATCCTACTCTCTAAAAAAGAAAGCAAATAAGCCTAAAATGAATGCAATTCATAGTCATAATCAGCAGTTATTAAGCACTTACTCTGTACTGTACTAAATGCTAGGGATACAAAGAAAAGCAAAAGTCAGTTCTTGCTCTCAAAGAGATCACAGTCGTCCATATAAGTGGAAGAAAACATGCAAATTACATAAAATAATCTATATATTAGATAGATTGAAAATAATCAACAAAGGGAAAACAATGGAATTAGAGGAGATCAGGAAAGATTTCCCAGAGAAGGTAAATTTTTGGCTAGGACTTGAAAGAAGTTAGATCTGGATTGGACCAAATGGTGTCTGAGATCCTCTCCAACTTGAAAATTCTGTGATGTGGTACTCTCCTAATACTTTGAGTTCTCAGGATGAAAGGACAAAGAAGAACTAGAGTGGCATTATTCCACCCTTCGCATATACTTTACTGTTAAGTTTATCTTCCTGGATTCTCTCCATTCACCCTTCCCAATTCTTCCTGTCAACACAATGCTTAGCATTCACTTCAGCAAGATGGCAAACATTCCATACAAAGTGGGCGTTTTAGTAGGAGTAACAATCAAAGTTTTTAACTTTCTTGGTGAGCAGGGTCAGGTAAGATATAAGTGTTTAAATCTTTTCCTGTGTCTGTTCTAACTTCCAAATCCGGAATGGCAGGTTTTCTAATTGATTTAACCAAAGAAAAGACCTTAGAAGCTCTTAGACAAAACTTTTATTATATGCAACATCAACTCAAAACCCCCCAGAAAGATACATTAAAGTAATTTAATTCCTATCTTTGCATCTGGTAATAATGTATTACCATCTTCTAAGCAAATATGCTATAAAGTATAAGCCTACTTTATATGAAATAATCTAAATCTCTATGTAAAGGGAGATGAGGGGATTAAGAAGCAAGAAAGGATCAGGAGAAAACTGGATTTTAACTGAAGCTATTTGTTGGAACTAAAGTCTTCAAATTTTATTATGATTCTAAGTGTTTGTATTGAATAAGCATATTTCCACAAGTATATTAGAATTCTACAATAATATTTCAGGTTGTCCAACTTTTCACATATCCATAATAAATAAAACATAGGACCTTCCATGCTAATTCATTACTTGGCTAATAATTAGACAGTGGTTGGAACATAAAGGCAGAAATTTAACAATTAACTGGATTTTCAAATTCACAGATAACTAATGGATTGTTTTAGGTGATACATTTCATATACTATATCCCTCACCAGAACAGGAAATAAATTACTCGACTGATCCAGAATTTCATGCTCATGCCTCATTCTGATTGAAGTTAACTGTCCTAAAGCAAAAAGTGGGAAGGAGATGATTTGAAGAGACCTGGATAAGCAATTACTAGAAAAGGCATCCCTAAAAACCAGAAACTTAATGCAGTTAAGGAACTTTTGAGAAGTCAGAGATCTGCTAGATAATCTAGTTTTATCCCTTCTTTTTAGAGATGGGAAAAACAAGGGCTAGAGACTTCTCATTTAAGAGTTATTCAATGTGGCTCTCTCCAACAATGAGATGATTTAGGCCAGGTCCAACGATCTTTGATGAAGACAGCCATCTACATCTGAGAGAGAACTGTGGGAACAGAGTGTGGATCACAACATAGCATTTTCAATCTTTTTGTTGTTATTTGCTTGCATTTTGTTTTCTCTCTTATTTTTTTCCTTTTTGATCTAATTTTTTTGGGGGTGCAACATGATAATTGTAGAAATATGTACAGAAGAATTAACATATATTGGATTACTTACCACCTAGGGGAGGGGACAGGAGAAATGGGGGAAAATTTGGAACACAAGGTTTTGCACGAGTCAATGTTGAAAAAGTTTTCCATGCATGTGTTTTGAAAATAAAATTTGAAAATAAAAAGGAATTAAATTTGAAAATAATAACATAAAAATTTTAAAAAAAAAAGTGTTGTCCAAGATCATCCATCTCATTTGTGGCTATCAATATTAATTTCAACATATATTTCCTTAAAAACTAAGATAGAACTAGAAAAATTTATGTGAACTGATGCTAAGTGAAATGAGCAGAACCAAGAGAACATTGTACACAGCAGCAACAAAGTTATGTAATGATCAACTGTGAAAGACTTGGCTCTTTTAAACATTGAAGATTCAAGGCAATTCCAATAGATTTGTGATGGAAAGAGACATCTGCATTCAGAGAGAAAACTGTGTAGACTGAACACTTTTTGTTGTTTTTATATGTTTCCTTGGGGTTTTTTTTCCCATTTTGATCGATTTTTCTTGTGCAACATTATAAATGTGGAAAAAATGTTTTGAAGAATTGAATGTTTTACCTATATCAGATTGTTTACTGATTTGGGAACTTTTTGAACATAATGTTTTACAAAGGTGAATGTTGGAAACTATCTTTGCTTGTCTTTGTAAAAATAAAAAGCTATCAAATTTTTTAAAAATCAGGACTTCTAAAAAAAACCTAGGCAAGAAAATGAGAACTACTCTTGTATATACAGTCAATCCTCATTATTTACATGTTTTTCTTTTGTGACTATGGACATTTGTACAATTTTATTAGTAAACTCATTTTCACTTTGTTTTAGAAACCAAATATATTTGTGACTATGCACAGTACAGAAAAAAAAAGGCAATTGTATGCAAGTTTGCAGAGTAGCTGGCACTCTATTAGGCTTATTTACTTCTTCAATGGTCTTGTTTACCCAGACCTTCACTTTAAAGAACTCTTCGTGTATTCATTGCATATTTTCATTGTTTGTCTTTAAAATTCAAATTCTGTGTTGTAATTATGCCTCAAAAAATATAGTGTGGCTTTAAAGCTGATGCTGGGAGCTCTCCAGCCTCTGTGTTTTCTACCAACAATGGACTAAAGTCATAGTATGGTTTTTAGAGGGTGGCCAAGAAAGAGACATTTATAACCGGATAGTATACAGCACAACACTTTCACAATGCCATTTGACACAGTAGAAGGTAAGTGTCAGATTAAAACATGTTTTAGTTTAAGAATTTTATTTGCTATACAGTATTTGTTGTACTGTAGATTTTATGTATTATAAAAAGTGAATATTGTCTGAATTCATTTTTTAAAAATTGAGATGTTAGCACAAAAGGTCACAGAATTCTAGAAAATTATTATTGAAAAAAATGCTTTTGTATGTTACCAATTTTATTTTATGTACTGCATTTTAGGGATTGTTTCATGGTTATTGTTTTAAGAAAAGTGTTTATTATCAAAAATTAATGTTTCATTATAAAATATTATATGCAGAAAAGTTTGTTTTCAGCAATTTCTATGGAATAATTACTGTTTTCGTTGTTATGGAAACCTTATCCCCTGTTTTCCATAGGTTCAATGTATGGATATTTGCATTTTTTTTAAATTTCCCACTTTTTTTTTTTGAAATGTTACCCCCACAAAAGTTGAGAATTAACTGTATAAGCACATGAACTCAATACAACATATAATGGCATTTAAAAGAAAAGTAGAAATGAGTATGTTTATATAATAGGGAAAAATCAATCCCTCCCCCCCTTTGCCCAAATCTGCTATGGCTATAGGATACTTTATTGGGATTGAATTTCCACCTGAGTTCTAGTAATTCACAAGGCTCCCTATAGAACTACTATGTGTTTTGAAATGATGAAGCAATTCTCTTAAGAGTCTTGAGCTCCATGGCAAAGGACATGTTTGTGTTAAATAGGATTGATCAGAAAATGATCCATTTGATAGAGTTCAAAAAGAAAGACAACTTCCAACTTCTCTTTTCTAGTCTTTCTAAAATGTGTGATATAAGGCTCTTTCTCTATGACGTATCAAGTGAGAAGAAGGGCTTCTCCTCTCACTCCCTGGCACCTGTAGTGAACTGTTTAAACACGGGAATGAGCACATATGCTATTCAGGCAAGTCTGAACTTGGGCTTCCTGCTCTTGGCCTCTGGTTGTCTCTTTCCCTGAGTGATTATAGATGATGTCTGAGAGATAGGAATGAGCAGAAATCCTGAAAAAACTGGGATTTTTCAAAGTAGAGACAGTGGAAATATGGAAGTTCTTAGGTTCTTCATTCAGTGTGTCAAGTGCTGTGGAAGGAGTCCCTTTTAGTTAACATAACACTCCTCAGAGGAGATGTCCCCAAGCCAAAAAAAAATGAGCCCAAGCCTTGGCCTGGTGTTCCAGAAAAAGTAAAATTTGATGGAGTTTTTCAGACAATGCAGAGGTGAGGTAAAGATGATATGTCTACTCAACAATCCCACTAAGTGCTTCATGCTTTAATATTTTAAATATCAAATTCCTAGGAGAGTAAAATAGGAATTATCAGTTACTATTTCATGTTTTACTTTTCTGATAGTGTGAGCTTTTAAGTCTTCCAAGCTTATTCAGAATCTCCAAAAGGAGTATAGGAAATTACAAGGTTGAATATAGATCAGACTGTAATTTATTTTCTCCACGGAAATAAAACAAAAGATGGGAGCAGTCAGTGTTGGAAGGAGTGTGAAAAGACGAGGACACTAGTGTAACACTGATAGAGCTAAGAATTTATATAGCTACTCTGAAAATCAATTTGGAATTAATCAAAGAATATGATTCAAATTTCTGAGGATACACTGTAAACCATATAGCCCAATAAGGTCAATAACTGAAAGAAAAGTCTCATCTACACCAAAATATTTTTAGCAATACCTTTTTCCATTGTAGTAAGAAAAATATGGAAAGAATGTAAATGAGCATCAGATGGAAAATAGTTGAAGAAATCACAGGTTCATGAATGTATGTGCTCTGTGACTCTTGGCAAGTCACCTAACCTCTCAAGGCTATAAGCAACTCTCTTAGATTGTAAATTGTTTTTCTTTTAAATTTTCAATCATATTTATTTTTCCAAATATAAGTAAAGATAATTTTCAACATTCATTTTTGCAAGACTTTATTTTTCAATTTTTTTCTCCTCCCTAAAATTGTAAATTTCAAAAAAAGGTGCCCACCTGCATTGATCAAGACAATTATCTGTGAAAACAATTCATTTCACCATAGTCAGGACATACAAGAGTGCCTGTCTTATGGCAGGTGATAATTGTTTTTAATTTTGGGGGAAAAAACCACTTTATCAAATGAATAAATGATCCCAAAGCCATTTGGATAACCTCAAGTGGAAGAAAATTCTGAAGAGGAAGTAGTTATATATCATTGACACTTAAAGCAAGCATTACATTCTAAAAATAGACAGAAGACCCCTATATTTAGGTAAGTTTACCTGCACACATATCTTCTATAACAATACACAGGCATACTTTATACCTCACTTTATATGAAACCCATATACTCAAAAAAATAAGTTGATCGCAAACCAGAGATAAATTGAAAAAAAAAATCAGTGGAAAGACTGCTAGGCTTTGAGTCAAGATGACCCGAGTTCAAACATAGACTTTGGCAAACCTGCATTTGCCTCAGTTTCCTCATCTATAAAACCCTACTTCCTAGGGTTAGTATGAGGGCCAAAGGAGATAATAATTATAAAATCCTTAGCACAGTTTTTGGCTCATAAGAAACGCAATATAAATGTAAAATCATTTTTTTCTTCAAACAAATGTTTATGGTTGACCTTTCTAGTTGTATCTATCCAACCTCCATCAGACTTAATGATCTGTGGATAACTTGGGTACATCTGGAAAACTTGAACTCTGCTTTCCTGAATTCCTTTGGTAAATCAAAAATCCTATAATCCTCAATAATTAACTTGTTTTCATAATTATCAGACCTTTTTTTCTCCTAGGAATTAACCAGTATAATTTCAGTAGTTTTCAAAACAATAGCAAGATGGCAAATGCCTAAATGTTTCCAAACAAATATATGCCCATTATAGAGAACTGCAACTAGATGACCCAGTGGATAGTGTCAAGCCAAGAGTCAGGAGGATCTGAGTTCAAATTCAGCTTCAGATATTTACCAGCTATGTGACTCTAGACAATTCACTGAATCCGATGTATCTCAGTTTCCTTATCCATAAAATGAGCTGGAGAAGGAAATGGCAAACCATTCCAATACCTTTGCCAAGCAAACCCCAAATGGGGTCTCAAAGAGTAATTGACTAAACAACAATAATAACAAAAATTCAGATGAGAACCATACGAGAACCATACAAAAACCGTTAAAGGTCATTTGGCTACTTAAAGTAACTGGGGTTTTAATAAAAAAATATTCAAATAAGAACCATACACAGTCATTAGGGAATGATTTGGCTGCTCAAATGAAAAGGACATACAAATACTAACTACACATTGTGGAACCTTTTAAAATAAAAGTGATGTCCTCTAAATTTCAGTCTAGAAAATAAAAACCACACAAGAGAATGTCTCCCCTTTTCTCCACACATACATATGGTGCTTTATTATTTTAAACTCAATAATCATTGATGATTCTTAGAAAAAAAGAAAGACTTTAAAAAGATGCTTAAGATTACATTAGATAAGTTTGCACTAAAAGTTCTTTATAATAAAAACACAGACAGGGTGAAGGGGAAAGGCTAGTCTAAACTGGGGAATTTTATATTTATTAAAATTAACTTTAAAAAAAATTCCTCTGGGAAGCTGCTGAATACATGAGTGTCATTTAAAGGGAAAAAAAAGAGTTATGCAAAGATTAATGTACTATGCTAGTAACAACATTATCTTGAAATAGTTAATAACAATTCATTCAAAGTGTCCTTGACCAAGACAGAGAGCCTTTAACATTAGATAAAAACATATCAACAAGTTAAAATTTTGAAATTGCCTGGGGAGAAAATTAATTATCTGCATCTGCTTACAATTTTTGTAACTTGTTCAAGGCTTATATTTGATTAGTTTATATATACTGATTCAACAAGATAATTGGAGCTTTGTGTCCCTGAATGATTTATATGTGCTGAACATTTTTTTTAATTTTACAAATGTCTGTTAGGAGTAGGGCCATCATTTTCTTACATACAGAAATAACACATACACACACACATTTTTATCAAGTTCTCATTTCTGTTAAGTTATATGTAAGATATCATGTCTTATTAAAGTCATTAATAACTAAGATTTAACACAAGTTTTAAACTTTACAAATCTTCTGAAGGTCCTATGTAAAACAACCATCCCATTCACCTTCACATGTTTAGGTGAGAATCTGTTTATAAAAAATGAACGGGAGGAACACAGTACAGCATTAGCCTGAAGGTATAATGAGATCAATAGTTCTCAAAAAATACAACAGTTATACTGGATAGACTTCTTTGTTTCAATTTGAACAAAACTCATTAAATTTTCCACAAACTTCTCACGAATAAAGATCAGGGCCTAACAATTTGTATTTTCCTCACCAACACAAACACTTGGAGGAACATAAGCTTTTCAAATCCATTCTTTTGTCTGCCCCTTTTTCCCACACCACAGCTACATTTTATCTACTTATCTCCATCTCTGCACTGCATATTAATCAATAATAAGGTTAAGGTTAAGCCAAGACTTCAGCCTAAGCCAAAAACTTTCCTTGTAACCTCCACAGGTTTTGATTCCTTTAGAAAACTAAAGAGAACATTTTCACAATATACACAGAATTCTTTAGTTCCTAGCCCATAGCTTTCTTGGGAAGTCCCCTCAGACAGAGCTGAAGCAGATAGCTGGGAGACTCCATCCTATCCTCCATTTCAGAAGGGATTTGCACTTCATTTTGTTTTCTCTCTCTTCTCTTCCCCCCCCCCCCCCGAGGCAATTGGGGTTAAGTGACTTGCCCAGGGTCACACAGATAGAAGTGTTAAGTGTCTGAGATAACATTTGAACTCGGGTCCTCCTGACTTCAGGGCTGGAACTCTATCTACTGCTCCACTAGCTGCCTTGGATTTACACTTCATAGGAGAGATTTTTGACTGCATCACTTCTTTCTAGAGAGACAATGTGGTATACTGGAAGCAACACTTACCTTAGAGACAAAAGACATATAAGCTGTGTTAACTGAGTAAGTCATTCCTGTTTGGGGGGTCTGAGTTTCCTCATTTATTAAATTATAATAATAATACGTAGCACTTTCTTCTAAAGTTGTCCTGAAAAAGGCTTTCTGATGAGTTCCCAAAAGAGTATAATTATTCTTACATAGTAAGCACTACAAATTTTTGACTGGAGGAATATTAATAGTTAGCATTTATATAGCAATTTAAAATTTGGAAAGCATTTTTACAAACACTAATCCCCATTTGACATTTGGGAACTGAGGCACATAAATGAAATGATTTGTTTATTGGCAATTTAGACAGTAAGGATTTGAAATAGGATTTGAGCTTAGATCTTCAACATTTTAGACCCTGTACCACCCAAGTGCCTCCATTGAGAAGAAGGTATTCTTAAAATTTGATTCTGGAAAGGGCTACACACCAATTTCGACAAATTGTAATAATGGACATAAGATTGAATGGGACTGATTGGATGAAGTTTTCTCTTGAGACTAAGTCACATAATCCCTATTCCCAGGTCTTGAACCCTAGGAGTTCATGTGTGTCTAAAGACCCACAGGAAGTGGTGTGACGCACAGGAAGCAATCATTGGTCAAGGATGGTTATGACTTTTTAGTCTATCCAACAAAAAGGCTCAGGTCTTTTGCTTTTTAAATCCTGGACAAGCCCGAAGCTTGTTAGGTTCACCAGCACAGGGGTGGGCGCTAGGATGGCTTCCAGGTGTGTGTCTGAGCCTTTCCCTGCAAGGACCAAATAAATGCTTTCTCTTTGCATCTGAAGATGTCTCTGATTAGTTCATTTGGGGAAGGGAGTCCAGCACCTATCCCACAGAAGATGAAATCCAACTGGCATAAATAAATGTAAAAGCCTTACACTTTGATTCAGAAAATCAGAAAATCAACTATACAAAGTAAAGGAGAAACAGCATGTGTAACAAAGCCTGGAGGGGTTTTTATTAACTGAAAGTCACCAATACAACATAGCAGTCAAAAAAAGGTGGTGTGGTCTTGGGCTGCACTAATCCAGGCACTGTCTAGAACTACAGAAGAGATTACAATCTACCTAATAAATTCAAACCTACAAGTACTCAGTCAGGACTTTCCATGTTAAGAAGGATGACTGGAGTAAAAGACATCAATAGGATGAGACACCATCTAGATGGATCCAGAGGAAAGGATGTTTAGTCAAGAAAAGATTTGATGGCTATCTTTAAGCATTTGAAAAGTTATCTCTAAGAAGAGAAAGATTAGATTTGTTTCACCTGACTTGAGAGCAGAAATGAAAATGAGAATTACAGAGAAGCAGATTGGGGCTTATTAATATAAGTTAAATCAACAAATATTTACTGAGCACTTACTATGTGCCCAGCTAGTGCCATTAAACAAATAAAACACTTTCTAATAATTGCAGTTATTCCAAAGTAGGACAGGTTGTCCAAGAAACTCAGAATGAAGGCTGGGGGGAGGAATGGAGTTCTCCATCAGTGGAGATAATCAAAGCAAAAATGGTGACAATAATGTGTTGGGAATAGAGTCAGAAGAGTTTTTCTTTAAGTATAAGTTGAAGGAAACAACCCCTAAAGTACTGTCCAACTGTAAGATTCTATGTTCGTAATGATTACACTCATTGCTGAAGAAGGAAGTACAGTGACTGCCAAGATTAAAATTCGTGTTGAAACCTTTAGAAATGTTTAGCTACACAAAATCCAAATTTGAGGATTTTCTGAAAACTTCCCTGCAGTACAGATGTGAATGAGGGAGCTATTGATGCTGCCTGACATTTAAGACAGTTCTCCTAAAACAGAGCTCCTTAAACTTTTTCTACTTAACCCCTTTTCAACCAAGAAATTTTTATGTGATCTTAGGTATATAAGCATATAAAATAGGCATGCAAAATCAAACACTGATAATAAATCATAATTTTATGACCTTCCACTTTCAGACCTCTCCTTAGGGGGAGGCAAACCACAATTTAAAAAGTTTTGCCCTAAAATGCTTCCCTATATCGTGCATACAGTGAGATCTCTTCCAGTCAAACTAACATCTCACTTTATTTGAAAGCTGCATAGGCAGTGACTGCAGATGCTTTTCCTATTGGATAAAAAGTTTGAAAACACCATAGATTAACCTGTAACTTGTTTTCTATTTAGCTGCCCCATTAATGATGCTATAGTCTGCCAGGCTTCAGAGGGTTACCTCCAGTATAATTGTCATTTTATAGAATTATAGCATCCCAGAACCTCAGACTTAGAGGGGAACTCCAAGACCAACTATCTAAACCACATCTGCAAAAGAATCCAGTTCTAGAAAATCCCAAATGATTCATTATCATTTAGCCTTTTCTGGAAGAGCTCCAGCAAGAGGAAGCCCATAACCCAGCAAGGCAATCCTCATTATAGCTTTTTCAAAACTTCTAATTATTAAGAAGATTTTCATTATGAGAAGCCTAAAATTTAGCTTCCTTCCAATTTTCATATATTTCCCCCCTACTTCTACCCATATTGATCTTTCTGTTTACTGAAAAAAATCCCAGATATTTTTCAGATACAACTTTTATTTAGCCATATCTACCCCAGCTTGTAGTTGGGAATTTAATTTATCAAACCAAATATAAGACTACATTTATTTCTATTTCATTTTATCATATTAGATTTAGTCCTATGTTGTAGTGGCTAGAATATTTCTACATTTTGGGGGGTCCCAAATCTGTTATCCTACATGCTAGCCAATCCTTCCAGTTTTGTGTATGAAAGTTTAATAAGAATAAATTTATTCAAGTCATCAATAAAAATACAACACATTACATAACCACAAATAGATCCCTGAATCACTCAACTGGCAACCTCCTTTTAAGTTGACATCAAAGAATTAATGACTATTCTTTGGGTCAGGTAATGCTAACCTTTTCCAAATTCACCAATAATCTAATCCATAACTCTTCAACTTTTTCACAAGAATAATATAACTTATTTTGCTTTACTAATAATTTAGATAAACTATACCTACAGCATTCTATTTATCTACTACTCTAGTGACCTGCTAAAAAAGAAATGAGGTTGGTCTGGCATGACTTGTTCTTAATAAAGTCGTTAATGTTATTAGGTTCTCCTCCCCCTTTTCTTTAGATGTTAACTAACCATCCCTTTCTGATTCTTCTGTGTCATAAATTATGACAGAGTGATTGCTTTTCCTCAAGGTTCCCATCAGAATACCACTTCCCCTCATTAGGACCCCCACTTTTTAAAGGAGGAAGTTATTATTAGAGCATTTAAAGCAGTTGATAGCTGCTGCTGTACTTTTTGGCAGAAAAAAAGATATCCAAAAAAGATATTTGAAAGATATCCAAACATCTAAAGTCTCTCATCACTGCTATATCATGCTGCTGGGTCAGGCTTGTAAACTGTTTCCCAAATCTTTAATCAATTCCCTTTTCCCCCCTTCATGTTGTCTGAAATATATACATGCTTCTGACTTTATTGATCCTTAAACTATATTCTTCGTCATGTTTATTCCTATAGTGCCTAGATTTTCTTGAGTATAACTTTTTAATATCTAATATTATTCCATTTGCATTTTTAACTATCCACTTCCTTTTTGAGAGAGGTACATCAATTCAGAGTCATATCCCAATTATAACTTCATCTCATCAAATCTCAACAATTCCTAGAGAACCAAAATTATTTCTTTCATCAGTCAGGACTTTCAGTTTGTCTTCTTTGTTACCATTAACAAGTTTGTATATTTGTATACAGATATCTGACACTATGGCTTTTAATTGTTGACTCCATTCTTGACTCTTGACTTTTTAGATGTCTTCACTATTGGAAGGGACTTTTGCAGACCATCTAAACCAATCATCTCCTTTTTACTACAACAGTTCTAAAAGGATGGTCTGGGGTGGGGAGGTGGTTCCCAAGAGGTCAAAATAATTTTCATAATATTCAAATACAAAACATAATTGTATGTTTTATCCTATGAGACAGGCAGCTAGATACCACAGTAGATAGAGTATCAGGTGTGGAGTCAGGAAGACTCATCTTCCTGAGTTCAAATATGGACTCGACATTTACTAAATGATCTGGACAGACTAATGCTGTTTGCCTCAGGTTCCTCATTTGTGAAATGAACTGGAGAACAAAATGGCAAAACACTTCCAGATCTTTGCCAAGAAAACTTCAAATGGAGTGTCCAACTCCATAACTAAAATGACTGAACAACAAAATAGATAGGTGGTACAAAAAAAAAAAAAACCTAGAGTCAGAAATGTGAATTTTAATATTGTCTCAGACACTCACTAGCGGTGTGATTCTAGGCAAGTAATTTAGTTTCCATCTGCCTCAGTTTCTTCATATATAAAATGGGAGTACTAATAACACCTACTTTCTAAGGCTGGAGTGAGGATAAAATGAGATAATACTTGGAAAACATTTTGCAAACCAAGGACTAATGCTCTATCCATTGAGCCATCTAGATGCCCCAATAATTTTTAAGAATAGAAAAAGATCCTGAGAACAAAAAGTGTGAAAACTACTGGACTATGGTATATCTTATTCCCCTTTCTTTTCATTTTAAATCTCTTTTGATGCCCTTAATGCTACCTTCTGTCTAAACTCGGTTTCAGTGATTTCATCAACCCATATGTGTTCAGTTAACATCTCCATGCAAATGAATTCCAAAGTTATTCATCACAGTCTATTTTCTCTTATCTCAGAAAATTCTCCCTGCTTTCTTACAATTTCCTCATCCTTAATCTCATCTTTGTTTTGAGTAACTTTCTCCCACAATTACTGTGGCACAATGCTTCTGTGGGTCAAACTAGAGTTTTTCATCTCATTAACTTCTCACCTTCCTAGTCCCTGAACAATCACATCCAATTTCACTTTATTAGTTTTTTTCCAGTTACCTTCTCAGGTCCTTTTATTCTTCTTTCTTCCATTTGTACTTTTCCTTTTGCTTCAGTTCTTTTCTTCAAATATCTACACCCCTCCGTTTTCCCCCCTAACCCTCCTCTAACAGCTCTAACTCATTCTCCTTCAAGTCAAATCATCATTCTGGTCTTCCTTCCATTTAGCTTCAAATTCAGTTTGTAGGCTTCACAATTCCAAAACCCTCCAAATAAGAGTTCTTTCTGCTTACTTATCAAAAGTTCTTTGATTTTTATTCCAAACAACATTCATCTAAAAGTGCCACAAGTATAAACATTTCTAGTTATTTAGCCTTAATTCCAGAGAGATTGGTATTAGAGTTGCTGAAAATCCTCACTGAACATTAAGAATTTAAAGAAATTAAATTATAAGTATTTGCTTATCATAAGAAAAAACAAACCAAAATATAATATATCACTATCAACAGAAACAAAAACCCTTGTACAGAAAATGTAGCTAACCTGAGTCTCCTGTTTTAATTTTCATTCAAAGCTGGCACTTGATAATAAAACTAAGAAAAATCTGGAAAATTAGAACAGAGAGGATTTGTATCCAAAATGGAACTCATGACTGGGCTGGAAACACATTTACTCCTTTCTATTTTTGTTGCTGGCATCACTAGCATTCCAGTCACCTACCTTTGCAACCTTGGAGTCATTCTGAACTCCTCAATTCCCACATTAAATAATTTGTCAGATTTTATCAGTTCTACTTGCACACAATGTTTCACATCTTCTCCCTGCTTACCATTTACCCAGATTCTATGTTAGTACAGGCTCTAGTTACCTGTCTCCAGAACTACTACAGTAGTCTCTTAAAATGATCTCTCTTCCTCCCACCTATCTTCCCGCTAATCTATTCTCCACACATCATTCAGATTAATAATTCTAAAACATGATTCTTTCCAAGTCATTTCCTCTACACAAGTATTTTTACTGGCTCTTTATTACCTCTGGGGCCAGCTATACTTCTATCAGCACTCAGTATTAATCAGTTGTCTCTCTGGAAATGGATCATGTTTTTTATCAAAGTTTCTTTGGAATTGTCTTGATCATTAGTTAGCTCCTTTTATCCTTTGCTTGCTTTTAAGTTCTGGTCAAACTAATCCACTGCTTGTTCTATATATAAAAATTTTCCACTTTTTTAGACATTTGCATAAGTCTAGAACACATTTTTTTTTTAGCTCTATCTCACAGAACCTCTTTCTTCATTCAACCCATCATAAGAATACTCTTTCTACATATTTTCTTTCCTGATCCCTTCAATTTCTTAACCCCTTATTAAGGGGTTCTCCTTTTTGAAATTACTTTGCATTTTACTTATATATGTAGTATACATCCCCCAATAGACCATAATTTAATAAATATAGTCGATGAGTAACTGATTATGCAATATTAAAAATTTGTATTGATAAATTTTGTTTGAACACATAATTCAAAGCCCCAGGGTAGTTCCGATTGAATCTTGTACAACCAACAATCCCAGAAAATAGGTAACTAAGTTAATAAAGGCAAGGTATTGTTCTTGTGAAGCCTGAGAATTGGAAGTTTGGCAAGAAGGGAAAGAAACAATAGAGAGAGAAGGGAAGAGAAAAGTAAAAAGCTACATATATCCCTAGGGACAAACGATCATCTGCTCTTTCACAATAAAGACCAACCAAGGCCAAGATTCAGTAAATACTTTACAGTTATTCTTAAAATCAAGAAATGACAAGTCATAGCATCTAGAGAATTTTAGTATTTATTTACTTTTTTTGGTGGGGTGGGGAGAAAAGTTCCAGACGGGTGATTTCAGAATTAAAAAACTACTAGTGGGGAAACTCCTCCATCGATTCTGATAAGCAATTTATATGCAATTTATACTTCTAGAAAGTTATCTGGAACACTACAGAGCAAGGTAACCAGCCAAGGGTCAGTCCTTGACTATGTGTCACACAGTTAGCATACATGTGTCAGAAGCAGCAAGACTTAGAAGTATCTTCCTGAAGCCAAGACCCATGTCATGATGCCTCTATTAACATAATACCATTAAGAAGAGGCAGAACATGAAAGTGAAGAATTTATTTATCTAGAACAAGAAAATGTGAGAATCTGAAATGTTTCATTCCACATTGCATTGAGATGATGCAAAATGTTTTATCTTAATTGTCACATAGTGAACTTTCATAAACTTTTTTTAAAAAAAGAACAAAGTAACCAGCTTTTTAAAAAGTAACCACATTTTTTAAATGTCTTAATTTTTTCAGTTCACAAAATGACCATTTGTTGAATGCAAAACAAGAAAAACAAAAACCCGCTTTAAAGTAATTGATCCAATTTCACCTCTAATCTTGGGAATATAGAATGTGTGAGTTGTCCAAGATTTTAGAAACAATCTAGTTCAAACATTTGTCACTTTATAGATAAGGAAAATGAAACCTGAAAAAGTTAAATTATTAGCCCAAGGTTAAATAGCTAATATCAGAGACAAAAGTATCAAACAAGATTATCCGATTGTTTGAAAGTTGTGAAAAGATAAAAACTATTTCTCAATTGAGGACAGAATGGATAGAAAGTCAGGGTCTGGAGCCAGGATGATTCACGTTCTCCAGTTCAAATGTGTCCTCAAGCACTTACTATTTGTGTGACCCTGGATTGGTCACTTAACCTTGTAAAAGATTAAAGCCTAATGCTCCATTCACTGTATTACCTAACTGCCCTTAATCTAATAAATACAGTGGTTCTCAAAGTGGTCTAGGGAAGGCTGAGAGTTCTTAAGATACTTTTAATGGGTCCACAAAAAGAAAACTATTTCCTTAATAACACTTTTTCTTTCTTGTTCAGTCATTTCTGTCCTGCTTGACTCTTTATGACCCCATTTGGGCTTGCCATTTTTTCTCCAGCTCACTTTACAGATAAGGAAATTGAGACAAATAGGGTGAAGTGGTTTGCCTAAAGTCACACAACTAGTAAGTATCTGGGGCCAAATTTGAGCTCAGGAAGATGAACTTTCTGACTTCAGGCCCAGTGCTCTATCCATTATATTACCTAGCTGTCCTTTATTAATAATAATGCATTTGAAATTTTAATATAGTAAATATTTATAGATATAACAAAAGTACAGTTCCATCAGTACTCAGTACTAACTGATTGTCTTTCTGTAAGTGGACAGCATTTTTTATCAAGGTTTCTTTGGAATTGTCTTGATTATTATCTAGATCAGAATTATCTAGCTCCTTTTTCCTTTGCTTGTTTTTATGTTCTGGGCAAATTGATCTACTAAAATGTGGTAAAAATATACTTGTTCCATATAGAAATATTTTCCATTTTTGTAGACATTTGCATAAGTCCAGAACACATTTTTTTCTTTATCTCACAGAACCCCTTACTTCATTCAAACCATCATAACAATGCTCTTCCTACATGTTATCTTTCCTGATCCCTTAAATTTTATTGATACTTTCTTTTTCTTGAAATTACTTTGCATTTACTTATGTATATAGTATACATTCATCCAACAGACCATTATTTAATTAAAATAGTCAATGAGTAACTGATTATATAATATGAAAAATTTTTACTGATAAATTTTGTTTGAATATGTAATCCTCAATAATTTTAAAGAGTGAAAAGGGGTCCTGAGATCAGAAACTTGGAGAACTATGGATCCAAACCCTCATATTATAGAAGACAATGACACCAAGAAAAGTTGTAAGTTAATTGTCACATTGCTAGAGTATGTGTGCCTAAAACCCAAGACTCTTGATTCTCCAACGTGTTTCCAATTTTTATTTGAATGAGTTCACTTTTATCTTTGTTTCTTCATGTACATGTCTTTATTATGTCATCCTCTTTTCAAAACAATCTTATAAAACAGACAAATTATTGCTTTATCTATTCATTAAAGATGAATGATCTGCAAGAGGCCAGATAATCAGTTATGCAGATGACCACATTAGGTTTTATTTCTAATATCACTATTTTTCTCCACTGAATCATAATATGTCTTTTGCAAATACAATATTTGTATGTCTTGATATATTTTCTCTAAAGGTCTATTATTTCATATTTCTGGGTTCTCTATCCAATAACATAAACTGCCATCCTCCTCAGGATTCATAACTATAGCCTTTGCAAAAAAAATGGTTTTTACATTTTAATGTATTTTAAGATATTAAAAACAAATCATTCTTAGTTCACCTACCAAAAAAAAAAATTCAGGTATGAGAATCACTGGACCAAAGAATTTCTAAGACTCCTTTTAAGTCTAACAGACAATTTAATGAGCAATTGGAGCCAAAAGAAATAATCATTTGATGATTTAATCCTTTGGCAATCAGATTCACTGAACATAGCTAAACTAAGTTTTTTGAATGAAAGATATATTTCACCTGTCAATTTTCTTTTAATAGAAAATCATTTTTAAAAATTGGACCTTCTTCAATTTGCATTTTGCTGCAATTCACAAAAACAAAAATGGCAAATAGCACCATATAGATGTACCTCACTTCAAGCAAATTAGACAACACAGTCATGAACAAGATCTGGTTTATAGTAAGTAGATTGGTGAACTTTTCTTTTTATCAGAGATCAAAGTTAAATTGTCATATGTTTCCCCTTCCCCCATCCTCATTCCACTTTCATCACCTCTATCACTTCTATCTCTTCTCTCTTTTCTATTCTAATCAATAAATCTTTTCTTCTTCTCAGGTTAGATTTCTCTCTTTGCAGCATTCTTAACAGCTGGGTTTCTAGAAGCACTTATGTTTGTTTATCAATTAATAATTGCTCTCACTCCCTTATGTGGACTTTGAGGCTATCATTCAAAGCAAAGCACCCAGTAACAATCACAGTCCTGACATTGGTATATTCAGCTACTAGAAGATGGGTGAAAAGGAAAAGGAGAGGAAGCAATGGCTTACTCTGACTTTTTTTTATCTTCTTTTACCTGAAAACCAGATAACAGACACTTTATTATATAAGTAAAAATCTATTTTTACACATTAATGGATTGTTGTTCTGTTTTTCAAAGCTATTTTAAAAGTTATTAAAATATGATATTTTTGTTATTCAATCATTTCCATTGAATCCAACTCTTCATGATTTCATTTGAAGTTTTCTTGGCAAAGGTGCTAGTGTGGTTTGCCATTTTCTTTTCTAGCAGTATACACAATATATTTTAATTAATTTAAAGTGATTTTGTTAAAATCCACATCCAAAAATCAACTTCACAAACACAATATGGAGAAATTTGATCAAGGAAGCACTTGCAGTGAAAATTATCCAGGGCTTAGGGATGGGAATGGTGGATAATCATGTGGAATAGTAGTGATAGATTGGAGTCCCTAGACTGACTAAACACTATAACAGGCAAATCACAATCTTTCTGGAATTCAGTTTTCTTAAAGATCAAATAAGGACATTAAACTAGATAACTTCAGAGCCCCTTCAAGTCTAAATATATACATTTATCTTAAAAACCAAGCTAAAATGTGGTAAAAATATACACTCAAAGAGTCAACCTCTGTGAAGTGGCAGAGCAAATAAACAAACCCCCCCAAAAAAATCTGATCTCCTAAATTTAGAAAGGTCTGGGCCAGGCTGGTGATACATGACTGTGATGCTGGGGAGGAGAGAGGAGAGAGACAGAGAGAGGGAGGAAAGGAAAGAGGAGAGAGACAGAGACAGAGGGAGATACAGAGAGAGAGAGAACGAAGAGAAGGAGGAGGAGGAACAAATTATGCAAATTCATATATACAAAACAAACTATATACTGGATTAATAAGAAATAATTAACAAAGAGAAAGCACTAGAATTAAGAGGCTGGGAAAGATTACCAGTAAAAAATAGTATTTTATTTGGGACTTAAAGGAAGACAGGAGGCAACTAGGTGAGCAGAAAAGAAAGAGCATTAGAGGCATTGGGGACAAAGAGAGAAAAATGTCCAAAGCCAAGGGATGGAGTGCCTTGTTCATGGAATAATGAGGAAACCCTTGTTACTGGATCAAAAAGTACATACTGGGGAGTAAGGTGTAAGGAGATAGAAAGGTAGGAGGGGGCTAGATTATGAAGGGCTTTAAATGCCAAACAGCAGTTTGCATTTGATCCTGAAATCAATAGGAAGCCATTAGAGTTTATTGAAAAGAAAAATATGATCAAACCTGTGCTTTAAGACAAAACTTCTTTAACTGTGAGTCTCAAGCCCATAATTGAATGTGGGAATCAAGAAAAATTGGGCAACAATAAAAGATTTCTGAATGCAACAACCAAAAAATAAATTCAGAATCAAATATGTAATGAATCCAAGGTGGTTCTGGCAACACTTGTCCATGTTGCATTGTGCGAATTCACTGCAGTCTTGAAAATATAACATGTACATTTTGCACTACACATGCACCTTGCTACCAGAAACATCATGACTTAGATTCAAGGAAGGATCACATAAAAAAGAAATTATCGGGGTCACAAGTGGAAGAAGTTTTAGAAGCCCTCTTTTAGGTAACCACTTTAATGGATAAATGGATAGAGGATTAGAATGAGACACGTATCTACCAACAGACTATTGTAGTAATCAAGGCTTAAGGTGATAAGGATCCATACTAAAGAAGTGACAAGGAAAAAGATGAATATTCAAGAGAAGTTACGGGGGTGAAAACTGATAGAACTTGGCATCCGATTGGATATGGTGGGAGTGGTTGGTGTAGAGATAAGGAATTGCCACTCCTAGGTTGTAAGCCTGAGAAACTGGGAGAATGGTGTTGCAAGAAAGATATGGGGGGTGGGGTGGGGCTGAGGAGGACAGACAATGAGGTCATTTTACACATATGAAGGTTAAGATATCTACGGGTCCTTCAATTTGAGATGTCTGAAAGGCAGTTGCAGACACAAGATAATACAACAGCTATTTTCAGTATTTAAAATGAAAAGGAGATTAGATTTCTCTGCTAGTTTTTAGAAGGCAGAATTAGAATCAGTGAATGAAAATTGTAAAGAGGTAATTTTAGATTAATATAAGAGGAAATTTTCTTCACAAGTAGATCTATATGTGAGCAGACTGATTTCAGAAAAGCCTGGAAAGACCTAAATGAACTGATGCTGAGTAAGCAGAACCAAGATTACATTGTACATAGTAATAGCAATTTTATGTGATGATTCACTCTCATGGATTTGGCTCTTCTCAACAATACAGTGATTAAAAACAATTCCAATAGACTTGGAATAGAAAAGGCCATCTGCATCCAGAGAAGGATGCAAATTGAATATAGATCAAAGGATAGTATAGTTTTTGCTTGTTTTTTTTCTTTCTTGTGGTTTTTTTTTTACCTTTTTGTCTGATTTTTCTTGCAAACATGACAAATTATGGAAATATGTTTAAAAGGATTGCACATCTTTAACCTATATCAGATTGCTTGCTATCTTGAAGGGGGGGGGAGATAAGGGAGGGTGGGAGAAAAATTTGGAGCACAAAGTCTTACAAAAATCAATGTTGAAAACTATTTGTACATGTATTTGGAATAAAATACTTTTGAAAATTAAAAAAAAAAAGCATGTCTATATGAAAATAGAAGGAACTGTCTCACTAAGTGGCAAGGCTCTCCCCAATGCAGGTCTTCAAGATAAAGTAGGGTGACTTGTCAGATACATTGTAGAAGAGGTCCTTTTGTCAAGTTAAGGATTGGACTAGATATTTCCTTTCCAACTCTAAAACTCTATGATTATATGAACAACAATCCTGCACCCAATTTTTGCAGGACATGCTTCTTTACATAAAGTCAGACATCTTAAAATTCATGAAAATTATCCAACAAATAAAAATTTCAAAGAGTATAAACTCTTTGGAAGACTGGATTATTTCATTCGATGTATTTAAATCTCTAATACCTGGCTCAGAGTAGGCAGTTTATAAATCCTTGTTGATTGATGGCTAGTTGAATCTACTTTAACTCCTGATAACATATACACCATTCAGAAAAGAATTTGGAAGTTTGTGCTGTTAAAAAAAAAATAAGCCAATCTTTTTACTGGTTATCAAGTAAGGAATTTTTAACAGAACAAAAATTTATCTGTAACATAAATTCTGTACCATTGTCATTAAGAGTATAAGTATGCCTCGGAATGAAATGCCTGAAGGAGAGCACCTGTTCCACCTGAAATGAACGTGTGTGTATATACGTGTATGGTGGTGATAGTGGAAAACAGATTAAAACTTTTTTAATAGCTTTATTTTAGATGAAAATGTACATGACAATTTAACAATAAGGGGTTATGGTTTTTTTGAGGGCATTGGATTTATCTCCATTAGAGTAGCAAGTTAATAACAGAACTTATCCAAGTCCCTTGGAAGAATATATCTGCAACAATTAATCCAGTGATAATACTTTGGGAATTTTTTCACACACTCACTTTTGATCTTAAAAGAGCAAAATCTAAAGTGACTTCAAGACTAGAAATTTCTAGGTAATATAATTAATTAAAGTTTTAAGGCTAAACCAATATATTCCAATTCGAAGATCAATTCAGTGAAATTATGAGTCAAAGAAGAGCAAAATATAAAGAGGATTTTAAGTTAGAAATTAATTTCTGAATAATATAATTAATTAAAGTTTTAGGGCCAGAGCAAAACACACCCAGTTCAAAGATTAATTCAGTTAAATTGCCAGTCATTCAAGGGAGGGGGAGCTGAGAGGATCTCTTAATTCAGTAGTTAGTTTGATCCAATGGATCAATGGTTTGATCTAATTTGCAAATTGTCATAGGTTCATATATTTTAAGCTAGAAGTGACTTAAAGAAGCCATTTTACTGATGAAGAATCTGAGATCCAAAGAGATTGTGACTTACATAAAATCATACTGATAATAAATAACAGAATTAGAGCCCAAGTGCACTAGCTCAAAATTTAGTTCTTTTTGTACTATGCTATGAATTATTTCAAATCATACTCTTCTAAGAAAGATAATGAAGTGATTTGGTAAAAGGAATAATTTTAGGTCACATATATACAGTGCAAGCCTTTGCTTCACAACAATCCTTTTGTTGTGACAAAACAAGACAAGAAAGTAAGGTTCTTAAAAGAACATTATACATAGCAACAACAATATTGTGTGATGATCAACTATGACAGACCTAGCTCAATCTAGCTCAGTCTAGGACAATTCCAAAAACTTTATGATAGAAAGTGCTATCCACATCCAGAAAAAGAAATTTGGAGACTAAATACAGATTATAGCACACTATTTTCACTTTTTTGGGTTGTTTTTTGTATGTTTTCCCTTTTGTTTTGAAAGGGACAACATGACTAATGCAGAAATATGTTTAACATGATTGCACATGTATAGAAACTAATCTCTTAGTAAGGGATAGAGGGAGAAAAATTTGGAACTCAAAATCTTATAAAAAATGAATGTTGGTAACTGTGGTTGTATGTTACTGGAAAAAATACTATTTAAAAAAAGAAGAGAAAGTAAAAATAAAGTGAAATTCTTACATAATACCCCAAGATCAAAGCCATAGTAAATGATAAGAGAGTAAATTTTTACTCTAAGCTCAATAGTCTATATATATAGATATAGATAGATATAGCTATCACAAATTATGTAGTCCAGTAATATATAAATAAGATTAACAATATAAAAGCATTTTGAAAATGAAGAGGCTTTTTTAGTAGCTAAAAAAAATGAAGCAACAATAATTTGAATAAAAGATTAATTAATCAAAAATAATGTATCAGAAATCTACTCTATGCTAGGTACTATTAGTGAAAAGAAAAATGAAACAAATTTTACCTCTTTTCAAAATGGTTTACCTCTTTGGAGAAACAAGGTATAAAGACTTGAAAAGATATGAGATCCTCAATGATGAACTCTAAAGGAGCAGTACATACTATATAACATTTAAGAGAAGGGACAAATAGGAGACAATATCATACAGTGGGAAAAGTACTGGGTTTGGAGTTAGAAGTTAAGTATTTTCAGTTGTGCTTGACACTCCATGACCTATTTGGGGGTTTCTTGGCAGAGATTCTGGAATAGTTTGCCATTTTCTTCTTTGGCTCATTGTACAGATGAGGAAACTGAGGCAAACAGAGTTAAGTGACTTGCCCAGGATCAAACAGCTGAGGCTAGATTTGAACTCAGGTCCTCCTGACTCCAAGCCTGGCACCACTGTATACCTACTCACCCCTACATAAGAGTGAGAAACAAGATTAAGGTAGACAAAGAACAAATTATTGAGTACTTACTGAGGTGTTGTCCTATTGAGAAATAAAAAGAAACATAAGCTATGGTTCCTGCCTATAAAGAATTTAACATCTAGTTGAATAACAAGGTAATAATAATAATAGCATTAAATAGGCTTTATGGTTTGCAAAGTGTTTTATAAATAATATCCAAATTCATTTTCACAAACACTCTAGGAGGTAGATATTATTATTACTTTCATTTTACAAATGAGAAAACTCAGAGAGAAGTTAAGTGATTTGCCCAGTAAGTTTCTGAGGACAAACTTGATCTCAAGATAGAAAAGATGTGAAGGACATGAAACACTGAAAAGATAATTTTAAAATATTTATAAATTTATCAGAGTATTAAGACTGTATGGTACAGACCCTATAAACATTTGGCAAAATATCTCCTTTCCTCAATACTGATTAGAGGTTGAAAAAACTAATCTAAACTAAAGCTTTGTGTTAAAAATGTTAATGTAGGTTCCAGAATATTTTAAATGCTTTAATAAAAAACATGAAAGATTTCCCAAGATTAGAGAGTGACTTCCAAACACATGCAAATATCTCAAATAGGATATGGTTAAATTATCCCAGGGGAGACAAGGAGATAATAGGAATAACACTGTAGTTAAAGTCAAAAGTCCTGGGATCAAATCTCAGCTCTTACATTTATTGCTTGTGTAATCTTTCGTAAGCAACTGAACTTTTCTATGACTCATTTTCCTCATCTTTCCAAGAAAGGGTGTGGACTAGATGACTTGTTGGGTCCTTTCTAGCTCTGAATCTCTGATTCCATAAACCAAATGGGTCAATAATGCCATGATAGTAAAGTGTGAGGATTATAATAAGATAATAGAATTTAGAGCTAATAAAATCTTAGACAACTAAGAGAAATATAGAATACAGAGTGAAAGATGTGACTGTTCTGTTCTACTTTGCATACCCCACTGCTGGAAATCACCTTTTAGAAGGGACACTGACAAGTTGGACAGAGTATTCCAGAATGGTGAGGTCTTCAAGTTTTGGTGATCCCACATGCATAGAAATATTTAAAGAAGATTTTTTTTCAAAATGGCAAAGACCTAGAACTAAGGGGACGTACATCAATTGGAGAATAGAACAAGTTATAGTATAAATGAATACAATAAAATACTACTATAAAATAGAAATGATTAAAGGGACAAATTCAAAGAAAACAGAGATGACTTTTACATATTGAAGCAGAATAGAACCAAGAGAATGATTTATGCAGTAATGACATTATAAAAACAATTTTCATAGACAAGAATTCTGATCAATGCAATAACCAAACATGATGTCAAAGTACTCATGATGCAATGGAACACTCATTTCCTAATAAAAGTAGTGAGGAACTTAAGGTACAGACTGAAACATGTTTTTTGTTTTTGGACAAGGTCAATGCAGGAATTTATTTTGCTTAACTATTAGTTACAGGGTTCTTCTTTCTTTTTCTTTCTTCCCTTGTTTCTTTTTTCTTTCTTTTTCTTCTCTTTCTTTTCTTCCTTCCTTCCTTGTTTTTCCCCCCCAGATTTTTATTCATTAAAAAATTTTAATTTAAGAAAAATGTTGCCACCTAAGGATCTGTTCAAGGAGATGAGGATGTTCAACCAGAAGAAGAAATGACAACATAGGATACAAGAGTTGTCTTTAAATATTTGAAAAGTTACCATATGGAAGACATAAGAATTGTTCTGGTCCTGCAGGAAAGGATTAACACCAATGGTGATTCTAATGTGTGGAAATTATAGTGAAGGAAATGTTAAAATAATAAAAAGAAAAATTCCCTAACAATTAAAGTTGCTCTAAAATATAAGCCTCACAGGAGGTTGTGGGTTTGGGTAATGAATGAGCTCTTCAACATTGGAATTCCTTAAACAGAAGCTGGATGAACCCATAATGGAAATGCTTTAAGAGAAAGGTTCATCTTTGAGACTTGTACTAGAGCTGGAAGTTTTTGAAGCTTTTTTCCAACCCCAGAATTCTGAGATTCTAGGATTGGAATTTGGGCATTGCTTTCATCTCCTATCAGGAAAAAATCAACAGCCAAAGAACAATCTCTCTCTCTCTCTCTCTCTCTCTCTCTCTCTCTCTCTCTCTCTCTCTCTCTCTCATCTTTCTCTCTCTCTCTCTCTTTCTCTCTCTCTCTCTCTCTCTTTCTCTCTCTCTCTCTTTCTCTCTCTCTTTCTCTCTCTTTCTCTCTCTCTCTCTCTCTCTCTCTCTCTCTCTCTCTCTCTCTCTCTCTCTCTCTCCCATCATTAGATGCTTTCCCATTTCTAACCTTAAAAGCTTGCAGACAAAAAGGAGTGCACCAATATTTAGAAATAAATAATAATAAATCTGCCCTATCTGTATTTCTTCTTTTAGAAATATTAAGAAAGCATTTAAAAAATAATCTTAATCTTAAACCTTTAGACTAATCTGGAAGTAAATAAAGCCCTATTAGTCTTTAGGAATTCTTAAACCAATATCCTGTTCTTCTCTTCTGATTAGACCAGGAAGGACTCCTTTCACAAAGTAATTAAAGGAGGTGGCCCAGATATGGAGCCCAGATAGATAAATGTAAGAATGGGAAGTAGCCTTTTTCATTAAGCCTTGTAATGATTTACTTAAAAGGTAGAAGTTTCTTTGATTACTTCTTTACATGGAAATTGGGGTGGTATTCACTAGATAAATAGGAAAATCCTTAAAGATAGTGGTCAGAGGGGATAACATGTTTTCAAGAAAATGATGCTCCAAGGGTATGCCAAAAGTTGTATGTCTATCATGCTATTTAATGAAACACACTAGTAATTGAACTTTTATTTTGAATTCTTTCTTCAAATTCTGAAATTTTCAGCATTCAAGAATTCTATAAAAATATGGCTACAAGATGACTTGTGTTAGAGAAATATCCAAGGATATGAGGAGATTTTGTCAGTTCTCTAAGCATGATAATGCTAAAATTTAGAAAAATTATAAATTAGCAAAATGTTTCTCACAGGGTTGTACTTAAAAAAGAGAGTACAGTTGGGGTTTTTGGTTGTTTTTTGTTTTTTTGAAATCAAGAGGTACCTAGAAGGAACAGTCTAATAATTTAAAGTGGGATCAATTTACAGTAACTTGAAACTATATTTCATTTCAACTATATGTTTTCTAAAGTATTTTTGGGGGGGTTATTATACATTGTACAACTAAGTCATGATATTCTGTGTGATGGTTTGAATTATTTTCATCACAAATTTGATCATTTGAAACAATGATGTAAACTGGATTTTAGTGAATACAGTGGAAGAAGAAAATATTTTAAAAGAAGAAAAAAGCAAATGGGGGAAAAACTTAATTAAACCCAGGTCTATGAGTAATCTCTCTGATTTTTGCCCTTAGGGAGCCTTTGGATATCCTAAAATCCTCTTTCAATGACTTATTATGGCAAGGACATGATCCTGGTTTCTGAAAGATTATGCCAGTGCTACAAAAGTTTTTAGCTTTTGTGTAGGCATTGAAACCAGCTATACTAAAATGTGTGTTTGTTATTTAAAGACAGTTTGGAGGCTCATCAACAAGGTAATTTTTTGGCCACTGCAACTCTACAATCATCTATTTTCCTAAGTCATAAATTGGGAATTATAGTGGGATAATAATAATAATACTGCATTTATGTATCACTTTAAGATTTGCAAAGTGTTTTACACATGAATCTTATTTGTTTATTTCACTTGAAGAAACTCACAGGAACAAAAATCACAGAATCATGAAGTGGCAACCCAAGATCCAGCCAATAGAGAAAACAAAAGAATTTGGCTAAATGGAATATCCCACTTCATCAAAAGTACCACAGGAATTTAGAAAATGGATGGATATCATTATAGACTAGAGTATTAAAGCAAAGCTTGATGGAAGTAGAATGTGATGTGAACCTTGAAAGCTTCACAGGAAAGAATAGATAAAAAGAGAAGACATTTCTTGTAGAATAAATAGCTGGAGCAAATGAATGGAGATAGAAATGAACATCTATTTGTGGGGCTCACATAGAGGTATATTTGAAAATAAGGTTAGATAGGTAGGATAGTATCAGAGTGGTGACATGAAACCATTAAAATAGTAATCCTCAAAGTGTAGTCCAAAGAATTGTTGGGGTCTCTGAAACCCTTTCAGAGAGCCTACAAATTCAAAATTATTTTTTATTTCTAATATAGTAAGTAGCTATAAATATAACCCATGTGAACAAAAACTCTTTGAACAGAGCCTAGATAATTTTTTTAACAACATGAAGATATTGAGAACAAAGGTTTGAGAACCACTGCATTAGAAGCTCCAAACCAGAGGTATGACATTTTGAAATGGAAATTTTGGCAAGATTATTACATGAGCTGTATACAAAATGGACCAGAGTGGAAAAAGAAGACTGGAAAAATGCCACTGTACAGGCACAATTGTTTGACTGAAATAGGAATTGTGTGCAAAGGATCCTATGGAAAGACAATCATTTTTCTTTTTTAAGAAGAGAGAAGCAAATGTTTAGTTGAAGCATCTTTTAACATTTACTATTGTTTTAGAGAATTTCCTGAATTGCCAGCAGGAAACATGGAGTAACAGATAGAAATGCAGGAAATACTTTGGAAAGTGAAAAGGCATTTCCTATAAGAGCTCATCGATTAAGTCTGACATCTTCACCAGTAATACATAAGCAAAAACAAGTGGAGCTTAGCCTAGGACCTATTTCTGGCCACAACCACGTAGAGAAAAAGATTTGGCATAAAAATTTAAGGAATTATACTTGCTGGTCCAGCAAGTCAGACTTCGATAATTTTAAAAGTCAAATGATTCAGAACTTCAAATAATTTTTTTTTTAAAAAAGATGGAGAAGAGGAAGAATGAAACTTATCTGCAGTCCTCTGTGTTTCCAGTTCTCTTCTGGATTAACTCTTGGAGATAGAGGAATGCTTACCTTGACAAGAATGTTATCCAGCAGACAGATTTGGAATCTCACTGACCCTATTGTATGTCCCTTGGCTCCAAACAAAGGATAAGGTCACAGAAAATTTAAACTCATCTAAAGAAAGGTCTCCAGACCCAGCCTTTATCAAAACAAAGAACAGATTTGAAGGCTTTGGTGCCATTAAATGGTTACCTAGAGACTATTGCTTTTCACACAAATGAGATACAAATTAGATGAACCCAAATGCACCAAGGAATTTACAATAGAAATATTTCCCAGCTAGGCCTGTTCCAACAGAACCCAAGTGTACAAATTTAAATGAACTACATTTCATTTCATTTTTCTTCCTTATTATAAACATATCATATTTTAAAAAACAAATATGTGTATTTCCTAGGCCGTCTTCAAATGAATATTATATTAAATAAGAAATAATGAATATTTACAAGCATGAAAATAATTTGCACATGTCCCTTATGAGAGTATATTAGAATAAAGTACATGTGTTTACAGATTATCTAATTCATTTAGCAACATCTTTAGACAATGCAGATCAAGCTGAGTAGGCTAAATAAGGAATCAAATATGAATGAATGTAATCATAAGTTCCTACTTAACTTCTGTATTGTAGGGGTGGATTAGCCCCTTGATCTATCAAAATTATCTAGAATATTTTAAGTATCCAAGAGTCAAACAAACTTGGTTGGTTGATGGTATTTTTTTTTCTAAAGGCATTGACTGACCTATCCTTTTGCAAATTCATTCTTACCTCTGACTTTTTTATATATTATTTAAAAGTCATGTTCCTGTAAATTTCATCTTACTTTAAAAATAATTTTATCTGACATAATTATTATGAGGATCAAATGAGACAATGTATATAGAGTAAAGCCACTATTATTATTATTATTACAGAACTTGTAGGAAGAGATGGATATTACAAAATCAATGATTGGTTGTTCCTCATTCCAAAGGGGTTAGGAAAACACCACTCTAGCACCCAAGACCTGCTCACACTCAGTTAAGATGATTCAACATCTTTAAAAGTACCAAATGAATATGGATATGATATTAATAATCCATGCAAGTAAATGGATAGTGTTTAAAGGAGGAAATGCATGTTTGGACAGCATGAGGTAATCTTACAATATGAGAGATGGGGAGATAGGATGTTGAATTACTCCAATGAAGAACCAGAAAAGATTCTCAGGATGAAAAGGGTTTCAGGAATATGATTTAGCCTGGAAGAAGAGATTTTGAAGTACAGTCACAGAAATCCCTTATGTGCCTAGAGTTTTGAAAATAGACTCTAAGAATATAAAATATGATAAAGATGAATAATAATTGGCATGGGATATTGAGGATGAACAAATGATATTACTATGTTGATTTCAACTGTTCTATAAGCATTTTATGATATGCTAGCTTCCTAATTCAACACAACACTAAAAATGGCAAATGATATGGTAGATTTTTTGTTAAATATTTCATGCCTAAATATATTTTAATTCTCAAACATGCAACAATAAGTTGTTACAGATGTAGCCTTTGCATTTAATGTCTGCAAAAAAAGGAAAAGAAAGGAGGACAAGGTCAAAGTGGGGAATATGAGCTGTGATGTTACTATAAAACATAGTTTTGTTTCCAACCATTAAGATAACTATTTTCTATGGGCATTTACTTTGGGAGTAAAGTTACAGAAAAGGGGAAAAAGTATATCTTTTCAAAATAAAGCAAAGCACATATCTTTCATGTTCACATTTTAAATGACAAACAATTGTAATAGTCTTTTATTGCTCACACGGTAAGAATTTAAAGAGTTTCTTCTGATAATCCCAAGTATCTCTTGCGCCTTGGACTCATGATCTAGTAGGAAAATATGGATGGCATATAGAACAGCTAACAGCCTAATCTTTGAATTGACTTTGAATTAATCTTTGCTTTAATGATTTCCATGATTCTGGGTATAATAATACTTTTTTTTTATTAGAAAGAAAAGTCCCTCTTAGTACTTAATCAGATGTGTTTCATGTGCTCATTCATAATTATAGTGGAAAGAAAATAATAACAAGTTTCCTTTTGGTAGGTTACCCAAAGAAAGAGTGCAGAGCATAGAAAAATCCTAGCAGTCCCCATTTTGTTACCCACTGATCATTTTCAAAGAATGGGTTGGTTATAAGATAATTAACTAAGTACAAATCTGTGAGAGCAGTGGTTTAATACTCGTTTACTTCGATCCTATTTTGCTGACTATGGATAACAGACATGTGAATTTAAATACAGATCATGCTTGGTAAAGGATGCAGATGGAGGAGAAGATAGCCCTGGGATAGGATTGACAAATATATCAAATATAATATGATGGCATGGTTACTCAAAGATCCAAAAGCTGCAATTCATTCTTCTGGCTCTACAAAATCTAAAAAAATCAAAGAAACTTCAAGACTTCCCAAATTATTCACTCACTAGTAAACTGTTGGGGGCATCGGGTAAAGCCGATGAATATTCATCATTGTGTACACCAGAAACTTAGATATTTATCTTGTGGGGTTTTTTTTAACGCATCTTTTTGCATATATTATTATGGAAGTACTAACACCTAGAAATTATAGATCTTCAAAAGCATTTATTTTCCTAGTGGCTATAGTCATCCTATGCTGCTATGCAATTAGATTAGTCTCAAGGCCCTAAAGTAAGTGGAATATTATTGCCATTCAAAATTGACATACCTTACTCTGGTATACGAAATTAAATGCAATATAGTCTCAGTCCGTGACTGTTGGAATTAGCTAAATGCAATGAACTCTCTTCCTCTGTTCGACTTTATTAGGTTTTCTAAAGGGATTTATGTTTGCAGAGAAACCTCAATTGCTTATAGAGTTGACCGGCCATTTATTTATTTATTCATCAAATATTTACTACCTCCAACGAGGCGTTGTGCCAGATACTTTACCCAAAGGCGCGCCTAATCAAAGAGGAACTGTGTGGGTTTAAGGAGTCTGGGGGCAGAATGGCCTCTATAGAGATGGGTAGAACTCTATAGATAAACACTATAGGGTTGCCCAGTTTTTGGACAACCTGGCAAACCACGAGGCATCCTATCTGAGAGGCAAAAGTGTGAGTCAAGGAATTCATAGCCAGAGTTCCTCGTTTCCCCAGAGTGACCAGTCTCTCTCGCGCTCTCTCGAAACGCACTGGGGGGAAAAGCCGGTTTGGCCACTTTGAAGGTTGCACAAAGAGCAAAGGGGAGCATCAGTCCCCTCCGACGCCATCTGCCTAGGCAGTGCAAACTCAATCCACCTCGAGATAACTAACAGGGGCAGAAGATCCCGCCCGCTTCTTCCGCTCTATTCATTCATGCAGCCGGAGGAGAGACGCAGACCCGGCAACTGAGGACAGAGTGTCTCCCAGGCTGCCAACTGAGCGAAGCCCTCCGGAGCCGATGGCGGGAGAGGGAAAATGGGGAGAGGGGACACGGTTTGACTTCCTGAAGCCAGACAATGAAAAGCTTGCAGGAGAATTCCTGCCCCATTCATTCCGGGGCGCAGGGCGGGGAGCTGGAGGCAGCATACCCGAGGGTTAGCAACTAAGCCCACCCCCCACCTTCAGCTCAGCAATTACACAACAATAACCTTCCACCCAGGAGCCCTGGGAACTGTAAAGTCGGCGGATGCCAGCTGGGTTGTCTCCCCTTCTTTTATCTCCCCTTCCCACTACACCTCCCCCCTTCAGCACTTACAACCCGGCCATCCCACCCCACCCTACCCTTACCCAAGGAAAATAAATAACATTGCTTCCAAAGCGCCCCTCAGACGCCTCCAGTTCCTCAAAAGATAGTCGGGCTAACTAACCCAACTACAGTTGCCTAGTGCAAAACTTTTCTAAGAAATCTCCAACCCCAAGCAAGGGAAGCAGGCTAGGGAAAGGTGGCAGCAGCCATCCCCTAACGAACAGGAGTCATCAGACCTTCCCGTTCCCAGTCCCAACTGCTCAGGAATCACAAGATCCCTCTATGGCTTTTTTCTTAGATTTTGGTTGGGTCCCCCTATGCTGACAGCCAGGAGCGCACCAGCTCCAACTCATCAGCTATCCAAGAGAATTGCTTTTCTACGCGTATTCCCTATTTAGCCTAGCAGCAGGCGAAGGAAGCCAAAGCCCCGAGCCGCTACCCTCTCCCCCCCACCTCACTCCGAGAGGGGCAGACTTCTTCAAGCTCCCTACTGCCTCCCTCCCCAAAGCAGTGCCCTGAGGTTGGGAAGATAGCCCAGCACAGCTACAGCAGCCCCGGGCTTACCTCTCTGCTGGCACTGCCCGGCGTTCCACAGCAGTAGGACTGCCACGAGCAGTCCCCGGACACAGCAGCGGAGCATTTTCCCCGCTGCCTCCAGCGACAAAAGAGCCACCGGAGCTTCTCAGGGGAAGAAGAAAAGCTGCAGCCTCTCCACTTTGCTGGAGTGCGAAACTCTTCTGGCTTTCCCACTCCCCAGAGTCCGGAAAACCCCTCCTCCCTCCGTCCCCACCCCCTCCTTATCGGGGCCCAGTCCCCTCCTCTCGCTTCCCTGAAAGGCTCTCAACCATCCTACCCCTCAGTCCCCCTCACACTTAGTTTGCCACCACCCCCCTTTTCCCAAAGGGCCTGTCCATTTGGGACTTCAACTTTATTTGCCTTCTTTTTGTTGAATTTATGGGGACAGACCAATAAAGGTACTGAGCATCTTCGACTTGGGTCTTACTAGCCGGAGACTGCTGGAGAGCTTTCCCCTACTTTCCACATCACAATTCGTTCCCCTTTAATCTGAGCTATTTGGCTTGTCCTGAGCCTACTTGGAGTCAAGGTGATGGAAGTGACTGAGGAAAGTTAACAAAGATTTAGGGAAATTAGAAAGACGGACTCATATTGATGGAGTTAAGCATTTTCTGCAGGCCGAGCAAAGTAGCCCATGGGAGAAGATTCCAAGAAAATATTGGCTGCATCCTATTCCCCACAGAGGGGCCCTGCCATTTAGGTTCCCTCTAGGCTGAACTACTCCCCACAGTCAGAACGTAGCCGTGGAATTGAAATGATCACTTTTCTTATTCTCTGCCATTTTAATTTGAGACTAGGAGAGGCCAAAGGGTAACAAGGATTGGTTGGGGGGATCGGGTGAGGTGGGAAGTAGAAAAAGTGGAGGAGAGAGAAAAACGCTGTGGACTAAATTATTATGGACTTAAATATGTATGCCTATCTATTAACCTTTACATTTGCAAAAAGAAGACTCATTTTATCACAGACTTCCAGGAATTTATTCATATCGTGAGATTACAGCTATTATTTGCTAAGAATGTTGACTTCAGTTTTCTCTTCTGTTAAAGAAATAAAACAGTGCTTTTAAAGAGCAAAGAGTAGAGAACAAGGGTCAGGAAGATCTAGTTTTGACACTTACTAGGTATGTGACCATGATAAATAAGCTTTTCTGAGCCTTGTTTTTCTCAATTGTAAAATGGAGGCTAGGGATAATATTTGCACTAAATAAATATCTTAATAATAGATAACCTTACAGGCGGTTCATGAACTTAAATATTAAAGCCCAATGTAAATGTGAATTCGTATTTTTAATTATTATAAACCTTTTAAATAAAGTTTTTCTTTAACTTTCCTGATAAGCCAAATTCTCATGAGATAAACACAGAAGTTGAATAAGAGTCCATATAGGCTTTTCAATTTTATTTTTATTGTCATATGGAAATGATTTTATCTTATTATGTGAATATCTGCAACAGAACCATCATTTATAATTTTTAAAACTGTTACAAAACATTTTTTTCAGAAAGGTTCAATCAGAATAGTTGAAAATTGAAAGAAAATCTAAGCAACAGAAGCTAAAATTTGTTCTTTTAAAAATAGGCATTATAAATGCATGTAGGATAGATGAAAAAAGTCAGATCTTGGTTTCCAAATTCAAAATTCATCATCAGGGTTGTTTTTATGCTATAAGCATTTAGGATCTCAGGAAAAAGAGGCAGTAGCAGAGGAGACAAGAGGGGAGGATTATGACAGAGGAAAATAGTTGTGAAAACAGCTACTGTTCTAGCTCCTTACTCCCCTTGAAATTACCCATCTTTCCTAGGTATGGAGAAATTCCATTTCAGACAATTCATTTTAACCTTTTAATAAGGCAATACACAATTGTGAGCTCAAGGATTTTGTTAGGGAAGAAGGGTCAGAACATTTGATGAGTGAATAGAAAATCTTAAAAAGTACTCTTTAGGTAAATTGAAAATGAATAAAAAAAAATTTAAAGATCTAACCCACATGTAAGGGCTCTCATAAATAATATGGTATATGTGTATAATAAAATCCAAAGGCAATATGGAGGGGTGAGAAGGGAATACAGTACAGGGAGAATTACCCTCATTTACAAAAGACAAAAATAATTAATATTGGAAGAACTGTGGAATGAGAGGTGCAATAATGCAATGTTGATGAACCTGCAAGTTGATTTAACTATTCTGGAAAACAATTGAGAATTAAGTTCAGAAAGTGATTAAAATGCTCATAAACTTTAATTCCATTACTAGGAGATAAAAGAAAAGTTTCATAGACACCAAATTCTGTAGCAGCAACCCTCCCCACCCACAAGCAAAGAGTTATAAACAGAAGAGTTAACCATAAGTTGAGGAATGGCTAAATTATTTATAATAATGAATGTAATATTTGAATGAAATTTAAGGATTAAGGGGAAGCATGGAGATTTACATGAACTAATGCAAAAGAAAATAAACAGAACCAAGGGGACAACATACAAAATGACTACAATAATACAAATGAAAAGGAAAACATTAAAAATTGAACAAACTTGTCCCCCACATATATGTTTCAGCATCTTTGTGTTTCTCATTTTAGGGGGTTTGTTATATGTAGGAGAGAGACTATATTCTCAGTTTAAGTGAATATATTTAGGAGTTTATGCCCTTCCTACATTTTCTCAGTATTAACCTTTTGGAAAAGCTAATTCATATTTACTAATTGATACTGAGATATTAAATAGGTAATTGATATTTTTGGAGACACTTCATAAGGCTTATAAGTGATAATATTAGCAATTCTAACCCTTCAGGGTTATCGTCAGAATAATTAGGGAAGGAGTAGTCAACTTCCCAATGGGGACCCAGTTTACCACTATGAAGAAGGGGTTCAGAGATTGAGCCTAGAGGGAATGATGGGATGGTCCAAGGAAGAGAAATTTTTAGAAATGAGAGTGATACAAGAATAAAAGATAGTAGCACAAATACTTAGAAAGAGAAAAAGGAAATAATCATACCTTTTAACACTAAAATTCTGTTTGTGAGAATTCAAATATTATCCAAAAGGAAAAAAAAGAGAAAAATTATTTCAAATAAATTGTGATATAAGTAAAGCCTTTGTTTGTGTCTCCAAAGAGAGCTTCTATTTATGTATCTCCAACACATCTCTTCCCCAAATAAAAGTCTCCCTTGTAATAAATAGCCACAGTCAAGCAAAACAAACTTATATACTGGCTGTCTAAAAATGTACATCTCATTCTGGATCTGTAAAAAAGTAAAAAGCATGCTTTATCATCTGTCTTCTAGTACTAGCTATGGCACTGATCAGAATTCAAGTCTTTCAAAGTTGTTTATGATCTTGTGGGGTTTGTTTAAATTGTTTCTCTCTTTTCTGCTCACTTCCCTCTATAGAGAATAGAAGTTTTTCTAATTTTTCTCTGAAACTGTCCCTTTCATCATTTCTTGTGACAAAGTTAACATTCCATCATATTCACATATGATATTTTGTTCACCCACACCTCGACCCTCAAATATTTAAAAGCAGCTCCTATTTCTTACTTCTTCCAACCCTTCTTTCTAGGCTAAGTATCCCCAATTCTTCTGGTTAACACTCAAATGTCCTTGTTTCAAATGCACTGACCTTTTTTTTATTTCTGAACACACTTCACTATGTCAATAGCCCTTCCACAGTTTGACACCCATACCTTGATGCCATTCTCCAGGCATAGTCTCTTCAGGACAGAGAACAATGATTGACATGAATCATGCTTAAGATTTCATTAGCTTTCTTGGCCATCACATCGCATTAAAGATTCATGCTTTTAAAAATAATTTATGAACAATACAACAATTTCCATAACAGTAGAATAAAAAAGATGATTGCATACAAAACTGCAAATCTATGTACAATTTGCCATTCCTTTTAATTATATAACAAAAGTATCCTGTAACTTTCTTTTTTCCCCTGTTTTCTTCTATCCTATGAATTTATGTTCCACTGAAATTTTCTTATTCTAATAGGCTTCTTTCCAATCATTTGTTTGCCATTTTTATTTGTCCACTCAATTTTTTATCCTAATGTAGAATTTTACATTTTCCCTATTAGGCCATATTTTTTTTTTGCTAATTACAATCCATTTTTAAAATCTGTTAAGTTTTTTTGGCGATATTGATTCTGTCAACCAATGCATTAGAGTACCCCTTCCAGTATCATGTCATCTGTCCAGATGTGCAAAGTGCAGATGCCTTTATAACACTAGGTGTCACTGTAGAGTAGGAGGGGCTTGCTCTTTATTCTCTCAAAAAGAAAAGTACACAGTTTAAATCCTCATAGATCTTACTTGGAGGTAGGACTTTCTCTTCTAATACCTCATAGCTTGGCCTCCCTGAACTTTCCTTATGAAATTACTTTCTAGAACCTATGCTCAGACTTTCCATTTGGATTTCTACAATCTCAGCTCTTGGTGATGAATGATGATGGCTGCCCCAGGAGTAAAAGCGATATGCTCCAGAAGTCCCATTCCTCATCCCCTTGAAATCTGATTTCCAACTTTACAATTCTATTTTAATTATTTCCTCCAGGGCAGCCAGTAGCCTCTTAATTACTAAATGTAATTAAGTGTTTATTCACTGTGACATATCTGAAGTATCTACCTTGGATTTTTTTTTTAATTTGATAAATTTTATCCTCCTGGCTCTCCTACATAGCAAATTGTATCTCTCATTTCTTCTTTTCATTCATTTTACTCTTCTCATCCCAAAGTGCAAAGGTCTTTCGTGGTCCTATTCTTGCTTCTATCCTCTTCTCTTTCCATAATCTCTGAAATTCTCTTATCTGGCCATAATCTTTTGACATTCCATCTCTCCCTCTGCTTTCCAAAGCTAAACCTTATTCTTCATCCATGCTCTGACCTCCCTAATCCCTTGAACTTTCAATTGTTTCTCAAGTTACACCCTTATACTATCTTCATTCTCCTTGCTCTCCAATTATATCCAATCACATCTTTACAAGTGTTAGCCTTCAATTTCTCCCACCATCCACTTACATGTGTAATCATGATAACAGGGTCCACTACAAATTTGTAACATGTCAGTCTCACATCTATAACTATCTTCCTTACATCTCCATTTAGATGCTCTATGGATACCTGAAGCACATATCTAATGCTTAAACTTTCTTTCTTCTTAACTCATTCATTCTTCTATCTTCTCTAATCTTCCTAGGCTCAAAAGCATGAGTCATTCTTCACCTGCATATTCAACTAGTTACTATCTTATGAATCTTACTTTCAAATATTTCTTCCCTCTCCCTCAGTTAAATGTGATTTTCTTATTTTAATATATGTCAAAATATGAAACCTGAGCCTCGGATGATGTTTCTTTACACTTGTGTGGGAGGACTCTCTTGGTCCTGTATTATTGAGCCAGCCTATGGATTTTGTTTTCATTTAAAAGCAGTACAATCTGTATCCTTTCTATTTCTTTTAAGACTCTTGAAAAGACCAGCACTTCATTTAGAAATGATAAAGTGACAGAGTGATAAAGATACTCCAGAAGGAATTAGACACTATTCTCTTGGTTTTCAACATTCTCAAAATTGTGTTATCAATTACAAAATGTGCTTTTTCCATGCTATGGGAATCTCTCAGAACCCCACTAGTCTGAGTCTGTGAGGGAGTTAGGTCCTTCTTGACCATCTTGTCTATTTTTTCCTTCATGTAATTTTAGCAATATGGTGACACTGAACTAGTAAAGGGACAAGCCATTTTCAGGAGCATACTAGTATCTCATGTTAGCCACCTTGGCAATATTTGTCATAGCTGTCTCTTTCTCTCTTCTCACATTCCTTCAATCTGGTTCTAACCCAAATTTCTTTCATAGACTATTATAGTAACATTCTAATAGTCCTTGTATCTCCCCAATGTATCCCTTACACAGTCACCAAAATAATCTCTGTAATGGACAAAGCTTATTGTCACGACTCAACAAACACTTAGGTCTCCCCACTGCTAATGTGACAAAATATACATTCTTTTGCCTGTCACAGAGGACAGCTTGAGAAACTTGTTTGTCTCAGGACCCTTTTGCACTCCTAAAAATTATTGAAAAGCCCTCTACCCCCAAAGAGTTTTTGTTTGTGTGGGTTATGTTTATTAATATTTGCCGAATTATTAAATCAAAACATCATGGTGTTATCATGAAAGTAGTTTTTACTCAATGACCTCCTAAAAAGGTTCCATGAAACATTAGGGGTATATAGACTACTCTTTGAGAATTACTGTTAAATAGATTGGTTCAGAAAAGCCTGAAAAAACCTATATTAACTGATCCTGAGTAGAACCAAGGAAATAATGTATACAGCAACAACAAGATTATATGATGATCAGTTGTGATGAACTTGACTCTTTTCAACAATGAAGAGATTCAAGGTAATTCCAATAAACTTGTAATAGAAAGAGCTATCCACATCCAGAAGGAGAATAGTGGAGACTCAATGTGTATCAAAGTATAGTATTTTCACCTTTTTGTTGTTTGTTTGCTTGTTTTTTTCCCTTCTTTTTCATTTTTTTCTTTTTTCCTTTTTGTCTGATTTTTCTTGCACATCACGACAAATATGGAAATATATTTAGAGGAATTGCATATTTCTAACCTATATTAGATTGCTTGCTGTTTAGGATAGGAAGGAAGGAGGAAGGAGAAAAATTTGGAACACAAGGTTTCACAGAGGTGAATGGTGAAAACTATCATTTCATGTATTTGGAAAAATAAAATACTATTATTTAAAAGAGAGAGAGAGAACTACTACTACAAACAAATTGAATAATAAAAAAAAGCTCTGATTTGAACAAGATACCCAGAGTACCTGGACCTACACTTAAAGAATTGTTACAACAAGACTTTGGTTAATTTTTGAGATGTAATGAACAATACAAAAGCAGAACAGTTAGGGACAAAAAACATAGAACAGAGATCATTTAACAGAAATGAAGTAGATAGACATTAGCAGGCATCAGAGAGGAACTGATTTCTATAATTAGGTACTAGAGTTTTGGCTCTAAGTTTTTTGCAGTTTTGCTGAGGAAAAATGGAAAATGCTTTAAGTTAAGTAGTTTGCATTTTCTAACTAAAGAAAGACTATGAATTCCATTTCTATAGATAATTATTTTTCCTGGAACTAAATATAAATTACTATTTTTCATGAGTCTTGTGTAGGAACACTGGGTGATTGAGTGCATAATACCTAACACAACTTTTCAGAAGTCAGCAAAATGCCATTCAAATGAACTGTTTTGTGACAGTTCTTTCTATGCATGTGAAGGGAATAACAAGATAAAAATTCATGAAGGAATTTCTGCAGGCAGAACTCAAATGCTTTGTTTTCTAATGTGATTTAGGGTTAGAGACTCATGATTCAATGAAATGAACGTTGAACGTGGTGTCATGAGGGCTGAGTTCAAATTTTGACTCTGACACATTATTGTATGATGTTCAGCAAGTCAGCTAATCTTTCTGGGATCAGTTTCCTCATGTAAAATGGGGGATGACTTCTGAGGTCCACTCCAACCTATATCTATATGTTCTTATAAACAGAAAAATTGCTCATAATCTTTTTTTTTTGTGTCATAGACCCATTTGACATTCTAATGAAAGCTACACCCCACTCAGAATAAGATTTTAAGATGCATTACATAAAATCCACAGCATCAAAAAAGAATTAACTTATAATTAAATGTATTTATTATTATTTTTAAAGTTCACAAATTACAGATTAAGAACACCTTGGTCTAGAAGATAGGATAGTGATATTGTCTATCAAATTGTTTCTCCAGTATTAGGCATCTTGTGCCTTTGGTGAAGGGTGATCAATTCATGAATACCTTCTCTCTTTTTTTTAAATAGATTTTTATTCACAAGTTATATGCGTAGGTAATTTTACAGCATTGACAATTGCCAAACCTTTTGTTCCAATTTTTCCCCTCCTTCCCCCCACTCCTTCCCCCAGATGGCAGGTAGATGTTAAAAATGTAAAGTATAAATTAAATACAATATAAGTATACATGTCCAAACCATTATTTTGCTGTACAAAAAGAATTGGACTCTGAAATAGTGTGCAATTAGCCTGTGAAGGAAATAAAAGATGCAGGCAGACAAAAATAGAGGGATTGGGAATTCTATGTAGTGATTCATAGTTATCTCCCAAAGTTTTTTCCTTGGGTGTAGCTGGTTCAGTTCATTACTGCTCTATTGGAACTGATTTGGTTCATCTCATTGCTGAGGATGGCCAGGTCCATCAGAATTGATCATCATATAGTATTGTTCTTGAAGTATATAATGATCTCCTGGTCCTGCTCATTTCACTTAGCATCAATTCATGTAAGTCTCTCCAGGCCTTTCTGAAATCATCTTTTTGGTCATTTCTTACAGAACAGTAATATTCCATAATATTCATATATCACAATTTATTCAGCCATTCTCCAATTCAGGGGCATCCACTCAGTTTCCACATGAATATCTTCTCTAAGTGCCCACAGTACAGCTATTTTATGTTGGTGGTTAAATGAGAACCATATGTTTTAGATAAAGGGAGGACCTTGAGCACTAAAGAGGGACAGATTAAGTTCCCAAAGAAATAATAATAACCTGTATTTCTGAACAATTTAAGGTTTGCAAATATTTTTACATAAAGTAGATAATATATATATATATATAGAGAGAGAGAGAACACTTTAATTATTACAAAATATTTTATATATATATATATCATTTGAATCTCACAACAATCCTATGAGGTAGGTACTATTAACATTCTCATTTTGTAGATGAGAAAACTTACTCTTGGGTGAAGTGATTTGCCTGAGGTGACTCGTGTCTTAGGCAGGATTTGAACTCAGGGCTTCCTGATTCTTAAATCTACTATCAATCCTCTACAACCTTTTGATGCTCTCTATCTTATCTCATTTGCTAAATGAATCTATGAGAGGGGTGCTAGTATTATCACAATTTTATAAAAAAGGGAAGTGAGACAGAGAAAAGTTAAATTGCTTGCCTATGGCCATACATCCTGTAAATTTCTGAGGCAAGATTTGAATTCAGACCTTCCTTAGCTCCAGATCAATCATCATACTAGTTAATACATCGTGCTGCCACAAAAGATATGTACATACACATAGAACATGCATACATGTGTATTCAGCACAAGCAAAACCAGACTTCTATCATTTGAAATGGAATGTCTTTGTGCAAGGTTCTGGCAACTTTCTTTCCCAAGTAAACACTAAAATACTCTGATGATCCATTCTCAGACAGAGGAAGGTCTCTTTGAAAATCTGGTGGCAAGTCGGTTCCATGGGAATCAATTTGGACTATTGGATGAAGCTTGTCTGATTGTGCCTATAGGAGCAGCATGACAAAAGTCAGAATCAGGTCAGGGATAGGAAAATATACAGATAAATAGCTCAGCTATAAAAGGATAACTGGAATGCTAGGGTTCTGAAGTCTAGATATAAGCAGAGCACAACATGTGTCTATTTAAACATGAGAGCTAATGGCTCATGGCAAGCATATTAAATTTCAGTGCAGATATTAGAGAAGCAAGCAAAACATATGTAGAAGGGAAAAACAAACAGAGTCCAAGGGCAAAGTGTCACATGCCTTGTTCTTTGAAAGGTTAGGCAAAAAATGTTCTTCCAGCAGGGCCATGAGGGCAAGCTATAGGGCCAAGGAATAGAAAGAAAAAAGCCGATGGGAAGAGAAAAAGGGGTATGTGGAAGGTCACATACCACAAGTCCTAGCCAGCCATTGTCCAATAACACACTCCAAAGAATTTTCTCTTCTCTTCCTCACAACTCTAGCAAACTGAGCAATCGGTTTTGTTACATGGCACCCTAATGAATAGTTTTTAATTCAATGGTTCCCAAGAAGAAAATTGGAACCAGTGTTCTATATTGCTCTCAATGATCACCTTTGTATGAATCTATCAAGTTACACAGTTTGGAAAGAAAGGAAAATATACACAAGACTAAAATTTAGATAAAATTTCAGGGCACCTAGTGGATAAAGTGCTAAGCTTGGAATCAGAAAGACTCATCTTTATGAATTTGAGTGGCCTCAGACACTTATTAGCTGTGTGACTCTAAGCAAGTCACTTAACCCTGTTTGCCTCAGTTTCCTCATCTGTGAAATGATCTGAAGAAGGAAATGGCAAACCATTCTTGTATGTTTGCCAAGAAAATAGCAACAAAATTTTAGCTAAGTCATCTGGGTAAGGATTGTATTTGATTTTCTTTAATAAGGTCACTAATGTTCTCCAAAGGTTATAATAACTAACCTTGCTAAGAGATATAAAGTTGTCACCTATCCAGCAATGATCACTCTAAAAAATAATCCATAAACCATAAAGTGTTACATGATGTGAATTTTTTATAAATAATTCTCCAAGAAATTTAGACATGTGAAGGGAGTAGCCATTTTGGGCAGTTTTCAGTTTCCTAGATCATTTTGTTCAGCTTACCAATGTAATGATCCTCAAGCTTCTCCCTAAAGCAAAGGTCCATCTTTGCATAGCAGATAAGCTTCAATGAGGTTGTATGGCAAAGAGCCAGAGAACATTATAGTCTTCAAAGACCTGAAGATAAGCATTACCCGAAAAACAATGGAGGGGACCATCCTGACAGTGGGCTAGTTACAACATATTACCAAAAAAAAAAAAAAAAAAAAAGAAAAGAAAAGAAAAGAAAAAGAAAAAGTGCAGGAAAAATGGCATGAACAGTTCCATCAAAGAAATTTAAAAACAGAAAAAAAAGTTAGGGATGATCCTGTATAGAAAACAAGCACCCAACGGACACACTACATGTTCCATTGGTATCGGTGCAATGTCAAATGACAAGAAAGCTCATAGGTAAATGAGCACTCAGTGATTAATTTATGGAGGGATGTGGATGATTGTCACATAGGATGAGCAGGCAGAGATGGACTACTATTTGCATCAGTAGAGGAAATATATAAATTTATGAAATCATAGTTGCATTAAAGGTAGAATTCTTATAACTTGTTTATATCATAGCCCCTTTTGGCAATTTGGTAAAGCTAGTGGGATCCCTTCTTAGGGATATTTTAAAAAATCATAAAACAAGATTTTATTTAAGATTTAAGATTTATTTAAGATTGCCAAGGAAACCAAAAGTTTGTAAAAAATAAAGATGTAATTCTAATCCCACCATTAAGGGTCAGCAGACCCAGGATCATAACCCCCTGTGTGAGAGTAACCTAACATTACTTGATACTTTTGGCGCATCAAAAATTGGCACTGAATGAAGTGACCAAAAGGCACCCTCTAGTGGGACTTTATAGCTGCCACATTTTCTTATGCCAAATAGCAAAGTTGTGTAGCACAATTTCATGTCAATGTTCCTGACTCAATTCCCCAGGAAACAGAAGGATTTGGTTATTTTTGGAACTTAGCACATTACATCAGAAAAGTACTATCAGTTAGAAGATCTGGATTCTAGTGCAAATGTTGCCATTACTTGATTATATGACTGTTCAAATCCCAACTTCTCTAGGTCTCACTTTTGTCATCTATAAAAAAGGATTATCACTTCCATGATCTCTAAAGGCCTTTCTAGCTCTAATATTTATGACAACAGGATTCACTTCAGGTTCATAAATTCTCAAGGGAGTCTATGTAAATCAAATAGACCCTATAGAGAATTATGGGATGTAGAGAGGGGTTCTGGTATCTGTATTTTGAATTTGATCCATTCAAAAAAGATGGAGGAGGAGATTCTGGTCTAAACAAATTTGTGAAGTTTGTAGAATCACACTATTTTCCCCTGTTGCCTGAATTTACGCAATAGAGGACTATCTGCAGTCATCCTGATCCAGGTGGCTCTGGAGGGAAAAGTGAGGCAAGTGTTTTATATTTACTTTCATTGACTCCCTCCTCTTTTAGAATGACTTGCTTTTGACTATTTTCATGGATTTTTATTCATATGATACCTTTAATCACCTGAATAATAACCACAAAAACAATTCACATTTATATAGCACTAACATTCTATGACAATTGGACTCCCTTCTAACCCATAATTACTCAAGGGAGTCCATTTAAGCCCAGGAAAACCTGCTGAGAATTGTTGGAAGTAAAGAAGTAGATGCAGTTTTGGTATCTATCTTGTGAATTTTGGTCCACTCAAAAAAATTCGGAATGAGATCTTGAGTCTAAGCAAATTTGTGAAGTTTGTCTTTGAGAGCATGCTGTTCCTTCCTGATGCTTGACCTTACATAAAAAGGTATGAGAAGAGATTCGGTGGAGGGTCACAGTCTGGAAGATTCATCTTCCTGAGTAATCTGACCTCAGACACTTCCTAGCTGTGTGACCCTAGGAAAGTCATTTAACCCAATTGCCTCCGTTTTCTCATTCATAAAATGAACTAGAAGGAAACAGCAAAACACTACATTAAATCAAATAGGATCACAAAGAACCTGATGCAACTAAACAACAGCCACAAACACTTATATGGCATTTCACTGTTGAAAATACATGTTTTTCTTATGCTTGCTCTGTGAGAAAAATAATGTAGCTATTCTTATTCACATTTTATACGTGAGAAAACAAAGCTGAGAAGTGTAAAAGGTTTGAATAGAATCAGAAAGAGATGTGTAATAGAAATACTAAATGTATTTTACAAGTATAAGGATGTGCCTCTTTCAGACTTTGGCAAGTTTACATAGCTATTCACAGACAGTTTAAGTCACTCATTGGAATCCAAAAAGGTAGGAAAACTGTTAAACTTCCAGAAGACAATAAAGAGGTTCTTCTTCTTCTTATTTCTTCTTCTTCTTCTTCTTCTTCTTCTTCTTCTTCTTCTTCTTCTTCTTCTTCTTCTTCTTCTTCTTCTTCTTCTTCTTCTTCTTCTTTCTTTTTTCTTCTTCTTTCTTCTTCTTCTTCTTCTTCTTTTTTCTTCTTCTTTCTTCTTCTTCTTCTTCTTCTTCTTCTTCTTCTTCTTCTTCTTCTTCTTCTTCTTCTTCTTCTTCTTCTTCTTCTTCTTCTTCTCTCTCTCTTTCTGTCTGTCTCTCTCTCTCTGTCTCATTCTCTGTCTCTTTCTCTCTCCCTCTCCCCTCCATTCATTTGCATGGACAAATGGGAAAAACAGTTTAAAAACAAACAGAATTTCAGAAATGGCTATTCAGAAATGACTATTTCGATGTAATGGCCTAGCCTGAATATTTAGAAAAGATACTATTCACCATATATCAACTTAAGATCTCTTACCAACTGGGCATCTATATCAGGAAGAGTCCTTGAAAATAAAGGTTTAATATAAGAAAGTTAATTTGCCAGAATATCTCTGTTCTCTGGTTTCCTGTTTGGAAGGTATCAAAATTCAGAGCCAAAACTCAGACAGAAAGAAAAATGGAGGAAGCTTCAGCTGGTCCTGGACCAAAGGTCTATATGCTTCTGAAAAAATACAGCAATATCCTCAACTGACTGTGCATTGAAAAACAAGCCCATGGAGTTCAGGAGGGATTCCAGCTTACTCCAGATGTCTAATACAGCAGGGAGTAAGCCTGAGAAAAATCACAAAAATAAAAAAACAACAGAACTCTGCAGCATCAGATGAGTTGTGAATTTCCTTAATCATATTCATTCCTTAAATATGGTTTTTCCATGGTCACTACATATATTTGTGGGAGCATGTGAAACAAGTTTATAGAGGAGCTATTTGGAAGCTAGCTATTCTCACTATGTTTTTGCTTTGAGTTAATTGTGTCCTATAAATGATTACTTAGAAAAGCTATAGTTTTAGGAATACAAACCCATAGAGAACCTTGAATTTGAGCTAGTCATTTTCCTAAGGGACTGAAGTAGTGAGTATGAATCAGGAGGGTCCCACTACTGGGGGCCTAACATAAGAATAACTAAATCTTAATGATCATAAGTGTTTTGTTTTTAATGAAAGTAATTTCTTAGTTAAATGATAAGATCAGGCCAAATGATATTTTTTCAGCTTTTATATTCCATTATTCTGTCTAATAGAATAATTGTTAGTTTTTTAGAGAAATATTTCAGTTCTCAGATTCTGCTTTCAAAGTGAATGTCCCTTGTTTCCAAATTCCTTCTTTTTTTAATGGATATTTATTTCCCTTTGCTTGTGTATGTTTACACTTATTTTAAGCATGTGAGTGAAAAAGAATGGAGGAGAGACACATTAACATTTTTTTAAATTTTAGCAGAAATAAAAAAATAGGTTTAATTTGAAAATTTCCTGTTCAAATTATAGAGTTGGTATAAGTACATTGAGATATAAGTAATCCACAAATATCATAGAATTAATTTTATATATTTGAATGGGAAATTCCATTCTAGGAAAATTCCAAAGCAATTTTTCTTCCTTCAGAAACATGTCCAGATAAATCCATTTGTCAAAGGAAGGAGATATCAAAAGTCATTGTCACCATCCTATTAGCCTCTGAGTCAGATCATAGATGGGTAAATAAAATAATAAAAAGATAGTTTCTCTTTGGGAGAAAATTTAAAAAAAACACTTAAAGTACAGGGAAGAGGGGACTCTATACTAAGATAAAACTTTTGGTTCTAAAATTCTATGAATCTAAACCCCTAGTTGAATTTATTGGTCTAATTTTATCCACTTCATTACACATTGCAACATTTTTAACATACCTACAGGTGTTTGTTGGATAAATATTATAAATGAGATTGAAGATTTGGAAAATATTAATAGAAATGGCCAAGAAGTCATGATCTAAGTGTGGTCATCTATATCTAGAAGAAAAAGTTACTAACCCAGACAATAGTACCTAGGATGCCTTTGAATTAAAATGCAATCAGCCTTGATAACTGTGGGAAAATGGTACTTTATCAGCAGTGCTGAGAGGGATGAAATGAACCAATCATCTCTGACAAGTGGCTATTAAAAGAGAGAAGGGAACAAATAATCTATACTCTTCATTATGTTCTAAGAGAACATAGGTCATATGAGAAAGGTCATAAACAAAACATTTCAGAATAGAACACTTTCCCAAAAAGTTGGCTGTTTGTCCTCTTTGTAGTGGCCAGAAACTGGAAACTGAGTGCATGCCCTTCCATTGGAGAATGGCTGAATAAGTTGTGGTATATGAATGTTATGGAATATTATTGTTCTGTAAGAAATGACCAGCAGGATGATTTCAGAAAGACCTGGAGAGACTTGAATTGATGCTGAGTGAAATGAGCAGGACCAGGAGATCATTATATACTTCAACAACAATACTATATGATGATAAATTCTGATGGACATGGCTCTCTTCAACAATGAGATGAACCAAATCAGCTCCAATAGAGCAGTAATGAATAGAACCAGCTACACCCAGCGAAAGAACTCTGGGAGATGACTATGAACCATCACATAGAATTCCCAATCCCTCTATTTTTGTCCACCTGCATTTTTGATTTCCTTCACAGGTTAATTGTACACTATTTCAAAGTCTGATTCTTCTTGTGCAGCAAAATAACTGTATGGACATGTATACATATAGTGTATTTAACATTTACTTTAACATGTTTAACATGTATTGGTCTACCTGCCATCTGGGGGAAGGAATGGGGGGAATGAGGGGAAAAGTTGGAACAAACGGTTTTGCAATTGTCAATACTGAAAAATTACCCATGCATATATCTTGTAAATAAAAAGCTATTTAAAAAAGTTAGCTGTTAATTTTATGTTCATCTCAAAGTGCGCTCTCACTTTATGAAGTGGTAGGATTCCTCAACTACCTACAAGAGTACTCAGTTTCCTTTTGGAAGAACCAAGCTGAAACTAAAATGGGAGTGCCAAAACTAAGAGCATTAGTGGAGAGAGCTTTTTAAAATAGAGAGTTTTAGTTAGCTGGAGTTGTTTTGGCTTAACTTTATAAAGGGAACTAACTCCACTAACACAGCTGAAACTGTATTCCTGGTAACCTCCAATATTCAAGTTCCCTACCCCACCTCATACAGACTTCTTGGAGAAAGTCATAAAACTGACAGAGTCCAGTAGAGATTCATGTTGTTTTGCCTCAGGTGAACCCTTGCTGCTACTTGGCATTCTTTTAATTCATCTCTTACTGACTACATAATAAGTTCCCACTTTGTAACTATTCCAGATCGTTCCTATACTCTTCAACCTCCTAATCCTACCCTCTACAATCGGTCAATCGAGCATTTATTAGATACCTACTATGTTCCAGGTGTTAAAGGTGCAACAAATAAGAAAAAAATTAACAGAATCTGTTTTTAATGATTTCAGAGAAAACAAAAAGTATACATAAGACTTATATACAGCAGATACAAAGTAGTCTCAGATAGGAAAGTATAAAATAACTTTTCCTCTGGCCTCAGGCACTTAGTAGTTGTGTGACCTTGTCCAAGTCACTTAACTCTCTTTGACTCAGTTTCCTCATTTGTAAGATGAGCTGGCAAAGCACTGTGGTGTCTCTACCAAGAAAACTCCAAAGGGATCACAAAATCAGACACAACTGAAAAATTACTAAACAATAACAAATAACAACCTCTCTCAGATTTTCTCTTCTTTACCACACAATCTTTTTATTGAAATTACTGTCAACATTCTCTTAAAATACCACTGAATATTCACCATAATATTGGAGACCAGAGCCTCTAACATCTGCTTTTAATATTTTCCTTTTCAGGCAACTCTAGACATTTGAAAATTGATATCAATCACATAATTGATTGATTGATTATTCTCAGTCATCCACTCTGTTGATCGCTAATTTCACATTTCCAATTGCTTTTAAAATATCTTGAACTAAATGTTCAGTGGGCATCTTTTTTTTTATTTTTTTGTGCCATGGGCCCCTTTATTTATTTTTTTATTATAGCTTTTTATTTACAAGATATATGCATGGGTAATTTTTCAGCATTGACAATTGCAAAACCTTTTGTTCCAATTTTTCCCCTCCTTCCCCCCACTCCTTCCCCAGATGGCAGGTAAACCAATACATGTTAAATATGTTAAAGTATAAGTTAAGTATAATATATGTATACATTGGACATATTTTTATTGTTTTTTTGGTTATACAGGTATATTTAAAATACATATTTCTTTATGAATCATGTTGGGAGAGAAAAATCAGAACAAAAGGGAAAAACCACAAGAGAAAAAAAAGCACAGAAAAACGAAGTGAACATAGCATGTGTTGATTTACATTCAATCTCCACACAGAAGAGAAAGGACCCTGGACCTCTATACCTCTATTATCTTCTCTCTCTCTCTCTCTCTCTCTCTCTCTCTCTCTCTCTCTCTCTCTCTCTCTAACTGGCTTTCTGTCCAGAACCTGTCCAGAACACACCTGAATTGTTCTATCTGATCCTCCTTTTAGGTGTGATCTTCCTTTTAGGGAGTAAGCTATCATTAAGAAATGGTACCATGGAAAGAACACTGGAATGATGCAGAGAATCTGGATAGGGGATTAGTTTACTCCAAAAAAGCTTACTCCCAAAATGTAGCTTTACCATTTTCCAGACAGGTGATTTTAAGGAGGTCACTTCTCCTAAGGGTCAGATTTCTTATCTATTAAAGGAGGCTTAGACCTCAAAAATGGCAAAGGGAATGAAGTGACTTCTCTGGTGAGATCTGAGGGCCCTTGAACTGAACTCTTTGGCAGTCACAAATCAGGCAACTCCATAATTTCATATCCATGCTATGGCTTCCTGAGCTTCTCCTTTCACCACAATATTTAACCACAGGTGACTACTGATTTAACTTCAATCTAACTTTTCTCCTGAGGAAGAATGACCTTGATATTTCACTCAACATTCTAACATAATAAGTAGGGTAATCCTTTTACTGGAAGCAGAAAAAGAAAATAGACTAATTAGAATGAAGAAAACAAAAAAGAAGCATTCTTGGTTCTTGGCAGAAAGCTAGCAAAAAAGTAGGGCAAGAGGATTGTTTTGAAATCCCTTTTAGTTCTGAGAGTTCCCGTGCCTAAAAGTTGAATAATCTTTGTTTAATATTGCAAGAACTGGGGGAATGAAGCTCTTAGCTAGCAGGGAAAATTATAGATAAAGCTATTTGTGGCCATTTCTTTAATAATAATAATAATAAATATTTATATATCATCTATTATGCTATGCTAAATGCTTTACAATTATTATCACAACAGCCTTGGAAAGGAGGTGTCATTATTATCCCCATTTTATAGATGAGGAAACAAGCAAACAGGTTAAGTGACGTGCCCAGAATTAAATTGCTGGGAAAACAAATCTGATTCCAGGCTCACTATTCTTCCCACTGTATCATCTAGATGACTCTTTTAAGGTTCTCAGCATTCCTAGGTGTCTGTTCTCTAATTCTTTACTATCCATATTCTACAGATTCCAAGAACCTTTTCTAGACCACACATTTTACACTATCTCTTTTTTTCTGAAATCATTACCATTTCTGTACATATTTTTTTTCTAAAAGCTAATCAGGAAGAAAAGAGAAATTTCATTCAAAATATGTGCAAAAATTACAAAATATCTGGAAATCTATCTACAAAAATACAACAAGAAACTTCATGTATCCAATCATAAAATAATGTGGGAATTTAGTTAGTGGCACTATGCATATTTTAATGAAAATTTCTTTTTTATTTTATTTCTTTTTATCATGGTTACTCAATTGAGGGGAATGGGAAGGACAGATAATAAACATATAAAAAAATTAAAAATATATGTAATGGAAAGTATTCAACTATTAAACTTTCCTAAAGGCTCCCTCCACCTTTTAAAGCTAAACTTTATCATTTCCTTTAACTGATCAAGTAAAGTTTCATAGAAGAGGTGGCTTTTGATCTGAATCTTGAAAGACTTTAAGAAATGGGAAGGGAGGAGGAGGGGGAGAAGGAGGAGGGGAAGGAGGAGGGGGAGGGGAGGAAGGGAAGGAGGAGGAGAAGAAGAAGGGAGGAGGGAAGGAAGGAAGGAAGGAAGGAAGGAAGGAAGGAAGGAAGGAAGGAAGGAAGGAAGGAAGGAAGGAAGGAAGGAAGGAAGGAGAGAAAAAAAGAATGAAAGAAAGAGAGAAAGTTTTGAGATCATGGGGAGGAAACTGAAAGACACAGAGTACATTTCGTACTATTTTATTGTTTCTTCTATTTGAATATTGTGACTTTAGAAGAGAAATGGGAAATGCACAGCTGGCTACCAAGATAGTATCAAAGAGCAGGATTTGGTTTTGGATACATAAGCTCTTGGCAAAGATTTCTCTTGTATCTTACAAAAGCAGGATGAATTTTCTTGGTTCAGATATAACTAATTTGATTAAAACCTGTTTAAACTGAAATTTAGATTGCAAAGGGGAGGAGAGAAAAAGTATAAAAGTCCACTTATGCAGATAAATGGATATGATATATAAAGAAATACATGAAAATGAAGTCTAATGATTCTAGAAAAAAAAGAACAAAATAGAATTGCAAATGATAATAAACAAATTTAAGAAGTATTTTTAAATGCCTACTGTGTACAGTTAGTCTGCTAAGTGGGGGTATAAAGACAAAAATGAAATAATTCTCAACTTCAAGAGGTTTCTGTTTTATTAGGGCAAAAAACATGTATACACATAAGTAAATAAATATGTACAAACTAATCAGGGAAGAGGGCTAGCAAATAGAGAGCTATCAGGAAGCAATAATTTATTAATACAGATTATAAAACATCAGCTATACAACTAACCAACATGTTAAACTCAATATGCTCAAAATATAAACTTTCCCTCTGAATGTCAACTTTTCTGCAAACATTCATATTTCTGCCAACGAAACTACAACCCTTTTTGCTCTCCAGACAACTCTGAATTATCCTTTACTCCTCATTCTCTCTCAGCCCACATTTTCAATAAATTGTCTATTTCACAATACTCCATTTCTGGCCTCTTCCTTCTTCACTGGATGGTTCCCATATCTGGTTACACACTCTCCATACCTCTACTTCATATAACTTTATTGCAAACAAGAATTGTTTCATTATTTGTACTTGTATTTCCAATAGCACCTGGCACATAGCAGGTCCTTAATAAATACTTGTTAATTGACTTTACCTCCATCTGCCACTTCTCTTTCTATTCTCTAGTTCATGCGCCCCTTTTCTCTTGCTTGGAATAAAGCATATTCACCTAATTGGTCTCCCATCAAGTCTCTTTCTTCTTCAGTCATGGTGGCATTTCAAAAGCAAAAGTTTAATCATGTCACTCTAGCTTTTAATAAACTCATGTGACTCTGTAATATCTGGGAACAGACACAAACTTCTCTGTTTGACATTTAAAGCTCATCACAATCTAGCTCCAATAAACCTTTCCAGACTTATTATACATTACATCCTTTCATAAATTCCACAGTCCAATCAAACAAGTCTTAATCTTTCTCACATATGACATGTCCAACTTCTTGTTGTCATACTTTTGCATAACCTTGGTACTTAGAAAGCACTTCCTTCTGACTGCCACTTTTTTAGTGCCTTTCAGGACAAAGATCAAGCAGCATGTTTCTACATGAACCCTTTCCTGATTTTCTTAGTTTTAGTCCCCCTCCTCAAATTATTTTGCATTTGTTGATTTTTATGTCTATATCTATAGATATATCTATATCAGTCGCTACCCATTTCCATATCTATATCAATATTCACGTCTATATTATCTGTATCTATGTCATATCTATATTATCTTTATCTTTGATATCTATATCTACATCAATATTCATATTTATAGTATGTATATGTCCTTTTATATTATCTAGATCTATATCTTTATAACAGTACTATATCTGTATCTATATCAAAATCTCCCTCTTTCTTTATATCTATGTCCATTATTGTTTCCCCTGATAAAATTTAATAGTGTCTGGAAAGTCAAAATCCAGAAGGGTTTATAAAGATTCTAAACACAATAAAAAAGAACTTTGTCAGCCATGTTCCAGGGTAGCAGTCCTCAAGAAATGATAGTGTCTATTGCTTGAAGGTAGATAGTGTGAATTGCCTTTTTTTTGGGGGAAGGGGAAGGCAATTGGGGTTAATTGTCTTGCCTAAGTTCACACATTAGCAAGTGTTAAATGTTTGAGGCTGGATTTGAACTCAGGTCCTCCTAACTGTACAACCTTTGCTCTATCCACTGGACCATCTAGCTGCTCTTGACAATGTGAATTTCTTTTAAGAAATGACAGTGAAGAAATGAGCAGGACCAGGAGATCATTATATACTTCAACAGCAATACTATATAATGATCAATTCTGATGGGCGTGGCCATCTTCAGCAATGAGATGAACCAAATCAGTTCCAATAGAGCAGTAATGGACTGAACTGGCTACACCCAGGGAAAGAACTCTGGGAGATGACTAAAAACCATTACATTGAATTCCCAATCCCTATATTTTTGTCCGCCTGTATTTTTATTTCCTTCACAGATTAATAGCACACTATTTCAAACTCTTTTTGTATAACAAAATAACTGTTAGGACGTGTATACTTATATTGTATTTAATTTATACTTTAACATATTTAACATGTATCGATCAACCTGCCATCTGGGGGAGGGGGGTGGGGAGAAGGAGGGGAAAATTGGAACAAAAGGTTTGGCAATTGTCAATGCTGTAAAATTACCCATGCATATAACTTGTAAATAAAAAGCTATTAATAAAAAAATCTAAATAGAAAAAAAAATAAAAAAATGACAGTGAGAAAACAGAACTATTAGACTTTTACCTTACTTGATCCTTTATTTTCAAAGAGAATGAGCTATACTACAAAGTATAGAACAAACCTCTAAAAGGAAGTTGAAGCCTGAGATTGATAATGGAAAAAAATCCCAAACTATAAAACCCCTAGCAGGTTTAAATGAGTTCAAGTTTCCTAGTACATATGCATGGCAACCCAGTGTATTGAAAGAATTTGCAGATGTGTGCATAATATAAATCTCAGCAAGTAATCTCTGAGAAATAATAGAGAATGGGAGAGGTGCCAAGAGGATAGAACTGAGTTAATGTTTTGATTTTCAGAGAAGGGAAAAGAGTGTAGCCTGAAAAATAAAGATTGGTGTTCTTAATGTGGCACATGAAGACCCTCCACAAGGGTTATTACCAAATATTTCCCTAACCCTTTGCTGTTCTTTTTGCCATGCCTTGTCCAATTCTCCAGGGGATCTTCTTATATCTTTTGTGCCTAGTTTACATTTCTTTTTACTCTGTGGTCTGATTGATGCCTGGGTAGGTAGTCAGGAAGATTTTCACATTCAGCCTCAGATTAACTAGGTGACTTTAGACAGTCACACTTAAGCACCTTTGCTTCAGTTTTCTTATTGTAGAATGAGGATCATAGTATCTACTTCCAGGATTGTTGTGGAGATTAAATAGGATAATAATTATAAAGCACTTAGCATAGTTCCTGGCACATGGTAAGCACTATATCAGTTGTTACTGTTTTTGTTGTTGATCTTGTTACTGTGTTGTTATTGTGGGACTTGGAGTCAGGAAGATCTACAAATTCAGTCTCACGTACTTAATAGCTGTATATCCTGGACAAGTCATGTAATCTTTGCTTCAGTTTCCTTCATCTGTAAAATGGACATAATAATAACACCTACCTCCCAGGATTGTTGTGAGATTCACATGATAAAATAATTGCAAAGAACTTACCTGACACATAAACACTATATAAATGAAGAAGAGGAGAAGGAGGAGGAGGTTGGTCTAGAGGTAGGAAGATCCACAAATCTAGCCTCAGAATTACAGAGTTACTCTAACTGTAACTCTATACAAGTCATTTAATTCCGGTCTCATTTTCCCCAACTGTCAAATGAAAGCATTGATAAATTATGGGTTCAGAGAACTAAGGTGAAACATACCACCCTCCTGTTAAAGATGTGATTGTCTTAAAACACAGAATAGAACATGTTTTTGTAGATGATTGACTTAGAAATGTGTTTTGTTGAACTACACATATTTGTTAGGAAGGTTTTATTACTGTTTTAATTGTTCAGTTGGGCAGAAGGGGGAGAGAGAGAGAGAGAGAGAGAGAGAGAGAGAGAAAGAGAGAGAGAGAGAGAAAGAGAGAGAGAGAGAGAGAGAGAGAATGCCTGTAAAAATAAATAGATATTTTGAAAACATGTTTAAAAAGAGAAAAAGAAAACAAGAATTCTGAAAGTTAGAAATGAAGAGGGAATGTGTTCAAGGTATAGGAGTGGCCTTTGTGAATGCATGTAAGCAAAAAATGGAATGTCAAATCCGGAGAAAAGCTAATCATATTATTTAGTTAAAACACAGGAGGGAATAATATGATATGAAATTGGAAAGGTACATTGAGGTTAGGTTGTGAAGAGTCTCAACTGTCAGAATAACAAGTTTCTATTCTATTCTATTAATAGTGGCTAAACCTGACCCTGGAGATGAGTACCTCCTTTCCTTCACTAAAGAAGTAAGAGACTAAAAAAACTACTAGAAACAATTCACAACTTTAGCAAAGTTGCAGGATACAAAATAAATCCACATAAATAAATCATCAGCATTTTTGTATATTACCAACAAAGTCCAGCAGCAAGAGATGCAAAGAAAAATTCCATTTAAAATAACTGTTGATAATATAAAATATTTGGGAGTCTATCTACCAAGGCAGTCAGGAACTGTGTGAATGTAACTACAAAACATTTCCTACACAAATACAATCATATCTAATCAATTGGAAAAATATCAAGTGCTCATGGATAGGCCAAGTGAATATAATAAAAATGACAATACTACCTAAATTCATCTACTTATTTAGTGCCATACCAATCAAACTCCCAAGAAATTATTTTACAGATCTAGAAAAAATAATAAGAAAGTTCATCTGGAGGAACAAAATATCAAGAATTTCAAGGGAACTAATGAAAAATTTGCAAATGAAGGTATCCTAACTGTACCAGATCTAAAATTATATTATAAAGTAGTGTTCATTAAAACCATTTGGTACTGGCAAAGAAACAGAGTAGTCAATCAGTGGAACAAGTGAGGTTCACAAGACAAAATAGTTAATGACTATGGTAATCTAGTGATTGACAAACCCAAAGATCCCAGCTTTGGGGACAAGAACTCACTATTTGACAAAAACTGCTGGGAAAATTGGAAACTAGTATGACAGTAACTAGGCATTGACCCACATCTAACACCATATATCAAGATGAGGTTGAAATGAATTCATGATTTAGACATAAAGAGTGATATTATAAGCAAATTAGAAGAACATAGAATAGTTTATCTCTCATATCTGTGGAGAAGGCAGGAATTTGTGACCGAAGAAGAATTGGCGATCATTATTGAATACAAAATAGATAATTTTGGTTATATTAAGTTTAAAAGCTTTTGTATAAACAAAACAAATGCAGACAAGATTAGAAGGGAAGCAATAATATGGGGGGGGATTTTACATTCAAGGGTTCTGATAAAGGCTTCATTTATAAAATATATAGTGAATTGACTCAAATTTATAAGAATTCAGGTCATTCTCCAATTGATAAATGGTCAAAGGATATGAACATACAATTTTCAGCTGAAGACATTAAAACCATTTCTAGTCATATGAAAAAATGCTCTAAATCACTATTGATCAGAGAAATGCAAATTAAGACAACTCTGAGGTACCACTATACAGCTCTCAGATTGGTTAAGATGACAGAAAAAGATAATTTTAAATGTTGGAGAGGATGTAGGAAAACTGGGACACTAATACATTATTGGTGGAGTTGTGAACTGATCCTACCATTCTGTAGAGCAATTTGGAATTATGGCCCAAAGGGCTATCAAATTATGTATACCTTTTGATTTAGCAGTGTTTCTACTGGGCTTATATACCAAAAAGATCTTACAAGGGAAAGGGAGCCACATGTGCAAAAATGTTTGTGGCAGCCCTTTTTGTAGTAGCAAGAAACTGGAAACTGAGTGGGTGCTCATGAGGTGGAGGATGACTGAATAAGTTATGGTATATGAATGTTATAGAATATTATTGTTCTGTAAGAAATGATCATCAGGATGATTTCAGAGAGGCCTAGGGAGACTTACATGAACTGATATTAAGTGAAATGGGCAGAATCGGGACACCGTTGTCCTTGGCAACAATAAGATTTTATGATGATCAATTCTGATAGATGTGACTCTTTCCAACTGGCTCTTTCAGGCCAGTTCCAATGATCTTGTGATGAAGACAGCCAGCTGCATCCAGAGAGAGGACTGTGGGAACTTTGTTGTGGTTTGCTTACATTTTGTTTTCATTCTCATTCATTTTTTTACTTTTTGATTTGATTTTTCTTGTGCAGCAAGAAAATTGTATAAATATGTATCCCTGTATTGGGTTTCACATATATTCTTACCATGTTTAACAAATATTGCATTATATGCCATCTAGGAGAGAGGATGGGTGAAGGGGGGAATTGGAACACAAGATTTTTCAAGGGTCAATGTTTAAAAATTATCCTTACATATGTTTTGAAAAAAAATTTTAATAAAAAATAAATTTTAAAAAGAGAGAAAAAAAGAAAACAGAGGCCAAAAAAACCAACAAGAAAAATATAGTAAAAAAAATACTTCAAAAAAAGTTTTATTACTTTAGAGTTTTACTTTAATGTATTTGTATCTCATTTAGGTGTTGGAAAAATATTTATCTCTCACATGGAATTTGACAGAGTGCTTTCTCAAATTTTGAAAATAATCTATGTAGTATTAATATTAATTATTCTATCAAAATTTGTTAGAATTCTTCTTTAAATCTATTAGGATCAAGGCATTTTTCCCTTTTGTAGTTCTACTAGAGATGGTTCTATTTACTTTTCTGAGATTAGATTATTTAAGCTCTATATGCATTCTTTTATTAGATTGGACACTTTATTTTTTTGAAGTTAATATTCTATTTCTTTTGTGTTCTCAGTTAAAGTCTGATGACTCATTTTTCTTGTTATGACTTCTCATTGTTCATTTCTCATTTGGTTTTCTATCTTCTTTTAATCAGATTGGCTAAAGATCTACCAATTTTGTTAATTCTTTAAAAATGTTTTTATTTATTTGTTAAATATTTCCCAGTTATATGTAAAATATTTAAGCAATCATTTTTTAAAAAAATTATTGAATTCCAAATTATCTCTCTCCTTCCTATTGTTTTCTTCTCCTTGAAAAGATGGTTAACTTGATATCGATTATACATGTGATGTCTTACAAAGAAATATTTTTTGCCATGTTGCAAAACAAAAATCAAACAAAATAAAACAAAAAAAGTAAAATTAAAAATATTCTTCAATCTACATTCAGATTCCATCAATTCTCTTTCTGGAGGTGATTAGCATTTTTCATCATGGGTCCTTTGCCATTCCCTTGTGTCATTGTCTTAATCAAAGTAGTTAAGTATTTCACAGCTGATCATCTTTACACCATTGCTGCTATTGTGTACAATGCTTTATACTTCACTCTATGTAAATTTATATATGACTTCCCAGATTTTTCTGAAACCATCCTACTCATCATTTTTTTTTGTCATTGTACTTTATTAATAGAGAAAAGCAGTTGAAATGAAAATTTCATTTTCCATTAATAGAAGAAGGCAACAACTTATTGTACAAAATATACTTTATCAGCAGAGCTATACTTTGCATAAATGATTTTATCATTAATTTGTGGTCCTGTTTCTTTAACTTTATAAGTCAGTTTAATCTTAAATTTCCCAGAGTGTAATTTCACATGGTTTTTCAGCTCAGTGCTATAATTCATGATCCATTGATATTCTTTGAGAAGAATTTGAAGTTTGATGGTAATAGTAATAATAAATAATAATAACTGCTAATATTTATATAACATTTACTATGTGCAAAGCATTGTGTTAAGTTCTTTATAATTTCCTTATTTGATCCTCATCACAAGTAGGTATTTTTAAATCTTATTTTTTTAGGTTTTATATGCATGTTTACATATACATGTATATGTGTACATATATGTAAATGCATATATGTACATTCATTTTTTATGTATTTCCATATAAGTCATATTGGAAGAAAAAAACCAGAACAATGAGAAAGGAAAAAAAAAGTGAAAACAGTATGCTTCCATCTATATTTGGTCTCCATAGTTCTCTTTTTGGATATGGATAGCATTTTCCAGGAAAACTCTATTAGAATTGTTTGGATCACCAAATTGCTGAGAAGAGCTGTCTTTTATAGTTGATCATCAAACAATCTTGCTGTTGCTGTGTACAATGATCTTGTGAAGCAGAACCTACAATCATCATTCTGATTCTATAGATGAAGAAATTAAGAAAGTAAAGCCCCAAAGAATACATAAATGCCAGAGGCAGAATTTGAACTTAGTGTCTTCCTACTCCAAATTCAGCAGTTTTTATATTGTGCCAACATGGAAAAATCCATCATGAACTTTAGCATGTTAAAACCTATGCATTTTTTAAGAAGCAGTGTAAAAGAATTCAGAGAGGATATGTATAAGAAATATGATAAGCCAGTCATGAATCACGAATGTGAGCCCACAGATGGACAGATGGACCACCCAAGTGGTTAAATAAATATCTCTGAGGCATTAGAAAAACCAGAATTAGATCTGGTTATACCTAGGAGCTAACATTCCTCTGAGGAGGTTTTATGGACAGATAAAATGGTAGGACACATACAAGGAGAGCAAGAATTCTGTTGTCTGGAGAGAATTTGGGGAATGTCATGACAGAAAACAATGATTAAATTAGTACCAGGAAGAAGAAAAGGAGAAAGAAGTAGGAACATAGTATAAAGTTCCCCTTCCCACAAACTCACTAGGCAAAGAAGATAGAAAAGACACAGTTGACAATTCTGAAAGAGGTATGTATACAGACCTGCCAGGGAGGGAGAAGGTGGAAGACAGAGCAATCAGTGGTAATGCAATTGTACGGAACAATGCTAGAAAGGGAGCAAAAGGGAAGCGGCTGCAAGAATTATAGGCAAGATAATCTACCCTGATAAAGTCCATCAGAGTTAGAGAATAGTAACAGTGAGCAAGAGTAAATCAGAGAGTCAGGACTCTTGTGAAATGTAACATCATTTTGGTGCAATCATAGCAGGTAGCCTTAATTCTCAAGAAGTGATTTTAAAAGTGATTAAAAAAAAAAAAAAAACAGGTAAGGGCATGAAGATACTAATGAAATGTGAGGGAGGCAACCTGCTACCTCAAGGTGCAAGATCACCAAAAGAATTAGAATGGGTGCTAACGAGGAAGGACATCCTCTTTTTCACCTCTAATTTTGTACTCTGAGAAGAAACTCCATCTTAGTTATTGTCCTGATAATGAGCTATGGTATGGCACATTTACCAATGTGAATTTTTACAATGAAATCACTCCTCTTTCAAATGAATCAGGCTTTTAATTGCCATGATTTCTTAGGTTTCTTAGACTAGACATTTTGAGAAACACATCTTCCTTGTAGGAATGGACAAGAATAATAAATATCCATAAATCTACTATTTTGCCCGAGGCTAATAGTCAATGTTTTGTGCTTTCATAACTCTTAGAAATTTGGCTCACTCCACTGTGGCTCAGGACAGCCTTTCCTGGTAAAGTCTGTCTTTCACCCAGAAATAAAAGAGCAAAGTGTATTAATCATTACAATTATTGACAATAATGATAATTTTCCTCATCTGTAAAAGTACCCCTCTACACACATGACATGAACTCTAGAGTCTGCAGAAGCCCCAGATCTGAGATGCTATGCCTTAGAACCACTATATTCTGTATGATAAACTATTGGTTTGAGACAACGCTAGATGGCACTGTTGAACTATAGAAAAAAGGAAAAACTACTTCCAAACAGGCAAGTTTCATTTCACAATCAACAGCATTATTATATTTTATCATCTGTAAAATGATAATATATCATTATGTAATATATATCAAAGAAAATTCTTATTTGAAGTTAATATATAAAGTATCATGTAATTCATCTCCAGTTAAATCTGCCACTAGCAAAAAGCCATTATTGGCTATAATTTCTTATCATGAATTTCTAGAAGTGTGATTTGATTCAAATCACATCTTTGATGCTCACTACTTGTGTGACCTTACAGAAATCACTTACCTCCTTGGGCCTCAGTTTACTCATCTGTAAATTGAAGAAGTTGAACTAGATGATTTCTGAAGGTCCCATCAGCACCAGATGTATGAACTTATTTTGAATGATCCTTTTTTATATTTGATGTCCTTAGCATTTTATGAAAGCTGGAAATTTTTTGCATTAGTTACTTCTGCATTAATTTTTAAAAATTTTATATATTTTGACCATTTTAATAAAGACAAAGAAAACAATCTACAGAGAAAATAATTTTATAAAGTCTTGGCAAAAAAAAGTTGTTATTTTAAGTTAAAAGGTTGGTCATTTTTTGCTTTCTTTGATTACATATGCTAATAGTTGGCAGTAAGCACATTTTAAACAAACGTTGTCTTTGAAAGTTATTGCACATACCCTTTGATCCAGCAGTGTTACTACTGGGATTATATCCCAAAGAGATTATAAAGAAGGGAAAGGGACCTGTATGTGCACGAATGTTTGTGGCAGCCCTTTTTGTAGTGGCTAGAAACTGGAAACTGAATGGATGTCCATCAGTTGGAGAATGGCTGAATAAATTGTGGTATATGAAAATTATGGAATATTACTGTTCTGTAAGAAATGACCAACAGGATGATTTCAGAAAGGCCTGGAGAGACTTACACGAACTGATGCTGAGTGAAATGAGCAGGACCAGGAGATCATTATATACTTCAACAACAATACTATATGATGACCAGTTCTGATGGATCAGGCCATCCTCAGCAACAAGATCAACCAAATCATTTCTAATGGAGCAGTAATGAACTGAACTAGCTATACCCAGAAAAAGAACTCTGGGAGATGACTAAAAACCATTACATTGAATTCCCAATCCCTATATTTATGCACACCTGCATTTTTGATTTCCTTCACAAGCTAATTGTACAATAATTCAGAGTCTGATTCTTTTTGTACAGCAAAATAACGTTTTGGTCATGTATACTTATTGTGTATCTAATTTATATTTTAATATATTTAACATCTACTGGTCATCCTGCCATCTAGGGGAGGGGGTGGGGGGGGGTAAGAGGTGAAAAATTGGAACAAGAGGTTTGGCAATTGTTAATGCTGTAAAGTTATCCATGTATATATCCTGTAAATAAAAGGCTATTAAATTAAAAAAAAAGAAAGTTATTGCACAGAAATTTGTCATTTTTGAATAAAATTAATGGAAATTAGAGGTTTTGGGATAATAAGTGAATTGTATGGTTTAAAATAATCCCCATTTTATCCCCCAGAGTTGGTTTTCTAATGAGTGACAAGACTGTAGGATCATCATTATCTTGCTTTAAGCTGACCCCTTTGAAGGTTGTACAACCCTTTTATCAAAGACTATCATGACTAAAGGATTTGAGAATGCTTTATGATATTTTTCATTTCTTTGAAATGAATCATACAGAAAAGTCACTCTGTAATACAATACAGAATGTTGGCACCAGATGGCACTATGCTCAAGAGTTTTTCTCTCTCTATATATGGATTTTCTTTGAACACAACAATTGTACTCAAAACTGCAAACATTTCCAAAGGCAGGGATGCTTTCAATTTGAAAAAAAAAAAAAAAAAAAGATTTTTAAATCCCTTACTTTCCTGGGTTCTGATTTGGGAGAATTATTGATAAAATATTAAAATATGACATATACTACAAGTATATTTAATTTTAGTCCCCTTCCATTGAGGCCAATTCACTCTTTCACCATTCTTTTACTTCTGTACTTATAATAATTCAGACATATGACATGTGATCTTGGTAGTTTATTAGACATAGAATAAAGTGAAAAGGAAACTAAGCAAAGACTCCTACACCTAAGCTCAAATAGTCATGAATAAATCTCTTTATTCACTATGCCTTCTGGATTTTTAGTACAGATGGAAAATATGTAGCTTTCTTTTACTTTATGTTCCTGAAAAACTTTAGGAGGATTCTTGTAAATGAAAATCCTAATTACTATTTATTTCAATGAAAAATTAATTCCTTCTAATATTCAGGCAATAACAAATCTCACTAAAATGGATAATTACTTTGGTAATAATGGGAGAAGGGGAACTTGTGAGATAGATCATTGGACTTATACCCACTTTTAACCCAAGGTTAATTGACTTTTGCCTTCATCTATCCATGCCTTTCTTTTTTCTTTTTTTTTCTTTTTTGGATCTGTCTTTTTTTTTTAATAGCTTTTTATTTACAAGTTATATGCATGGGTAATTTTACAGCATTAACAATTGCCAAACTTTTTGTTCCAATTTTCCCCCTCCTTCCCCCCACTCCCTTCCCTAAATGGCAGGATGACCAGTAGATGTTAAATATATTAAAATATAAATTAGATACACAATAAGTATACATGACCAAACTGTTATTTTGCTGTACAAAAAGAATCAACCTCTGAAATACTGTACAATTAGCCTGTGAAGGAAATCCAAAATACAGGCAGGCAAAAATATAGGGATTAGGAATTCAATGTAATGGTTCTTAGTCATCTCCCAGAGTTCTTTCGCCGGATGTAGCTGGTTCAGTTCATTACTGCTCCACTGGAATTGTTTTGGTTCATCTCATTGCGGAGGATGGCCAGATCCATCAGAATTGGTCATCATATAGTATTGTTGTTGAAGTATATAATGATCTCCTGGCTCTGCTCATTTCACTCAGTTCATCTAAGTCTCTCCAGGGCTCTCTGTATTCATCCTGCTGGTCATTTCTTACAGAACAATAATGTTCCACAACATTCATATACCACAATTTACTCAACCATTCTCCAATTGATGGGCATCCATTCAGTTTCCAGTTTCTAGCCATTACAAACAGGGTTGCCACAAACATTCTTGCACATACAGGTCCCTTTCCCTTCTTTAAGATCTCTTTGAGATATAAGCCCAGTAGTAACACTGCTGGATCAAAGGGTATGCACAGTTTGATAACTTTTTGAGCATAGTTCCAAATTGCTCTTTTGGATCTGTCTCGTCTCAGTTTCTCATATTCAATGGCAGTCTGGATCTTGAAGTAGGCTACGAAAAGCCCAGTAATCTTAAGTTATTCTTATCATCAGACCACAAGGAGACCCAGGAATGTTCTGATGTGAAGAGTAATTACATCCCATTCTTAGGGCTGCTAGCTTGCCATCAAATCTGCCTGAACATACTCAGCTTCACCTGCACCTTTAAATGCTGGCCTGTGTACATGCTAGCCCTGGGTAGGTATGGGTGTAGAGGGGAGTGTTCATTTTAAGGATTCCTCAAAACTCTTTTTCTTATGTAGAGAAAAATGTCATATGGCAATTTGATGATCAAAGATATTGTAACATATCTGAGCTTACCAAGGATATAAAAAACAAACAAAAAAATGCCTCATAAGTTGAAATAAGGAGTATTAAGTGAAATTCCTCCATAATTTGAAGTATTGTAAAGCAAATGGGCATATCTTAGGACATGACTGTATACTGATATACAAGGTCTATATGTTATCTTTCCAATAGCATACTTCTCTAGAATTAATATTTATAGTGTTATTAATAATGTTCAATATAAATTGGTGATGAACTAGAGCCAGGGAGGGTTGAAATGCCTTTGGAATATTCTGCAGCACTTATTCTGCAGCACATGACCTTAACCTGACATAATGTATTCTCCTTTTAACACTAATATTCTTTTTATAAAATTAAAAAAATTATAACAATAGCCTTTTTGTTTTCAATATACATGCAAAGATAGTTTTCAATATTCACTCCTGCAAAACCTTGTGTTCAAAATTTTTCTCCCTTCCTTCCCCTCACCTCCCCCTTCCTAGACGGCAAGTAATACACTATAGGTTAAACATGTACAATTCTTCTAAATATATTTCCACATTTATCATGCTGCACACGAAAAATCAAATCAAAAAGAAAAAAAATGAGAAAGAAAAAAAAGCAAGCAAACAACAATAGAAAGTGAATACATTATGTTCCCCATAGTCTTCTTTCTGGATGCAGATGGCTCTCTTTATCACAAGTCTTTTGGAATTGTTCTGAATCATCTCTTTTTTTAATTAAAGCTTTTTATTTTCAAAACATATGCATGAATAATTTTTTCAACATTAACCCTTGAAAAATCTTGTGTTACAATCCCCCCCCTTCTCCTAACCCCTCTTCTAGATGATAATTTAATATGTGTTAAACATGGTAAAAAAAATGTGTTGAATCCAATATATGCATACATATTTATACAATTATCTTGCTGCACAAGAAAAATCAAATCAAAAAAGAAAAAACAAGAAAGAAAATAAAATGCAAACAATAACAAAAAGAGTGAAAATGCTATGTTCTGATCTACCCTCAGTTCCCACAGTCCTCACTCTGGGTACAAATGGCTCTCATCATCACAAGACCATTGAAACTGGCCTGAATCATCTCATTGTTGAAAAGAGCCAAGTCTATCAGAATTGATCATCATATAATCTTATTGTTACTGTAACACTAACGTTATTCTGATGATGCTGTATGTCTCTGAATCATGGCCCCCCATACTCAGAAAGTTTTAGCAGCAAGGCAATAGAGAAACATGAGTGGTAGAAATGAGGCTCTTCCTGGTTCTACCACCAAAGTTAGAGGTATGTACAGCAAAAAGTTTAACCTTTATATATATATAAATACCATCTTTCTCTGCATTGTTTAGCCAAGCTACTTTTATCATACTTTCTCTCTTTATATTTATGTGCTTATAATAAATATATTTATTAAAAAATATGACATTTTGAATAATTAAACTTAAACTCTGAGGGTGCCTCAGCTATTTCCTGATTCCATTCCTGTATCTCCTTTTCCTTTTAGTGAGTTATTCCTAGATCTTCCATTTTGGCCAAGGGCCCAGACAAGCTATCCCTTTTTCTCTAGATTTCACTGTCATGTCCCTTCCTGAATGACTCTGTGTGGGACAGGTCATAGACCCCCTTCCCCAAATTAACTAATCAGAGAAATCTTCAGGTACAAAGAGAAAATATATATTTAGTCCCTGCAGGGAGAGGCCCAGCACACCCAGGAGGCATCCCAGCTCCTGCCATGTGCTCGACCTGACCAACAGGAAAGTAGAAAACCCGATTAAATAGGAAAAGACCCAAGCCTTTTCATTGACTAGACTAAAAGGAAGTAACCATCCTTGATTAATGGGCAAGGAACTTAACCTCTATGGATTTTGGTTTACTTATCTATAAAATAAGGTAGCTGGACCAGATGATCTTTTAGATACCATCCAGTACAAAATCTATGATCATATGATCTCTAAATGTTTTGAAGGTATCAGTCATCTCCCCATGTAACTTTCTTTTCTAGAGGGGCCAAATTTTATACAATGGGTTCTCACACAGAACCAAGGAGATGCAGAGCTTAGCACAGACACCAGAGGGTGCTGCGATATGCATTTCATGTTTTCACTTTTCTTCCCATAGTACTAAACTAAGTTTTAGACTGGAGTTAGCCATTAGCAGTTTTTGCGGTGAGAAAGAATTATCAATGGCCCATTCTTTACTTTACTTACTGATAACTAACACCATAACTCGTCAAACCGATTTGCCAAGCAGGTAGCTAGGTAACTCAAAAGATGGGGGAATGGAGGGCTTGGAGTTTGGAAGATTTGAGGTCAAATATTAATTCAGACCTGTGTGACTTCAGACAAGTCTCTATGCTTCTGTTTGCCTCAGCTTAATTAAATAAAGATACTAATAGCACCTACCTTTCAGAATTGTGAGGATCAAATGAAATAACATTTGTAAAGTTCTTAGGCAGGCAGGGTGCCTGGAACATAAGTGTTAAATAAAAGTTGTTATTATTTTCATTTTCTTTAAAAATTTTTCTTTTTAAAATTTTTTCCTTACTGTATATTTCCCCAGGAAAAACATTTTCATATGAACAATAGAATGACAAAAGATTAATGAATCTACATTATGTATAGTTTGGGTTTTTTAAAGTATATAATAAATATATCTTATAAATAAATAAATACCTTCAGGTATTATAAATAAATAATACCTTTAGGTAGTAATATCTAAATAAATAAATACCTTTAAAGAATATCTTTAAAGTTCTTCTTGGTTGTATTTCCTTTTAAACTCCCTTCTTTTCTCTTTTGTGAATTTCCTTTCAAATGCTTCAATGCCCTTTTTTTCCTTTTTGGTCATATTATTAATAGTCACAGTCTCCCCCCAATTCCTCTTCCTACTCATTTGAAAAAAAAAAAGAAAAATAAGCTCCTTGTAACAAATGATTATAAACAGTAGTCACATATTGGCTATGTCCTAAAATGTATATCTTCTGCATCTTGAATCCATCACCTCTTTGACAGGGGCTGGATAGTTTTCTTCAGCAATTCTCTGAAATCATGATTGGTCATTTTGTTGATTCACCTTCTTAAGTTTTCCAGAATTATTTTTCTTTATAATGTTATTGCTGTCATATACTTTTATACTCTTCTCTTGGTTCTACTTCTTGAATCTGTAAAACTGTTCGTTAGTAAGTGATATATTAAGGTAGAGCAAATTTGTGAATAGACCTGACTAGGCTAGGCTTTCCAGCAGCTGCTATTAGTGGATGCTTCCAGATCAACTTCCATGCCCAAAAGTCACATGATGTGTGGGCAGCTGGCTGGTGCAAATGTGGGCGAGAGGACACCGGAGAGAGGAGCATTAAGGTTAAGACCTAGTAATAAGAGAAGGTTGAAATCAGAGGGAAAAAAAAAGAATAAAGGTGCCCTATGAAGCATATCTCAACTTGCTGCAGAATTGCTTGTCAGATCTGAGGACTCGATGTAGTCATGATGCACATTAGCCCTCTCACTTTGTAGAAGCTGTTGTGGCTGAAGGACCTGAAGAAGATTTGTCTGTTCAATGATGAGACACCACTGCACAAGCATAAGAATACACCTTTTGGGTGTATCAGATAGGCAAGCCTTATACCCTAGCTAGAGACAGGGATAAGGTATTGAATATAAAGTACTAAGACCACTTCTTCACAGACACAAGGCTTGTAGCCCTGGTTCTTGAGGACCAGGAGCCAGGAGGAGAGGAGGAGAGGATTTATTGTGCTAAGGCTACTCATTGATTGATATTTTCTTGACACTACAGTGTTTTTCATCTTAAATGAACTGCTTTTGCTCTCAATACAATATGTTATATGATAAATACTGACAGGACTAAGAAAAGAGATGCAGATTGTAGTTATCCTGGAGCACTGTGGGGTATATTTTCCAATTTAAGAAACAGACATATTTTTAAATTAGCAATTTGGAAGTATCTAATAATCCTATCACAGATTTATTAGATGACTAGATAGATTAGATGACAAATAATTCATTAAACTCTTATGTGTCAGAAATTGTGCTAAGCACTGGGTATGAGTCTTGCCTTCACGAAATTTAAAATCTAATAGGGAAAAGTAACATATGAATTACAGCTGGAGTATGGCAGGGGGGAGGTGGTGATGAAATGGGAAAGTGTGAAAGCAAGGCAGTTATCAATAAAGTGAAGAAGTTAGGAGAAAGAGTCAAACTAGAATTGTGGTGAACACTCACAGACCCTTCTTGAATTGACTGCATGTTGAGGCATTACCAATGAAGAGACTGGGGCTAAGGGCAGAGGTTTGTCCAGTATGAGAAGGCAGCTGTGGACAAGATGGAGAAGATCCAAGAGGGAGTTGAGTTGGGAGTGAAGTAAGCATACCGAGGACCAAGGGAAAAGAGCAGGTAGTAAAGGCAGCACAAGGCTCATGTTGTCATAACTGAAACCTTTCTGGGGCCTTAGATTCCTTCCTGTGATTCAGAAGGCCATGGGGTAAGAATGAGAGGAGACACAGAGAGACAGAGACAGAGACAGAGGAGAGAGTGAGAGACACAGAGACAGAGAGACAGCAACTGAGAGAAAGAGAGTGAGAGATAGAGACAGAGACAGAGAGAGAAAGACAGAGACAGAGAGAGACAAACAAAGAAGAGAATGAGAAACAGAGAGACACAGAGAGAGAACAAAGAGAGACAGAGACTGAGAGTAAGAGAGAGAGAGGCAGAGAGGGAAATAAAGACAGAGAGAGGCAGAGAGAGAGAAAGAGAGAGAGAGAGAGAGAGGGAGAGAGAGAGAGAGAGAGAGGAGGGAGGGAGAAAAGGACAGAAAAACAGAGAGAGACAGAGAAAAAATAAGAAAGAGGCAGAAAGAGAAAGGGAGAGGAGAGAAAGGGAAAGACAGACAGACACATACACACAAACACAGAGAAGAGAGAGAGAGAGAAAGAGAGAGAGAGACACACACACACACAGAGACAGACAGACAGACACAGACAGAGAGAGAGACTTAGAAAGATATAGAGAAATACAGAGACAGAGAGAAGAGGGAAGAGGGAGAAGAGAGAAAGGAAGATCCTCAGCAAAAGGAGAAACAGGATCTAAGCTAAATGAGTATTTGTGGATATATACTACAAAGATTTCCAATATCAAGCTGGGAGTGAGAATTTTTCATGATTATACCAAGTATCAAGTTTTCCCCTCTGGCCTATATTGAGTTTGGGGTTGGTTTTGTTTTTATTGAAGAGCTGGCACTCTGAATGATCATATTGACACTGATTTCATCTTAATTATAACCTTTCCTCCCAGGGCACAGAATTGTCTATGAAAGACTTTTTAAAATTTCTTAATTAACCTGCAATGACTTTATTATTCACAGGATCATACACTAGAGTCATTACCATATAGTCTCCACACAGCACACTGAATATATCCTTAAAGAGCAAAATACACTATAAAGCAAAAAAGCCGTCAGCAATAGACTACTCAACTATGAAAGGTCAGAAAGACCAAAAGAAATGGGCAACAACTAGATTAAGAATTGAAAGCTTTAAACTCCCAGAGAGTAAAATTCTCTCCCCAGACTAACACATTTCCAGAGTCCAATCAAACAGGCAGGTCAGAAAGCATGTTTATGGGTGGATGTTGAAATGCTATAATTTCTAAAAGTGAACCCTATAATCTCATTTTAGATAAAGGTCTTAGAACTAATTCATTAACATATTTCTAGCTTAAAATTCTCATTTTATTTTTTGTTTTATCTTTAAAGAAAAGTAAAGAATCTTTCATTCGAACAGGGATCATACTAAAGGAGTTTAATAATTTTTTTAAAATGGAACTGTCATGTATTCAGGAAGAATGATTGCCATTTCCCCTGTTGCTTTTCAATTTTGGGTCTTTGATCAACACCATAATCACATCATTCACTTGGATATAACAAATTATGATTGATTATATTTAAAGTAATTTTTAAAAGGAAAAATATGAAAAGCTTTGTGGGACTTGGAAATGAAGAAATAACTTACATTTGTGTGCCAGAATGATAGTGTTTCCTGTTTTAGCAGGATCAGCAGTGGTGTAGTTTTGTCTCCTTTTTTTTTGCATTTCTAGTGAGTTCTGAGTCTTAAGAATCATTGGTATGTTCTGTTCCTAGACCTAGGATGTTTAGAGGTAGGGAGGAAAGAAAAGCCAGAAAAGCTTATCAGAAAGAAGTGTCACTATTTTTTTCTAGCATCAAAAATTTTGTATGAACAATGCCATGTAGATTAGCTAAAATGAACAGGTCATAGTGGAGAATTCTGACAAAAAGGTGATTCACTTGAAAAAGAAATGGCAAACAATTCCAGTATCTGCCCCAAAAAAATCCATTGATTACTAAAATGATAAAAGAAATTACTTCAGAAGAGCAAATCATAAGGTATTTAATACACTATTGGGAAATAGTAGAGGACAAGTACAAGTAGCCCCCAAACCAAAAGGAAGCTCAGGGGCAGATGTGTCAGTAGACACAAAAGTAAAGTCCAATGCTGTAATTCAAAATTGCATAGTAACTCAGAATGTAAGATCCATGAACCGAGGTAAGCTGCATGTAGTCAGACAGGAGATAGAAAGATTAAACACTAATATCTTGGGTGTCAGTGAATTTAAATGGATGGGAATAGGTGAATTTAATTCAGGTGATCACTACATATCCTACTATGGAAAATCACTTAGAAGATGTAGAGTAGCCCTCATTGTCAATAAAAGAATGAGAAAACCAGTGCTGGGGTATAATCTCAATTAGAATCTAAGACAAACCATTGAACATCACAGTAATGAAAATTTATGCTACAACCACTAATGCCAAGAGGTCAAAGTTAATGAGTTCTATGAAGACCTATAACATCTTGTAGAAATAACACCAAAAAAGATATAATCATCATAGGGGATTGGCATGCGAAAATAGAAAATAATTGGAATAATAGGTAAGTTTGGCCTTAGAGTACAAAATGAAACCAAGTAGAGACTAATAGAATTTTGTCAAGATAACTTGCTGGTGTTAACAAACAATCTTTTTCAACAACCCAAAAAGTGGCTCTATACATGGACATCACCAGATGGTCAATTTAGAAATGAAACTGATTATATACTTTGTAGCTAAAGATAAAGAAACTTTGCATAGTCAGTTAAAACAAGACCTGGAGCTTTTGTGGCTCAGATCATGAGTTAATTATTGCATGTCTCAGTAAAGCAAATCGTCAGACTACAGAGGTATGATCTAAATATCCTTATGAATATGAAATGGAACTGATGACTCGATTCAAAGGATTATCTGGTAGATATAAGACCTGAAGAACTTTAGATAGAAGTATGCAATATTGTACAGAGGGCACAGAAAAAGTATTCCAAATAAATAAAAGAGCAAGACAGCAAAATATCAGTCTGATGAGGCTTTACAAATAGTTGAGGAAAGAAAGTGAAAGGGAAAAGAGAAAGATATGCCCACCTGAATGAAATACCCAAGCCAGAGAAATATCCAAACAAGGAGAGATAAGTTTTTCTTAAATATGCATTGCAAAGAAATAGAAGAAAACAATAGAATGGAAAAGATAAAAGATCTTTTCAAGAAAATCCGAAATATCAAGGAAAATTTCATGCAAAAATAGATATGATAAAAGACAAAATACTAGGGATTTCACAGAAGCAGAAGAGATACAGAAGAAGCGATAAAATGACACAAAAGAACTACACCAAAAAGATCTTAACATCATCAATAATTATGATGATATAGTTATTAATCTAGAACCACATATCCTGGAAAAAAAGTCAAGTGGGCCTTATGAAACATTGTTAACAATAAGGATGGTGGGATGGAATTTCAATTGAGCTATTTAAAACCCTAAAAGATGATTCTGTTAAAGTGCTTCACTCAATGTAATAGCAAACTTGGAAAGGACAACAGAGGCCATTGGTTTGTAAAAGATTAGTTTACATCCCACTTCTAAAGAAGGGTAAAAACAAGGAATATCCAAATTACCAAACTATTGTATTCATTTCACACACCAGAAAATTATGCTTAATACTCTACTAGCCAGGCTTCAGCAACATGTGAAATCACAATTTAACAGACAAACAGGCTGGTTTTTTAAAGAGGCAGAAGAACTAGAAACCAAATTTCCAACATCCCTGGAGTTCCAGAAAAAGCAAGGGAATTCAGAAAAAAAAATTCTGTTTCATTGCTTTACTGAAGCCTTTGACTTTGTGAATCACAACAAAATGTGGCAAGTCCTCAAAGAGATGGGAGTAACCAGATTATTCTGAAACAACAGTTAGAACTGAACATAGAACAACTGGTGTATTAAGATTGAGAAAAGGGAAGAACAAAACTGTATATTGTCACCTTATTTACTTAATTTATATGAAGAGTATATCATGTGTTCAAACAAGTTCCAATTATTCAGTAATGAAGAGAGTTATTTAACCCAGAGAGAGGACTATGGGAAATGAGTATGGACCACAACATAGCATTTCTACTCTTTCTGTTATTGTTGACTTTCATTTTTGTTTTTTTTCTCAGATTTTTTTCTTTCTTTCTAGATCCAATTTTTCTTGTGCAGCAAGATATCTGTATAAATATGTATACATATATTGGATTTAACATATAATTCAACATATTTAACATTTATTGGACTACCTGCCATCTAAGGGAGGAGGTGAGGGGAAGAAGGGGAAAATTTGGAACAGAAGGTTTTGCAAGGGTCATTGTTGAAAAATTACTCATGCATATGTTTTGTAAATAAAAAAATTATAATAATACTTTTTTAAAAAAGAGTATATATCATGTGAAAATTCTAGGCTGGATGAATCAAAAACTTGAATTAAGTTTATTAGGACAAATATAAAAAATTTCAAATATGCAGCTCTGAAGGCCAAAAGTGAAGAGGAATTAAGAAGCCTAATGATGAAGGTAAAAGACGAGAATATAAAAGCTGGCTTGAAATTTCACATAAAAAATACTAAGATCTCAACAACAGACAACATCATTTTGTGGCAAATAATGGGAGAAGAAAGAGAAAAAATATATATTTTATATTCTTGGGCTCAAAGATCATTGCAGCTGGTTATTGCAACCATGTAATTAAAAGATGCTTGCTCCTTGGAAGGAAAGCTATGGCAAATCTTGACAGCATGCTAAAAAGGAGAGACATAACCATGACAACAAAGGTCCATAAAGTCAAAGTTATGTGTTCTCTAATATCAGTGTATGGCAATGAGAAAGAAATTATAAGGAAAATTGAGCATCACAGAATCTACACTTCTGAACTGTGATACTTTTGAGAATCTCTCAGACAATAAGAATGCCTAATCAGTTAATACCTAAAAACTAATTTAGGGTATTCGCTAGAAAGTCAAATACTGAAGCTGAAGATTAGACCATATAATGAAAAAAAGAGACACTTTTAATTATATGGTCTAAATATTTAATTGTTGAGAAAGATTAAAGGCCAAAGGAAAAGGGGACAGCAGAGGATGAGATGGATATAGTATCTTGGAAACAAAGAACATGAACTTGGATAGACTTTGAGAGATAATGGAGAATAGCTGGACTTGGTTCTAACACAACTGGAAAGAGAAAAACATGCAATATGGACTTGAAGGTAGTAACATCAGAGTACCAAAAGGCTAACAGCAAAAATTATCAGCTTGAGAAGGAATGCCAGAGCCCAGAGCTAGATAAAAGGCTGGAACCCAAGGGCAATAATATACAGAGACATGATGGAGAAACAATATCTAGGCTTTGTCCTTTATTGATACTATGAGTCATGTAGTCATGTATGTCTAGAGGAAGAGGTTCAATTTGTTAGAGATTCCATATTCTTTCTTTACTTGGGAGGACTTCAGTTATAAGGAGTTGCTATAAGTCTAAAGCAAATATGTGGAGTCCTGAGAAAGATGAGACTAATGAAAAGGAAAGTTTTCTTGACTATTTGAGTGATGTAAGAGTTGAATGAGCTTAATTTATGTTAGTTTTGTGATTGTAATGGAACTGAGCATATCTATATAAAAAGTACACAGTTAACTCTAGTCATAGTTTTACTCCTATCTCATCTCACAAAGAGAGTACGGACAACTATTTATTCCCTTAGCTGTCCAACCAACTCTTACATTTCATGTCTCAGTTCCCAGAGAAGGACCATCACCATGAAGCTTTATTCAAACCTTTTTCAGTATCCTATTGCCAGGGAATTGCATTTTTAAGAGAATTATAGTTCTCATTGTCAGGGAATATACTTCATATACTCACCACTGTGTGATTCCCATTTACACAAACCCAGCCACTAAAAATAAAAATGTATCTTAAACATAATCATTTTCTTAATAATAATACTGTGAAAGCAATTATAATAGTACCATATGTATTCATATAAGGCAAATGCAGGAATAATAAATCCATGACATTCCACACATATACCCGTCATCCTTTTCCACCTTACCCATTAACAATGGAGAAGGGTGGACACACACTGATAGAACTCTTCCATGGAAGAACAAATAAAGGATATCCATGTTTACCAGGTAAGTCCCAACCCTAGAGCTGTAAATAGAGATGTTCTCTTTTGGACTTAGAAACTTCCCACAATTTTTTTTTTAATGAACAAAATTTCTAAGCGTTCTACAGATGCTTCTACTGAAGAGATGAATTGATTCATGCTGTTTGACTGACATCTCAGCCAAGCTATTTGAACTGCTGGCCAAATTATCTGATTCTCTGCTTCTGGACTGTTCCTCTACTCAGCTTAATTCATTCCTCTGAGGAACAAATGACAGTACAGGGAGAGAATTATATTGTCTCTAACACAGTTCTGGAATTTGTCCTTTTACTTTCATTTAGAAATATGAGTTCAGCTTCTGGGACCTCTCTGAAAATGACCCAAACCTAGCTTATGAGTAGTAACCATGTTTTTTTTCTATCTAAGACAAGGCAAATTACATTTGTCCAATAATTACTGAATAGTCCCTTATGGTCATATCTCCTCAATAAGCAACCTAAAAGTTTGCCATTTCTTCAAATCTTCATATACACATCACCAAAGCATTCACACTGTATTCTCCATTTCCTCCAGTATTTAATAGCTCATTACATTCAAAATGAGCTATTGCTTATTCAGAACTCTGATTCAGATTAACAACTTCTCTCAGGACTCTGAAACATATGCCCAGACAAGCAAACTATTGAAGAAAACATACCTCAGCAACTGACTTATTATTTTTTTCCAGAAACAGGCTTATACCTTCAGGAAAGTGAACTATGACTACATTACATCTAAATGAGCTCAAGAAACAAGCCTTTATTATACTTTTCTGAGGAGAGAATATTGGGTTCATGTAATTCTGAACCTTTTTTGTTCTAGGGTTATGGGTTACATTTGCATAGTGTTTCATTATTTTCAAAGAGCAATGACTATTCCTAAGCAACATCTCAGGTAAGGATTATCTAAATTCTCATGGTAAATTAGTAAGTCTTCATTTCTAAAGGGAAACAGATAAGAATAATTACCAAGACCAGATGACAGACTCTATTGCTTACAAATTTGAACTTAATACACCTCCTTTGTGACATTTTATTTCTTATATGTTGTTATTGACTACTCAAGTGTCTGTTTCTATACTCTTTACTCTTACCTCATTCTTTCCTTGGATTTGTAGAACTGTGATTTTACCTAATGCAACTTTCCTGCTTCATTCCTAAAACTGTTAACTTTCTCAGTCTCTTCTAGACATTGGTTTTAAACAGAACTCCTTCACAGTGCCAGGTATTCTATTCCCAGCAGATAGCTGGTAGAATCCACAATTAATACTTAAGTACCAGTTAATTTAGTACCTTCCTTAAACCTACAGAAAGGCAATGTATCATAATGTTAATTATCCAAAAGGGGAAATAACATCTAAGTTGTCCATTAGGTAGAGTTATGCTTAATTCCCCAGCAAAGCAATATTCTTATCACAATTGTTCTGAGGTTTCTGTGAAATAGTTTGCCCCAAAAGTTTACAATTCTCCTATTTTCCAATAATAGTTGTTCAGGCTACTTTCCACCCCCCACTCCATCACATTTCATACAGTAACTTCTTGTGGTGATTTTGGTTCTCTTCTGAATTTATACTAGGAGATATGGGGGGGAAAAGATGCTATCTGCATTCAGAAAAAGATCTGATAAATAGAAGTATGCACAGAATAATTTTACATATATATATATGCCTCTTTGCATCAGTGGTATACATCATTAGGGCAGGTGGGGGAGGAGGGAAAGAAAAAAAGAAAAAGAAAGAAATATGCATGACAACTTTATTATATATGCAAAAGAAATAGCAAGTAGAACATAATAGATTTGCAGTTTTATGTACAATTTTTTATTATTATTATACTATGTCTATGTTATGTAAATCTTTGGTTTATTCCATAAATTAAAAAATAAAATAATTTTTTAAAAAGAATTTATACTAGGGGATAAAAATGAAATATTTCTTTAAAATATGACCATTAAATTTATGACTTGTTTCCACCCTTCACTTAGAATTTCCTCTCACTATCTGAACAAGTTCCTACATGGAGCACAGTACCCTAATTTACTGTGATCACATAATTTACTAAGCATTGAAAAGAGTGGAAAAAAAAAAACAGAATAAACACTCCTGCCTAGATCATGGACCTAACTATTTCTTGGAAGTTCCTAATAAAAAAAAAGTCCTCCAGAGTCATAGAAAAGTTATGAAGACAGAAAATATTACACAGATCATTGTCTGGGATGCAGAACCTGGTGAGGGCAGTACATAGAAATCAGGGGAAACTTGAGGGAGGGAGAAAACTACTTCTTTAATTAGCTGGATTTTCAAAAATTGCTAGTTCTCAAACATTGATTTACTATTCCTTTTCCAAGCCAGTTTTAATTATCTCGCAACCTGGATCTGCTTTGTCTACCCTACCCTTGCCTATTTATAATGGCTTAGTCATCACAGATAAAAGAGCAGATCGCTCCTGCCCATAGCCTAAGAATCAAATCCTTCTGCACCTTCCACACATATCAAGCAGAGAACTCCAAGTCAAATGCTACATATTTCCCTGTTTTTTCTTCCCCCCAACCCAAATGACAGATAAAATAATATCTTAGGGATAAAGGGAAAAAAATGAAACCTTGAAATCTGCCTACCTCCATGCAGATCTTGTCCTTTCTCTGTATCACACCAATTTCCTGTCTCATAACAAGTTCTGGTGTTCCTTTTTATTTCTCCACAAAAATTAAACTCCACTGTAGAAATATCTGCTGTAACTCAACTGATTATCACAACAACTCTTTAGAAAAGGGTTCTCCCCCTCCCACACTTTATTGAGGAAACTTCAGTTCATGGAAATTGTTATATTAATGATTAATTCATTAATGATTAAATTAATGATTAAATCATTAATAATAACTGTTCATGGTGGCACAACTAGGAAATTATGGAACTAGCTCTAGAACCTCGTTCTTCTGATCCTTCTATCAAGTCTACTATAGTATAGGTCATGGAAGCTCCTTTGGAGTAGAGATTGTTTGCTTCTTGGTTTGTATACCTAGAATCTAGGATAGCATTTAATAATAAATGATAAAACTAATAGGTACTTAATGTTTTTTTTTATTTCATTGATTGCCACATTCTTTGAGTAGACAAAAGTTCTTCAAATAAAGTTTAGATGATTATTTACTGGGGATATTATAGAGGGGACTCTTTTTGAAGTACAGAAATTAGAGGACTAAATGGCATATGAAATTTGTGTTGACTCAGATTATCTAATTCTGTGCACAGAAGAGAAAGAAGTGTATATGTGTATTTATGTGTATTGAAAAAGAATATAGAAAAAGAAGCAATTTTATTTATAAACGAAAGCTTTGAAGGCTAGTTAAATTCAAGTTGGAGGGTCAGTTGGCTTAAATTTCAGATGCCCTGATAGCAAAATACAGGCCAGCTTTTTTGCACAGTGTCTGGTATTCTGGGGGTGAACTTATTCAGGATGAGAGGAAGGAGTGATCTTTCCAAGTAAAGGATACATGTCAACAGAAGTTCAGACAGGGTATGCTTGGTGGTAGTAGACAGATGGCGCGGTTTCTAAGTTTTTTGTTTGGAACTGGAAATGCATTTACCATAGAAACCATGTTAAGATCCTTGGCTGGCCCACCAACACCTACTTAACTCATAATGTAGCTTCTATTCTACATGCTTGTGAACAGTAGCATAAAACAATATTGTTACATAACAATAATTAAAGGAATAAACAAATATTGAATAGAAAATTACATTTTATCAATAGTGAATGCTATTGCTTACAAAAAAGAACTTTAAAGGAAAATGTGCCAGGAGATTCTGAGGAGGAAGAAATGGGAAGGAAAGTGAATTCTCTATGCTGCCTGGATTCCATGGCCCAGAAGGATTCACCAAGTGTGCTGCTCACCTCCTGGTTCCATCACTACTATTGCTAACCATTTCCTTTCCCCATGAATTAACCTTCTGATGGTGAAAATGATTTTGAGAGAAGAGACCTCTTTAGGTGGTTGAAGTAGTTTGCCTGTAATCTGTGCCTTTGTCTCTGAAGGGCCCTAGTTACTTCCAAAAAAAAAACCCCAAAAATTCAACCTCAGAAAAGAGGATGCTTAGAATCACAAAAAATAAGGAATCTATGGTGCTTTATTCTATAGCAGGCATGCTGCTGCTTATGTGCATGAATGGTAGCTAGTCTGTGGATGAAGCTATGCCTATGGAAGGGTTTATGTATTTTTAATAGGGCTTGGGGTTCTCTGTGTCTGCCCTAAAGTCAACCAGCAGCTGTATGGGTTTTAAGTTGCTGACACAGAGCTATGTGTCCCCTTTTCTCCATGTGCAACTGCTGGACCATAGAAAGTGCTGAACTTGTGCTCTTGCTCCATCTAAGAACTGCAAATGTGGACACAGCAATATACAGAACACATCTGGTTCTGACATTTGTAAACTAAGAGGACATCCCTGGTACTGCTCCCCATAACACTGGCAAATTCCAATCCAAACTACTCCCATTGCTAAGGCAATCCAAAAAGTGGGAAAAGATACAAAGAGTGACTTGTTTTTAAATCAGAAATTAACATCATGTATCAGAGATTTTTAAATGAACTATGGATATCTATTTTCCTTTAGCACAGATAATAAATAGCTAATTTTAATACACATGAACATTCATTTAGATACTCATATAAATTCATATATACAGAAATTTATACCTACAGATACCTATATATTATATATATATATATTTGGATTTGAGAAGTCAGTATGTGCCCCAAGTTCATATATATATATATGTATATATATATATATATATATATATGTCATTATTTACATTTTTAATCTCTATATCACTGGAAGGAATAACCCTCTTTTTTTCCCAAATTCTAGATCTAATACAATGCCTACCCTCCATGTAGAAAAATATCAATTCATAATGATTAATTTTGCAGTTAATAATGACAATGTTGGAACGTGAAAATTCTTTGTAATCAAGATATTGTACAAAGTGTAAGGTATTCTAATCATGATATTTTGAACCATCTGTTAGAAAAATGTTTTCAAGAATCTCTCCCACCATTTTCTAGCTAAGAACCTTCACATGTAACATCTTTATATATATTAAAACCTTGGAGTTCTTTTACCATCATGTCAAAATTAATAGTGGCAGACACATGGCACAGTTGGTTTCTAAGCTATTTGTTTGGAACTTGGAATGCATCTTACCATAGTAACCATGTTGTAAATGGTGGTCAGGTTTCCTGGCTAACCTACTAAAGCCTATTTAACTCATAATATACCTGTAATACAATATAACACAGCAAAAAAAAAGGCAACCCACAAAACTTCTTCTAATTTGAATGATTAAAGAAAATAGTAATATTGAATACGAAATACATTATTTTATCCTGGGTGTTGATGCTTTAAGAAAAAGCAAGTTTAATAATTAGAGGAGGATAAAGTGTAATCTGCCATTTAGAGATTCTGAGAGAGGATTCCAGAGTAAAAGGTATCTCTCTTTCTCTGTATCTCTGTCTCTGTCTCTGTTTCTCTCTTTGTTTTTCTCTCTGTGTATGTCTCTGTGTCTCTATCTCTCTGTGCTTCTCTCTGTCTCTTTCTCTCAGTCTCTTTCTGGCTCTGTCTCTCTGTCTATTTGTCTCTCTGTCTCTGTCTCTGTCTGTCTTTCTCTCTCTCTCTCTCTCCCCCTCTCTCTTTCTCTATCTCTCTCTGTGTCTTTCTCTTTGAGTTTTTCTCTCTGTGCATCTCTGTCTCTCTGTTTCTGTCTTTGTCTCTCTGTCTCTCTCTGTCCTTCGATCTCTGTCTGTCTGTCTGTCTCTCTGTGTCTGTCTGTCTGTCTGTCTGTCTCTCACTCATAAAATGGACACAAGAAAGGTTCAGACCAATAGTTTTCTTAATGGACTGTGAGGGGGGAAAAACTTTTTTATAAGTGCAGATTGACAGCTATTAAATATTGTAACATCTTTTTAAAGAGTTGTCTGGGAGATAAGTTAGGTGACTTGCCCAATATAACAGTGTCAGAGAAGATACTTGAATCAAAGTTTTTCATACACCAAGGCTGGCTCACTAGCCACTATATTTCTCTATTTAGAATGCTGTTGCTGCTGCTGATATTGATAGTGATGATAATAACCAGTTATTCCTGACATTACAAAATTCTTTAAATACATTATTTCATTTTATCTTTAAAACAACCCTACAAAGTAGGCACTACCTTTACTGTTACCTCATTGTACAGATGAAGAACTTGACACTCAGGTTAAATAATTTTGTCCATAGTTACTCAGCTGCTAATTATTGGAGGTGAGATTTAAACTGAATATTTTTTCCATTATGACTTTTTTTAGTTTCTAATATTTATAGCTTTTTTTTCCTTAATGAAGTTGCTGTAACTATTCCTACATTTATCAACCATGATCAGAAGAATTTAAAGGCTCAACAGAAGAAATATTGACAGAATCAGATAGAGGGATAGAAGCACCTTTTAAAAAAATTATAGCTATGCTGAAGGAAAAAAGGAATAAAAATGATGTGTATGTGAGCAAAAGATTGCATGAAGAGAAATTCAGGATCTTTATAAGAATGCAAAAAAGAACAGAAAAATACCCTGTCGGCAAAGTACCTAAAAGAAAAAGAAAGAGGAGGTAATTATGAAAGGGACATTAGGCCCATAAATTTGTGCTATTAATCATAATGTAATCATACCAAATATCTACACTAAATATATAATCATTCATACTGAATATATAGTTAACTATCCATACCAAATAAATCAATACTCATAGTAAATAGATATCTATACCAAATACGTAAATCCCTATCATAGCACCATTGCTACTGCCCGTGGCATTTGGTATTAAGCAACTAGAAAAGTATAATATGGTGCTCAAATTAAGTGGGGGAAAAACATAAAGCATTGATAGGGTTTATATTCAGATTGTAGACTGAGTTCATGCAAGATACTATAAAAAAATCCAGATCTACATATATTTATACATTGTAAAGATAGTGACCAGAGGCTTTTAAGCCTAATATAACTTGACTGACCTTCAGGAGTACGGATGGAAATGCATAGAATGGCCTTGGCAGATAAGGGAATTGGCTATACTCAATCAATGGCTCATATATGTAGGACTGAGACATTTAACTGTCTTAGGATATTGGGGAACACCTCAAGACTAACTGATGATATGCTTATGTATATAATCTGTTAGGTCCTTTCCAATGCCTTCTCTTCTAAGTTCTAATATCCTGTGAACATGAACATATCTATATCTTTGTGCATAAATACATGAATGTCCAAATTATCTCATAAGAAAGACACTGAGGATTCAAGTATATAAACTATTTCTCTGAGCAGCTGTGTATTTCTAGAGCAGCAGAATATCCTTTGTAATCATAGCTTGTTGTTCAAGACCATCTTGAATCAATGAAAGGAAGAGGATGAGTTCACTCTTTTCCAGGTCTATTGTATCTCCTCTCATTGGTTGCTTGGGTCTGTGTCAATTAACATCAGTCCAGGTAACAACAGAATAATCATTTAAAATTGTCAGTGTTTTGTCCAGTTCTAATTGATAACTCAGCCAATCTTGGTGGGAAAAAGGAGAAATCATGGTCCTTTCCTCCTCAATCTTTATGTGTTCCATAACCACTAATAGGACCTCTTTTTAAATTTTTATTTTCTCCATTTACATGTAAAAAGCATCATTTTTTGATAATACATGTACATTCTTTTTGTAAACATATTTCCTTATGAATCATCTTAGGAGAGAAAAATCAGAACAAAAGGGAAAAACTATGAGAGAGAAAAATAGAAGAGAAAGAAAAAAACGAATATAGCATATGCTGATTTACATTCAGTCTCCATTTTGAACACAAGGGTCCTTTTCCCTCTTTTATGATCTCTTTGGGATACAGACTCAGTAGTGACACTGCTGAATCAAAGGGTATACACAGTTTTATGGTCCTTTGGATGTAGTTCCAAATTATTCTCCAGAATGGTTGGATCAATGCATTAGTGTCTACTGGGACATCTTTAATATAAAATCTTTACATAGAAGTCTAGGTGAATCATTTATAAGTTGGATTTTCTAATAGTGGAATTCCAGGATTGACACTGTTCCAGGTGGGCAGGAAGCCTAATTACAAAGTTTGGTGGAAAGAGGAAAGAATTTGGAGCCAGAAAGACTGAGTAAAATTCTAAGTTTGCTATTTACTATCTGTGTGGCTTCTGATATGTCATATCTCACATTCTGAATCTCACTTTCCTTATCTGTTACATCATGATGGGGTTAGAGTAGATGGTCTTTTCTAGCTCTGAATCTATGGTCAATAATGAACAAAAACCAGTGGCAAAAAACAAAAACAAAGAAAGAATAAATGAGAAAGAAAGAGTGGGAGTAAGAGATAAGAAAGAAAGTAGAGAAAGGAGAAGGGTAAAAGATTTGGAGGCTTCATGAAATTTAGAGCTAGAAAGAATCTCTGAGGTAAGAAGGTCAATTATATAGAGATGGGCAAGACCTCAAAAATTATCTAGTGCAATACATTCATTTGTGGAAAGATGATAGAGTGAGAGATAAAGAGAAATACAGAGATTGAGAAGGGAAAGTAAGGAGAAGTAAAACAGGAACAGAGGAAAGACAGAGAAGAGAAAGGAGGATTGAATTAAACACTTTTAACAGTAGATAGATTGTAGGACAAAAATCCTCCTCTCCTAATTTTTTCTTTTGTTAGTTTCTTAAAGAATTATCAAAAGAAAAAAAAGTCATGAGAACTTGGTTTAAATATTCTATTGCTCTTTAATGAGAAATTTTGAGAGAGTTCAGTAACTATTTCTTGATACTACTCCTTTTCAGTCTGGTAATAGTTTGGGAATGTAGCCCTTGTCAGGATTTTAATAATTTTACACTAGTTTATTAGTAGAAGTAGTTCATTAACAACATATATTAAGCACTCTTCATAATGTGCTTGAAGTTAACCAAACATTCTTTAGTTCAGCAGGTTTCCACAAGATGGATTGATTTTATCAGCTTCTCTACTTTGGTTTATTCCCTCTCTCCCTAAATTATTAAACACACCAAGCCTTATATAATCGTGGCACACATAAAGTGTTGATATGGCACTAAGTATTATCTGAAAGAAGCTTCACAGAGACATTTTGATTGCTTGTTGTAGGTAAACAGAGACGAACATCTCCAACTAGTGTCAGAAATTGGGAAATGGATATTGTTTATGTGGAGGAAGAATGGTTGGTTTAGCATTTGGAGGTAAAAGAGCCAAACGAGGATTTCTTCAGTTTTAACTCTTCACAAATATAATAAGTGCTATAAATTACAAATTCCCAATTACCTGATGGGAAGTACTTAAACATTGTCAGCATAGGATCTCAGGACACCCCACCAGTTTCCTGATGAATCTTTTAGACAAGGTTATTATTATAGGTCCAAGGTATCATAATACTGATATTCTGATCAGAATACAGTATTCTGATACTACCACTTTACTATTTTTTTATATGAGGAAGAGGAGCCACTGTCATTTTTCATTTAACTCATAGTCCAGAAATTTTCTGCTAACAGCCCTTTTTAAAAAACAAAACCATCATATACTTAGCCATTAGACTAGATGGAAGGAAAATTCCTTAGGAGTTTTTTTTTTTCTTCCTACAAGTTGGGTTTTTCTGTCCTCAGAACAGTTGGCTGAAATGGATGTTTCCTCTTCAGAAGGTTATTCATTGCCCTAAAAGCCACACTTTAGCACACAAAGTAATCCTAGCTGACCAATATGTGCAACCTTAAATCTATTTTATAACCTCAATTTCATGTTCCTTATGGGCAGGTTCTCTGTCAGACATCTTTATCTAACCTAGGGCTAGAAATTACTTGTAACATCTTGCTTAATTTCTTTATGAAGGTGCTGCTAAACCCTAAACCCATTTCATGGGACCTATGCCCATGATCTGATCAGAACTATTTCTATTTCTTTTAGGAAAAAAATTATTTCTATTCTTCTATAATAGAAATATTTCTATTCCTTTTAGCAACACCAAAATTTTTTCGGTCTGCCATGAAAATAAATCTGCGCAAATGCATCCTCCTCCTCCTGCCCTGCGATGTTCCTGTCATTAATAGATATGTATATATGACCAGCAACAAACCAGCTTATATCAAGAAGAAATATCTTATTTTTCACATTACTTAGTGGGAAGCTTAATATAGCATAAATTAAGGCCTAGTTTTATACTTTAAGAACATAGATAAAAGATAAAAGTGGGTTTCATGATTGCAGGTCAATTCCTAATTTTTCTAATTATATTACATACCCCAGAGTTTGCTTAAGGAAGATGTGTTGATTTCAAGATATGAAATAGAAAAGATCAAGGGATTTTAACCAATTTTTTTTTCACAAAGCTTTTTTTTTTTTTAATATTTCTACATACAGAGGCAAGAACTAATAGTGTATTTTAGGAGTGTGGAGTCAGAAAGACTAGACTTAAATCTAGCTTGTCTTGTAAGACAATTTGGACATTCATGTATTTATGCACAACCAAACAGAAAATTGGAAAGAACAGAGACTCAAAGACCTGGGATACAAATTACTTAGAGGACAAAGTTGATAATACTTTATAAAATAGTCATAAAGCCCCAAGAGGAAAGAAGAGTTTAAGTGGCTTGCAATATAATAGCATTATACCAAAATTGGTTGTGAAAATGTGTGAATGCTTCTTAGTCCAAATAGAAAAGAATCTATGAAAAATATTAGCTGAAAGCTTCCAGGCAAAACATAAGAAAAATGTACTGTCTTTCAATAATGGAACATGTTACATTTAAGAGATGAAAGTTTGGTATTAATTTGCTGTTCTTTGTAGTTACTAATGGAAAGATCAAGAGGAGATTAAATACTGAACCTGAAAGCTAAACACTCAAAGCTGCTTGACTTTTTTTGGCAGAAATATAGATTCTTGTGATGTGGAATTTACCATAGTGCTCCTAACATCAATACCTATTAAACAAGTTCCAAGAGCAATCAGTTTTCAGTAGTACGATCTGGAATTTATAATAATGTTTGCTATTTTGAATGAAAACAAATCCCATTAATATTGTTCATTCTCAAAGAAACCAATGACATCACAAGGTTGATGACTTCAAATTGCTTATGAATTGGAAATGAAGCAGAGCTGGGCAAAGTTGTCAGTCTTGCTCTCTTCTCCAGAGTCATAAGAGTGTTAAAACAAAAGTCAAGATGCCTGGCATTGACCCAGAAAGCAGTAGATGACCTTGGGCTTTCTAAATTAAGATCTTTCCCAGGCAAAGGAGACCTTCTTCTTCCCCTACTCCCCTTTTTCCTCCTCCTCCTCTTTCCCTTCTCCAAAAGAGACTTTGGATCTTACAAGCAAAGAAGCAGGAGTTAGGGTCAGAGGCTGCTCTGCCCTCCTCAGAGAATTCTCAGAGTCCTGGGTTAGAATTATATCTATCTGTTCCTTTAAAATTAGTCCAGGGGATGTAATTTTCAGATTCAAGCTAATCACTATTTCTTAGTGGGGAAGAAGGGACCTCCAAACACTACTGCTATCAAATATCACTTTCCCAACGAACCCATATAGCAAAAAGGAAAGAAATTCATTTATTTAAATAAATAGCAAAAAAAGTACAAAAAATAAAATATATAATATACAGAACAAAGGGGTTTTCCATTGAGAGTGAGTTAAAGGTCAGCTGAGGGAGAACCAGAAAGATAATCTTTATTGTAAGCTGGGAATAAGGACATGATGCAGACTGCTTGTCCTCTTGTGTTGGCTACTTACTTTTTCTTCATTTAGCAACTTGAAGTGGGTTTGGGGTCATCTATCCTGTCTCTCAAAGCTAGACGTCAGAAATATCTGAAGAGCTAATAAGCCTGCAAGGCCTGAAGAGACAGGATCTCTTTCCCCCCTCACTTTTGCCAATACTTTCCTGACCTTCATGCAGGCTCAAGGCTTTGGTCTCCATTAAAAAGGGGAAAGTGACATAACAATGGACTTTAGGGCTCAAATTATACCCAAATGACCAAAGTTTAGTCAGCACACAAGATAAACTAGGGGTCTTATTAAAGCAAATTTTGACTTGCTTGTTTCATAATTCCAAGTTCAGATCCCTTTTAAAGGGAGTCCGATCTATTAGATTAACATGAGGTCTAAAAGACTTTAGGATACAGGATAAAAGTGGGAGTCACTGGAAAGGGAGAATTGTATTGATTTTTTATGTGCTATTATCAGTTGATTATATATTATCCACTTATTTGCACTTGTTTATTGGCTCCTGTGAGTCCACTTTTTTATTTTTTTTTTAGAATGAAGTAAATTACCTTACTTTCATTGTGTAAGCATTGTTAACTTGAATGATCTGGGGAGAACTTTTGTCCACACTTATGAGTTCCACTAGCTATACCTGGAGATTTTCCTGTAATTTATCTTAGTTAAGTCATAATAATCTAAAGAGAAAGCAATATATTTTTTTTAATTTGGAGTAGATCCAGTTCATGTAAGTCATGGGCCAGGGATTATATACGCAAAAGTTCAATGACCACTTTGGGAGAACGTTGCAGAGGGGAGTATTTTTCAAGTATGGGTTGAATTAAATGGTCACTGAAGACCCTTTCCATTCTAAAGTACAATAATTCTCTAGTTTTTCTCTTAAGTTGGTGGGAATAATATGAATAGGTAAAGATGTTAGAAAGTGACAGATAAGAAAAAAAAGGTCTTTGTATAGATTAGTGGGGCCAATGCAAGCTCTGTTTGCCAAATTGAATTTTCCTGGTTTTTGAAAATTTATTTTCAAGGCAATTAAAAAAAATTCTGCTTTATATAGATTCATGCAGAATCCTTTTTAAAATGGGAAAATATACTGAGAATAAATTATTCACACTGAAGATACAGAGGCACAGAATAGCTATGAAGACCAGTGCAACTGCAGGATATGTTTTTTAACCCTAATCTCATGGCATTGGCAATGATAACTGGTATTAAATCTCTGTGTATGGTTCTGAGCAGGTCATTTAACCCTGTTTATCTCAGTTTTCTCATCTGTAAAATGAATTGAAGAATAGAGTGGCAAACCACTCCATTATCTTTGTCAAAAAAAAAAAAACAAAACCCAAATGAGGTCACAAAGAGTTGGATGCCACTAAAATGGCTGAACAAAAACAACAGCAACTTTAAAAAACCTGAGTCTCAAAATGCTTCTATAGGTACTTTCTACATAGACATTATGTAGAAACTAGTAGAGCAGTCAAATAGCATTTACTAACCACCTATGATGTACCAGTCACTGTGCTAAGAATCACACTACAGACATAAATCAATTAGTGAATAGAGAGCCAAAGTCCAAGTCCAGAAGACCTAGATCCTGTCTGAAGGACATACTGACTTGTGATCCTAGCCTTTTCTGTGTTCCAGGCAGCTGACTAATGTAATAAATTGTAGAGAAAATGACCCCCTAAATTGGTTGAGGGTGTTTCCTCATCTGAGACTTTCTGCAACTAATGAAATTATAAGCTTTGTCTCTACCTCCTCCTTCCATTTCTATCCAACTCTATAAAAGCAATAAAGAACAGAGAAATGGAATTAAAGGGAAGATCCCCACAATGCAGAAACTCAGTAGACAAGATGGAATGGATTTTTCAGTAAGTCTAGAAATAAACATTAGTTATGAGTGTTATATGACAGGTAGGATAGAATAATAGATCTGAAGTCAGGAAGAACTGAATTTAAATCCAGTCTCAAATATTTACTAGCTGTATAACTTAATCCTGTTTGCTTCAGTATCCTCATCTATACAATGATCTAGAAAATGAAATGGCAAACCACTCCAGTATCTTTGGGAAGAAAAACCCAAATGAGATAACAAAGAGTCAGTCATGACTGAAAAACTCAACAAGAAGTAATATAGAATATATAACATATGAACATAATCTATGTACATAATATAATAATATTAATAATATAGTGCTTTCATTTACTTCATTCTCTTGAAGAAGTGAGTAACCTCTCAATATCACTCTACCTCTACAAATGTTGCTCTGTAGCATATGGTAAGCGAAGCCACAGTTTTACAGTGAGAAAAGTGAGGTTCGGATCACATTATTTTCTCACAAGCATGTGGCTGGTCAATAGTTAAGCAGGATATTTAATTCCATTTCCCCTTCTTCCTTTAGATCCATTTAGTCATCCCAGTATTATTTCTAAATGAGGAGTAATTCTTGAGTCTTTACTCATTTTTAGCTATGCTTAAGGCACAGGAGAACAATAAAAGAGAAAGAACAGGCACAGACTGCAATTATGCTGAGATCATTCATTAGAAATTGGAGAATTCATAAGTATCTCTTATTGCAGGACAAGAAAACTTTCTTTCAACTCTTTCTGATGCTTGGTTTTCAGGGAATGACACACACTTCATTAAACCCCTCGCAGAATAATTCCTCTTTTAGGAATTTACAATGATTGCCCAGCTTGATCAATAAATCAGCTAATAACTTCCTGTTCTGTGACTACAGTAGCGTGTACTTTGCTGCTCACAGAGGAAAATTCCCTCAAACTGTGACTTGTACCTTTCCATCATGTTTTATTCCAAAGCTTGCGCCCACAAGCTAGTAAAGCACATTCCAGTACAATACTTTGTCAAATTTATTACGTGAATGGAGGCTGGAATGAAACAAACATTTCCAACCTACCAATTACTACAAGTCCCAGGAGATGGATGCTTTAAAGTATCAGGCACAGTTATCATCACAGAACAGTCTTTTCATACAATGCCTTCTCCTAATTAAACAGCAGGTTCAGAATCATCAGAGTTAGTCAAGCTATATACAACCTAGAGAAGCAGCAGGGCTTATTAATTTAATTTAGCTTTTTCATGTGCAAAATCTGTGATTTTTTCATGTAAGGGTCTCCTTTTATGTAACTCTCTCATCAGGGTAGATTACTACTTAATTATGAGATATTAGATATCTCCACTGTAGCTGCCTAAGGCACATTGACTAATGTCATGATGCTAGATGTCAACGGTGGGATTTGAACTTAGTTCTTCTTGATTCCAGTATCAGCACTTAAACCACTATCCTATGCTAAATGTTTATATATTTATTTTTGTTTATTTAATTTTTATCTCAGAGTTTTACATCTTCCTGGCTCCTTTCTCAGAATCAAGCTACACATTTATTTCAGATTAGTTGTTTTAACACAATAATTAAGCTATAGAGAATAAAGAATTCATAAATGATGAGTTTTAAGATTTCTTTTCTGTATAATAAAAGACCCATTTTGATTTCTTGTTTCATCTTTCTATTTATGAGTTTGATGCAGGTATTTCATAATCTACATACAAGGGCATTTCCTTAACCTGACTGCCTGAGTCTTTTTTGCTTGAAAGGTTGAGAAATGGGCAATGCTACAGCCTGTGATCTTCCTCTCATCATTATGGACCTTCCTCAGGCTGCGCACTCAGCCATTTACTTTTGATTTGAGAAGCAATGCTAAAGCCATTAGCTTGAACCACTTAAGGTTGCTCACATAAAAACTGCACTAATTGTGGCACTACTACTCATCCCTTTTACCCCTGAACCAGCTTCTGCTCTATTTATGTGGTGTACTCAGGCAAGGCTAATTCTTGCTACAGGAGCTTGTTAAGCCCATGGAGAAGCACTCATCAATCCTACCTTGATATGCCACGTGTCCTAGAGAACATCACATAATGAAAGGAGTGACCTCAGTTCAGGTAAACACCAGTCTGCAATGCAAACATAGACTGCTTCCTCTGAGCACTTTTTTGTATCCTGGAACAAACACTACTTTAAATCAATTTATCATTTTGCTACGTGCAGTCCTAATAAGTGCTTAATCAGAGGACAACATTCATTTTTTACCAGGATACCATCAACCTCCACAGAATCCAAAATTGATCAACATCAATTTTTAGATTTCTTGCTATTTTTTGAATGGATAACCAGATCACGTATTAGTTTCTCCTAAATATGAACAAAGAGATAGAAAGAGCTGTAGATTATTGACGTGACTTTCTCAAGTCAGCTATCCTTATAGAGCAGCTATGATAGAAAATAGATTTCAATGTCACTGGGGGTAGTTAGGGAACTGTAGTCAGTAGAATATAATTTCTTAAGATCAGAAACTGCATTTTTTATTTTTGTCTTTATATAATCTATTAACATAGTAGGCATTTTAATTTGAGTTCCAAAGGGATGGGCATTGAGGGCATCTCCCAGTGGTGGAGTGATGGGGCATAGTCAACCAACAAATATTCTTTGAGCAACTTCTCTGTACAGGACACCATGCTGAGTGCAGTAGGAAAATACAAAAATGAAATAAGTTATGTTCCCTATTTCCTCAAGAAGCTTATAATCCAAAAGGACCTATCACTGAAGAAAATAAATTTTGTAAAGTTACCTACACTGACTGTCACATTGTTAGTTAAGTATTCTTTGATTCTCTCTATTAATCATTTCCTATTTATTTCATTTATACCTTGCTTATAATACATTTCTTTGCATCTATTTCTCCCCATTAAATTGTAAAGATAGAGAGTGTCTTTTGCCTCTTTTTTGTACCTCCAATACTTGTCATAGTGCCAGGTACATAGTAGATGCTTAATAAATGCATTGTTTTCTTTTTTTATTAAGTGAATGAGTAGTATGGACAATGAGTATTAATAAAAAATATAGGAGAAAACCCTGGGACTTGGATTAGTCAGAGAAAATTTCATAAGGTTGTTGAGATTCGAAGTAACTGTTCAGAAATGATTAAGTGTGAGACAAATGTCAGAAATGAGACAGGAAAAAGTGAATTTGCGCCAAATTTTGGAGACCCATTAATATCAGAGTAAGAATTTTACTTTTTATTATTCAGGCACAAATTAATCTTTTAAAAATAAATAATAGCCTTTTATTTTCAAAATATATGCAAAGATAGTTTTCAACATTTAGCCTTGCAAAACTTTGTGTTTCAGATTTTTCTCCTTTCCTTCTCTCTACCCCCTTCCCTAGAAAGCAAGTAATCCAATATATGTTAAACTTGTGCAGTTCTTCTATACACATTTCTACATTTATCATATTACACAAGAAAAATCAGATCAAAAAGGAAAAAAAGAGAAAAAAAGCAAGTAAACAACAACAAAAAAGATGAAAATTCTATATTGTATCCACACTCATTCCCCACAATCCTTTTTCTGGATGCAAATGACTTTCTCTATCACAAGTCTATTAGAACTGGCCTGAATCATCTCATTGTTGAAAAGTTCCACAACCATCAGAATTGATCATCACATAATCTTTTTGTTGAACATTTGAAAATGTTCTTTTGGTTCTACTCACTTTACTTAGCATCAGCTCATGTAAGTCTTTCCAGGACTTTCTGATTGTTTCTTATAGAACAATAATATTCCATAACATTCATATACCATAACTTATTTAGCATCCTCCAACTGATGGGCATCCAGTCAGTTTCCAGTTTCTTTCCACCATAAAAAGGGCTGCTACAAACATTTTTGCATCTGTGAGTCCCTTTCCCTTTTTTATGATCTCTTTGGGATATAGGCTCAATAGACACATTGCTGGAAAAATTACCCATGCATATGCTTTGTAAATAAAAAGCTTTAATAAAAAAAGAGATAAAATATTATGTCTGGTATTTGAATATATAATGTATAACATTCTGTTTGGTAATTGAAGCCCTTCAAAATCTACCTACCTCCTACCTTTTCAGTCTTGTTATACCTTAATCCTTGACACATAATCTTCCACCCAATGACTTCTTAACTAGAATCTTAACCAGAAAAATGAACTACAAATAACACAGGTAAAGATATAAAAAATAAAAATAAAATATTTTCCCCAAAACATGCAAGCTTGTCTTAATGTCTTCTGTGGCATTCAAATTTGTTTTCTTCTACTTTGACCTGTCTTTTTACTTTTACATGTAAAAGCCCTCTCCTGTAGTTGTAGGCGGATAGGTAGTACAGTAAATTGAGTAAGAAAGCAAACTTCAAGCAAGAAAGATCTGAATTCAAGTCGGGCCTTAGATATTTATTAGCTGTATGACTTGTCAAGTCAAGACTTCTTAGCCTTGGTTTCCTCATATGTAAAATGAAGATGATCTTACTATCTTTTACACAGGGTTGGTGGGAGGATCAAATGAGATAATGGATGTAAAGAACTTTGCAAATCTTAAAGCATTATATAAACTCTAACTATTATTGTTTTCAGTCTATTAGGTCCTTACAATAATTTTATAAGGCAGGCAATATAATCATTAATATCTTCATTTTATAGATGAGAAAAAGGAGGCTTAAAAACTATTGGCTCAAAGAAACAGTTAATAAATAACAAAGCAATTGATAGAACTAAGCTCTAATTTGAGTTTCTACTTCATGCCAGAATCACATTCTCAGGTAGGCATGTATTAGGTGTTTACTATGTGCTAGGCAGTGTGCTAAAAGCTAGAGATACAGAAAGGGGAATAAACACCTCCTGCCCTCAAAGAGCTTACATTCTAAAGGGGAACACAACATGTAAATAACAAAATACAAATAAGTTATAAATAAAGTAAAGGAAAGTAAAAACAGAGGGAGATTAGAAGGAGGGAATAGTTTCAAGCAAAAAAAATTTCCTCATCCTGATAGGGAGATCAAAAAGAGGGGAAAATAGAAATTAAAAGTATTAAAATTTAAGGGGTAGATATTATCTATCAATTAGTGAATGGTTAAGAAATCATGTTATGCAAATGTAATAGAATTTTATTGTACTATAAGAAATAATGAGATTATTTCAAAGAATCCTGAGTTATATAAACCCATTAAGAGTAAAGTGAACAGAAGAACCAAAAGACCTTAGGTAGCAATATTCTAAAAGAAAAAAAAAACTTTGAAAGACTTAAGAACTTTGCTCAGTGAAATGACCAATCATACCTCCAGAGGATTTATGAGGAATTACATTCCCTATTCCTGACAGAAAGTTTTTGAGATCAGGGTACCAAAAGAGTCATGAATTTTTGGATATTGCCACTGTGTTGATTTATTTTGCTTATGTATTTTTATTACAAAGTTTTCTCCTTCTCTGTTTTTAATGGGGGTGAGAAAATTGGAGAAGAAAGGGAGTTTAGAAATTAATAGTAAAGAAAAAAAAGTGGGCCACTGAAATATTTTTTTTAAAAATTCACAGAAGAGAATAGTAGAAAGTTCAAAACTAAGCATAAATAGGACATGAAAACAACATGCAGCATTTATTACATATTTCATCCAAATCCCAAAGCGTATTGGCATGGGGACTCTCAGTTTTCTTTGAGTTAATTGAATCTTTTTTGTATTCTTCAGAATTTGTGGCTTCTAGCCTTGATAGAAATGGGAGATTCCAAGCCCCCACTTCAGGTTGCTGAAAAAAAGATATGTGTTGGAAGAAGCCAAAAAAAGGGGAGCTGACAGTCTCCATCATGTCTCTGCTCTTCACTTGCCACATCAGTGACTTTGGGGAATTTCCCCCTAGATGAGATATGGGACTCTGTCTCTGAGCTGAGTTGCCTCTTTCTCAGTGGGACAACTCCTTTTATTCTATATTTTCTGGCATATATTCTCCTTTGTCTCTAGTTTCTATTTTGCTATTGATCTAGGTACTTGGTCTTTTTTATTATTTTCTAAATGTATTCATTGTGGAGTTGGCATCCAGTGGGCAAGGGGTCAAGTTTTGGATGTAAAATTTGGGTTCTCCTTTAAAGTAACTTTGATTAAAAGTCTAGCTTGATTTGAAAACCACATCTCTTAAACAATTAATATTTGAAAGAAAGAAACCTAATCTGTAAACTCCAAGATATCTTGGGAAGGTTCAGAGGTGCAAAAGAGAAAACCAAAAACCATTCTATGGGTTAGATAGATGAATTCACATAACTCCTTTCTTTCTCAGGAAAGCAGAGTAGCCAAGATTCTACCTCCAAAACCCTGGAAGAAATGAAAGTCTTGCTTGAAAAAGGCCAGGGGAGAAGAGGCTATAGATAGATAGCTATTCTCCCTCTCTTTAAATCACACAATACCCCAATGCTAAATATGAGGGACAACCCTTGATAAGTATAATTTTTTTAAAAAAGGAAATAGAATAAAATGGAGTTACAGGTTCATATACAACCTTCCTTCTGTTTTGTGTATATAAAAGTGCTTTCTTTTTTTGTATATTTATGTTCAGAATAAAAAAAAAATTGAAGACTCTATACCAATGACCTTGGACAGTGTATTTTTTTTCTGCCCTCTCCTCCTAGTGTGATTTGAATAATTCTACGCAGTTGCCTATCGATGATTAGGGAGAAATTACCATTCTTGATTGACATCTATGGGAAGTTTCTCAAGCATTGGAAAAAGAAAGGGCATCAAGATTTGTAGCTGTTGAATTTGAACCTGAAAAGGGTGACTGGGACTTTCTTATAAGTTTAGGTCAATAAGATTGTACTCTCCATAAGTACTTTTGCAAAGTAATATGCAAAGCATATTGGATATGATGAACTTCTTTCTATACAAGAAATTCCCTAATCTGACACCATATACTCAATCAATATTGTTGTTTGTCCTTTATTCTTGAAGAGGAACATGACATCAGGAAGATGATCAGGAAGTGAACTGGATTTATGTGAGGGAGGGATGCGCAAAGTCACCTACCTCACTTTCCCCTCTAGAATCATCTGAGTCCAGTGGCCACATATAGATCAAGATGACTGGAAATGGACCTGGGTGAAATAGAAGAGTTGCCTTTTTAAGTTAAAGTCTGCTACATCATCAGTTAGACTGAGGCTGCATCCATTCAGTAATTTTAAAGCCAAGTAGCAATTAAGGCAAATAATCTCTTCTTTTATCTAATAAAAAAAAAATCTAAATGAATGAATGAATGAATGAATCTGGGAGGGCTGGTCAAATCAGAAATGACAGCTACTTAAATCCAATCTGAGTCCATCAGGTCTCTAACAATCATCAAATGGGGCTTTATGATCTATTGGTGGCTGATTAGCATCAGATTGGTTTTGGTTTAAAGCCTGGTCCTTAAGAAAGAAATCTAATCAGTAAACTCCAAGATATCTTGGGAAGGTTCAGAGGTGCAAAAGAGAAAACCAAAACCATTCTATGGGTAAGACACAGTTCTAGGCAATAGGAACACAAAGATAAGAAGAGCCCCTGCTCTCAAAAGCTTACATTCTTCAAGGGAATGTAAAATATATAAATATACAGAGGAATATAATATATACAGGGAATATAAAATATACAGAGAAGTGGATACAAGGTAGTGACTGGGAGAATCAAGTGAGAGGAAATCTGAGGAAGGAAAAGGTTCTCCTACACAGCATTTGGGGAGGTGGTACCTGATCTGAGTCAGGAAGGATATTCAAGGAAGGATATATTCAGAAAGAGGGAGATGTTAATGTGGTCTATGATGTGGGGTTTGGGACCAAAAGTTGGGATTGGTCATGTGAAGAATTTTGCAAAAGGTAGATTTATTTAGGGAAAAAGTTACAGACAAAATGAAGGGATGCAATGGACACTAAGAAACTAAAGAATTCAGTATTTGACAAAAACTGCTGGGAAAATTGGAAACTAGTCTGGCAGAAAGTAGGCATAGACCCACACCTATGACTGTATACCAAGATAAGGTCAAAATGGGTTCATGATCTAGACATAAAGAATGATATTATAAACAAATTAGAAGAACAAAGTATAGTTTACTTCTCAGATATGTGGAGGAGGAAGGAATTTGTGACCAAAGAAGAACTAGAGATCATTATTGCTCACAAAATAGATAATTTTGATTATATTAAGTTAAAATTTTTTGTACAAATAAAACTGATGCAGACAAGATTAGAAGGGAAGCATTAAACTGAGAAAACACGTTTACATTCAAAGGATCTGATAAGCACCTCATTTTAAAAATATATAAAGAATTGACTCAAATTTATAATAGTTCGAGCCATTCTCCAATTGATAAATGGTCAAAGGATATGAACAGACAATTCTCAGATGAAGAAATTGAAACTATTTGTAGCCACATGAAAAGGTGCTCCAAATCATTATTGATCAGAGAAATGCAAATTAAGACAATTCTGAGATACCACTACACACCTGTCAGATTGGCTAACATGACAGGAAAAAATAATGATGAATGTTGAAGGAGATGTGGGAAAACTGGGACACTGATGCATTGTTGGTGGAACTGTGAACAGATCCAATTATTCTGGAGAGCAATTTGGAACTATGCTTAAAAAGTTATCAAATTGTGCATACCCTTTGACCTAGCAGTGTTTCTACTGGGCTTATATCCCACAGGAATTTTAAAGGAGGGAAAGGGTCCTATATGTGCAAAAATGTTTGTGGCAGCCCTCTTTGTAGTGGCTAGAAACTGGAAACTGAGTGGATGCCCATCAACTGGAGAATGGCTGAATAAATTGTGGTATATGAATATTATGGAATATTATTGTTCTGTAAGAAACGACCAACAGGATGATTTCAGAGAGGCCTTGAGAGACTAATATGAACTGATGCTGAGTGAAATTAGGAGAATCAGCAATAACAAGAGTAGATGATGATCAATTCTGATGGACATGGCTCTCTTCAACAATGTGATGATTCAAATCAGTTTCACATGTTTAGGGATGAAGAAAGCCATCTTCACTCAGAGAGAGAACCATGGGAACAAAGAGTGGAACACAACATTGCATTCTTACTCTCTCTATTGTTATTTGTTTACATTTTGTTTTCTTTTGCAGTTTTTCTTTTTCTTCTTTCTTGATCTGATTTTTCTTGTGCAACAAGATAACTATATAAATATATATATGCATATATTGTATTTAACATGTATTTCAATATATTTAACATGTATTGGACTACCTGCCAGCTAGGAACAGGAGTGGGGGGAAGGAGGGGGAAAATTTGGAACAAAAGGTTTTGCAAGAATCAATGTTGGAAAAATTACCCATGCATATGCTTTGTAAATAAAAAGCTTTAATTTTTTTTAAAAAAAAAAGAACATAAGTATTCTTGGCTTCAAGACAGGGTCGTTATCATATTGCCTCTCCTTTAATAGTTAATGATTTTATGTTCCTTGTTCAAGTAACTAAAAAGGATATATATCTATGCAGAGTGTGTATGGTTAGTTTTTAGTTTGTTTTTTGTGGAGAGCACTAGTATCTGAGCAATGAAGAAAGGCTTAAAGTAGAAAGAATGTGGCACATGATCAGTTTTGAAAGATATAAAGGTTTTTAAGAGGTACAGGGTGAGGTCTCATTGCATTCCAGGAATGGGGAAAAGCAAATGTAAAATCTCAGATTAGAATGATAGAAAGTCACACATGAGCAAGGAAAGAGCATGAAGTACAATCTGTCTAAACCAGAATTCAGAAAGGAGAGTAAAGTGGGAAAGGGAGAACTATGTCTCCTTTAAGAAAAGGACACCTTTGCCAGTCTCCTTTTTTGTGTTATGAAGACTTTCCCCAACATCAGAGAAAGATTTGCCTCAGCCTAGTATATAGGGCTTGCCTGAGATAAACATCTGGCATTCATAATAAAACAAACAAACAAACACATAAATAAATAAATAAATGAAAAAACTAGGACCAGGTTTTTATGAAGATTTTTGAGTCGTATGGTAGGTACAAATGATGCATACTTGACTCTATCTGCTGGGATCAGCCAATGAAGAATCTTCTAGTTATGGAATGGAAGTAACTGAGAGTGTAATAGAACTATTTGGGTTAGGAAAAGGGCTCTCCCATTTCAATGGTTACTTGTTTCTAAGATTTTGATGATGTTTCCTTCAGTCTTTCAATAAAACTTTCCTGTCTTGATTTTCAGGTTCATGAAGGCACTTGATGTCATTGCATAGGCTGGAACTTCTTGTTGACTTCCTCAAATGTTCTGGGTAGAATCTACAAGTTGTAATAGATAAGAAATCTCCCAGAATATGTCTAGATTCTTCACATTGAGAGAGCCTCTGATTCAAGTGCCATATGTATGGTACTGTTATTTAGAAATTCAAGCTTCTTAAACGACTTAATCTTTAAAAATGAATTGATTAAAGAACAAATTATAGAAACAATCAATAATTTCATCAGAGAGAATGACAATAATAAGAAAACATATAAAAACCCATGAAATGAAGCAAAAGCAGTGATCAGAGAAAACTACTGTCTTTAAATCAATAAAATAGAATAGAAGCAGATTGATGGATTGGGTGTGCAAATTAAAAATAGAAAAGGAACAAACTAAAAATCCCAAATTAAATATTTAATTAGAAATACTAAAAATAAAAGGAAAGAGTAATAAAATTGAGCATAAAAACATTGAATTAATACATAAAAGTAGGAATTGGTTTTATGAAAAAAATAGAAAAACCACTGGCTGAATTGATTTTAAAAAAAGAGAGAAGAAAACTAGACTACTATTATTTAAAATGAACAGGATGAATACACCACTAATGAAGATAAAATTAAAGCACTTATAAGGAGTTATTTTACCCAATTACATGCTAATAAAACTGAACAATTTAATTGAAAAGAAACAACAATTGCAAAAATCTAAATTGTCTAGATTAGTAGAAAAGAAAGTAGAATATTTAAACAAACCTATTTTAGAAGAAGAAATCAAACACTTCACAAATTAGCTTCTTAAGGAAAAAGGATCAGGATCAGATAGATTGACAAGTAAATTCTATCAAACATTTAAATATCAATTAATTCCAATATTAAATAAATTATTTGGAATAATAGACAAAAAAGAGATCCTACCAAACTCCTTTTATGAAATAAATATGATATTGATAGCTTAATCAGAAAGAGTAAAAACTGAGAAAGAAAAATTATAGACCAATTTTCCTAATGAATATTGATGCAAAAATCTTAAATAAAACATTAGCAAAGAGATTACAGCAAGTTATCCCTAAGATAATACAGTATGACCAAGTAGGATTTATATGAGGAATGCAGGGCTGGTTCAATATTAGTAAAACTATTAGCATAATTGACTATATCAATAACCAAACTAAAAAAAATTCAAATGGTTATCTCAATAGATGCAAAAGCATTTGAAAAAAATCTAACACCCATTTCTATTAAAAACACTAAAGACTATAGGAATAAATGGAGTTTTCCTTAAAATAATAGCATTTATTTAAAGTCAACAGCAATCATATGTAATAGGGATAAACTAGAACCATTCTCAGTAAGATCAGGAGTGAAACAAGGTTGCCCACTATCATCACTACTTTCAAAATTATATTAGAAATATTAGCTTTGACAATAAGAGAAGAAAAAGAGATTAAAGGAATTAGAATAGGTAAGGAGGAAACCAAATTATCACTCTGTGCAGATAATGTGATGATATACTTAGAGAATCCAAGAGAATCAACTAAAAATCTACTAGAACAATTCACAACTGTGGCAAAGTTTCAGGATACAAAACAAATCCACATAAATCATCAGCATTTTTCTACATCACTAACAAAATCCAATTGCAAGATATACAAAGAGAAATTCCATTTAAAATAACTGTAGATAATATTAAATATTTGGGACTTTCATGAGTAGACTGAGCTAATATAATAAAAATTACAATACCTAAATTAATCTCCTTATTCACTGCTGTATCAATCAAATTCCCAAGAAATTACTTCATAGAGTTAGAAAAAATAATAACGAAATTCATCTGGAAGAACAAAAGGTCAAGAATTTCAAGGGAATTAATGAAACAAAATGCCAGTGAAGGTACTCTAGCTATACCAGACCTAAAACTATATTATAAAGTAGCAGTCATCAAAACCATTTGGTACTGGCTAAGAAATAGAGTAGTTGATGAGTGGAATAGGTTAGGTTCGCAGAACAAAATACTCAATGACTACAATAATCTAGTGTTTGACAAAACCAAAGACCTCAGTTTTTGGGATAAGAACTCACTATTTGAGAAAAACTATTGGGAAAATTGGAAACTAGGAAAATTGGCATTGAGCCACATTCAGCAATGTTTAGCAAGGTAAAGTCAAAATGAGTTCATGATTTAGGCATAAAGAGGGATATTATAAGCAAATTAGAAGAACATAGAATAGTTTATTTCTCAGATCTGTGGATAAGGCAGGAATTTGTGACCTAAGAACTGGAGATAATTATTGAACATAAAATAAATAATTTTGATTATATTAAGTTAAAAAGTTTTTCTACAAACAAAACAAATACAAACAAGATTGGAAGGGAAGCAATAAACTGGGGGAAAAAATTACATTCAAAGGTTGTGATAAAAGCCACATTTATAAAATATATTGAGAACTGACTCAAATTTACAAGAATTCAAGTCATTCTCCAATTGATAAATGGTCAAAGGATATGAACAGACAATTTGCAGATGAAGAAACTAAAACCATATCTAGTAATATAAAAAGATACGCTAAATCATTATTGATCATAGAAAAGCAAATCAAGACAACTCTGAGGTACCACTACACACCTCTCAAATTGGCTAAGATGATAGGAAAAGACAATAACAAATATTGGAGATGTGGGAAAACTGGGACACTAATTCATTGTTGGTGGAATTGTGAATGGATCCAGCCATTCTGGAGAACAATTTATAATTATGCTCTAAATGTTATCAAACGATGCATGCCCTTTGATCCAGCAATGTTTCTACTGGGCTTGGATTGTAAAGAGATCATAAAGGAGATAAAGGTGCAAAAATGTTTGTGGCAGCCCTTTTTGTAGTGAAAAGAAATTGTAAACTGAGTAGATGCTTTTCTATTGGAGAATGGCTGAACAAGTTGTGGTATATGAATATCATTGTTCTATAAGAAATGATCAGCAGGATGATTTCAGAGAAGTCTGGAAAGACTTACATGAACTGATGCTAAGTGATATGAGCAGAACCAAGAGATCATTATATACAGCAACAGCAAAATTATACAATGATCAATTCTGATGGCCATGGCTCTCTTCAACAATGAGATGATTCAGACCAATTCCATTGTTCTTGTGATGAAGAAAGCCACCACACCCAAAGAGAGGACAATGGGAACTAAATATGGACCACAACATAGTATTTTCATTTTTTGTTATTGTTTGCTTGCATTTTGTTTTTTCTCATTTTTTTTCCTTTTGGATCTGATTTTTCTTGTGCAGCATGATATTTGTGAAAGTATAGAGGAATTGCAAATGTTTGATACATATCGGATCACTTGCCAACTGGGGGAGGGAGGGGAAAGAAGGGAAAATATTTTTATTTGTTGCTTTAAATTTTTTTTTTACTAGGATGTCTTTTATTTATTTGTTTTCTCTCTTTGTTGATGAAAGTTATGATCCACATAACTAAGGAAGGAGTTCTTTGGCTGCATCCCAAAATTTTGTTGACTCATTTTTGTCATTTTATTTGATGAATTTTATATTGTTACAATGATTTGTTCTTTGACTCACTAATTTTTTTGGTTAAAATTATTTAGTTTCTATTTAAATTTGACAATTTCTTCAAAGGCACTTTATACATTATTATCATTACTATTGTATTGTGTTTAGAAAATAATTTATTTAATACTTCTGCTTTTTCACATTTACTCTGCCATTTCCTTCTCCATTTCATTTTATAGATGAGAAATTAAGGCAAGCAGGATTATTTGCCCAGAGTCACATACAGTAACTATCTGAGGCAGATTTAAACTCAGGTCCTCCTGATTTCAGACCCAGCATTCTACCACTGTGTCACCTAGTTACCCTATATTTTTGATAGATTTGTCTAGTTCTGATAGGTCTATATTTAAGTCATCAATCATCATATTTTTGCTATTTCTTCCTATAATTTAATTTAATCATTTAATCTTTCAGAAGGAAGAATTAGCAAGATTTAATAGAGATAAATGAAAAATCTTTTGCTTGAGGTTAAAAGATTAATTTCCTAAGTATAAAATTGGAGGAGATATGTTGAGAAAACAGTGTCCCTGGAAAGTATCTTTACTTTTTTAGTGGACCATGTATTCAAGATGATTCAATAAATTGATATGACAACCAAAAAAAGCTAATGTGATCTTGAAGTATATTGGAAGAAGCAGCATCCCTTTCAGGGATAAAGAGGTGGTAATCCAGTTGTATTCTGTCTTGATAAGACTTGCTTTTGTCATATTTTAAAATTTGAGAGATAATTTCTGGATAATTTAATCATTTTATTAATAATGCCAACATATTTATTAATAAAAATTTGGCCATCTCTCATAGACTAAAGACCCTTAATGATGGCTAGTTTACAGTTCAGATGCTTTTAGAATAGTGGGTGTTCTTGAGGGTGACACTCAACTCTGTTTAGTTAGCAATTAATGAATATTACAATGAGGGTCTTGGGATATGTATCTTGAACCATCCAAATCCTGTTCCAAAAGACTTAGCAATTTCCATACTACCTCTCTGACCAAAGGGAGAATCAACATTTTCCTAGACTTGTCTCAGTAAAGACAATGAGAAGGAATACACCCATTAACTTAAATTTAGAATTTCTTTTACTGTCTTTGATTAGATCTCAGTCATCCTGACTGGGTAAGTCTTTTAGAAAGATTTCCCACACTGGTTGATTTCTGAATGAAAAAGTAAAAAAAGGGAAAACCTTGGTCCTAATGCAATATTTAAATGTTTATAAAAGAAAAACTCATCTCTCTTAATTTGGAGGTCTGTGTTCTGTTTCAAGCACTATATTTGGATAGAAAACACACAGATAGACTTCAGGTGCATGCTGGGTAAGGACTGTTTAAAGGAATTCTGGATATTTATCTTAGAGAAGTAAAGACTCAGGAAAGACTTGAGAGCTGTCTCCCAGATATTTGAAGCCCTTTTATATGGAAGAAGAATTCAATATATATATCATGGGCTCATAACTCCACATCTGAAAAGAACTTTAGGGGTCATCTAGAATAAGCCCTTTATTTACAGTTTCATAACTGAGGGGGAAATCAGCAACTTTCTGGGAAATACATGCTCAGGGGTAGGAAAGAGTCCTGTTAGAGCTGTATTATTGCTTCTTGGTTTTGCCTCTCCTAGCAATTTTGAGATGTTTCCAGCATTCTTTTTGTTGCTGCTACTTCTTGCCTCTCCATCCATTATTTACTAGGGTTTCACCCTATGATTGTGCCTTCTGCCTTCATAACTGCTGTTGGCTATTCTGTCATCAAGCTGCTGCTATCCTTTCCTGAAACTGTCATCTGCTGTTATGGTTATGGTTCTTTCTTCTCAGAAGAGCATTGTAAAATCTTTCTTTTGGAAACTTCCTAAGACAGCATGCTTATTTTGATTTTTAAGGTAATTAGGCATATACTACACCTGACTAACATGCAGCCAGGTTGTTGCCAAAGCTTTGACAAGTTACTCATTATACCTATCACAGAAAAATCCTCAATCATCTTTCCAAACAGGGCCAAGGAAAATAAATTACTTTTACCTCAAACACTCCCTAGGGTGAATGGGGTGTATTTACATTCAGTGTAGTCCATATCTCACTCTATGTCTTTCTAAGGTTCAGGATAAACAAAAAAATCATTCAAGAACAATCTCTCTCTCTCTCTCTCTCTCTCTCTCTCTCTCTCTCTCTCTCTCTCTCTCTCTCTCTCTCTCTCTCTCTCTCTCTGTCTCTCTCTCTCTGTCTCTCTCCTCTCCCTTCATTTACCTTTTCAACTGGCATCATTCTCCAGTAGTTAATGCCCAGACTATACAAAATGACTCAAAGTTTCAATAATTCACAAAGAACCTCAATTCAATTCAGTAAACATTTATTAAGTTCCTATAATGTGCCAGATTAGCACAGCTAAGCACTGGCCATATAAATAAGAAAAACAATCCCTATCCTAAAGGAGCTTACAGTCTAATGAGGGAAGAGGACTTCTAGAAATCTACTTAGTCAATGCTGGAAGAATAAAGATGGAATTGGTTACTTTTTCCTGGCTCAGGTATAAAAAAATCAAAAATCCTTGTCCTAGCTAGCTAAATAATGCTTAGCAACTAGCATAGGACTGATTGTGCTCATGAAGGTATTTAAAGGATTCAAACCAAAAATCTGTGATTCATATCAACTCCATCATCTCTAAGATTTCCGGTGGAACTCAGTATCCCAGAATTAAAATACAAGTCATCCAGATTGGTATGCAGGACACATCATTTTCCAGCTCTTTCTCCTTCACTGTGAATCAGTGAAAACTCCTTATATTGGCTCTGTATCCGTGTCAGCAAAGTGTAGGCAGTGATGGATAAAGGAGGAGAGCAGCATACTCTGATGTTTTGTCAGGGCAAGGAACTGTGAAAAGCCAAGGAAGTATTAGCAGAGCAGTTTGTCCTCATCAGCACACTTTTATGACATGTGTGAGTTCCCCCACCCCAAGGCATTAACACATAAGAACAGTGCCAGTGGACACAACAACCAGCATCATTTTGCTGATCATTGAGCAGCCCTTTTCTTTCATCATCAGTCCCATTACCTTGCTCATTTTCGTGACCTTCCACTATTAAGTAATCTTCTAATTGAATTTCTGTCACAGGTACTTTCTGAACCCTTTTTCTCAGTCAAAATAATTATTACTAAAATGCTTTTTTCTTCTCAATTTTGTTTGCCCTCACTTATTAAATCAGGTCTTTTAAATCATAGTAGAAAGAGAAAGTTATAATCTCAATGAAAAATGAAGCCCTGTTACTTTATATCTAAGCCTTGTCAAGTTATAGACTTTATTTTACTTTCAAAATTTGCCCCAAGATGTTTGTTTTAAGTATTCATACATTTTTAAATGAAGGGGAAAAGTAATCTATTGTTTGTAAAGAGTGATTAAAAAAACAAACATAGGAAACAGAGCATCCTTTCCTGGTTGAGTTCTTCCCTTGCATTTAACAACATTAAAATTATCCCAAATCAGGGTTTGAGAATAGCTCAGGATGCTACTGACAAAGCTATCTGTAATGTCATTTATGCTAAAGGACATAACTTTTAAAAATATTTTGGAACATTAGAGAATCTCTAGAGTAAGTCATTTGCTAGGGTTGTTCACCACTGATTGGTACCACTTTTCCATCACCTGCCTATCTTCAGTTATTTGACTACAACACTTTTATTGGAATGAGGAATTTTGACACTTAGGGTAGAGTGGAGAAAAACAACAGTCCACATCTGAAGGGTACAATTGTGTCAGGTAATTCCTGGGAGGATGTTGGAAAACAGGATGAAGAGAGGAGCAAGAACCTTGGATTAGCTATGCAACATACTTCAAGCAGAAAAATAATTAGACTAAGATTCAGGAAACATGGGTTTTAATCTAGAGTAAAGTCATAATTAGAAAGAATGAGAGGAGCTTTACTCCCAGGCACTAAAGTTTAGAACTAAGCTGCTTAAAATGTGAGTCATGACCCCATATAGGGTCTTGTAATTAAATGTAGGGATCTTGAAATTATGATTTTATCAGTAAATGTTTGACATATACCATTTACCATTACCACATACCAAATTTACCATAAATTTTACAATTTATATACCAACATTTCCTGGAGTCATCTAAAAATTCTTCAGGCAAAAAGACGTTGAGAGTAAAAAAGTTTAAATAGCTCAACATTAGAAGGCACAAAAATACTCAAATAATGATTTTTGGGGAAGATTGTACAATTTAAAAATTGGTTACCTTTATCTTCTAATCATACATGTATATATGTATATAGAGATATGTAGAAACAACTAAAAATCATCACTTATCAGCTTAGTTATAAGCAATAGTACTGTGCTAAGTTCTGAGGATACAAGAGGAGGCCCTCAAGGAGTTTGCAACTTAATGGAAGAGGCAACAAATAAATAAATATATACACAAAACTACATAAGATAATAGGAAATTTAAGAGATGGAAAAGCATTAGAAAATGTATAAAGCATTTAACATTAGCAACAATAATAAGCTGAAGTAGTAAATTACTTTATGGTGTGCTTCCTTCTTGCCTGTGTCTTACACCCAAGTCATGTCCAAAATTAGTTTCTCTTTAGCTCATCTTTGACCAGATCTCTGCAAGGGGGTGGGTGACCTCTCCAGGAGCAATTTAATTTCTCGAGGTAGGTATGTGTTTCCCTAACTAGCATAATATCCCTGGTTCTCTCTTACAGGGGGTCAATGGACAGAGATCACCTACGTGCTCAACTGACTTAATTTCAATGATTTCTTACAAATGTTAACAGTGCATGGCATATGTTCAGAATTATGTTTCTTGACTGGTTGTACAGAGTACATGCAGTTGTTCTCTGAGAGCTTACAATCGATCAAGTGGCAGCTTAGGAGGAACTTTTTCTGTCTTTTTTTTTTTGTCTTTTCCAGTGATTTTCCCCACAGAAGGCAATTCAAAGTAGTTAAAGACACAAAGGGGAAAAAAAGTCTCTAACAGACCAGCAAAATATCCTTGCATATCCTGAATCACCATTTCTTATGGCTCAGCAGACAATCATGGTGCTTTTCATCACTACAGAATGGGTGTTCCTTGTGTACCCCCAGAAGTAAGTTTTTCCCAAGCTTCCCAGCAGTTGGCAGGGAGCAGATAAAGAACATCTGTACCTGATCTGTATTACCTACTAAAAATAGATATAAGCCTGCCCCATAACCTCTGCTAGTTATTTTACATCATGAATTATTACAATTTGACTTGAGTTTGTATTTTGAGCAGCTTGTCCCAGATACCAAAATTGCTAATTATGTCTTTAATCTAGTCTTTGTCATTAACTAATTATTTGTCCATGAAAAATTAACTCCCTTCCTTGGACCTCAATTTCTTCATTTGTAAAATGAGAAGTTTGGACTAGAACACCTGTAAAGGATACTGCTAACTCTAAAACATATGACTCTCTGACTTCCTGTGATCGATCAAGAGAGGGTCATGGGTTCATATATTTAGAGCTGAAAGGGACCCCTGAAGCATTTTACAAATGAGAATACTAAGCCCCAGAAAGAGGCTAAGTGGATTTGCCTTAAGTCATACAGGTTATATGTAAGTAGCAGAGACAAGCTAAGAACTCATGCTCTTTGACACAAGGTGCAGTGTCCTTTTCACTAGACCATGCTGTTGAGGAACTAAGAAAATTACCTTCTAGGCAAATGCTGGTACCTCCACTAAAATGGATGAGCCTAGGAAAAGAATTAAAAACAACTCTGTTCATAATTGGCTGTGCATTTCCTGAATAGGAAAGATGTACAACTGGAGAAAAGAATTAGATTTTCTCTAGGTAGAATAACATTAAAGACTAAACAAGAACACAGATCACATTAAAAGAATGAGTCGAAAAATGAATGCAAGTTATATGAGAAAAAAAGTTGTTTCCTTATACTTAGTCATTTCCTTTTCCTTTTCAAGATCAATGTACTTCTTCTACTATGTAGAACTGTTAGGTAAGATAAAGCATTCATCATTTTAGCTTAGATAGTAACTGCTTATACTATGATTTATCTGCCTAAATATTTGAATAATGTTTGCTAAGGCTGATTGCAGATAGATTTATAAAATATGCAGACTCAAAGGTTCTTTTTGGAAGGGACCCCAAAGAGGGTCCAGTTGTTCAGTTGTGTTTGACTCTTAGTGATCCCATTTGGGGTCAAAGATATGGGAGAGTTTTGTCATTTCCTTCTCCAGCTCATTTTATAGATGAGGAAACTGAGGTACTGAATTAAGCGATTTTCCCAGAGGGCCAAGTTTGAACTCAAATAAATCTTCCTGATTCCAAGCCAGTACTCAAAAGGCTGCCTTGAGAAGCATTGGGTTCTCTCTCACTATAGATCCTCAAGGAATGACTAGTAGATCGCGTGTGAATACTATAGAGGAGATTCCCATTTAGGTTTAGGTACAGGTTCTTTGGTCCCTTCCAACTCAGAAATTCTCTGCTTCTGTGAATAAAGATAAGATGAATATGAGATATTATAGATGAAGATTTGATCAGACATTATAACTTATTTAACATGAAATGTGTTAATGATATATATAAGGTTTCAACTTGGGAGGATGGTGAAGCCATTATCAAAAAATATAGAGGATGGAATAGCTATGGCAAAGGAAAGTCTGGCAGGCATTTGGAGATGGATCACTAGAAAGAAGGGGAGATATTGGAATGAGATATACATATTATGTAACACATGCATATATACATATACACATACATGTAACCACATGGAAGCACAGATGAGCACATTCACACATACATACGTTTGTGTATGTGTGTATGTGTATGTGTGTAGAAAGAGCCAAGGAGGGAGAGAGAGAGAAAAAGGAAGAGGAAAAAAAGGGAGAAAGAAAGAAAAAGAAGGAGAGAGACATTGAAAGACAGAGAAAAAAACACAGAGACAAAGAGAGACAGATAGATGGAGGGAGGGAGAGACAGACACACAGAGGGAAGGAGGGAGGAAGAGACAGAAAGAGAGACAAAAACAAAGACAGAGACAAAGAGATAGAAACAGAAACAAAGGCAGAGAGATAAAGAGAGACAGAGAGAGGAGGGGAAGAAAGGAGAGGCGAGGGAAAGAGGGGTGTGAGGAAAGAGCTAGTGAGAGGCTGGTCATCTGCAGAGAAATGATAATTAGAGCCTTGAAAGTGGATGAAATACTGGAGAAAAAAAAACATTGATATGTTCTATTGCTCTGATGGGGTCACTCAGTGGCACAGTGGATAGAGTGCTGGGCCTGGAGTAAGGAAGATTGAAATTCCTGAGTTCAAATCTGGCCTCAGACACCAGATGTGTGACTCTGAACAAGTCACTTAACTCTGCCTCAGTTGTTTGTTTAATTTGTAAAATGATCTGGAGAGGGAAATGGCAAGCCATTTCAGTATCTTTGCCAAGAAAATCCCATATGGGGTCATGAAGAGCTAGACATGACTGAACAGCAACAAAACCAGTTTTGTCATGATGGGAATTCCATTCATGTATGGGTTAGACTACATATATACCTGAGTTCTCTTTTTAGCAATCAGTGATTTTGCCATTTTTCTGGTATACTCCCAAGGAAAAAATCACTGGGTCAAAAGCTATGAATAGTTTGTTGACTTTTCTCCCATAATTTCAAATTGTTTTGCCAAACTGTTTTAACCAATTCACAGGTCCACTGTTTATTAGTGAGCTTGTCTTTCCTCTCTAACAATTATTATTTTTTTGTCATCTTTTCTGGGTATGGTAAAGACTCAGAGTTGGTTATTTATTTATGTTTTTCTTATTACTAGTCATTTAGAGCACTCTTTTATTTGTCTCTTGCTGGTTTGCAGTTCTTCTGAAAGCTTTTATATGCTTTGAGTACTTTTCTATTAGGAGTATTATTTATTTTATAAAGTAGCAACTTTAGAAGAGAAAATCCTTTTACTTGATATGCATGCTAGGTCTCTCATTATGGAAATGCAAAAATCTCTCTGTTATATATGCCAAGGAACTGTGCCAGAAACATCACAGGCACATGAAGAAGGGTAGTGGCTCAAGAACAAAAGCCAGGAGGCAGCCTTGTACAGCCTCAGAATTGGAAGAGAAAACACGTAAGTTCTAAATCCACCTCTGCCACTGATTGTCTGTAAAACCTTAGTCACAGCTCTTGAGCTTTACTTTTCCCAGCTGTAAAATGAAATGGCTAGATTAGATACAGAACAAACTATTAATTTGGATATCCAGGAAAAAAAATTACTGTAAAACTTGTCTTAAAGAGTGCAACTGAGAGATAAGGAGGAGCTAATCCCAGGGGAAAAGGCATTGTACTCAGGAAAACAAAGTCCCATGAAGAGAGACAGTTTGAAGATGTTCACCCTTGTTAAGAGAGACATAGATCTTAGAAAAAGAGCAGTTACCATAAGAGGGGACTCGGAGACATGGAGAGGCCATTATTGAGAAGGCTTGCTGCTGGAGGAGGGAACATTATGGAGATGGTCTAGGAAAGGCGCTCAACTGGGAGATACCCAACTAGGAAGGAAGCATTACACAGCTCCCTATTTTAACTAGATTGTCTTACTAACTAAATGTAAATTCAGTTTTTACTTACTAAGAGACAGAAGTTATTCTCTAAAGTTTGGCATCTTGAGGCACAACCCTATTTGCCCTGCATTAGTTACATTTCTGCTAATGGTTCTTTCAGCTCCAACGTTTGATGTCTCTAATTGGAAAGAAATAATTTTTAAAATTTTTCCATTTGCAGAACTGATTCATTTGTATTAATTTAGAAATATTTTTACCTAATTGGCCATAATATAGAAGTGAAATACATTTTAAATTATTTTTGTAATTATTGAATATAATTTTATGTTCCCTCTTAATTAACTTTTCCTTAAAAGAAATTTGAAATCCATTATGATATTAAATTGTTAAGGCTTGCAAATAGATTAGGGTCTAGTTGTTAATGTTTTTCTTAAATGAAATAAAATAGTGAATCAGTATTTAAATCCATGTATCTTCTAAAATCAGGGCCCCCAAATCTTCACAGACCAAAACTGAACAAAACCAATATTTCAATTGCATTCATTTTATGATTTTTAAGTGATGAGATAAAATTAGCTTTTGTTGTCTCTTGCAAAATAATTCAGGCTGTACTGAATACAGTAAGAGGGAAACTAGTTTCTCTCAAATTCCCTATTTTGAATATTTTCCTTACTGTTGTTACTTATATGAGCATTCCTTTTCATGCTCATGACCTACTCTGTCTGATTACAAGTCAGTATCATTCTCTCATATGTTATGAAAATAATAATGATAGCAGTGAGATCAATCTGTATTTTCTCGACTGATCCATGAAAAAAAATGTGTAGCCATCACAACTTTCAAAACTAAGTTTAACTGTTAATACAATTCCTTCAGTTAGAGCTCAATCATTTAAAAGTGAAGTTATCACAAGTATTTAACCTAGAAAATGGGGAGAGTAAATTTCCTTTCATTGACAATATCCAGGACAAATCCCAAACTAAGCCAGTGATGTGTGGATTAAGGGATCTTAATGGAATTCATTTTTATCATTTATCAAGCTCACCAAGTGAAATGCACGATTTATATGTATTTTTAAACCTTGTGTTGGATGGGCACAGAGCTGGGATTAAGGCTTTGTAGCAGTCTTGATTGAAATTTAATTTCTTCCTTCTTCCCCCCTCCCTTATTCATTACTTTAAAAATGTTCTAAGAATTTCTAAACTCCTCAGAAGGAGAATTGATCTTTAATGAAGCTTTGCTACTTTGGTCTGGAAATCTAAGTACAGAGTCTCATCACTCTTAAATTAATGGCCTTGCTTTCTGCTATGAACTTAATACTCCGAATGCTGATTTGGTGTTTGATTGCTCTCTCCCTCTTTCGCCCTTTTTTAATCAAAGTATCTTTCATTTCCTTTTTTACTTCTTTGCAGTCGAGCATGAACTCTGCTTTGACACATCAGCCTCAGAAGGATCCGGCTACAAAAGCCTTCATCTCAAGATCAGCTATTTTTCTTTTTTCCATTGAGGGCAGGACAAGAAGAAATGGATAAACTTTACAGAGGATGTGAGGATGGATTTCCTCAGTAGCATAATGTGGAGAATTCTGGAATGGCTTCTCTAAACTCCACCTTAGAGGTTTCTTTAAATCTTCATTTACTTGGGATGATTTAAACACAGTACCATAGGGAATCGAGTCAGTGATCTATGACCTTTGATGTTTCCCTATATATAGCTAACAGTTATCTAGCAATTGCTAAATGCTAGACACCATGCTAAGTGCTTTATAATTATTTTCTCATTTGAGCCTCACAACCACCTAGGGAAATAGGTGCTGTTATTATCCCCATTTTACAGATGAGGAAACTCAGGCAAACAGAAGTGACATCTTCAAAATTCCACAGCAAGCCACAGTACTCTAGGCTCTGTGCTCTACCCAGCCGTCCCACCCAGTTCTATGATGCTACTTCTCTAATTTAGGGGCAGGAGAATTATTAATGCTCAAGATCAATTTATTTTAAGGATGTTAGAACCTCTCTAGCTTTCTTTGTGGACAGGAACTTTAAAGAAAAAAAAAAGGAAATATCTTTTGTATTGTGAATCTCTTTGGCAGTTTGGTGAAGCCTGTGGACCCTTTCTCAGAATGATGTTTCTAAATAAAATATACTTGCAAAGGAAACCAATCATATTGATAGGCAATTATCAAAATATTTTAAAAAACAAGTTCATGGACTCCCCCAAAAAACCTGCTTTAAGCCAATACTTGTGTTAGTTAACCAGGGTAGTAGTGGGAGCAAGGCATCTGGAGTCATAGCTGACTAACTCAGCATCTTTTGTTTCATTAGAACCATGGGCCCCAAGGGAAGCATACCTGCAAATATTCCTGCAGACTCATGTTACTTTCTATCTGGCCCCTGAGCCACAGAATAAAGCCAAGAATCAGGGCCAGGGCCACTGTCATATGGTGTGACTTGGCAGACGAAGAAGGGTCTACACTATTTTAATCACACCCTCCCCTTTTCACAGCTGATTCCTTTCAGTCATGTTACTCTGAAAGCTCTGTCTAAAATACAAGCTCCATGCCAACTAAATGATTTTTTCCCCTATTTTTTAATTTCCTTAAAGTGAAAACTTAGTTCCTGGACACACAAGGAGCTAGAGGCTCTAACATCCTTAAAATAAGTTGGTCATGAGCATTAGTAATTCTCCTTCCAGAGAGCATCCTGGAACTAAGTTCCCCCCCCCCTTGTCTTCCCAGAGCTATATGAATGAGGTATTAAGCTTCTCCATTTGAGACCAGGCTCATCTAAAAGATGAAACAGATTTGGCTTGTCTGACGAAGCATTTGTTAAATGAGCCGCTATGATGGAGGTTAAATCAGAAATTCTATGATCAGCCAATCTCACAGAGGATCTTGGTAAAATACTCCTGGGGGGCTCATTAAGCAGATAAATGTCAAAATATAATAACAAAGAAGCAATTAAAAATAAATAGGAAGCTCAAATAGCCTCCTGTGCTGTTCCTCTTAAGTCAGATGGCAATCAGAACCTAGCTCCCTGCTCAGCTCCACAAGCATTTCTTAAGCATTTACTGGGTGCCCAACAGTCTCTGCTATGAGGAATACCAACTAAAAATGGCTTCTTCCTTCAAAATGCCTATAGTCTAGGTGGAAAGCATGTAGGACATACAATTCAGAACTTAGCACTGTGTCTGGCACATAAAATGTGCTTAATAAATATTTATTGAATGACATAATTACACCAGGAGTTCTTAAAACTTTTTGTGTGTCTGAAATCACTTTAGCAGTATAGGGAAGCCAGATAACTCCTCTCAGAAGGATATTTTTAAAGATTTAAAATAAAAGATACAGGCTTATAGAGGAAACCAATTACCTTGAAATACAGTTATCAAAGTACTTTAAAAATTAAGTTCACAGACCTAAGGTTAAGAACTCTTGAACTAGGGCATAATTCCAAGGCAGAAAATTAGTAAAATATAGGATGTCATATAGAGTAAATGTTAAGGGGATACAAGGGAAAATTATTGTGTAGGGGTAAAGTTAATTAAGAGAGGCTTCATAGGAGTGTGTCTTGAGGGGTTTCCTCAAAGGAAAAATTGACTTAGTTTGAGAAAATGGAAATTCAACAATGTTTTGGGCAGAAGGAACAGTGCATTTAAGTCACTATTTAAGTGTTTTTTTCAGATACTTTCAGTTGTGTCTAATTCTAAAGGAATTTTCTGGGAAAGATACTGGAATAATTTGCCATTTTCTTCTTCAACACATATTGGATATCCTTAAACATCATGAGGAAACTGAGGCAAACAGAGTTAAGTGACTCACTCAAGATCACACACCTGGTAAGTGTCTGAGGCTGTATTTGAATTCAGGTCTCCCTGACTCCAGACCCTAATACAATATCCTCTGTGCTACCTATGCTGCCCTGCTAAGTGCTAAGTATAGAGTCATTTTAAAGCATACACGGTAAAATGTAAGATAACAGAGGGCAGAGACTTTGCATTTGTAACTCCATAACTAGCTCAGTGCCTGGCACTTAGTAAGAATCAATAAATAGTTGTTGATTTATTAGTATTTGGCTGCTTAGAAAATTAGTATAAAATAAGACTGTATAGTAAGGTGGGGCCAGTGTATGGAGTTATGAAATACCAGGCAGATGAAAGTGAAACAAAGGTAATTATATGAATTTTAAAACAATTTCCTTCCTTCTCCTCCTCCTCTTCCTCCTTCTTCCCCTCTTTTCTCCTTCCCCTTTTCTTCCTCCTCCTCCCCTTCTTCCTCCTTCTCTTCTTTCCTCCTCTTCCTCCTTCCTCTTCCTCCTCCTTCTTCTTCTTCTTCTTCTTCTTCCTCCTCCTTCTTCCTCTTCTTTCTTTTTTTTCTCCCCTTCTATTCCTTTTTCCTCTTCCTTTCTCCTCCTCTGTGAAGACCGCATATTTTAAAATCAGCCGGAGTCAGGAATTCAGGTTAGGGGAAAATCGTCAGTCTTTATTCTCAGTGAAGAAAGATCAGAGGTGGAAGGGAATCAGCATTAGCAATGTGTGCAGCTGAGTCAAGAAGCTAGCTGGACCAGCAGCCACATGACCAGCTGCTAGGAATATGGAACCCAGGCCAATCTCCCCCAGCTTCTCTTCCTGTCTCTCTCCCTGCCTCCACCCACCAAAAGCATCATTTCCCATACAACACATCAGGACTTGCACAGAGAGTGGGCAGGGACCATTCTTTATCCAATCATGTATACTAATAGAGTATAGCCCAATTACTGTTTAGCCTCAAGTACTTGGGACCTCAGTGCATCAACTCAAACGTCAGCCCATTACATCTCCCGCTTTCTTTTATTTTAGAATACAGGTGGTCATGCCATCCCTGACTCCTCAGGGAGGTCAGAGCCCCCAAGGGGAGGTGATCACAGCCTCCCTAACTTCTCAGGGAAGGAGGTGAAAGCACCAAAAAGGAGGTGATCACAGCCTCCCTAACTTCTCAGGGAAGGAGGTGAAAGCATTAAAAAGGAGATGATCACGCCCTCCCTGACATCTCAGGAAGGGAGATGAAAAGTACCAAAGGGAACTGGGGTTGCTAGCGGGTTTCTGCTGAAGGGTCTTATTATGCACAAACCCATCAGCATGGGAGGTATTACACAAGCACATAGCAATAACACAGAGGCTATTAGGGATGACTCTCCCCACAGTCAGTGCAGGCTCGATGTGGTATAACAAACATGAATTGTACATGCAAGTAGTAGAATAACAAACAATATAAATCAACATGGTGTTGGAAAAGATCACCAGAAGTCCTAGAAGGAGGGTATGTAAACAACAGTCACACAGACACCTTCTTCAGCAGCCAAGAGGTAGTCCAAAACCAATCTATTGTCCATTGCTTCACATGTCAGGGAATCCAATGATCCCCCTGAGTTTTTGAAGTCCTCTCAGAGAATCCAATGATTCCTGAGACTCTTCCTCTTCCTTTTCCTTCCTCCTTTCTCCTCCTTCCTCCTTCTTCTTTCTCCTCCTCCTCCTCCTCCTCCTTCTCCTCTTCCTATTCCTCTATCTCTTAGAAATATGGGGGACCATAACACTCTGAATTTTATCTCAGTTTTGTTTGAGCAAATTTGGCATTAAAGTTTAACTTGACCATTATGAATAATAAACTAATAAAATGTGCAAAGAAATGCTTAAATTTTACATACTATGTGAAAATAAAAGATTGTTTCTAAAGAAAAGGACTGTCCCTAAATCTCTTCCCAGTCCTCAAAAATCTTATTTTAAAATAAATAACAAACCTAATCGATTATTCTAACTTCAATTTACCTTCTTTCTACTTTCTTCACTAGCATAGGTCTTCTTTGGCTTGGCTTAAGTGGGAATATAGGAATGGCTGGCAGCCACCAAAACCAAAATCAAATGAAGTCATGAGTTACCTTAAGCAAACACAGAGATAACTTATTGCTTCTGTCAAAGAGGAAGCAAAGAGCTCCAGAGGTCTTAGATGCCTTCCAGCTCAGACCTGAGTGAATTAACGCTAAAGAACTGTATTTTTCTGAATCAAGATCTCAACAGAAGCAGTGAGTAAAAAAGCAAGATAAAAAATTCAGTCTATATAGCTAAAAAACTATTTTTCCTTTCTTCCTAATATCCACAGCTATAATATATAGACAGAAACAGAAAAAAGCCATGGTGAATGAAGTAACTATTTTTAAATTATAATGGTCATTGAAACTAAGGTAAAATTTTAACATTTGTGAAGAGATTTCATTAATTATTTGAAATAACTCATCTTCCATCTCTGGGCCTTTCTTTGCATAGGTTTTACCTTATGTCTGAAATGGATACTTCTGCCTCTTGGAACCTCTAACCTCTCTTCAAGTCCCACCACAGGTACTACTTCCTTCAAGAGACCCTTCTTGATCCCTGTTACTGCTCCCTGCCAAAATTATATTTATGTACAAGGTGTCCTAAAAGTCCTAGTGTAGTTTTTTAGATATTAAAGCTTTAAATAGTACTAAAACTCATGCATATATATATATATATATGTCATATAAACTTTATCATATAAACTTATGTTCTCTCCTTCTCCTCAATAGAATGTAAGTTCTGTCAGAGCAGGTACCATTTCATTTTTGCCCTTTTTTTGTTCCCCATGTCTAATACAACATATAATAGGCATTTAATGAATGCCTGTAGAATTGAATTTGAACCTTGAACCAACCCTATGAAGTAGGAACAGATATCAGATAGAATATCACAGATACTGGGCCTAAGAGAGAGATTAAATGACTTGAGAAAGGATTTGAACTTAGGTCTTTGGACTCCTAAATCCTACACTCAAACCACCATCATACCCTATTTTAAAAATATTTTAAAATATTTTTTAAAAAATTCTGTTTTCAGTCTAAAATCAGAAGTGACAACACAAAATGTTTCAACAATTATATGAATCTAACTTTTAGAATGATTGTATGTAATTGTCTGATGTACTTTAGTAGTATTATTATCATTATTGCTATTAACCTTTCAGATTTCCCATTAGCATTTAGAACAGGTTTAAACCAGACTCAGGAGGATTAAGCCACATTTCTAAACTGATTTCAGCTCTGTATACTGGTTTATTTTTTACTGTCATTGTTTCTTCATCTTCTTTTTCTTCTTTTTTTTCCCTGAGCTCATGTTAATTGCCTGCTCAACTGAGTTACCCAAGAAAAGCTGAGATGGTAAAGTTATATCCAGGCTCTCTGTGACCTGCTTGCAATGAAGACACATATCAGTTCAATAAAGCTCAGACAGAATGACAGTGACAGCTGCCTCATGGCATTCAGCATGAAGTGAGCAGATCTATTTAGCAGTTTCAGGACCAAGTGTTTCATTACAGCCTGGCTGCTCTAAGAGAAACAACCTCAACCCCAGCATAAAGTGTTCCACTTCATCATTTACCAGAAGGCCTGGGTTGACCATTCAAGAGTATCTCTACCTTGAGGGTCTTCTAATCTTTAATTTTTTTTCCCCAAATTTTCCTGGAGCTGAACTATCAAGTCAACCCGTGGGTTCCCCAGAATTCCAATTTGTAGCTGCTTTGGGGCTGAAAGTGGAAGGAGAAACTCTTCACCCAGAAGAGTTTGTAATACGGTCCAACCTAGCCAAGAAAGTACCATGGGGGCCAAGCAGTCCAGTGATGTCTCCAAGAATAAGGACCCTAAGGGAATATTGCTGTTGAAGAAGAGGCAGAAGTTTTCACAATGGGATGATGTCCTTCTGGGAAAGGACCCGAGGTCATTGCTGAAGAGGGGTATGAGACATATCAGCTTCAGTTTGGTCACTAAAGGAATGACTGACATTCCCGACTTTCTGTGGGGGTTGTCTGAGATCCAAAAGCTCAACTTGTCCCATAACCAACTCATTGTGGTCCCGGCAGAAGTGGGAAGACTGACAAGAATTGTGGTGCTGAATCTGTGTGGGAATCGCATTAAGAGCCTGCCCAAGGAAATTGGGCTTCTCAGGAGCATGAAGGTTCTGTTTGTGAACATGAACTGCCTGACAGAGATGCCGCCCGAGCTGAGCCTCTGTAAGAGCCTGGAAGTTTTGAGTTTGTCCCATAACTACATTTCCCACCTCCCCTCCACCTACTCAGAACTTTCTGGTTTGAGGAAATTAAATCTGAGCAATAACTGCTTTGCTCACATCCCCATCTTCGTGTTCTCGCTGAAAGGGTTAGATTTCCTTCACGTGGGCTCCAACCGGCTGGAAAATATTGCCGAGAGCATCCAGAGCATGGTGAGCTTACAGATCTTTATCGCAGAAAACAATAACATCCACTCCTTTCCAAGGTCTCTCTGCTTAGTCACAACACTTGAGCTGCTGAACTTGAACAATAATGATATCCAAACTCTACCTGATGAACTCTACTTGCTCAGTCGATTGGACAGGATTGCCTGGAATCCCATGGACAAAGGACTGCATATTTCTCATAATCCTCTCTCCAAACCTCTGCCAGACTTGGTGGAGGGAGGTCTGGACCAGCTCTTCAGCTACCTGAAAGACAAAAAACACAACTAAACTGTCCACTTGAAATGTGACTGTTGTTCTCTCATCCATGCTCAGTCCCACTGGTGCACTTTTCTTGGTCTGAGATTTAGACTTCATTGCTTCTCAATGTTTTTAAATGCTTTTATTTCAGACTTGCTGAATAATCATCGAATGTGAGTGAATTGTTCTAGGGGGATCATTTATTTTAAATCTTTGCTGGTCATTGTTTTTGTTTCTCATAACCTCTCTAAACTATTTAAAATTCCTTCTGCATCTAAGAGATTTTAAATCACCTTTGTTTTTTCTCTTAAAGAAAAACTAGTGAATTCTTAAAAATCAGTGAGATTCAGTTTGTAGATTGGAAATCTAGAGAGAAAGGTTAGACCCATCAGTCTACCACTGAAAGGGAGGCCATTTTGATTTTTGAGCCTCAGTTCTTTATGAAGGGTAGATTGGGACCATAAAAGAACTGATGCTGCTCTATCTCACCCGGATAAATCACTGACCAGATCAGGGCAAAACAGCAGCAATGTCCTGCTGACATTTTAAAGCAGTTTTAAAGCTTGATGACATTTGATAAGCTGTAATAAAATGTGTTGCTCACCTATGTTAGTGGAAAGCAGAGAGGTAAAATATAGTTCCTAGGTAGTATAACAGGTTCATTTTAATGAATAATATCTATTTTGTTTTTATTCCCAAATCCCAAACTTATTGAAACAAATACTAACCAAAAGCTAAATTGTCTCATTCTGCTATCACCAGGAGAGGACAAAGAGTAACCTCCTCCAAGAGGCATTTCCTGACTCCTCAATGGTTAGTGACCTTCCTCAAATTACTGAATGTATCTGCTATGTATTTTGTATTTATTTGTGTGTATGCAGTATAGTTCTCTTATTCATCCCATTTCCTAATACAATGTAAGCTCCCTGCAGGCAGAGACTATGCTACTTTTTTTTTTTAATATCTCTAGTGCCTTGCTTAGTACCTGACACATAATAGGTATTAAATAATTGTTTATTGAATGGAACTGAATAATTCAACAAGAGAATAAATATTCCCTATCTAATTGAGAATAGCTGTATTTACCTGCCTTTCACAGATGAGTGTTTAAAAAAACCAACGGATGATATTTGTAAAGCATTCTGGTATCTTCAGGCAGAAGGCACTGTAAAAAATGTGATGTGCTTTTATTATGGAAAAAAACAGCTGTCAGTTGATCAAGGACACTGGGATAAGCAGCTCCAGTGTTCTTATCAGAGAGGCCAATGGAGTTTAAAACTCAGCTGGCAGTCAGAAACACCTAAGACATTAACATTTCATCTTCTAAGAGATAAATGCCTAGAAGAAAAAACAGTTAATCAGAAAAGGATAGTATCTTTGAATCAACAAAGGACCAGTTATACTAGATGACTAACTATTTGTCAATAACTGGACCATGTTAATATTAGGACTTGTGCCAGTATTTACCTGTTTTCCTTCTAGCTCTCTCTTATTGCTTCAGGTGATGGCAGATCCCTTCAGAACCTTCACACAGATATTTGTGAAACGTTTTATAGTAGAATTTTATCTGAGCAATAAAGTAAGAACAAAAAGGTTTCTAACTTTCAGAATGTAGAAACAGCATCCCAGTTGCTTCACACTCTGAGAACACCACCCTTTTCACAAATTACCAGGGTGGTTGTGAAGAATTTATTTGAGCATTCTGAGTTTAAATCATAGGATCTTAACTTCATGCTAAAAGCATCTTAAAAATCTTCTTTGAGAACAATTTAGTAAAATAAATAAAATATGATAGAACATAGATAATGTTAATATGTGTTTTTTTTTAATCAATCCTTATGTATGGTTTAGTGGTCTCCATTTCTATTTAAATTTGATATCATTGATCTAGTTCTATCACTTCATTTTTAGATGAAGAATATGGGACTAAGGGAAGAGAAATGACTTTATCATGTCCATTTGTGGGGCTCTCATCTTAGGATTCTAAGAGTTGCTCAAGGAGAAAAATTGAACTTATTTCTAGTCACTTACTCCTAGTAACACAGTGCTTGCACATGGCAACCCATAGTCACACTCAGATCCTTTCTTACTGACTTGCTAAAATAAGGTGAAGATGTCCTTCCAACTCATGAATCCTAGCAAAACAGAGATTGCAACATTCATCTTCAAAAACCATGAAGATCATTTACTCAATAATAACAGCTAATGTTTTTTTTTCTTTTTTTATTATTATAGCTTTTTATTTACAAGTTATATGCATGGGTAATTTTACAGCATTGACAATTGCCAAACCTTTTGTTCCAATTTTACCCCTCCTTCCCCTCATCCCTTCCTCCCAATAGCAGGTTGACCAATACATGTTAACTATGTTAAAGTATAAATTAAATACAATATAAGCATATATGTCCTAACAGTTATTTTGCTGTACAAAAAGAATCGGAGTTTGACATAGTGTACTATTAACAGCTAATGTTTAATAAGATTTTAAGGTTTTCCAAGTGTCAGCATAGATATCTCATAGGATCTTCCCAATAACATTGATGTTTTTATTATTACCATTTTACAGATGATAAAAGGTGAGGTTAAAAGAAGTTCAGTGACTTCCTAGGGAGTCACATAGCTAGCTAGTAAGTGACTGAAACAGAATCCGAAGGCAGGTCTTCCTGAGTCCAACATTCTATTCAGGGTGTCCTGCTGCCTCTCAGACCTTGACTACAGCCATCCTACCTGTTGCACAAAGAATCACCTGGACTCAGGTTTTATTTTCCATGACCTTGCTGTAGGCAGAGGCCCAGACTGGGACACAGTCCTGTGCTTTCCCAGTTGAACAATCACGTTTATTTCCTCTCCCTGCTTTCCAGTTATTTGATCCAGGAACAGTAACTTTACTCCAGGGAAAGAACATAACAGCATTTCGAAGGTGACCTGAGAGCTTACACCTATTATCAGAAACTGCAGCATCCATCCAGTTTTTAGCTTGTCTTGGTGCCTTTCAAAAATAGGGCACCATGCTTTCTTTTATTAATGTTTGGTATTAAGCAACATCATAAAAATAATAGCATGTAGCCAGATGGGTTTTAGATATTGATCCTCTGTGACTATTCTTCATAAAAGAGCCCTATCGATGGACGGTACAAAGCCGAGGCTGGTTCGTGTATCTAGTTATTCAAAACACAAATGAGAAGGAGATCTGAAAAATAACCTTCAGATAGATTCCTGTGTGCTGTCAAACCATGGAATTCACTGACTGGCTGGGAAATTTTTCTCACTTATTATCTATAGTTATAATTTTTCAAGCAATCAAGTAACTCATAGATATTTGAGCTATGCTTTCTGAAGGCATCAAAGTTGGGAGAATGGCAGCATTAGTTCCCCAACCGATGTAAAGGAAGAAGCAGAGTTAATTGGGTACTTGACAGCTGGGGGGAGGGGAAGTTAGACGCTCAAATTCTTGGTGGGGTATTAGAGTTTTCATATCACTCGACTCTCAGTGCAGAGACATTTGGAGGAGGAAGGGATGCTCAGAAACACCTTTTGAAGCACTCACAGCTTACAAGCTCACAATTAGGAAGAAATCCTGTGCTCCTAGTAAATGAGGAAAGCTTTGAAAAGACACATCTGTTTGGAGAATAATACTGCTAGATGAATAAAGAGGCTGTGTATCAGAGAGAAAAGTGAAGTCATTACGTGACTTGTTGACTTAATAAATGGTTAATGGAAAATGTACTGCATAGCCTGGCTTTCCTTAATAGACTTAAAAAAAAAAAAAAACTCCAGTAGTAGAAGAGGGAGTGACTGCAGCTTTGTGCACCTGTATTTTAGAATAAAGTCCTGCTTGCTCAGAAGAGAGATAAAAGAGGAAACACTATAATTACTTGTAGAGACACATTAAACTAGTCTTTTAAAAAACTGGCAATGGATTATTTCATTTTAAAAAAGTCCATGTCACAAAATCCAAATCACATGTTGAATATGAATGTCAATGTTCGTGAATTTAAAACAGGAAAGAAAAGTAAATGATGGCGACATTTGTCATCAGAAAATGTTCACATAATATCAATAGACAGAGATCCTGAAACTCTGGTTAGCATTCAGTATGATTTAACTAGTTTGCTCTCTGCAATATTAGCTATGGGAAAAGGGCAGGGGACACAAATCAATTCACTGAGATTCTGGATACAATGATGAATAGCAGGTGATGCAAAAAACAAGTTCAAATAGCAAGAGAAAAGACAGTATTTGAAAGAACTAGACAAAGCTAATGAACACTCTTTTAAATTATTTAATTATGCCATTAGCATTTAAAATTAAATTATCCAAAGCAGCACTATCTACTTAGTCTACCACAAGTAAGTGCTTTATTTCCAAACTCTCAGAATATTGTTTTAAAATAGCATAGTAATATTTCTATAGTAACCCCTTGATTGACAGTATTACAAAATAATAATATAATCATGATATATCTTCAGTTAAAATAATACAGATACTTAACACATATAAGAGAGGGCTGGAATAATGACATTGGATGATATAATTAAATTTTAACAATTCCAGGAAAGAATAGAATATATTAAGGGAGAGAGGAGAATCTATACTTGTTTAATTTATCTTTTGTATGCAATGTGATGAAGATAAAGTATCAATAATAATTTTTAAGGGAACAGATAAGAATCATGATGTGAATTTAGGTACATTAGGGAAATTCAAAGATTATTGCCCAAAGTTCCCTGTGTGAATTCTTTGATAGTCACCAGACCTAATTTCTAAGGAGAAAGCCTCCTAAAATGCAACTTCATTTCAATTAGGGCCTCTATTCATTTCCCTCTCTTCCTATCTTTCCAATATTTTTACACTTTTTTCTTTCTGCATGCTCTCCAATCCAAATTCACTGGCTCACTACTGTTCTTCAAACAGGACACCACATATTTTCTCCACATTTTCTCACTCCACATTTTCCCTTTTGTTTTCACCATGCCTGGAATCTTCTACCCCATCATCAAAACTTTAGTTTTCCTTCCTTCCTTCAAGAATCAACTCAAATCCTACTTTATTCAGGAATCCTTTCCTTCTAACCTTCCCTACCACCTATTAGTACCTTCCTTCCCTTTGATATTACCTTTAATCTACTCTGTATATATCTTAATTACATACTGTTCCTTCTATTAAACTGTGAGTCCCCTGAATACACAGATTAAGTTTTGTCTTTCTTTGTATCTCTAAATTAACACAATACCTGGCACACACAAGAAATGCTTAGTAAATCCTCGTTGAATGACTTCACCTCCTCAACCAATTCCAATGCTGAAAAATCCCAATGTTTAAATCCGGAGTAAAAGTAACATTCATCTTTGCTTTCCCACCAATTACAACTCTTAAACCCTCCAAAAATTAGGGAGTATCCATGACACATCAAAGATAAGACCTTTCCTTTATAAAAGGGGAAAACTGGGAAGTCATTTTAGGAACTGTCACCACTTTTCCCCTCATTTCCCAGTCTGGATGGATGGATGGATGGCAGCATCCCTGCCAAATGTAGGGGAAGAACCTCCTTGACCCTATGTCAATAAGTCACTTTAGAAAATCATGTTTCAGCATTCTGTTGCCATTTAGCACCCAAATATGTAGAGATCAAGTCATATGTGGAAATAGAACTCTGTCCCAACCTATATTACTAATATGATTATTAATAAAATGTATGTAGCACTAGTTCCCAAACTCATCATTTTGGGTTTGGTGGAGATGAATGTCCTGTTCTAGATAAAAGAAAAGATGGTGAGAGTGGGTAATTGTAGGAGTCTAAATGATCTCTGTTCACATTCTACTTCAGTTAGTTAGGTCATACAAGAGGCTGCTGCTCCCGATCTCCCATTCCAGCACATAGTCAGTAGGATTTGCTCCAAATGGTATAATTCCTATTTTTTCAAGAACTTTCTGTTTTTGAGAAGAATCTCCCATTTTAAGGTGTCTTCTTTTTTTTTTTTTTTTTAATTCTTTTGACTTTAAACTCTTATATTTATTAATTCACACCCTACAAACTGGAGGTATAGAATTATGGTCACAGGTTGCATAAAAGGTAGAAAAACAGGAGCAAATGGATGGGAAGTTGTGTTTGAATATTAATGTTTGTTTCTTTTCATTGGGAAAAATACAATTTTGTTTTCATTTATTTTACTTTTAATTTATGGCAAAAACCAAAAATTGGCATAACAGTATAATAAGCACATGAAATGACAATCTATTATGCATAGCTTGCTATTCCTTTTAAATATGTAATAAAGCTTTAGACTCAATTTATTTCTTTTTTTAATTTTAAAATTTTAATTTGTGCCAGAACTCAACACTACAGATAGATCTAGGTTTTTAATGTGGGAGTGCTTGGACTATAAAGCTACTAGATTCTCTTCCTACTTTCTATTAAGCTATCTATTAGGCTTTCTATTAAGATTTAAACACAGCATTCCTGCTTAAGAGCAGTATATTGGCTCTCTTTGCATTCTTGCCATAAAAGGAATAAATAATCATCACAGGACCTGAGTTCTAGTCCGACCTCCATGACTTATTAACTATATAACTTTGGTTAAAGCATTGCACTTCTTTTGAAGTCTTATTAATTAGTTTAGTTTCTTCATGGATAAAAATAGGGATGAACTGAATGATTTCCAAGTTCCCTGATTCCATGGTCTCTTTTTCCTTAGAAAAAGTAAGCCTAACTCATTAAGACTGTTGAGGTTTTTTAAATATACTATTTCCTTTCTCTCAGCATCAGTAAATGGCTGACTAGTTCCAAAACATACTCAGAAAAGCTTTTAAAAACCCATACTTCTTGCATTCTTCCCCATTGATAGACACACACAATAGAGTTAACATCTCTATAAAGTTTCAAAGATTGTTAAATGAAGCTAAAAAGTAGCTCTCGCTTTGACTTTTCTTGTGCCTTTCCTCTGCCTTCTTCCATTTATGATATTTATCAAGGGTATTAGAATTGTTAATTTTTATTACAGGCAACCCTCCAAAATAAATACATCTTAATATGGAGTTCTAATTGGAATTACCCCTGAAGAGTAAAGTAATATTTCATTTACCCAGAGGTCTTTTATCTGGTAACTTAATTATCTGGAATACAGCTGAAAATCTAGAAGTAACTCCTTTTGTGCCCCCAAAGGGCAACCAAAATAGATATTACAAAGTGCCTAAGTAACAGGTGAGCCCTTAGGACCTTCCTGAGAATTCATTTCCTTTAACTCCTATTATTTTAATAACTCGGCTTCCAGCCCCCAATAGATTAGGAATAGGAAATAAGAAGGCCCTAAAGAATATGACTAGTGCCAGGCCCAAGTATTAGAAGTGATAGCTTACAGTTTGACAATAAGAAAAGAGATAGGGGAAAAAAGATAGAAACATACCAAAAAACCAGCCAATGAACTCAAAGAGCAGCCTGAGATCATGTGATGCAGAGACAATGGAACATACTCAGCAGTCCTCCCTGATTTTCTTGTATTTAAATCTCTTATATTCATTTTCCGGAATATATATATATATATATTTGTTATTTTGCTCATTACAATGTAAATTCTTTGATAAATGATTGTTCCATTCTTTGTGTTTATTTCTCAGATATATTCCATAGTGCCTGCTACATGGTTCATACTTATAATCAATGCTTATTAATTGATTGAGAGATTACCTTGAGTTGTTGTTTGCCATTACTGCAGAGTACAGATAATAACAATCATGAAAATTTATGGAATGCTTGAAATTTTGCCATGTCTATATATACATTATTTCTTTTGAACTCGTTGAAGTAAGTATAGCAGTTGTAATTATCTTTATTTTATAGATAAGAAAACTGAGGCACAGAAAGAACTGACTTGCCAAGGATCATAACATTAGCAAATATCATAGGCAAGATTTGAACTACGTCTTCTCAAATCCAAGTTTTACTTTAGGAGTTTTCAATTTTTTTACTCATGTACTCCTACCAATTAAAAAAAAAGTTTAGCAAGGAGTCAAATGTATTTGTAAGTAAAGCCCTGGCCAATAAAGGCTCAGTCTTTTTTTTTTTTTTTAATAGCTTTTTATTTTTCCAAATACATGCAAAGATAGTTTTCTACATTCATCTTTGCAAAATCTTGTGTTCCAAATCTTTCTCCCTCTTTTTTCCCCATACCTTTCCTCTAGACAGCAGGTTAAATGTGTTACATATTTATATGTTATGTTAATATAGGTTAAATATGTACATTTCTTCTAAATGTATTTCCATATTTGTTGTGCTGCATAAGGAAAACCAGAAATCAAAAGGGAAAAAACATTAGAAAGAAAAAACAAATAAACAAGTACAAAAAAGGTGAAAATACTAAACTTTGATCCATATTAAATATCCATATTTCTCTCTGCATGCAGATGACTCTCTCCATTACAAGTCTATTGGAATTGCCTTGAATCACTTCATTATTGAAAAGAATCAAATCCATCACAGTTGATCATCCCATAATCTCGTTGTTATTGTGTACCATGTTCTCTTATTCCACTCATGTCACTTAGCACCAATTCATGCAAGTCTTCCCAGACTTCTCTGAAATCAGCCTGCTCATCATTTTTTATAGAACAATAATATTCCATTATTTTCATATACCATAACTTATCCAGCCATTCCCAAATGGATGGGTATACACTCAGTTTCCAGTTCCTTGCCAATATAAAAAAAGGCTGCTACAAACATTTTTGCACCTATGGGTCCTTTTCCTTTTTTAATGATCTCTTCAGAATATAGACCCAGTAGAGGCACTGCTGGATCAAAACATATGTACAGTTTTATAGCCCTTTACACATAGTTCCAAATTGCTTTTTAGCATGGTTGGATCAGTTCACAACTTCACCAACAATGTATTAGGGTTCCCCATTCCCTCCAACATTTATCAGTATCTTTGCCTGTCATCTTTGCTAATCTGAGAGATGTTAGGTAGTACTCAGAGTGGTCTTAATTTGCATTTCTATAATCAAGAATTACTCAGAGAATTTTTTTATATGACTAGAAATGGCTTTAATTTCTTCACCTGAAAACTGTCTGTTATAATCCTTTGATCACTTATCATTTGGGGTGTGGCTTGTATTCTTATAAATTTGAGTCAATTCTTTATACATTTTAGAAACAAAGCCTTTATCAGAAACGATGAAAAAAAAGATTTCCCAGCTTTATGCTTCCTTCTTATCTTGGCTGCATTGATTTTGTTTGCATAATTTTTAATTCAATGTAATCAGAATTATGCATTTTGCATTTCATAATGTTCTCTAGTTCTTCTTTGGTCATAAATTCCGTCCTTCTCCATAGATCTGAGAGGTAGACTATCTCTTTTTCTCCTAATTTGCTTATAGTATCACCCTTTATGGCTAAATCATGAACCCATTTTGACTTTATCTTGGTATAGGGTGTTAGATATTGATTGGCCAATGATAAAGACTCAGGCTAGAAAGTATGTGCACAATTTTTTGTCTGATGTGAGTAATACAAGATAGGGGACTTTAGAATCTGAATGCAAGCCATGGCTCAGAAGTTTATACAATTTGATGGTGAAAAGTCTTCTAATTTTCTTCAGAGTAAGAAGAATTGAGAACTCTGGAGGCCAGAACTTAGTGCACATACAAGATCTATATACCCTTTCTTCTGCCTTTTTTTCCCCTTTCTGATAATAAGGAAAGCAAGAATCTTTGCTGCTCAGTGGAAAAAGTGATGGCAGTTGCTTTATCTGTCTTTCTACCTGAGTACTGTGAGTCAGTGAACATAGAGAGCCTTTGTTTCTTTGGGGAGTATTCTTCCTGATCTTAGATGAATGAGTAGCCAGAGTTGGAATTTAACAGCTTATGACACTGTGAGCCAGCAGAGGTCCCCTCTGGAGCTATAAGAAACCACTAGAATAAAGTGGCAGCAGTAACTGAGCCTGGTGAGGAGCCAATTCAGTTTAACAAGAGAGTAACTTGTACGAAAGCAATGAACAATAATGAGAGACTTAATGGGAGGTCTTAAAAGGGAAAAAAAAGATTTCTAAGACTACAAGTCTCAAAACATTCCTTGGTCCCACACATTCTCCCTTTATACACTGTTTTTGCATTTTAAGGTTGATTCTACTCTTTCCAGGTTCCTTGACTGTGGACATAGAAGAGACTGAAGCCCTGTTTTGGAGAAAAGTTTTGGTTATTATTGTCATTATTATTTTTTGTATCAACTATTCAATTTTAAGCCCATTTTCCTAAGAGACTTTGGGTATTCAAGGGGAGAAAGTATCCCAGTTTGGAGATTGTTTTGTAACTTCTGACCTTGTTCTCTCATTTCAGTAAATAGTCTTTCCTTTGCAAAAGCTGATTAATGTCGACTGGTTGGTTGGTATTGAGAAACACACTAGATAGGTGCTCATAAGCAACAGTAATATGAGCCACGATCCTTGAGGGTTATCTTTAGAAACTGAGGCTAGAAGTAGTCATTGCTGGGAGTGTGTACAGACAGAGTGTGCCAGATAAGTTTATTCATAAGTTATGTAACATCCTACTGCACTAATAGTACATATATATACTAAAACATAAACAATAATAGAAGACAAAAAGGATGAGATAAAGATGAACTAGGTAGCATTTAAATATATTAAATTTCATTTGTAAGTGCTACAAATAACCTGATTCTTTCACCTGAACTTTAACTGATATTTTTTAGTTAATGTGATTGACTCATTTCATTATTTTTTTAAAAAAATCTCTATATGTCCTGGAGGACTGGGTGAATGTGTAAATAATATTTGTTTGTAAATAATTAATTATTTAGTTAATTTAATCATTGTAGCTAGGCAAGCAGATTAAAATTTTTTCTTTTCATTGAAAAATATAATAATCAAATAATAGGGCATAATAGCCAGCAAACATAACAACGTACACAATGCAGGAACAGAAAAAAGTGAATTGTCTTTGTTTTCAAGTTAGTAGAAAGCTTTCAACAGAAATCTATTCCTCTTTCTTTACAAGGATATGATTAATGAATGGTATTTTAGGCAGCTCAGTTGATATAGTGCTGGTCCTAGAGTCGGGATGACCTGATTCACTTGCTATGTGTGCCGTCTTTTAACTCTGTTTGCCTTAATCTATAGGAGAAGCATATTTTAGTGTCTTTGCCAAGAAAACTTCATGGACAGCCCTAGTCTATAGAATCATAAAGTCATTGGGAATGACTTAAAAACAAACCTTACTTTAATTTCTCATTCTTATCTGGATATGTTAGTATCCAGAGGAGCACCAAGAGGACCAGTTTGATTGGATTGTAGAGTTCAAAAAGAAAAGTAATGCATAATGGATATAGATAGAAAGGTAGGTTGGAGGCAGGTTTGAAGGACTTTAAAGGCCAAATAGTGGAGTTCATATCTGAAGCTAGAGACAATAGGTAATCAAAGGAGTTTATTGAGCAGTAGTTAACAAGGTGCAGACCTTGGGACAATCACTTGGCAACTATGTAAAGGATGGATTGTGGTGAAAGGTGACTTGAAACAAGGAGACCAAGTAGGAAGGTGTCCTTGCAAGAGAGGATGGAGAGAAGGGAACAGATGCAAGAGAGACTGTGCAGATAGAAGAAATAGATGTGAGTGAGTGAAAATAAAGTGTTGAGAATGACATTAAAATGGCCAACCTGGTTATAAGAAGAGTGGTGGGAGTGCCCTCGGTAGAAATTGAGGAGTTCAGCAGTAGGAAGAGTGGAAGGGAGAGTGGAAGAACTAAGAGCAGTGATATTTATGAGGATAATGGGAGGATAATAATGATTTGGTTGAAGACCATGATTTGGTTAAAGCCATGATTGACTTTCACAGTGAGAGTGGGATTTAACAGACCTCTCTAATCTCTGATCGGCTGATCACATACCTCAGGCCACAGTCCTTGCACTGGTCTTTGAGCTCCAACTTTGGAGAGTATTGCTTTAGTAGACAGTGGTATCTCTAAATGATAAAGTGATGAACTTGGAATCGAGACAGAATTCACATCCTACATCTGATAGTAGGTATGTGACCCTGTGTATGATGCAGCTAGGTACAAAGAATAGATTGCTGGACTTGGAGTCAGGAAGACTCATCTTCCTAAATTCCAGTCTGGCTTCAGACACTTGATAACTGTGTTACCCTGGATAGGTCACCTCACCTTATTTGTCTCAGTTTCCTCATCTGTAAAATGAGCTGGAGAAGGAAATGGGAAATCTTTCCAATATCTTTGCCAAGAAAAGCCCAAATGGGGTCAGAAAGAGCCATCTCTGACTGAAATAATTGAACATTTAACCCAGCATAAGTCACTTAACTACTGTAAGCCTCAATATCCTCATATGTAAAATATGAATAATAATGTCTATTTCACAGAATTAGTGTAAGGCTCAAATGAGATCATATTTTTTAAAATGTATTGTGAATGTTGAAGCTCTGTTATGTTATCATTATTACTATTATTATTTTTCTTTCTCTTTATTACTTCTTACAAAACTACTATTTCTAAACAGTTCCTCTGTCCTCATCACTCAGAAATTTTTGCTTTGAAGTTTACTTTATGCAGATATAATAAATGGTACCAAACCTTGATGTTACATTCTATAAGCTTTCAGATTTAACTATCTGTCCTTTGTCAAGTAGTTCAATCTTGTTCACACTAATCTTCTTTATCCCAGTTGTCCCAATGAATAAATAAAGTAATGGATGAAAAAATTAATAAAAATGGATTTTATTAAAAGCTTACTATAGACCAGGCAATGTGCTAAGCATTGTGGATATACACAGAAAAATCAAGAGAGTCTCTGATTTCAAGGAGTTTACATACTAATTGGGAAAGACAACATATAAAATAGAGTTCAGGTGCAGTGCAAATGGAAAGGTCAGAAATTCATGAGGGTGGAATGGTGCAGCAGATAATAAAGAGCCAGAGACAGGGCAGATAGATGTTAGGGTCTCCAGGACCGTAGAATACACTGTTAGGGCAGATGGTAAGGTCTGATAGTCCTCCATTTTACGAAGAATAGAATTTATTCAAGTGTAAATATACTAAATATAGCCTGGGGCTGGAGAAAGAGTAAAGAGGGAGTGAAAGGCAATCTTCTCTCAATTCTGCAGTCTCTTCAATATACTTGTTGATGTTTCCTCAAACAAATGTTTTTTCAACTTCTTCGACCTTCATCTTTGTTTTGCTTAAACTCTAAACAGGAATGATCACATCATAGATCTTACTGTCAATCATAAACATTCAGTCCTGTCACAGCTGACAAATTCTGGTTGATTGCTGACTGGCTAGCTCCAGGACCTGGATTTATGAAATTTCTCTTTAATTAAAACTTCCTGCCATTTTATCTGTTAGGAACCTCTTCTAAGTTCTGCTAGATTTGCAGAATGCTTTTGGGGCAGTCATGTAAGCCTGGGAAGCCTGGTCCATCTTCTTGTCTCTGGATGTCTTGCAATCAGAGAGATTTTTCCCATGCCTCTGCTGGAAAGGGACTTCTCTAGGGAAAAACAACAGCAAGTCAAACCTGTACAAGATTTTTTTAAAAGCATACTGAGGAAAAGAAGGAGAGAGAGAGAGACAGAGACAGAGACAGAGACAGACAGACAGAGAAAGAGAGAGGAAAGAGAGAGAAAAAAAGAGACAGACAGACGAGACAGAGACAAAGAGGGAGAGAGAGAGAGAGAGAGAGAGAGAGAGAGAGAGAGAGAGAGAGAGAGAGAAAGAAAGGGGGGAAGAGAGACAGAGGAGAAAGAGAGAGACAGAGGGACAGAAAGAGAGAGACAGACAGAGAGAGAGGGAGAAAGAGAGAGAGAGAGAAAGAAAGAGAGGAGAGAGGGGGGGAGAGAGAGACAGAGGAGAAAGAGAGAGGCAGAGGGACAGACACAGAGAGAGAGAGAGAGAGAGAGAGAGAGAGAGAGAGAGAGAGAGAGAGAGAAATACATAGAGATAGAGATTGTAGCATTGGGGAAAGAAGCCCATTTTACTTGAGTATGCAATACCTTTGTGGGGCCTCATTCTGTTAGCTTTCAGAGATATATAAATATGAAAACAAGAGTTGAAGGAATATGGTTCGAGCAAACCATGGTTATCTAGAAATAGGTCTGCTAAAGGTGTGCCATTGTTGACAATTAGCCCATACTATCCTGAGCAGAGGGGAAGGGGATTTCAGTCTGCAATATTTTAGAGTTAATTAATATGAATGATTGTTATAATCACCACTCCTGTAGTGTGGGCAGATAGGAGGTCTATAATAAGCCAATTAAAATCCAGAATGGTGGCTAAATGAAGACTCAAGGCAGGAGCAGAATAAAGTACAACTCATAAAGGATTTTGCCTTAGAGTTTGGGTATGAAAGGAATGCTGTATTCTAGAATAGATGTCTAGTTTTTCCTGATTTTACTGTGAGTGATCTACATATGGGGCCTCCTCACTTTGGATAAGTCATTGGCTTCTTTGACTGGCCTCTTTCTCCCATTATTAAGTTTGTCCTGCAGTCTTATTTTAGGGAAGAGTCCAGGCTGGACTTCCAAAATTCAACATGCCTCCTTCCCCCTTCTTTACTTCTTTTTATGTTATAAATTCCTTATGAATGTGAATTCCTCATGGGCAGGGTCTATTATTCTTTTTGCTTTATATTTATGTCCTCATCACTTGACACAGTGCCAGGCTCAAAGTAAGTCCCTGCCACCGATTGCCTGCTACCTTTGTGACATATGAAAAGTCTGAGAGACCTACTTTCTGATAATTAGTAATCAGTTTTATCAATTTGACTTTCTCTTCCAAACCAAAATTAGAACATGGAGGTCTGTCAATGCTTATATCCTTTTGGAAGAGTGGATATTCCCAACAGACCAAAATCAACACTGATTTCTTAACAATAAATGAAAGAATGAATATGATAAAGAGAGATGGATCCATTCTAATGAGGGATTATGACACTCACTAATCTCTTCTCAGACTACTTCTGCTTCAGCAATTTAGACAAAAGAATCGCTCTCCACTCAAATCTGCCTGAATAGACCTCACTGGGCTGGAATTCACCTGGATTAGATTCTGATGGTAAGGTTTGTTGTTTGACTGTGGTCCTATTTAAAATTAAAAAGCATGTATCCTCAAAACTTGGTCAATCTCATTTATCAGTAATGTCCTTTAGAGATTTGTTGAATAATCTATAGGAGTTTATTTCTGAATGAAGAAAAAGAAAGGGAATGCATTAATCTCAATTAATAATTGCTTATTAATGAAAGAGATAAAATAATCACGTGGATATCTTTCCTTTAGGTTCTAAGATTATGTTCTCTCTTGGTTTGATTTCCTTCTGATGGACTGTATGGGAATATAAATGAGATAATCGGTCAATTAATAAATATTTATTAATCCCTGCTATGTGCCAGACATTATGCTAAGCCCTAGGGATACAACAAAAGTCCAAAGAGAGTATAATGGTAAAGAAAATAAGAAAACATATATCTGAAAAAAAAAAAAAGATTATATGCTGGAAAAACATGGAATAGATAAGAGGGAAAGAATTGGAATTAGGAAGGATTGGAAATGGTATGGAGCCAAGATGGCAGAATAAAGGCAGAGAATTGCCTAAGCTCTCCCAAATTCTCTTCCAAACAGTGTGAAAATAATCCCTTAAAACAAATTCTGAAGTGTTAGAAGCAAAAAAACAATTTTTTCAGGCCAAGCTGTGTCCTGGAAAGTGAACAGCAGACCTTGGGGGTGACTAAATCTGCAACAGCGTCAATTGGCCCTAATGGTTTTTTGGGCCCTCAACCCAGAAAAAGTAGGTTACAAAGGACTCTTTGCTGACATTGGGAACAGAACTCTGTTGCATTGCTTCAAGGCCATTTGCAATCTCAGGGTGATAAGGAATACTAGCAGGAATGAGAACTCTGGTTACAGAAGGGGAAGAAAAGAGTTCACAGACCAGAACATAGGCCAAGAGAATAGTGAACACAACTCTCCTTAAGTCATACCACCTTGGAAGAGCTGAAAACTTAACAAACCCCTAGAAGCAGAGCCCAACTTTAACATAAAGTTCAAAGTCAAGAAATAGGCTGAAAAAATGAGCAAACAACAAAAATAACAAAAGAATCTGACCATAGAAAGTTACTAGGGAACAGGGAAGATCAAAATAAACTCAGAAGAAGACAATGATGTGAAATTACTAAGATTTAAAAAAAAGCACAGAAATCCACTATTGCACAATTGGTCCAAAAAGAGATACAAAAGCTCACTGAAGAAAATAATTCTTTAAAAATTAGAATTGATCAAGTAGGATTACTCCATGAGGCATCAAGAAACAATAAAATCAAGTCAGAATAATGAAAAAAATAGAAGATAAAGTGAAATATCTCATCAGGAAAACAACTTTCCTGGAAAATGGATCAAGGAGAAATAATATAAGAATTCTTAACTATCTAAAACCCACTATATTGAAATCTCAATATCATATTGCAAGAAATTATCAAGGATAATTGCTCCAGTATGTTAGATCCAGGTTAGAACTGATGTATGATTAGATCCAGACATTGAAAGAATCCACCAATCACTTCCTGAAAGATATGCAGAAATAAAAATTGCCAGTAATATCATAGCCAAAATCCAGAGCTCTGGGTGAAGGAAAAATTATTGTAAACAGCCAGAAAGAAACAATTAATATCCTAGAACCACAGGCAGAATCACACAAAGTTAAGCATCTTCCACATTAAAATTGTTAAGGACTTGTAATATGACATTCTGAAAAGTTAAGGAGCTAAGAGTATAACCAAGAATCACCTATTCAGTAAAACTGAATATAATTCTTTAGGAGGGAGAAGGATGTTTAATTAAATAGCAAGCATTCCTGATGAAAAGAACAGAGTTAAACAGAAAATTTGGCATTCAAGGAGAAGACTCAAGAGAAGCATAAAAAGGTAAACATGAAAGAAAAACCATAAGGGATCCAATAAGGTTAAAGTGTTTATATTCCTACAGAGGAAGATGATACATGATTCATAACAGTTAGGAACTTTATCAGTATTTGGGCAATCAGAATAAGTTTACATAGAGAGAGAGTATGGGTGTGAGTAAATTCTGATAGAATGATATCCAAAAAGTAAAATGAAAGTATAAGAAAGAGGAATGTACTGGAAGAAGGAAGAGGTATGAAAGAGCTTTAAAAATGGAGGCAAAAATGGGAAGGAGGAGAGGGGAGTGTGGCAGGAGACATACTCATCAGAATTGTATCAAAGAAAAAAAAAATATGCATTCATTTGGTATACAAATCTATCTTATTTCACAAAAATATAGGAGAATGGGGGAACTTATATAAGGTAGAACAGATTGGGGGAAAGCATTAGTCAGAAGCAAAACACTTTTGAGGAGGAACAGAATGAAGGGGGAGTGAGATAAAAAGATGAAGGGAAAACATAGGACAAAAACTACTGGAAAAATTGAAAAATCATGTAGCAGAAACTAAATACAGATTACTATATCATATCATATCCCAAGAAAAGGTCAAAATGGGTACATGATTCAGACATAAAAGGTAATAATCATAAGGAAATTAGGGGAGCCTGGAACACTTTACCTGTCAGGTCCATGGAAAAAGGAAGAATTTATGACTAATGAGAGAGAGAAAACATTATAGACTATAAAATGGATAATTTTGATTACATTAAATTTAAAAAGTTTTTGCACAAACAAAACTAATGTAACCATAATTAAAAGGAAAGCAGACAACTGTGTGTGTGTGTGGGGGGGGGGGGGGTTTATAGCAAATCTCTCTACTAAAGGTATCATTTATAGCAAATCTCTCTACTAAAGGTATCATTTCTCAAATATAGAGAAAAACTGAATTGTATTTATAAAAATACAAGCTATTCTCCAAATGATTAACAGCCAAAGGATAGGAATAGGCAGTTTTCAGTTGAAGAAATCAAAGACCTCTATAGTAATATAAGATGCTCTAAATCACTATTGATCAGACAAATGCAAAGTAAATCAATCTCAGGTGTCATCTTATACCTGTCAGATTAGTTAATGCTACAGATAAGGAAAATGACAAATTTTGTAGGGGATGTTGGAAAATTTGAACATTAATGTACTAGTGGTAGAAATTTGAATTGATGCAACCATTTTAGAAAGCACAATAGCATAAAAATTGACCTTTTGACTATTTGATCTGAATTCTTTATTTTTTATTTATTTATTTATTTTTTTTTTTGCTGAGGCAATTAGTGTTAAGTGATTTGCCCAGGGTCACATAGCTAGGAATGATCGGAATTCCAAAGATATTTTTTTTAAAGAAAGGAAAAGGACCTTCATGTACAAAAATATTTATAGTAATTCTTTTTGTGGTGGCAAATAATTGGAAATTGAGGGGATACCCATCAATTTAGGAATGTTTGAATGAGTTATGTATATGATTATGATTGAATATTATCATACTATAAGAAATAATAAGCAGAATGCTTTCAGAAAAACTTGGGAAGACGTATATGAACTGATGTAAAGTGAAGTGAGCAGAACTAGGAGAACACTGTACACCTAAAAGCAAGTTAGTACAATGATCAGCTTTGGATGACTTAGCTATTCTCATCAATACAAAGATCCAAGATAATTCTGAAAGTTTTAGGATAAAAATATGCTATACACTTCCAGAGAAAGAACTGATAAGGTCTGAATGTAGATTGAAGTATATTTTTTATTACTGTATTTTTCTTGCTTGTTTTAGTCTATTTTCTTTCACAACATAATATAGAAATATATTTTGCATGACTGACATATCAAGCAAATTATTCACCTCAATGAGTGGGAAAAGAGAGGAGGGAGAGAATTTGGAACTCAAAAATTTTTAAAAATGAATGTTAAAAGTTGTTTTCATGTAATTGGAAAAAAATTAAAATCTTTGAGAAGAGTTGGGAAAGGCTTTCTATAGGAGGTGAGATTTTAGGAAGGACTTGAAACTCAGGGAAGGCAGGAGGCAGAAATAAGTGAGCATTCCAGGTACAATGGAGCGCCAGAGAAAATTTTCAGAGTCTGAACAATGGAATGTTTTGTCTGAGGAATAGAAAGGATGCCAGTCATTGGATTAAAAAATATTGGTAAAAGAGTAAAGTGTGTGTGGGTTTGGGGTTGGACAAGTCAGGATTGGGGGATAAGTTATAAAAGCCTTTGAATGCCAAACAGTTGTTTTTGATCTTGGTGATGACAGAGTTACTAGAATTTATGGAATTAGAAGAGTGCGGGGAATGGGCCAGAGCTTTACTTCAGTAAAATTATCTTGATAGCTGAATGGCGGAGGGACTGGAGTGGGGAAAGAATTGACCATAGAGGAAAGATACCTGGGTTTCCCTCTGATCTCTGCCACTTTTTGATCATGGATAAGTTACAACTTCTCCAAGCCTCAGTTTACTAATTTGTACAATGAAGATAAAAATACCTATAGTGCCTACATTATTTGGTAGGCATCAAATGAATTTCAAAGATCAAATGAAGTGTTTTTATTGTGTTTTTATTGTGCCTTACAAAACTAAAAAAGTGCTATATAAATCTTAGTATTGCCCTCCCCTCCCCCCCAAAAAAGGATGACGTCTGGGCTTTATTGTGAGTTCATTTTTCTTCTCTTCCTATTTTGTCCCCATGATGTTTTAACCAACTCCCACGTGTACAGATATCATATCAGGGCAGATGACTCCTAAGTTTACATGCAATTAACTCTGCTTTAACACATCTTTCAAAAGCACAAATTTGTGCAACACAATTGATAGCAAGAATGCAGAAAATTGCACCACTTCACAATGACTCACAAGTCACAATCCTTTTTAATCCATGTCCACACGGAAACTTCAGGTCTTTGTTAAAGTAAAGCACCATATTTATTGTATATCTTAGGGTTAAAGAGAGAGTTGTTATTGGAGAAGAGATGGTCTGAGCCACTCCCACCCTTTTCCTTCATAACTTCTGTCCAGAGGCTCAGAGAATGTTCTTATACAATCATGGGCTCAGACTAAGCAGTAGCTCCAGGCCAGCATTGGGACAACTATTTGTTGTAGTATATGGCTATTTTTTAAACAGTTTGATGAGCATTAAACTGTGTTATCATTGTTAACTAGGTTCCTATTTTTTACTATGTCACTGATTAAAGTTTTTTCCATTTTCCCCATAAACATTTTCATTTTATTCTGAGATTTTGCACAGAAAAAAGTGTTTTTAGAGAATGTGTATATACATATACACATACATCACATATACATATACATCCATTTCCATACACATACACATGCATGTATGCATCTATCTCCTTGAACTTTAGGCCTGCATTATCAACTTTCCATAAGATTTTCCCACCAATACTTATTTTTCATCTTAGATTTCTTCACCTATATCAACTGAACCAAACTGAACTCTTAACCTGTGAATGGCCAGTCAAACAGAGCAGATTACAGACAGGAGCATCAGCAATCAAATAGAAGTTTAATTTCAAAGTGAGGAAAAGAAATAGCTTGCAGGCAAGGAGAGGAATTGGACACGTGCACTGCTTCAAACTCCACACCCCATCCACCCTATTTTACCCTACTGGGGGAACCCAATATGGTTTAACTTTAATACTTCTGCCACTGGCAGTGAATATAGTGAATTATAGCCCTGACAATGGTAGAAAACAGCAACAATGTGACAAGTTTGATTCATGACCAGAACTTCTCCAAGCTTGCCCAAAACTTGTCTGAGCCCAGAGACCCCTCGGTGCTGATCAAAGAATACAATAATTATGTGAAACAATTCTTGCTATTTTGCTATGGCTGAGATCATCCAGAGGGAGAGTGCAAAGGATTATTGTTATGCCAAGCTCAGGGTAGAGATAACTTGCTGGTACTCAGCTCTGAAAAACAGGTTGTCTCCTAAAACTTTCTTGACACCTAAGCCCAGCCCTCTTTCCACATTCCCTATTTTTGTTGAGTGCACCTCACCTCTGATCCATCTCCAGACTAAACATTTTCCCCCAAACTTGTCCCTTTCCCATAACCAATCACTTGTCAAGCTTTGTGCTCCCAAAATACATCACTTCATTCACACAGTTACCCCCCCATTCAGGCCATCACCATTTATTGCTTGGATTATTGTTCCTAATTTGTTTATCTAATTCCAGTTTCTCCTCTCTTTGATTCATGCTCTATATAGTGACCCAAGTAATCTTCCAAAGGCAGTTTTTCTTATGTTATATCCCTGGTCAAAACCCGTGATTGCTGCTGGAAAACTTAGAGACCACCTATCTAATACTTTTGTGGCCAGCTCAGCTTAGCTCCTCCTTTTTCAATTGTTCTATGTTATTCCTCTTCATAAACTTTGTATTTCTATTAAACTGAACTATTAACTGTTCTCTGACCTTGTCATCCTATCTCGGGTCTTTGCATAGGTTGTCTCTCACATATGAAGTACACCCCTCCTTAATTCTACCTGTTAGAATCTTTATCATTATACATGGCTCAACTCCTACACTGCTCCTTCCTAATCTCACTAGACATTAGAATGCTCTCCTTCCTCAAATTGTCTAATGTTTATTAATGTATGCACATTGTTGTATTGTTGCATCTTTCTAATAGGATTCAAGAGATACTTGTGTCTTATCTCTAATGCCTAGTACAATGCCTTACATTAACAGTAATACATATTTATTGAAGTGTAGCCCCTAAGGCCAAACCCAGGGTACAAAATTCTAGAATTTGAAGGAACCTTTGGGATCATGTTCTAGTCCAAGCCATTCATCATGCAGATAAAGAAACTGAGACTAGGAGTAACTTAATTCAATTAAGTTAATTGTTATTAAGTTAATTAAGTCAAGTGACTTAACTTCATCAGTAATGTCAGGTGTCCTTATTTCTAGACTGAGTCCCTTTCTCCTCCTTACTACTTTCCTAACAATAAATGATGCTCATAATAAAACCACTAAGTAAATTTGCTGGTTCTCTCTTACATCCCCAATAGCTATTTCTTCCTTTCTTTCCTTGAATTTTCCTTGATGTTTTGTTCTCTTAGATTCTCTTTTGAATTCACTTCCTTTTCTCTCTAGACTCACTCAACTGGCAATATTGTCTACATCCATGGTCTTACCTATCTCTCTGTAGGTAATTTTCAAAATTATATCTTTTAACTGTGAACTTCAAATATCAACAGAATATTCTACCTAGATGCGTTTGTTTACTAACACCATAAACTCCAACTCTTCAAAATTAAAGTCTGATTCGTGCTTCCCCTTTTAGAAAGGAACTTGGCTTTAGGCAAGATTTCTTAAAGAGGGTGGGGATTTAGAAAATACTTGAGGGAAGCCAGGAGGCAGAGATGAAGAGTGAAAAAGTTCCTGGCATAAGGGACAATCAGGAAAAATGCCAGGAGATGGAGTGTTTTATGCAGGAACACAAGGATGATTCATATGTGGGAAGAAGAAGGTATAAGATAACTAGAAAGGTAATAAGAAGAGGCCAGGTTATGAAAGACTGAAAATCAAATAGAGGATTTTCAATTTCATCCTGAAGGCGATAAATAGCTATGGAAGTTTATTGAATGGAAAGATGAAACAATCAGACTTTTACTTTGGGGAGATCAATTAGATAGGTGAGTGAAGGAGATACTGAGAGATTTGAGTCAAGGAGTCCCCAAGGAGATGTCCAAGGATGAGATGGAAGATAAGTACTACAGTGTTAGAAATGTTACAGGAAAGAGTGGAACACATATACAAGGTGTTACCTTGGTAGAAGCCACAGGACTTGGTAACACATTGGATAATGGGGATGAGAAAATAAGGAACTGAGGATACCTATCTTGTGAGCTCAGAAGACTGAGACAATGGGAATGACTGGCTGAATCAAAGAAGAACTCAGACTATCCTGTGACTATCAAGCCTCAGACCCTTCTTCAGAAGCCACATAATGGCCAACATGGGTAGCAAAGGGTAGCATTGGAGATGCAAGGAAAAGAGCACCAAAGAAACCTGGCTAAGGAGAGAAAGCAGTTTACCCAATAGTATTACCAGAAGACTTCAGCTTTTCTTGCTTTGTGCAAATGTATCTTATGGTAGATAAAAGAAACATATCACTTCTGATTAGATACTAGTCCATATCTTGAACCTGGAGTAGCAATCAGAGTTGGTGATGTTGGCATTGCTTGTCCATTCTTAAATGGACATCATGACATATAAGTGAGGAGGGGGGAAGGGCACATTATGTAAAAGCTAGATGCTACGAATAGAAGAAAACACCTCAATTTTCTCAGTTATAAAATTATAAAATGTAACTATTAGTATTTATAAGGATTATGAAATAACATGTAAAATATTTTGTAAATTTTAAAGCATTATTTATAAAGATTTTTGTTCAAATGATTACAATTTAAAAATATTTCTATGTTTAAAAAAAATTAATTCAAATTAATTAGAAAGTTTCTTCACCTGAAGACAAATGCCTGGTTATTCTGTCTAGGGTTTGCTCACTTGGATTTGAGCAAATCCTGCAGATTGGTGGAAAGTAAACCAAAGCACTGGTTTTTATTTGTTTGACTTCCTTAGCCTTCTTTCAGAGAGAAAAGGGGAAAATGGGCACAATCAGTCTTTCCTTTTTGGCTGCTCTCTTCTCCCATGCAATCCATATTGGAAGGGGATCTCAAAGTAACATTAGGGAGTTATACCTAGCTTTAATTCCATTCCTTCAATAAAAATCTTTTCTTAATATTTTATACTTCCCTTAGCCTCTTACTTAATCTGCATTAATTACTGTAATTATTCAATATTTGAATATATGTTTTATTTTCCCTGTTAAATTGTGAGTCCAGTGATGACATTTCTCTGCATTTCCTTAAGCATTGAAAACAGTAAGCCCTTAAAAAAAATTGTTCAATAAGTGAATGAATGAATGAATGAATGAATATTACATTTTGGAATATCTTGAAATTTTATCTTAATTCAGTCAGGCACATGTGGACTTGCCTGTCTACACACACACACACACACACACACACACACACACAGCAGTTAGGTAGCTTAGTGCATAAAGTGCTGCATCTGGAGTTAGGAAGACTTATCTTCCTGAATTCAAATCTGGCTTCAAACATTTCCTAGCTGCATAATGCTGGCCAAGTCACTTCATCCCGTTTGCTTCAGTTTCTTTATCTATAAAATGAGCTGCAGAAAACAAAACAAAACAAAACAAACAAACAAACAAACAAAATTATTCCAAAATCTTTGCCAAGAAAACCCCAAATGGGGTCATGAAGAGGTGGGCCTGATTGAAAATGATTGAACACTCACAAATATATGTATAAGTGGGTAGGAAAGAATAGTGTCTTTTAATTTCAAAATAACCGGTAACTTGAGTTTGTCTCTAGGAACATGAGTTTAAAAAAGACTTTTTTCTAAACCTTCTCTTTATATAAATGCTATTTAAAATATGTACTTGAAATGTCTGTCATTACAAACTTTGGGTTCATTTTCTTTGCCAATGTATTCACACATAAAAGAGACCATAAAACTTCCCTGTTTTGTTCCATTTTTCATTGTGTTTTCTACTGCCTTTTTCCTTTGGAATCACTTGTGCCTTGAAGCATAGGGTTCTGGCTTTCTTCTTGAAGTCAAAATAAGCATTATTATGTATTATAGCTTCTTCTATCTGTAGGTGGATTTGGAAACATCATTGAGATGAGCTCAAGAAATGATGTCAGCATTGGTTTTCTCTTGTCCATCATTTGAAGGGGAAAGGGATTGTTCATACCCTATAATCTTTTTTATACTAGTAAATAAGTGAAGGCAGTTCTCTTCAAGGATCAATGAAAGGATACAGCTTCTTGTTTCATATTTTTACACAGCATATTTGAAGGAAAACAACATGAAACATTAAACAGCTCTGAAAGTCAGAGAGAACTGGCTATGAGCAAAACTCAGGAATCCTTTTTCATAGACTGGGCAATTATTCAACTTATTATTTAAATGAACCCTCCCTAATAATAAATAACCTTTTCCACATTCACACAGTGGATTTTCAAACAGCAGGGGGAGCCTGAAGAATTATATTTACATCATGCAAAATTAATTTCTTTAGTCATTTTGATGAAAACATATCTACTCCTTACAGTTCATCTTTATAACCTTTTCTTTTGGGAAATAGAAATATAAAGACATATTTGATTTATTACTCTCTGTTTTAAAAATTGCCTAAAAACCTGGGCATCAATTTACTTTAAAATACATAGCTTTTTTAAAACAAGAGGAAGTGGGAAGGGGAAGAAGAGAAAAAACTTTAATATAATTTTGTGTTATAAATTTTTTGTGGATGAAAGTATGTAGACTGCTCAAAAGAAACCATTCTAGCTATAGCTGAGGGCAGAGGCAAAGATAGGAGGTTACAACTAAACTCTCCCAATAGTCCCTTCAAAACAAATTTAAAATAATGCCTCAAATCAAATTTTAGAGTTGGAGAGTCAACAAAAAGTCAAGGTGAGATATTTTCTGTTCTAAGAAAACTTTAAAAGTAGGCAGGAGAAGTCTATGACATCCAGTGGAGATCTAGTGGACATCTGTCTGAAGTCCACACTTGCTGAGTAAAAGTGACAGCAATAGCAACAGCTGCTTTGAGAGCTCTCAGCTTAGAGATAGTAAGGAAGTTGGTAAGGGGGTTGAACAACTGCTCAGAATGAGTTTATAAGAAAAAATTTTTCTGAAAATGGGTATAGTTTACACTGATTGGCAACTATTGCCTATATGCAGTTCTGGGTTGCAGTTCCAGGCTAGAAAGCAGCACTGGTGGTCAGTCACAAGGGAGCAGGGGTCCTGGTCACAGTATCAAAACAGAGAGGAGCTCTGGTGCATGCAGCTGCAGGGGACCAAGGGCCCTTTCTTGATAAAGACCAGAATTCAGACAAGGAGGACAGTGATCATATATCTCCCAGAATCTCCCAGGATCAGATTTGGAAGTATCCAGAATTGACTTTGAAAATGTCAGCATTAAAAAAAAAAAAACAAACAAACCTAAAGCTTTAGCCAGTGCCTCCCCACCACCAGGTGAGCAGAACCCAATTTTAACATAAAGTTCAAAGTCAAGAAATAGGCTGGGAAAATGAGTAAACAACAAAACCAAAGAGAATTTGACTATGAAAAGCTGTGATGGTTACAGGGAAGACCCAGACAAAAACTTAGAAGTGGATGACAATAAAAACAGCTATAATCAAAGTCTTAAAGAAAAATGCCAATTGAACCCAAGTTCAATAAAAATTCTTATAAGTGTTAAAGAAAGATATGAGTGGTAAAGGAAAATTTGGAGAGAAATAAAAGTGATGTAAGAAAAGTTTGAAAAGGCAATTAACATCTTGGTAAAAGAGGAACAAATAACAGCTTAAAAGAAAAAAATAACAGCTTAAAAAAAGAATTGGGCTAATGGTAAAAGAGGTACAAAACTGTACTAAAGAAAAGAACTACATAAAAATCAAATTTGGCCAAATAGAAAAAGAGGTACAAAAACTCACTGATGAAAATAATTGCTTAAACATTAAAATTAGGCACATGGAAACTAATGTCTCCATGAGATATCAAGAAACAATAAAGCATGAAAAATATATAGAAGAAAACATGAAATGTCTCATGGAAAAACAACTGACCTGGAAAAATAGATCTAGGAGAAATAATTTAAGAATTATTGGACTACCTGAAGGCCAAAATAAAAGAGCCTAGACAATATATTTTTAAAATAACAATTTTTTAAATCTTAAAATGTTATTTTTATTCTTTTAATAATAGCTTTTTATTTTCAAAATATATGAAAAGATAGTTTTCAACATTTACGTTTGTAAAAACTTGTGTTCCAAATTTTTCTCTCTCCCTTCCCCTTCCCCCCTCCCCTAGACAGCAAGTAATCCAATATATGTTAAATCTGTGCATTTTTTATCATGCTGCACAAGAAAAATCAGATCAAAAAGGAAAAAAATGAGAAAGAAAAAAAGAACAAGCTAACAACTTTAAAGAAGGTGAAAATACTATGTTGTACAGTCCTCTCTCTGGATGCAGATGCCTCCTCATCAGAAATCTATTGAAATTGGCCCGAATCACCTCATTGTTGAAAAGAGCCACAACCATCAGAGTTGATCATCACATAATCTATAAAACAAGTTTTAATATTCATTGTTTTTTTTTTTTTAAAGAGTTTTGAGTTTCAAATTTTATCTCTTTTTCCCTCTTCTCCTCCCTCCCTGGGATAGTAAGCAATCTCTTATAGATTATGCATGTATAATCACGTAAAACATTTCCATATTAACTAGGCATCATATTTCAAGAAATTATCAAGAAAAACTCTTTTAATATCTTACATCCAGTTGGTAAAATAGAAATTGAAAGAATCCATAAATTACCTCTTAAAAGAGACTCCAAAATGAAAACTCCTAGGAATATTTTAGCCAAATTCTAGAGCTCCTAGGTCAAAGAGAAAATATTTCAAACACTCAAAAAGAAAGAAGTCAAACATCATGGAACCACGATTGGGATTACAGAAAATTTATCAGTTTCCATGTTAAAGGATGGATAGAGGGCTTAAAATGTGACATTGCTAAAAGCAAAGGAATGAGTATTGCAATCAAGAATCACCTGTCCAGAAAAAAATGAATATAATCCATTGGGGGAAAATTGATATTTAATGAAAGAGGATTTTTAAGCGTTCTTGATGAAAAGACCAAGCTAAATAGAAAATTTTAACAGAATGCTCAAGAGGCATAAAAAGATTGAACATGAAAGAGAAATTATAAAGGATTCAATAAGATTAAAATGTTTGTATTCCTTCATGAAAAGGTGACACAAATAATTCCTAAGAACTTTATCATTAGGGCAATTAAAAGGAATTTACATTGGCAGAGGGCATGGGTATAGGTAAATCATGTTGTGATGATTGCATATAAATGAAGGAGTGAGAAAAGAGGGATGCACAGGAGAAAAAGAAAGGGAGAGGTAGAATGGGGATTTTCTCATATAAAAGGAAAAATTTTACAATGGAGAAGAAAATGGGGTATGGTGGCAGACAATGCTTGAACATCACTCTTATCAGAATTGGTTCAAAGAAGGAAGAATATATGTACAGCTAGTTGTACATAGAAAATATAACTTCCTCATTAAAGAAATAGAAAAGGAAAGGGATAAGAGAAAGATAAAGGTACGATAAAGGGGAGGGTGGATTAAGGGAGGAAAGCAAAATAAGACTTTTGAGGAGGGAGATGGAAGGAAACACAGGTTAATCATAACTGCAAATGTGAATGGAATGAGCCCACCCATAAAGTGGAGGCAGACATCAGTTTGCAAGAAATATTTGAAACACAAAGACACAGAATTAAAATAAAGGAATGGAGAAGAATCTAATATGCTTCAGCTGAAGTGAAAAAGGCAGAAATAGCAATCATGTTCTCAAAGAAAAAATAAAAATAAATCTAAGTAAAAAATAATTGGGAAAACTACATTTTGTTAAAAGATAGCAGAGACAATGAATATAAAAAAATTTAAAACAAGTTTCTCTGATAAAGACTTTGTTTCTCAATATATTGTGGATATCGAATTGAGTTAAATTTCTAAAAATAAATACAATTCCCCTATTGATAAATGATCAAAGCTTATACACTGGCAGATTTTGGAAGAAATCAAGGCTATATATAGTCATATAAAAATGTTCTAACTTACTATTGATTAGAAAAATTCAAATTAAAACAATTCTCAGATACCACCTCATACCCATAAGAAATGACAAATGCTAGAGGTGATGAGGAAAAAATAGGCACACTAAGGAATTGTTGATGGAATTGTGAATTGCTTCAACTACTATGGAAAACAATTTTGAATTATGCCCCAAATGCTTTAAAACAACGAGGATCTGTATCCCAAAGAGTCAAAGGATTAGGATCTATATGTACAAAAATATTTATAGCAGCTCTTTTTTGTGTGTGTGGTGGCAAAGAACTGGAAACCAAGGGAATGTTCATCAATTGAGGAATAGTTGAACAAGATGTGGTATTTGATTCATGATGGAGTACTGTTGTTATAAGTAATGACAAAGAATATGATTTCAGAAAAAAAAACAAAGGCAAGACTGATATGAATTGATGCAAAGTGAAGTAAGAAGAACTGATTCATCATTAGACACAGTAACAGCAATTTTGTAATGAAGATCAGTTGTGAAAAACTTAATTCTTGTGATCAGTACAATGATCCAAGAAAATTCCAAAGGAGCATGATGAAAATATGCTATCTACCTCCAAAAAGAGAAACAGTAAAACTCTAGGTACAAATTGAAACATAATTTTCTCACTTTATTTTTTCTGTTTGTTTAAAATATGGCTAATACAGAAATATGTTCTGCATGATTTCATATGAATAATTGATATCATGGTGTTTGCTTTTTCATTGGTTGAGGACAGAATGAGAGGGAAAGAAAAAATTTATGACAAAATTTTTAAAAGAAAAATTTTTTGATTTTTTTCTTATTTTTCCCCTTTTTGATCTGACTTTTTTGTATGTGTGCAGCATGATAAATGTGGAAATGTGTATAAAAGAATTGTCCATATTTAATATATATTGAATTACTTGCTTTCTTGGGGAGGGGATGAAGGGAAGGGAGGGAAAGAATTTGATACACAAGGTTTTGTAGGGACGAATGTTGAAAACTATCTTTTGCATGTATTTTGAAAATGAAAGGCTATTATTAAAAAATAAATAAATGAACAACATAAGAGAATTTTAAAAATATAACTGTCTGGTCTGGCAATAGAATGAGCATGGGAAATCAGGAAATATTTAAGTTCCAATTCCTGCCTCAGACATTTAGCAGCTCTGAGAATCTAGGCAAATTATTTAACCCTGTTGGCTTCTATTTCTCATCTATAAAATAAACTAGAGAAAGAAATGGCAAACAACTCCAAGTATCTTTTGCCAAGAAAACTCCAAATGGGTCTACATTTTCTTTTACAATATGACTAGTATGGTAATATATTTTGCATGATTAAACATGAAAAATCTGTGTCAAACTACTTACTATAACATGGAGGGAAATAACCAAGGGAGAGAGAAAATATAGAACTCAAAACTTTTTTTTTTTAAAGAATGTTAAAAATGTCTTTACATCTAACTGGGGAAAAATAAAATATTATTTTAAAAAAGAAAAATCTGAGAAGACTTGTTTGAATTAATGAAAAATAAAGTGAGAAGAATATTATGTATGGAAACAATATTAAAATATGATCATCTATGAAAGACAGCTACTCTGATTCATACAATGATGCAAGACAATTCCAGAGGATTCATGATTTTTAAAAATGCACCTCCCAGAGAATGACTACTGAGGAACTCTGAGTACATATTGGAGCATATTGTTTTTCAGTTTATATTTATTTCTTTTTTATGATCAATGTTAAAATATGTTTTATATGCCTATTGAGTGCTTGTCTTCTCAATGAATGGGAGAGAGGCTGGAGAAAAAGAGTATTTGGAAATCCAAAATTTTTTAATAATTTTTTTTATTATAGCTTTTTATATATAAAACATATGCATGGCTAATTTTTCAACACTGACCCTTGCAAAATTTTCTGTTCCAACATTTCCCCTCCTTCCTCGCACCGCCTCCCGCAGATGGCAGGCAGTCTCATACATGTTAAATATGTTAAAAGTATATGTTAAATACAATACATGTATACATATTTATATAGTTATCTTGTTGCACAGGAAAGATTGGGAAATCCAAATTTTAAAAACTGAATGTTTAAAAATTTTTTTTAAAAACATAATTTAAAATAACCCCAAATAGGGTCATAAAGAGTCAGGCATGACTGAAAAACAATAAAATGTTCATGCTCTGATCACTTTTTGTTTGCTTGTTTGTTTGAGAACTACTAATATTGAGGAGCTCATAACATGGTCAGATGGCCCATTCCATCATCATAAAACCCACAGGATTTAGAACTGAAGCATCTAAGCAATCATGATTCTAAGACAACCTTCCTATTCCTCATACCCTTTCCCCACCACTTAATAGACCAAATGACTAAAGCCCAAGAAATATTAAATGGTTTTCTTGAAGTTATTGAAATATTAAATAATAGAGGCAAAATTAAAATCCAGATGTTCCAGCTTCAAACCTAGTGTATCCCCATCTTTTTTTCCATGTTGAACCTAATATATATATACATATCTCATAACTACATAAACATTTTCAAGTGTGTGAAGTGATATTTCATATGCACTCTTATACATTAAGTTTTTGCAGCATAATTTGGTGGAATGAACACAGGATTAGTAATCAGTTAGTCTAGGCTGTGCACAGTTTTGGCTTTGTCATTTGTTCATTGTGTGATGTTGGCCAAGCCACTGAATTTCTTTAAACCTCTGTTGACTTATATATAAGCTGGGAATACTAACAATTGCCCTGCCTAACTGATAGGGCTGTTATGAGAAACAAATGAGATAATGGCTGTAAAAGCACTTTTAAAATGTAAAACACTAAACAGCTACAAGATATCAAATGTAAGCAACAAATGAGATAATGGACATAAAAGTACTTTTAGAAATGTAAAGCATTATACAAATATAAGATATCATTAAGCTTAGGCAATTGGTTTTTAATCAAGTATTCTCAGAAGAAGCACTTAACATCTCAGAACTTTTAAAAAATGATCTATAAAAGCAAAATATTACTTTATGGAATCAATTTTAGCCCTATTTTGATGAGTCAACAACTCCCACACAATAATGTAGCAAATAAGTTAAGGAAATCATCAACCAAATTGGGAAATTAATGGTTGATACAGCTCCTCTGTACTAATTAGTCATTGTTGTGAGATGTTCTCAAGTTCCCAGGATTCTAGGTTCACATATTTAGAAAGGACTTCAGAGACTGTCTCATTCCATCTCCCCATTTTACAGATATGATAATGAAAACCAAAGATGCTAAATGATATGCCTGGGATCACAAAAGTAGTAAATAAAAGAGTCCAGATTTGCTGACAATGAGCCCTAATAGCTGGATTTTTCAGTATGTTATTATCATTGGAATATACTGTTATACTTGGGATGAATCTCGGGGTCACCTACCTTAATCTTCTGATTTTATAAATGAGGAATCTGAATCCTATAGAAGTGATTTTCCCAAGCAAGTGGCTTGGGACTGCTTGAATTCCAAATTCCATCTTTTCATTGAGTTATTTTGCCTCCACTGTGGTATCATGAAATAATCATTCAGAGTAACTTGGATTCTTGTCTCTACTGCATGCTAGCTGTGTGACCTTAGACAAGTCACTTTATCTCTGAAAATCCTTATTGCATGGTACTTTGATATTTTATGGACTCAGATATTCTTGGATCAAATCATGCTCTTTTTAAACACTGATATAAAATAAATGCTTCTCATTGAATGTGACAATTCAGTGGAACTTTAAAATTCATCTATTCCAGTCCCCACTCTAAACATTGCTAAAATGATTTGTCTAAGGTGACAGTGCTGTCACCCATTGGCAGATCCAGAAATCGGGCCAATGAATCATAGTTTCATAGATTTAAAATGAGAAAGAAACTTTGAGGTTTCTCTACTTCAATTTTCTCATTCTGCAATGAAGATGAAGAACTCCAGAGAAATTGTGATGTGTCCAAGAGCATGCACACAGTAGGTGGCTGGGCTGGGATTTGCAGCTAGGTTCTCTGAGGCCATATCCAATTCTTAGAATACCAGGATCTCAGAGTTGTAAGAAACTCTGGAAGTCATATAATTCAATTTACTCATGAAAGGAATTCCTTACACATCCAAATTCAGATTCTGCTTGAAGGTTTCTAAGAAAAGGTCACCCACTATCTCTCTAGGTTGTCTATTCCTTTTTTTGAACAGATGCAATAGTTGGGGGAATTTTCATTATGTCAAGCCTAAATCTTTCTATAACTCCTGGTTTTGTTCTTTGGAGTCAAATAGAATAAACCTAATCCCTCCTCCACAGCACAGCATGACAACGCACTTTAAATCCTTAAGGATAACTGCCATATCCTGGCCATCTCTCTGTCCCCTTCTTCTTTGATGAAAGCTAAATATTTCCAGTTCCTTCAACCAATGGACTCAATCATCCTGGTTGCCCTCCTCTGGACTTTCTTCAGTTTATCCACATTGTTTTAAAATCATAGTGCCCAGAACCAAACACAATAATGCAAATGAAGTCTAGTAAAGTCAAAATACAAAGGAACATCGATTACACCCCTTATGCAGTCGGAAACCTCCTTGATTGTTTTTTAAATTCTACATTACACTGCTCCCTCCCGATTGTAGTTTGTCAACCTTCTTCTCACATGAACGAAATCACAGGTCTAGACGAATAATAAAATGCATATGGCACTCTGCTGGGAGATAGATGCAAAGCAAAGAATGAAACAATACTTGCTTTCATAGAACTTACATCCCAGCACATATCTGCTCAATCTTGTGGGGAGGAATGCTTTATGTGATATTGCCCAATAGTTTACTAAACAATATAACAGTTCCATTTTCTACTACTTAATCCATTTAATTAATCACTTAATCCAATTAACTACTTAATTCAATTAATACATTGTCCAAAAAAAAAGGAAATGGGATTAGTCCAAAGTAACAAAGGCAGTGATTTTTCTACTTTCATAGAAACAAAGCAAAAGTTATCAAATCTACCCAACCTCTTGTTCATGTGATGAGATTTGTATAGACCTCATTTGGCATGATGAGAGTGGAAAAAAGGTGAAATGAATTTTTTAAACTTCTAGTGAGATAATAGACTAGGGGAACAACTTATACATAAAGATAATCAACTTTTAAAGATTTAGGAATTCTTATCAATATGATGATGAACCATGATTTCATAGAACATGCTACCCATTGCTAATAAAAACGTGATAGACTTGGAGCAGAGATTGAAGAATGATTTCTTTTTTTTTCTTTCTTCCTTCCTTCCTTCCTTCCTTCCTTCCTTCCTTCCTTCCTTCCTTCCTTCCTTCCTTCTTTTCTTTCTTCCTTACAAAAACAAAATCTAGCTTTCATGTTAGACTAAACCAAAATTTTGTCTCCTTTATCCTGAATTCCAAAGTATAGTAGACATTTTTCTTCAAGATTTCATCATTTTTAATTCATCAATGAATTCTTCCTTATTGGTTAGAATCAGACCCTGAAAAATGTTTCCCCTTCTTGGATTATTCACTTTAAAGGTTGAAATTAAGGCAAACCAAGAATTCACAACTGTTCTGCTATGGAAGTTGGGAAGCTTCAGTGGATATCTAGATAACTCAAGTCTTTTATTACTTCTATATCATATTCCATGCCAAACTTGTGAATAATTTCCTAAATTCCATTAGTTTCCTCCCCCCATTCAGGTGATCTCTAGTATATTTCCATGACAATATTGTTTCTATTTCTTCTTCTGCCCAACTTTGACAAATATTCTCCCTTTCCATTTCCTTGATTTCCTCACATAAGTATAATTTAAAATATATATATATATATATATATATATATATTATATAAAATATATACTTCCAGAGTAATTTTCTAGTCATGGGGTCTTATTCTACCAAATCTATAAGGCTGATTATGTCTTTTTATGGTAAGATCTCCTTTCCCCTAACTGAATGATCTTAGGAAGTTATTTGCTTTTCCTGTAACCTTTTTCTTCATGTTTAAAAGTAAGGACACTGTCTCACAATGTTTTTGTGAGGATTGAATGAGATCATATGTGCAAAACACTTTATATTCACAAACCTATATGCTAGTTAATTTAGCAGTATCAATGTTAACTAATTTTTCTAATCTCAGTCATGCATCATCTCAACTAGGCCACAAGACACAAGAAGATCCAGCTTTAAATTATATAGTTACATCCTAGGCCAAAGAAAAATCATAATATATCAATCACTTATTAGAAAGTACTTTTTCATATATCAGCAAGGAAAAAATATGTCCAATAAAAGGTGAACAATAATAACTAAAAGTACTTACATTTAGATTTCAGTTGCCAGATTTGGCAAGAATGGCACAGGACAGCTTAAGAACTGTTGCAGAACTCAATTCAACCCTACAATAATGTGCTCAGTATCTTAAAAGTGACAGTAGTCCAAAAATGAAATAAAAATGTAAAGAGAGCAACCAAAAACTTCACATATGGTGGTGGCTCTGTCATTCGGAGCTTGCAACAGGATGTTAAATCAAACTGCTAGATTTGATTGATGACTCTCCAAATGAGTCGGTCTCAGTCACTGATATAAGCATATTGTTCCCACTGAAGTGTTTTAGTCAAAATAAAACAAGTATAAATGAGAAGAGCTCAGTCACATCACATAAGTGCTTTTATGTTCTTGCCATCCTCTGGGTTACATGAGTGAACAGAGGGGGAACTTTATTATGTGACTTCTCTCTTGCTGGGAGAAAGTGATGACCCAAGCAGGCAGTCACAGCCACATGGCAATATGCTGACCTCCCTGCTGCCACAAGTCCATTTATCACAAGCCCAAAGAGAGACCCTCTTCCTAAAAGCAACATCTCCAAAAAGGACCCCATATGCTCAAGTTTTTATTTCTATGCAGTGAAACTCACTGTTTCTATTTCTGGACCCATTCAGACTCTCTGGAAGTTGCTACCCGCTACACAGGGTCTTTCCCTGAGAGGTCAAAGCCAGCAATTATTTCCTTTGATATAGGTATCCTCAGGTGGGGCTTCTATTATTGCAGGTCATCCCTGAGGGATTTTTTCTTTTAGACACAGAACTCACACAATATGTCTTCAGAATGAAAAGGGGAGAGACGCAGTTCTGGCTTCTCTTGTTAAATGTTTGAAGGGGATTAATGTCACTCACCTCTTATTCTCTAGATGTGTCTGCTCTTTAAAAAAGCTATAAGGTAGAGCCACCTGTCAACCTCTTTATTTAGGGCATCTTAATCCCTCCACTATGTAGACTCTTCTTCAGATTTTCCTTAGCCTGTTGGATTGACATCACCATTGGAGGCATTTGTCTATTGGGGAGAAGTGATCAGAAAGTATCACCTAATTGGGTGACCAGGTTACTCTTCGCCTTTTATTTTTGAAGCTTTGTGGGGAGCCAGGAACCCATATGGTACCATGAGAGTCACCTGGCGTAGTCAGCTCTCAGTAATAATCACAATAATTTTTTGCACGTAACCATTTGGGTCAAGTCACTGAGACCACATCCTAGCAGGAGCTTTTTCCTAGATCACTTCAAAGCAGTGGTTAGGATTATCAGTGTAATGGTATTAGAAAAATTGACACTAGGTAAGACATTTGCTTCCATTGTTCCTTGTGTATTACATCATGGATCCTTTGTATTTTCAGGAAAATTTGGGCTCCCTCAGGGTTTAGACACTAGTTTAGGTGAATCATTCTGTGCTCTACTTACTTTCTGATTACAGGACAATCTTGTCAAAGATGGATCTGTTACCTAGAAACAGAAAAACTCCAATCATCACAGAATGGGCTTGGAGAAGAGGGCAGGAAATCAATCTCTCTTTATTTGTTCCATTGTCTGAATAGCCAAGATGAAAATTATAATTTAACCACATTCTGTTGTAGTGGACTTTGAGTTAAAAGTGTGTCATGTATGGGACTACCTGCCGTCTAGGGGAGGGAGTGTGGGGAAGGAGGGGAAAAATTGGAACAGAAGGTTTTGCAAGGGTCAATGTTGAAAGGCATATTTTTATATAAAAAGCTATAATAAAAAATAAAATTAAAAAAAAAAAAAGAAGTGTATGTCTGTATTTTCCAACTGCTTGATCCAGAAACTGGCACTAGTTCATGACAAATTTGTATAGGCCTATCAGACTTGTACTTTAAAGACCCTACTTCTTAAAAATTATAATTTAAGGAACAGGTAGGTGGTTCAGTGGATAGAGCACCAACCCTGAAATCAGGAGGATCCGAGTTCAATTCTGACCTCAGACACTTAATACTTCCTAGCTGTGTGACCCTGGGCAAGTCACTTCACCCCAATTGCCTCAGGGAAAAAATTATTATAATTATTATTATAATTTTAAAAACTCACAAAATATCCTAACTTCTCTTTCTTCCTTTCCTCCTTTTTCCTCCTTTCTCTCCCCAGCTTCTTGTTCCTGCATCCTGAGCTACAGAAAATTATATTGAAGTTATAGAAATCAAAGCAGGCCCCAGTAGAAAATATATATATATTAGAAAGTATACACACACATACACAGAGTAGAAAGTATATATATAAATGCATATAAGATCATAATCTAGAAGAAATCTTAGAGTAGTTATTTCTTCGTTTAATTAGAGAGATTAAGTGATTTACCTGAGATCACAGAAAAAAGCTTTAGAATCAGGATTCCTACTCATGTCCTATGTCTCCAACTTAACCCTCTGAAACCGTATAAAATAAATAGACTAAATAGAAAAAGAAAATACAATAGAGATGAAAAAAGGCTTTATTGACACTTAATTCCCTCATTTGTCAGATGAGAACACTGAGATTCAAGAAGATCATCTGATTCTAAGTTCAGTATACTATCACACTGTACATACACAACAGCTTCCTTCCCTATAAATCTATGTTTAATTAAAATATGAATATTAGATGGGAGGCCTGTCTGGTATTCCATAGATGCATTTAATTAATGGGAATATCTCACTTACTGAGATGAAAAGTTAAGGATTATAGCCTTCTCTCTTCTCTTGCTATCCTGAAGTCACATCAAATAAAATGCTTTTGTTGGTTCTACCAAGGAGAGCAATATTAGAAAGGAAAGGAGTCAGGAAGGTTAGGCCCAAAACAATTAACAGCAAATTGAAATCTAAGAAAATGAGGAAATGGTATTAAAAAAAAAAAAAAAAATTTAGGCATCTTCACAAATTTAGATCTTGAAGAGACCTTAAAGATTATCTTTATGTCAAACCCTTTATATTATAAAGAAGTGAACTGAGATCTAGAACAATGCCATGGGTCATTCATACAAGTAGTATATAAAAAGAGCAGAGATTTAAATCCAAGTACTCTCTTTAGATACAACACTCTTTTTACTAGGAGCCATAATACCCCTCAGTTAGTTTAAGTGTCTAAACATGAAGTGCTGAAAATTACTTACAGATAACATGTCTGAAAGATTCTCAGTTATCTTTGGAAAATTATGACTCAATCATGTCCTTTGGAATTTAGACCAAGCAGAACTGCAGGTTTAAAGTGGAATGATCTGCAGTTCAGATTCTGCTCTCTATTAAGGAAATCTTTGAGAGGGGATTAGTACTCCATGCTCTACTTGAGCCCTCTAATCAGAAGGGAGAAGAGGCTGGGGGGATGGGAAGATGCTGAAATAGCCAAAGCTGAATTATCATCTGTTGATGAGATTAGAAGTGATCAGCTTGATATTCTTCTTGATATTCTTAATCAACAATATAAAATGAAAGCCAAAAGATAAATACGGTAACAGAAGTCAAAGTAGTTCAAATAACAAAATTCATCAATAAAAAAAAAAAACAACAACATTATTTTAGAGACCTGACCAACAAATTAAGGTAAAGAACTCCCAAAGAAGAAAGATTCAGAAAATTTCTGATCATATATTTCAGGGTTTACTCACCCATTATCAGTTTTAAAAATTGAGGGATATGCACTCTTTCTCTTCTGGAGCAGCTAGGTGGATAATGCTAGAGCTGGAATCAAAAAGAGTTATCTTTCTTTCTTGTGTTCAAATCTGACCTCGGATACTTAATAGCTATGTAAACCTGAGCAAGTCACTGTTTGTAAAGCCTGTTTGTGAACCTTGTTTGTCTTATTTCCTCATCTGTCATAGCCGGAGAAGGAAATGGCAAACTGCTGTAGTGTCTTTACAAAGAAAACCCCAAATGAGGTCATGAACAGTCAGATATGACTGAAAATTATTAAACAATATAAAAAAAGAAAAACTATGGCTCATAACTGAGCTACCAAAGAAGCAGAGACAGCTAAAAAGGAGTTAAAATGGGAAATTTATTTTTTTTTAATGGCTCTTGGCAAAACTCTAGAACACAATAGCAAAGGTGATCATTATGAATCAAAATGAGTTCATTAATAGCAATTCAGAACAGAATTAGCTCTAGAACTCTTTGCTCAGTTTTCTGTGTGATTATTTAAATTGGCAATTACTACAAATCAGGACTTGGATTTTTTGTTGTTGCTGTTGTAATTGGCCCTTTCTTCTCAAAAAGGCCAATGATATCACAAGGGTAATGTCTTGAGTTGTAAGTGAATTGGATTTAATTGTACAAAATCATCAGCCTCTTCTCTTCTCTAGAATCATAAAAGTCCAGAAACAAGACAAAAGTTGAAATGACTAGTAATGGCTCAGGATGCGTTGGATAACTTTGGATTTTCTAAATTAGGTCTTTCCCAGATCTCAATTAATCTGAAGCAACTTTTATTGATTGTCTAGAATTGAGAAGATGTTAAGAATTCACACTAAACTTAATATGTATATATACTAAGATAATTTGGTTGGTAAACATTTACCAGCACATACCTTTATTGCTCTATAAACATTGCTTGATCTCAACAGGAGTGTAGTATAAGGTTCAGGAAATAAAATCATAGCCAAAATGGTGTTCTGGTAACTGTGAAACAACAGCAACATGACAACTGGCATTTATATAGAGCCTTAAGGTTTGCAAAGTTCTTTACATTCAATATCTCATTTGAGCTTCACAACACCCCTGGGTCAGACTAACCTGATTTCCTTTTTTGACGAGGTTATTAGAACATAGATCAAGGCAATGCTTTAGCAGTTGTTTCCAAGTATTTGGAAGACTATCATGAGAAACAAGGAACAGACATGTTCAGCTTGGCCCTAACCTAGTTTTGAATGGAGAAAAAGTCTCTTACACTCTCCTTGAGGACAGATCGGAGAGATTTGGCTAAGATGTCAGTACAGTTAGGTAGAGTTAGAATTAGTTGAAAAAACAAAACAACTGAATGTTGATCAATGGATTGACCCTTCATCTTATGCTGTTAAATGATTTTAATTTTTAAAAAAACTTTAAAAAAGCATTCATTGATGACATTCATAACACATTTAGAGATAACAGAAAAATGAGAGAATTGTGACCCAAAAAAGATCACAATCAACTAGAAGAACTGACCACATCTAAAAATATAAAATAAAATAAAATTCCTCCTATAGTTTTAAAAAAACAATTATACTACTTGCAAAAGCAGAATGAAAGAGAGATGACAAAACAATAGCTAAAGTGGAAGAAAAAATTGAAGAATTTAATGTGCTTCAATCTTAGTATCAGACAATACAATGATGTTTTTGCCCCAGTCAGGAAAATAATGAAATTGGAGACTACAATAACAGGAGCATAGGATTCAGAATGAGAGAGGTGATGGTCCTATTGTATTCTGCTGTGATTAGGTCATATGCAGAGTGTTGGGTTCCCTTCTTTGCACCATACTTCAGGAAGAGCAAACTAAAAAATAGCTAGGGGAGAAAAAATTAGAATGATGAGACTACACATGTTTTCATAAAGGAACCAGTTTCCCTTATGTGAAATGTTTGCTTTAAGAAGAAAATTATCAAAGTTTTTGAAAAAAAAACTCATAAAGGGAAATGACTAGACTTGTTCAACTTGACTCCATAGTCCAAGACAAAAAGCAATGGGTAGAAATCAAGGAAGGTATATTTTAGCTTTATATAATAATAAAAAATTGTCTCAAACTGGAATGAATTGCATTGGGAAATAACTGTTTCCCTTTGTTACTGTCATGAGCAAAATTTTTATAACCACTGATAATAGATGATGTAGTGGAAATTCTCACTCACATGTGGGCTGAATTGGATGACCCCAACGGTCCTTCCAATTCACTGATTCTACAAATGAAAGAATGGGTGGAGGGATGAAGGATATATATATTATTATATGCAAAGCATTGTATTAAGAACTAGGCTTCCATTATCTGAATGTGAATTCCTTCAAACAAAATGGGAAGAATGATGAAAATGAGAAAGTTTTAAGAAGGATAATTTGTATTTTACATCCCAACTCAAACTGTGAAAATTGAATTCAGTATTCATTCAGCATCTACTATATGTCATATCCTTCACTGTCCCCATGAGAATCTTAAGGGAGATAGTGGTCAAGATGGTGGTGGTAATGGCTTGACTTGGCTGGCACAGGATGCTGCTGCCACAGCTATATTGGTTTACCTGCCCCCTATTGGTTAGGAGTTGGTAGAGATAGGAGTGAGTATATTTTCTCCACAGAAGTTGGTTCCTCTAATGGTAGCTGTGAAGGAATGTTCACACCTAAAAGGCTTCCATTATCTGAATATGAATTCCTTTAAACAGAATAGCAAGAATGATGGAAATGGGACAGTTCTGAGAAGGATAATTTTTGTTTTACATCCCACCCCAAACTATGAAAGATTCAACTCAATATTTACTCTGCATCTACTATGTATCAGGCACTACTCTAGGCACTGGAATCCAAGAAAAAAATGAAATTCCTCATCTCAATATGCATATATTCTGCTGTAAAGAAACAATAAATAAATAAATGAGTAAAAAATAAAATATATATGTTTATATATGTCATTTCATAAATATGTGATTTTATATGTGTATATATACACATACACATGACAGTAATAGCTAAGGACATTAGAAAAAGGCTCTTGTACAAAGTGGTCTTATGTTCCTTACCTCCTGAGTCTTACTTCTTGAACAGTATCATCTCATCTGTCCATAATTAGAAAGAAATTTGAGGGGATGACATTGAGAGAACAATAACCATAGGAGATGTGAAATATGGACTTAGTACTACTAATTAACATAGTAACTTAATGATAAAATAGATGGGAACAGGGATGGGGAATAAGGTGTGATTTCAATGGAGTGGGAAACTCCACACATAGTACATGTCAAAAAAGATTTGAGCCCATGGTCCTCCTGGCTTCAAGGCCAGTTCTTTATTTATTATAGTGCCTTGTCTTTCTCAGGATGAAATTAGATTCAGGCAGTGGAATTGGATACATTGGAAATAAAATGTGGCCAAATCAGCAGAATTTGGAAGAATCAATATTATCACTTGCAGCTTCATACCAAGTTTGGTTAGAAGTTTGTCCCATACCTCTCTACAGGCCACTAAACAATATAATCTTAAATTGATTCTGGAAGAGTTCTGTCCCTGGTTTAGCATCTTTCTCTATTCCAACTGTGCAAAACAAGAATCTGGTGTAAGAAAAAAAAAAAAAGGTAAGAAATGGCAGGTGCAGAGAAAGAGGATGTAAGGCAGGGACCTGAAAGTGGAGCCCTACTGTGAAAAATGATCAGAGCGTTTCACCAGAAGGCTAGTTTAATAAATTATAGCAGTAAGTTGGTAGGGTGATGTCAGATAAATGAAATATTTAACACGATATAATAATCCCTCCAGTAATGTAAGAATGTTCCCATTTGTTAATCTAAAGGGCTCCCTGATGAGACAGCTGAATGGTTTAACATGCTGGAAGGCTGCTCTCTAAATCATGGTTTCATCTCAAGTAAAGGAAGGGAGTGAACTTGGAAATAATGGTTGAAGCGTTTTTCCCTTACTTCTGCTAGACTTAGTTTCCAATCTTCTGGCAGAGTGGTTAACACTTTTGCCTCATGGATGCTTCCTCTCAATTAGCAGACTATTTAAAGGAGTCTTATGAATTCTTCTTCCTTACTATCTGTCTGTGAACTCCCAAATTGACAGAATTTATGCAAGCTTCTGGAACAAGGAGCTTTCTGCTGGTTGAATTGCAACTCTGACTTTCTCTACCAGGTAATTGAAAATGGCAACCTCATTGATTTAGATCTGGAGAGGATCTCAGGAATGATCTAGTTCAGCCTTTTTTATTTGATGACAAATAAGGAAACTGAGTCCTAGAGAAATTATGTGACTTGTCCAATGTTACACAGATAAGTGTTAGAGTTGGGATTTGGAACTAGTTCCTCTGAAACCAATAAACATATCTTCAAAACCTTTTTCTGTTTGTTCAAAAAACTATGCATTGAGGCATGCCAGCTGTGAAGGCTCTTTCCAAGAATAAGAAAGAAATCCCAATTCACTATCTTTCGTGAAACAGAACTGTCATTTCAACTCTGGACTCCTTAAACTCTGTAATTAATTTATGTATATAAGTGTTAGTCATTTCTAGAAACCTTCCATTCCACCTACAATGAAAATAAACAGTATCACTTCTAAGAGAGATGAAGACCACTGTAACCTTATCCCACTGGTTACTTTCTCCGGCTGATAAATCTCCCTGAACCACAATGACAAAGCTCATTCACGAGCCAGATTCACAGTGTGGGTTATGGACTTGTGTGGCTGCTGGCATCTGTTACTTGCACCTGACAACATCCTCTTTGTCTCTTTCATTCCACTCTCCCCTTTTTCCCCCAACCAAATCCAACTTCTAAAATATATGGTACTGTCTCCCTGCCAGGCAACCTTGCAGGAAACCAAGGAGGGAAGTCTCAGAGCTCTCTGGGTACAAAACATCCATTAAAATGTGTTCAAATCTTCTCAGTGTTTCCCTGTTGTTGGTCAAACATGTTTATGTTATGAAAATTAGCTAATTAAAGGAGATTGGATACCTTGGGGCTCTCAGCAAGGTAGTTCCAAGTCTTCATTAGTAATGTTTCTGTGGAGACTAGCAGGGGATAATAAACAATTATACTACACTGAGCAATAGATTTGGGTTGTAGGAAAAAAATGTCTATCAAAGACAATGAAATATCAGAAAAAAACAATCATAGTTACCATCGATATATATACTTCAATATTTGCAAAGCACTTTAAATATTTTATCTAATTTGGTCTTACAACTCTCTGGGTGCTATTATATTGTTTTGCCACAGTTGGGGAAACTGAGTCTCAGAGAAACTAAGCAATTTCCCCAGATTTACACAAGTAGTCAATGTCTAAGGCAAAATTTGAATCCAGGTCTTCGTGATTCCAAGCTAATACTTGACTTGGTAGAATGAGTTTCCTTAACCTAGGAATTCCTTAAGCCAATAAAATTACCTATGTTTGGAATAAAGATTCTAAGTTCAACACTGCTCCACCTAGCTGTCTCAGCAAACAAAGCCTGTCAATAATAACTGAAGCAATATTTGTCATCAACTCCTCAGGTAAAAAGTTTTACTTATTTACTGATTACATTGCTGAAGAATTCCTAGCCAACTAACTATCTAGGAATGAATTTCATTATTTACCAAAAGCGTCCAAACAACCTCTGACTTTTTTCCCTTCTGATTCTCTACTTTGCCTCTTGGATTTATAGAGCATCACAAGCATAATAGAAGTTGCAGAAGCGATGAGGAAATTTGTAGAAAATTTGTTGTTTGGATTTTTTTAAATGTCTAGATGGACAAAGCTGAAAGATTTTTGGCTTTAGGTCTGAGGATAATTCTAGTATACTCTGAGATTATAAGATCATAAATTTAGAATTAGAAAAGACACAAGAGATTATCTCATTTACTGTCTATATTTTATTTTATTTTTTAAAGGTGAAAATATTATGTTGTAATCCACATTCAGTTCCATTAGTCCTCTCTCTGGATGTGGATGGCTTTCTCCATCACAAGTCTATTGGAATTGGCCTGACTTACCTTCTTGCTGAAAAGAGCCAAATCCATCCCAGTTGGTCATCACAGTCTTATTGTTGCTGTGTACAATGTTACCTCAATTCTACTTACTTAGCATCAGTTCATGCAAATCTCTCCAGATCTCTCTAAAATCATCCTGCTGATTGTTCTTATACAACAATATTATTCCATTACCTTCATATACCATAACTTATTCAGCCATTCCCCAACTGATGGGCATCCACTCAGTTTCTAGTTCCTTGCCACTACAGAAAGGGCTGCCACAAACATTTTTGCACATGTGGATCCTTTTCTCATACTATCTATATTTTAAAGATGAGTAAACTGAGGCCCCAGGTAATTTGCCCAAGATCAAACAAGTTGTAAATAGGAGAATTAGAATTCCAATTGATATTCTTTTATTCTATATCCAGTGGTCTTTCCATCACCACACAGTTCCTGATTGGATTCAGGAATATACTAATAAGTATATTTCTGGCTTGATATTTCAAAGCCACTGCTGTTCCTCTTAAAGTAAATGGTGCAGTTGCTATCAGAAGAGATGCTTTAGTTTGATAGTCTGATCCTCTGCATTCTGTCTCTATCTTATCTTTCTAGACTTATTTCACATTGGTCTCTTTCGTGCACTTGATAGTCTAATTGAACAAAACTTGAAAGTACTCCTTCAATTTGACTAGTTGTCTTTTTTTTTTTTTTTAATATAAGTCATCTTATATCTTCCATAGGCTTTTATCTATTCTCTCCTCAGTAAATTCTTCTCTTCCTTCAAAGTTTAGCTCAAGTGCATCTTTTTTTGGAAACCTCCCTAGATGCACCAGTTCCTAAAAGGTTTTCTCTCTTTCATCTTACATGTTGATAAAGCCTTTTGTCTGGATCTCTCTTTGGTCTCTATCATTATCTACCTTGTACTGTTATTCTTTGCTTCATGTCTCATTCATCCCTTTTCTCTACAATAAACTAACTTTCTTGATGGAATAGCAGATCTGATCATGTCACTCTCCCTAGTGGCTTCCTTTAGCCTAGTTCCTTCTTGATTTCTCAGTCTTCTCAATATGCAGTCTCCAACGTACACTCTGATACAGCAACACTGGTACTTGTCTACTGGCTGTTTCGTGAACAAGACATTCTAACTCTCAGTTCTTGGCATTTTCCCAAGTTGTTCCCCAAGCCTGGAATGTTCTCCTTAACTTCAACTTCTGACCTCCCTGGCTTCCTTTAAATACCAAATAAAAACACACCTTCCACAGGAAGCCTCCGCCAACCCTGCTTTAATTCTAATACTTTCCCGCTTTTAATTATATTCTATTTTTTTCTCTATATAGATTGTTTTGTATATGTTTGCATGTTATCTTTTCCATTAGATTATAAGCTCCTTGAGGCATTTATTTAGACTCTGGTTGTATCTCTAGCACTTAGGACAATGCCTAGCACATAGTACAAATTTAATAAATGTTTATGGAATGAATATTTTATTTTTCATCTTTCTAGCCCCCAAACCAACTTAGTATCTTATTTGTTGAATTGAATTGCTCTGTTGAGCTGCCAAGGCTTCCCTGCTTTCTGCTATCTACTTCTTTTACATATTTCACAATTTTCCCTCTTGTTCTTCTCCCAATATACTGATTTGTTTTTTTTTTCCACCTTCCATGTCACCTATCCTACTTTCTAATTATAGAATTGTAGATTTTAAGGTACAAGGAACCAAAAGAGGCCAACAAGGATACCCGTCTAATTTTTTTAAGTTATTTTATTCTGAACTTTAGAAATAAAACATGTCATGTACAACTCTTTTGAAGGATTTTCTTGGCAAAGAAGTTGAGTGGTTTGCCATTTCTTCTCCAGCTTATTTTCCAGATGAGGAAACTCAGGTAAATAGGGCTAAATGATTTGCCCAAAGTCACACAGCTGGTAAAGTGTTTAAGGTCAGATTTGGACCCATGAAGATGAGATTTCTTGATTTCTAGCCTAGTTTTCTATCCACTGTCCCATTTAGTTGTCTGTGAATGCCACAGATCAGGACTTGATTTATTGTTCTGTCCTTTGTATAGACTTTAGAAATATTTAAGTGATGGAGAAAATGTTCATAATGAAGATTAAACTTAAAAGTAGACATGTTTAAAAGTATAAATTTAAAAATAGACACCCTTTTCAGGAGCTGGTTGTTAAACATTTACACGTTCAACCCTTTCTGTCTATTAAGATAATTATTAACATCTCTTTTCTGGAGTATTACAATATCCTCTTACTTTGGGTTTTTTAGTTTTTGTTCATTTAAAAAATTATGGATTAAAATAAGCATTTCAATAATATGATATAATAAAAAAAATTGCACATGAAACTGTAAATCTATTATGTATTTTATCATTTTAATTATATAATAAAGTTATCATGTAAATTTCTTTTTTTTTCTTTTTTTTCTTCCCTCAATTTTTTTTTTTACCTCAAATCTTCACAGTAATGTTGCCACTGTAATGTTATTATGATGTTGCCCTATCCTGTAAATTCCACTGGTACCTTTTCACCTAGAACCAAATGAAAACTTTTCTGTTTGTCATTTAAAACCCTTGATAACTTAGCTTCAACCTAGCTTCCTGGACTAAATACACATCATTCCCCTTCCTACATGCTATAATCTGGCTAAACAGTCCTTCTTGTTGTTACTCATATATGACATCTCATATTTCTTGGTGTCTTTGCACAGACTATCACCCATGCCTGAAATGTGATTCCTTTTACTTGTACCTCTTAGAATCGCTAGAGTTTTTCCCCCTTCAAGGCTTAATTCACATGCTACCTGCTACATGAATTTCTTTTTTTCCTTTTTCTTTTCTTTTTGATTAAAGCTATTTATTTTCAAAACATATGCATATATAATTTTCATTCACCCCTGCAAAACCTTGCTCCAAATTTTTTTTCTTTTCCTTTCTCCCACTCCCTACCCTAGATGAAAAGCAATCCAAAATATTAAACATGTGCAATTCTTCCACAATTATCATAGTGCAAAAGAAAAACTGATCAAAAAGGAAAAAAAATGAGAAAATAAACAATATGCAATCAAACAACAACAAAAATAATGAAAATGCTATGTTGTGATCCACACTCAGTTCCCAAAGTTCTCTCTCTGGGTACAGATGGCTCTCTCCATCATAAGATGATTGGAACTGGCCTGAATCACCTCACTGTGGAAAAAAAGTCATATCCGTCAGAATTGATGATCGTATAATCTTGCTGTTGCCATGTATAATCATCTCCTGGTTCTGCTCATTTCACTTAGCAGCGGTTCATATAAGTCTCTCCAGGCCTCTCTGAAATCATGCTGTTGATTATTTCTTACAGAACAATAATATTCCATAACATTCATATACCACCATTTATTTAGCCATTCTCCAATTGATGGGCATCCACTCAGTTTCTAGTTCCTTGCCACTACAAAAAGGGCTGTCACAAACATTTTTGCACTTGTGGGTTCCTTTCCCTCCTTTAAGATCTCTTTGGGATATAGGCCCAGCAGGACACTGCTGGATCAAAGGGTATGCACAGTTTGATAGCTCTTTGGACATAGTTCCAATTTGTTTTCCAGAATGATTGGCTCAGTTCACAATTCCACCAACAATTAGTGTCCCAGTTTTCCCGCATCATCTCCAACATTCATCATTACCTTTTTCTGTCATGTTAGCCAATCTGAGAGATGTATGGTGGTAGCTCAAAGTTGTCTTAATTTGCATTTCTCTGATCAATAATGCTTTAGAGCATTTTTCATGATATCCCTACATTCTGTGTATTTGCATATATTTAGTAAAAATAGGCAATACAGTCAGTAAAGATTTGCAAAGCACTTTATATAAATTATCCATTTTGATCCTTATAATAACCCTTTGGGGGAGATACTATTATTATCCCCAATTTACAGTTACTGAAACTAAACCTGAGAGAGTAAGGTTAAATAACTTGCCAAGTATCATATAGCTAGTAAATGACTGAATTCAAGCTCAGTCTTCTTGATTCCAAATCTATTGTTCTATCTATGATATTACCTAGATGCCTATTTATTAATGTATCCTCAATGTATGATTGTTGTACTCAAGGAATGTTTTATTTTTCATTTGTGATCTCACTTCCCTAGCACAATGCCTGACCTTATTTGGGATAGGGATAATAAAAGGACTTGTGATTTTATTAGCATACAAACTTTCAGGATATAGAAATTCTTCTACCAATGTAAGTGCACCTTCTTTGAAACTTATAGTTTCAGAGACATACCCCAAACATTGAAAATTTAAGTGATTTTCTTAGAGTCAAATAGTTTCAGAGTTAGAACTTGAACTCAGATTTTCCTGACTCTAAGACCAGCTCTCTATTTAATATACAGTGCTGCCTCTTTCAAAATAAGTATCCTTACTAATTGAGTGATTTTTCTATTCTCTTTCTCTTTTGATGCATAATGAATTAGAGTAAACTGAAACTTTCAGGTTATTTTCCTTGGAATTTCTACCTTGTCATATCAGCTCCTAGATGTGTGGAATTGATTTTTGGAACCTAAGTTTAGGTTTTTTATGTTTACCACAATTCAATTTTCGTTAAACAATCTTCACATTCTAATCTGTCAAGATAATTCTGAGTCTGTCTCTTTGTGTCAATTATTCTTCCTAGCTGTGTCATCTGCAAATTGTATACATTTACTATGCCTATTTTCAAGTTATTAATAAAAATGTTAAAAAGCATTTGGATCAAGCACAAATCCCTGGATGTCTCCATTGGAGACCTTTTTCCAATTTGAAAGTGAATCTTTAATGAATTTTCTTTGGGTGGCTAACTCAACTAGCACTGAATCTTCCCAGTTATGATATCACATAGCTCACATTTATCTTTTTGCAAAGATAACATAAAAGACATAGTCAAATACTTCCTAAAATCTAGGTAAACCAGGTATACAGCATTCCTTTGGTCAGCCATATTAATAAGCCTACATAAAAAGGAATTAAGATCAAGCTAGCATGATAAGTTATTGAATTAACCATTCTGACTCATTGTGATGAATGTTTTCAGGGAGTCTATTAAACATCCCTTTAGTAGTAAATTATAGAATTTTTCAATAAGAAATCAAGATTATTGGCCTATAGTTTGCGAACTCTATTATCTTTCCTTTAAAAAATTGGAGGCATTGAATTTTAAATTATCTCCAATTCACTTAATCTTTCAGAGATCACTGATGATGATTCAGCAATCACATCTGCCAGTTCTTTTAGACCTTCATCTATTTTCTTTCATTCTTTTGGTTGTACATTTAGGCCAAATGACTCAGATTCATCAAAGGTAGCTAGGTGCTATCTTTACTGGTTCCTCACTTATTTCAAGTTCCTGAATTTTACAGCAAAAATTATTTCATTTGATTCAGAGAAGTCTCCCTTTGAAGCACTGTCATTCTACAACAGATAAAGCAGGAGCTTCCAGTTGGCTTAGCTCATTTAATTCAAAGGACATACATAAGATGACTTTTTACTCCCCAGAACTTGAAATAAACCAGGGTATGCTCAATAAAATCTATTTAATTTACATTCCCTTCCAAAAGGGCTTCCTCTGAGTAGGACTGAGGATAGTGCCAGGCAAGAAAAGGACACTCAGGAAATGCTTATTGAAGCGATGATTTGTTTATAGCTCACACAAGATCCATACAAATGATATTTGAATGCAATTTTGATTATGATGGGTGAGTTTTCTTCCTAAATGTCAGTGTACTTCATACTGACTCACTCTTAGGTCTGAAAATGATCTTGACCAAGTAAAAACCAGGTATTAAGTTTTTCCTATTATCCTCAAATGAAACACTGGCTTAACCAATGTTACTAATAATAACATTTTTATATTGATGGACAGGTCAATAAAATAGTATTATTGCTCATAATGGGATAGATTTTCTCATTATGTTGATGGTCTCACTGTCATCCACCTGCATATTGTCAACTGAATTGGAATTTAACATCAAAGATGTTAGATTTTAAAAGTCATCCTAAAGGTTTGATTTTTATGGGGCAGTTAAGTGATTAATGTGGGCAGAGTGTTGAATCTGGAATTAGGATGACCTGAGTTCAAATTCAATTGTAATGGCTTGCTAGCCATGTGACCCGGGGTCCATAAATTTAATGGAGATAAAAATAGCCAAAGGATGTCCAAATTAGCAAAAAACTACATTCATTTCACATGCCAGTAAGGTTAAGCTTAAGATCCTGCAAACTAGACTTCAGCAAATTGTTCCCTGAAATTACCAGAGGAACAGGCTGGTTTTTAAAGTGGCAGAAGAACTAGAGACCAAATTGCCCAAATTTTTTAGATTATGAAGAAAGCAAGGGCATTCTGGGAGGGGTAGGAATTACTTCTGCTTCATTGATTATAATAAAGACTTTGATAACAAGTTCTTAAAGAAATGGGAGTACCAGATCCTCTTATCTCTTGAAGAATCTGTGGATAGGTCAAAAAGCAATAGTTAGAATTAAACATGAAACTACTAAATGGTTTAAGATTGGAAAAGGAGTATAACAAGGCTTCGTATTTATCTTATATGCAGAGCACAACATGAGAAATGCCAGGTTGGACAAATCAAAAGCTAGGAGAAATATCAATAACCTCAGATATGCAGATGATATCCCTCTCATAGCAGAAAATAAAGAGGAATTAAGAAGTCTCTTGATGAGGGCAAAAGCTTGAAGCTTAACATTAACGCCCACCCCCCAACAATTAAGATGATGGCAACTGTTCCCATTTCCTCCTGGCAAATAGACGGAGAAGAAATGAAAGCAGCATAACATTTTATATTCTTAGGCTCACTGCATATGGTAACTGTAGCCATGAAATTAAAAGATGCTTGCTCCTTGGAAAAAAAAGATCTGGCAAATCTGTCAGCATACTAAAAACCAGAGACATCATCTTGCTGACAAAGGTCTGTATAGTGAATGCTATAGTATTTTTTTCCAATAATAATGTATGGCTTTGAGAGATGAGCTATAATAAAAGCTAAGTGCCAAAGAATCAACACTTTCAAATTGTGGTGCTGTAGAAGACTTTTGAGAGTCCATTGGACAGCAAGGAGATCAAATCAAGCAATATTTAAAGAAATTAATTCAGACTGTTCATTAGACTGTTGAATGCTAAAACTGAAGCATAAATACTTTAACCACATAATGAGAAGATAGTTCTAATTGAGAAAGACTCTGAGTTTAGGAAAGAGTGAAGCACAAGGAGAAGTGGATGGTAGGGAATAAGATGGATAGTGTCACAAAAGTAATTTATATGAGTTCGGATAGACTTCAGGAGATAGTGGAGGGGAGAAGGATCTGGCATGTGATGGTTCACAAGGTCACAAAGAGTTGGATATGGCTGAATGAATGAACACTTCCTTCTTTTCTTATTAAATGAATTATTAACAGTCTCATTGTGCAATTCAAATGAGATAATAATTATAAAATATTTAGCACAAAGCCTGGAATATAGTAAGTGCAGTGTAAATGTAAGGTATTATCATTATAATTATCATCATCATCATCATTAACACGATAATACAGGAAAATGAGAAGTCTGGCAACGTTTTTAGCCAAGAAAACAGGCAGGCAGGGACAGATATATAAGCAGTCAACTGAAGGGAGGGCCTGCAATAGATAGATACTCTATCTTTGGGACATTTTTCTCTCTCTCTTAATTTCAAATAGACCTTGCTCCCCAATAGCAAATTTTTTTTTTTCTATTCTGTGTTCTATCCTATCTATAGGACATATCTTTCTCATTGTACAGAATCTTGGAGTAGTGGGGAAAATGTAGGATTTTTTCTTGGGTAAGAACTGAAGCCAAATCTTGGCTCTTATTTTAAGGAAACAGTGAAGAAAAAAATAAGAATAAAGAAAGAATAGGGGAGGATTCTAGAAGGTGGTGGAGTAGGTCAATAATTTTTTTTTTCCAAAACATATGCGTGGACAATTCTTTAATTATTGCAAAGCTCTTGCAAAACCCAATTTCCCCCCCTTCCCCCACACCCTCCCCTAGATAACAAGTAGTCCAATATATGCATACATTTACATATGCATACACATTTATACAATTATCGTTAGGCCAGTAAATTTCAAGCTTTCCAGATTTCCCATACACACAGAGAACAAATTTGTGTCTCAGGCTGGTGAAAAACCAAGAAGACTGGAGGCAGGACAGATGTCCTCCTGGTATAACCCAGAAGACCTGAAGAAAGCCCCAGGCTGGGATTAACCAGTGTGAAGTGCACACATCTCCAGGCTAGCTCTGTAGGAACACTAAGTGGGGATACCTGGGGCTAGATGGATCTGCCTGGAGTCTCTGCAGGAACCACAAAAGCTTTCACCTCCCAGACTGCATAGGGAGTTGAGGGTATGAATCCAGGAAGACAGAAGGGACCTTGGTTGATTAGGAATACCAGGCCCAGCTGTACAGTTGAGACATGACCCTGGGTGAGAAGGTACCAGCCTACTCTAGGAGTGCAGAAGCATTGGAGGAGGGATGCTGCTGGCTGCTGGCACTTGCAGGAGGGTAGAGCTTTTGGTTTGGGGTTCCAGGTCAGAGGGGAGAGCTGAAATGAAGCTAGAGGCACCATCCACCCCACCATTATGTTTAGAGGAGCTTACACAATGAGTTGGCAAATAAGAAAGAACCCAACCATAGAAAGTTACTATGGGAAGAGGGAAGACTAGGGTTCATCATCAGAGGATACTGAAGTAAAAAAAGCTTCTTCTGTCCCAAAGAGTAACATTAAATAACTCTCTGCCCAGAGAAGAACAAAATTATGAAAAAAAGTTAACTAGAAAAGGAGATACAAGTCTTGATGGAAATAACTTTGAAAATTAGAATTGGGCAAGGGGAAGCTGGTGAGAGACAAAGAAATAACAAAACAGGATATTAAAGAAAAAAACAAAAAAGAATATGAAACATCTTATAAGAAAAACAAGAGATCTGGAAAACAGATCAAGAAGAGAAAATATAAGAATAATTGGACTGCCTGAAAGTTGTGACCAAAAATAGAACCTTGACACAATAATGCAAGAAATAATCCAAGAAAATTGTTCCAGTGTGATAGAACAGAAGGGGACAGTAGAAATAGGGGGAAAAAATCCATGAATCACCACCTCAAAGACATCCTTTGTGAAAAACACATAGAAATATTGTTTCTAAATTTTTAAACCCCAAGATTGAAGAGAAAATTTTAGAAGAAACAAGAAAAAATCAATTCAAATGTACTGAAGCTACAATTAGAATTGTATAAGATGTATCAGAAACCACAATAAAAGACCACAGGTTCTGGAATCATACATACTAGCAATCAAAAGAACTATGCCTCTAGACAAAGATATCATATCCAGGAAAATGATTCATTATATTGAATGGAAAAAATGGATATTCAATGAACTTGTAGATTTTCAGGACTTAGAACCAAACCTAAATTCAATAGAAAATGTAACATATAAGAGCCAACATTGAAAATTTATTTCAAAGAATTTAACATGGACAAATTGTTTTTTTTTTAAACATGGAAATGTATATCATATTTTTAAGATTGACTGCAGGAATTGGGTAGCTCAAAGAAAGATTGGGTAAGAGTCAAGATAAAATTATACAAAAAAGATGCAGAGAAAGAACAAACACAGAGACATTAGAGAGAGGAGGAGGGCTCATAGTTTTGAAAATCTCACATCAGGAATGGGTTAAAACAGCCAATGCTATATATAGGGGAGGGAAGAAGGATGAAGAAGTAAGCAAAAGATGGATGAAGAAGACAAGGGAGGGATCCATGGGTGGAGGTAGATTAAGTAATAGCTTGGCAAGTTAAGGAGAAGAATTAAAGTAGAAGAGGTAGCAAAAGTAGGGAAAAAAGAGATACACACAAACACTACAACAAGGATCAAGAGTAGAATTTATCAGGAAAAAAAAAAGTACAGCTAGTGATCATTGATTTAGACAAAGTCAAACTTAAAGATCAAGAGAGAAATCTACATTATATGTCAGCCATACTAATGTTGTTTTAGATGAATGTTTACATATGGGCAAATGAGTGAGGGTGTGTGTGTACTTGTGTGTATGTATATATTTATATCTGTATATATATAAATATGTGTTTATCTATTGCTTGGGGAATGTGGGAGGAAGGATGAAAAAGGAAAAAAAGAATAAAGCAAAAAAAGTATGCAGCAGAGAATAAGAGAACAACCTACAAAGAAACAAAGAAAAGAGGGACACTCATAAATATAATTTCTTCTACTATTATATATTCTTTTTTAAACTGGAAATTTATTGTTATATATTTTGAATCTCCCTGATGTTCTGCTGGGCACATGGCAATGTTCTGTTTTGCTTTGTTTTTCTTTTCTGTCTTTCTTTTTTCTATTCTGTTTTTTTTAATTAACATATATAAAATATTTTTAAAATAATTATAAAGAAGAAAAGAAATAGAGAAAAGAAAGAAGAGCACTTTCATATCTCAAATTATGTTATAAAGAAATAATCATAAAAATGATTTAGTACTGATTAAAAGATAGAAAAGTAGAACAGACTAGGTAAAGAAGAATTAGAAACAATGGGACCCAATAATTCAATATTGAATGATTGTTTTAATAAAAAAAATTGGGGAGAGGAGAGTCCCTATTTTATAAGAATTCCGGGGAAAACTAGAAAGCAGCTTGGCAGAAATTTAGTTTAGACCAACATACATTTTTGATAGGAACCTTTTAAATACTATAAAACCATAAATATTGAACTGATGTAGAATGAACTAGAAAATATATACAAGTATGTGCCTGTGTATATTAACTTGTATATAATATATATAATTAAGTTTTATTATTATATCATTAACCTGTGTAGAATATACAGATATACACCATGATTAAATCAATACAAATGGAAAGAATAACAAAAACTTAGCTGAATATTATATGATATGATCAATAAGCTTGGCCTGAAAGAAGACTTTGGAAAATACACATCTCTTTTCTTTGCAGAAGTGATATGATAACTTGAAAGTAGAAGAACTCACCAAAGGATAGAAAGTGTATAGAGAGAAGTTGGGAGGACATCTGGGGTAGAGTTAAGAAGACAATTATAAATTAGCAAAAGAATAGTCAGAGAAATAGTGGGAGAATTGAGGGAGAAATTAATATTCACCATCAATTCTTCTGGGTACCATCATTTAGCAAGCTTTGAATCTACTTATTTTCTAATGTCTATTCTTTTACCAAGACGCAAGGGATTGTGAGAACTTTACTAAATATCCTACTTGAATCTGAGTAATATTCTGCAGACAACATTTCTTTCTTTGTTTCTTTTTTTGCTGAGGCACTTGGGGTTAAGAGATTTGCCCAGGGTCACAGAGATAGGAAGTGTTAAGTGTCTGAGGTCACATTTGAACTCAGGTCAGGGCTGGTGCTCTATCCATTGTGCCACCTAGCTGCTCCTAGACAACTTTTTTTTTTTTTAATTAAAGCTTTTTATTTATAAAACATATGCATGGATAATTTTTCAACACTGACCCTTGCAAAACCTTCTGTTCCAAATTTTCCCCTCCTTCCCCCCACCCCTCCCCTAGGTGGCAGGTAGTCCAATACATATTAAATATGTTAAAGAATATGTTAAATGCAATATATGTATACATATTTATACAGTTATATTGCTGCACAAGAAAAATCGGATCAAAAAGAAAAAAAAACAAAAAACCTGAGAAAGAAAACAAAATGCAATCAAATAATAACCAAAAGAGGGGGAATGCTATGTTGTGTTCCACACTCAGCTCCCGCAGGCCTTTCTCTGGGTGTAGATGGCTCTCTTCATCACTGAACAATTGGAAATGATTTGAATCATCTCATTGTTGAAGAGAGCCACGTACATCAGAATTGATTGTCGTATAGTCTTGTTGTTGCTGTATATAATGATCTCCTGGCCCTGCTCATTTCACTCAGCATCAGTTCATTTAAGTTTCTCCAGGCCTTTTTGAAATCATCCTGTCAGTCATTTCTTACAGAACAATAATATTCCATAACATTCATATATAACTTATTCAGTCATCTTCCACCTCATGATCACCCACTCAGTTTCCAGTTTCTGGCCACTACAAAAAGGGCTGCCACAAACATTCTTGCACATACAGGTCCCTTTCCCTTCTTTTAGATCTCATCCTTCTCACACTCCTTTCCGTAGGAGGCCTGCCACCTTTCACGGGCTTTATACCCAATTGACTCATCCTACAAGAACTAATTACCAATGGCAATATTACAATAGCCACAACAATAACCCTTTCAGCCTTACTAAATCTATTTTTCTATATGCAAATTATTTATGCATCTATAAACCTATTAGTAACACTGCTGGGTCAAGGGGTATGCACAGTTTGATAACTCTTTGGGCATAGTTCCAAACTGCTCTCCAGAATGGCTGGATCCATTCACAATTCCACCAACAATGCATCAATGCCCCAGTTTTCCCATATCCATCTCCAACATTTGTCATTGTCTTTTCCTGTCATCTTAGATAATCTGAGAGTTGTGTAGTGGTATCTCAGAGTTGTCTTGATTTGCATTTCTCATATGACTAAAAATAGTTTCAATTTCTTCATTTGAAAATTATCTGTTCATATCCTTTGATCATTTATCAATTGGAGAATGGCTTGATTTATTATAAATTTGAGTCAATTCTCTATATATTTTAGAAATGAGGCCTTTATCATAACTCTGAATGTAAAAATGTTTCCCCAGTTTATTGCTTTCCTTCTAATCTTGTCTGCATTAGTTTTGTTTGTACAAAAACGTTTTAACTTAATATAATCAAAATTATCTATTTTGTGATCAATGATGATCTCTAGTTCTTCTTTGTTTATGAAATCCTTCCTTCTCCACAGGCCAGACATCATTTCTTAAGGGATCATGTACTTAGGTTATTTAAGAGAGAATTGATTCAGAACCTTGCAAGAAAAAATAAAGGTGTTTTGGCATTCAAAAAAAAAAAGTCATTTAAGACTTTATCAAATCCAAATATTAATGGGGGACCAATAACTACAGATAAGGATACTCACTGGGAAAACCATATATTAACAATATCTGTGTTCTATTGCATTTTGATTGATTTTGTTAAATATTTTCCAGTTACATTTTTATTTGGTTCAAGTCACATATCAGCACTGTTCCTGGGAGGATCCAGCTGTCAGCAGTGTGTTTGACACCTCGGTAAGTATTTCTGTCCTCAGGCAGCCCCTATGTCTAATCATAGTAGAAATCTTTAATTTTAGCAGGACCTCCCTTAAGCAAAAATGGGTGGAACAGTGGTGGATATTGATGTAGATTTCCAATGTCCAAAGTCTTTTTGTTTCCTGTTCCTTTCTCTTAAGGCACCCTGTGAATGCCCTGCCCAGTCCCGCCCAGTCCAGTAGTTTTCAGTTTTTCTCTCACAACAAACAAAAGCTGTTCTCAGAGAAATCATTTATACTTGAAAAAGAAAGAGTAAAAGTCTTTTTTTACTTGCTTGCCCTGGGAGTGTTTTTCAATTTGAACAGGACTTTGTCCAGTTAACCAAGTCAACAAACATTTGATAAGCACTGTTAAAATAAGTTTAGGCATTAATTCCTGAAATTTATATCAGTGTTTCAATATTTACTCTATTCCACAAATGGTGTACAAGGGAATTCATGGGAAAAGCAGGGAAGTAGGAAGTCCTTATCTTTGCCCAAATCAAGCCACATCACACAGGGAGCTAATTACTCCGCTCTAATGTGGGGATTGCCTTTAGCTACAAGGCAGTTCTTTTCCTACCCACCTCCTAGTTATTTAAAAAAAAAATGGAGAAAAGAGGTTCGCACAATCTGCTCATTGTCACATTCCATGAGGCCTTAGTTCTTTGCCCTAAGGTGTTAACTTTTCTGGTTTCTGATTCATTTGCCCAAAGCCAAACGGATAATCTCACAGAAATTCAAGCACACTTTTCCCTGAAGCAGAGAGTCAGATGTAATGGACAGCAGAACTTCCTGAAAATGACGTTAATTGAACAGTCACTGAGTTCAAACCTTCTGCATGGGTCCAACCCTCATGGAGAAAAAGAATAATTTGGCAAGCGCCCCAAATGCCATCCTTCAAACAGATTTTTGCCCCTGCTTCCATAGTCCTGCATCTTCCTTGAAAGATCTCCTGAAGAAAGCAAGACCAGCAGGTGGCTCTCTTGCTTCAAGATTACAACTGCATCTCGTCCCGTAAATAAATTCCAGCTACATTTTCTTTTTATTTTATTTCATTTCATTATTTTTTTTTTTCTGCCAGACCACAAACCTACTCCATTTTCTCTAATCAGGTTCATTTGCTTCCTACTGTGTGACTTCAATTGGATAACAGTCGGGCTGACTTTCTCCTTTCCCAAACCTTTCTTTCGTAAAGACTGGCACAGGGTTTGAGATTCGCCAGGATAATCAGTTAGTACCTCACTGAATGTCCACCTGGGTGGCAGTTGCTCTCCCTTCCCGATGTCTATTTATATCAGGAACCCAAGGGGCTTTTGCAAGGAAAGAAGGGGTTTTGTGCAAATACACACTGCCCCAGGACAGCCAATCTCTGTTCACAAAAGTTGATTCGTCCCTTTCGAGACACCCTCAACCACTCTTCACAAGACCCCCTCCAGTCACAGTACAGGGCTAGAGTACAGAAGCAAATGAGGGGTCGTGTTCCCTACTGTTACTCTGGAAGATACCCCCTGAGTACACAAAATCAGCTTGTGCCCCTGGGTCAGGGGAATTATGGAGGGAAGGGGAGAGAGCTTCTGCCAGCTGTCAAACAGGAGTAGAAACAGATCTAACAGAATTGCCTCCTAGTCTCCCTTGAGCTTTAGACCAAACAAAATAGCAGGCGGGAAAGGGACAAATTAGAAGACTAGCCTAGAGGGGAGAATTGAACCAAATGATTTATTTCCTTTTCTTCTCCCATTTTGAATATGTATTTTCATTGGGAGTTTTGCTAGATATTAAGTATGTATTTTTTTTTTTTTGTCCTCTGTGTTCTCATGACTTCTATTAATATCAATTGTCTCACTTTCTTAGGTTGATTCAATTCATTTCAAAATATATGTGAAAGGGGTGATTGGATTAAATGGTCAAGATTTTCTCCTCCTCACCCCCTATCTCTAACTCCTGCTCCTACTTCCGGGTCTAAAGTTATTTACAGCAAACACATATGCTCTAAGTCAAGATCCAGTGCTCTTTCTACTATAGTCATCCTGACTTACCTCTTGCCACTGTACTCCGGAGGAGAGAGGGAGGCTGATGACTTTGCACAGCTCTATTTCACTTAAATCCAATTCACTTGCAAGTCAAGATATCGCCTTCCTAATGTCATTGGTCCTCTTCTAGAATGAAGGATGAACAATAAGAAGAAATCTTGGCTCTCTAATTGACTTCCTATATGACTCTGGGCAAACAACTTAATCTATTTTAGCTTCTTTATCTGGAAAATGAGAGGATTTGATTCTGTCTCTAAAGTTGTGATCCTATTAAGCATCTACTCAGTATAAAGCAATATACACTAGTAAAAAAGACAAAAAAAATTACATAATGCCTGTCCTCAAGGAGCTCATGCTCTTGCAACATTCCAGTCAAATAGAACTTCTTTTTTTCATTTTTTTTGTTTTCCTTTTTCAGTTTTTTTTTTTTCCAATAGTTTTTTAGTCATATCCAACTCTTCATGTTTGCATTTGGGATTTTCTTGGCAAAGATACTAGAAAAATTTGCATTTCCTTCTTTGGCTCATTTTACAAATGCAGAAACTGAAACACATCAGGTAAAGTGTCTCGCCCAGGATCACAAAGCTAGCAAGTATCTGAGGCCAAATTTGAACTAATGAAAATCAGTCTTCTTGACCCCAGTCCCAGCATTGTATCCACTGTGCCTTCTAGCCGCCCCATATATATATATATATATATATATATATATATATATTTGCTAAATTCGACTTTCACTTTAAATCACATACATTTATTTTGTTTTGCATAATTTTCATCTTGACTTTGTGACACGATGATGATGGCAAAAAGCTCTTAGTGGTAAGATGTAATAAATCTAACAATAACATTCCCCTGATCTTTCAAGTTACTTTTTGGAAAGACATTTTTTTAAGGAACAGAGAAATATTAGGGAAAGGAAAATCAGGGAAACAAGAAAGAAAAAGAGAAAGGAATGAAAAATTATTTTTTAATTATTTTATAATCAGGAAATAGTTAGGAAGTAACTATTAGGTAAAGGACATTATACCAGGTGCTAAAAGGATGGGAGCAAACGGGAGATGCCAAAAGACCTAGAGGACAGTGTTCTCTCTTAAATGCCCTGAGCACCATCAATTTATTATCCAGCTGAGGACATGTTATAAGAAAGACTTCCTAAATATTTGAAATAGAAACAGGTGGGAAGTGCTAGCCAGAAAGTAAAGCATATTATGAGTAATTTCCCTTAGGAAGAACTAGTCCTTACTATGTCATCTAAATGACCTACCAACTTCAAGAATTCTAAGAGACTGATCCTATTTCTTCATGACCAGTACTTGAATATGTCAAATATTGAAATGGTTAAAATGTCAACTGAAGTTAGAGAGTGGCAAGGAGTTGTGGAAAGTTGATGTAAAATAAATCATAAAGGTGAGTGTCAATGGGACATTCCCAAGTTATACTGCAAAGAATGAAGTTATACTGAAGACAGAATTATTGCTCTGTCTGCTCTCTTTTCTTTTAGTAAAGTCAACAAACAAGAATACTTTTAAAAATGTGTTTATTGATTTTCAATGACATTATATTTTTTTAAAAATGTAAAGATAGTTTTCAACATTCATTTTTATAAAACTTTGTGTTCTAAAATGTTCTCCCTTCCTCCCTGACCTCCTCCCTCCCCAAGACAGAAAACAATCTGATATATATTAAATATGTGTAATTCTTTTAAACATATTTCCATATTTGTCATGTTGTGCATGAGAAATCAGGCCAAAAGGGGCCTTTCTTTCGAGAAAGAAAACAAACAAAAAAGGTGAATATACTATTCTTTAATCCACATTCGCTTTCTCTGGATGCAGATGACATTTTCCATTCCAAGTCTATTGAAATTGCCTTTTTAAAAGCATGTTTTAAATGCTTATTATGTACTGGGTAGGCACTGTGCTAAGCACTGGGACTGAAAATACAAACAAAAAGAAAATCCCTGTCTTCATGAGTGAGGGAAGACAACATGAAAAAGAAGCTAAAAGAAAAAGGCATGGATGAAGGGGGCATATTAGAAACTTCTGACCAATAGGAGCGAGGCGTTGAGAGGCCAGTATGATCTTCCAGAGTGAGAAGACTGCTGGATCATAGTGGAACAAGACAATTCAGAGTAAAAAATTAAGTCAGAGAGAAAGGAAGGCATGAACAAATCATAGACTGAAAAACAAAATTTTTTCTTATAAAGTGAAAATCCTCTTAAGTCACTTTTCATATGGTACATCTAGCTCAAGTTATCTATGAAATGTGAAATTTAAAATTCTTCCATTGGATGGAGATTCACATTTGAAAAAGCTATTCACTATTACTCTAGTTATCAGCTCTCATGCTGGGTAGGTTGTCAAGTCAATTCCATCTGCCCAAAGGTGCAGGACAATGGAGAGAATGAAAGATGGGAGGGAATTATTTTTCTGAAACTTCTAGCTACTTGAAATAGCAATTGTAAAATATGTGCATCTTCATTTTGACTTTTTTCACAGCTCAATTAATTTTGTTTCATATAAGACCCATTTCTGATGTTTTCTGTGTAATATATTTCAGATGTTTATTTTTGCACTCTTTAGCTCATCTACCTGGAACAAATGGACTGGGGTATCTCATAACCTAACATGGTGATTTGCCAGTGATCATCTCAATAACTCATTGGAATGACCATGCAGATTGTTTAACTGTGCTAGAACTAGAAAAACTGAATAGAAAAATAAATTATAATGAATCATGATGACAAGTGATATCAAATTATTTGCCATTAATTTGGACATTTAATTTTATGTCCAAATGTGCTTAAGAATAAATTTATTATTAATAATTACTCATATATTAATTTATAATAGAGAACACATAACATTAATTTGTTATATATATAATAATTATAACTGCTAATTATAAGTATTGCTATAATAATATCATGCTTTACATAGTGTTTTCCTATGTCTTTTCTGATCCTCACCAAAAACTTGTGAGTCAGATTGAGCAGTTATTATGGTTGCTATAATTTTAATTGAGTCCCTTTGGAATCTTCCCCTTGCATACCTGGGGCTTTCTCAAACCCTAAGGAACTATCTAAAGTTAGAGTTATTCTGTGGTTCTCTATTCACTTAAAATTATAACTCTAACACCCCCAACAATATGTTTAGATGTATTAGTCAGCCAGGGGATACAATTAGCTCAAAACAAAGGCATTTGATGAAAAAGTGTAGCAAGAATACTACAATATAACATTTCCCTCCAAAATTCTGAGCACAATTTGCCACAAATTCATACACCATCAGTAGAAGCAGTAGGTACTCATAGAGAACATAGATGGAGGAGAACATGTATAGCCAACAACTATACATGTAGGGACCAGTCAAAACAGATACCATTGAGTTTTCCGGTGATGAAATTTCAGTTTCCAATTGTCCCATGTTTTGATGAGAGGTGTTTTCAGATGGCAAGTGTCTGTCATTGTGACCAACTTTGAGCTTTAGCGGGAGTCTTTAGTGGGGATATAAGTTTCTTTCTACAACAAAGAATAGATGGCTCACAGTGAATTATGTGACTGATCTCTCTTTTCTCTTAAGCTTCGGTTCTTTTCTTTTTAATTTTTTTTTGAAAAGTTTTTTATATTGATGTCTTCTGTTTTTTACATCATAGTTTTCCTCAGTAACCTTTCACCCTTCCAGATAACTATTCCATAAGTTTCAGCTATTTAAATGAGAAAGACAGGCCTTTTACATACTAGCATCAGACTGGGGGAAAAAAAAAGTTTCCTCTTGATTAGGACAACATAGATTTTTGAGTCTTATCCTAAGAAGGGGGTCCAGCTCCTTTGGAATACATAATATTCAGCCACCTCAGTAGAGTCCATACAAAGACATCTAGTCTCCTGAATCTCCTTCCTTCTCACCATATCTCTATTCTAAGCTTCTATCTCATTTAGAGACAGAAAATACTTGTAATTGTTTAATACCAGAAACACAGCTTCTACTCATCTCAAATCTGTCTTAAAAAAGCTTTCTAAAAAGCTGCAAAAATTGTTTCTGCCTGAGGTTCCATAGTATTTCTCTGCTCCTTTGGGTCTTCTATGCATGCATGCATGTATGTGTCTGTGTGTGTGTGTGTGTTGGGTATCAAGGCTGGAAAACCAGATGACAGTAGTTAGCTATTACTCTCTACCTCAATCCTTTCCCATAAATTATTGCCTTTACTATTATATATAGTAAGTATCATACTATATCATTCATCCATTCATTTTCTTTCCCCTCATTATAGGAAATTCCTGATAGAAATGTTCTCCACTGCTGCAGAGGCAGGAATGCTGAAAAGGAAAATGATTTGACCAGGTTTGCACAAAACATGCACTCAGTAGAATATCATTTATTTTGGGGTGTTTGTAGATAATCGATACTATGTTAATCTTTCAAAGCTCTCATCAAAACAAAATGAATAGGATTAAATCAGAAGTTTTAAACTTGGAGACCATGAACTATATTAAAATATTTTGAGAAATGTATTTTAATGTAATTAATTTTATGTTTTATGCATTTAAAAATTATTCTTTGAAGTGATCCACAGTTTTACAGACTGCCAAAGGAGTTTCTGATACAAAAAAAGTTAGGAATCCCTAAGTGAGATGAAAGTTGGACTTCTATAAATGGACCTCAACAACATTACCCACCTACAATATAGGAGGATCGTTAGGTTAGAGATAAGCTTATTCAGTAGAATTAAGCACACAGGGGCCCAGAACACTTATTTCAGGTCTTGGGATGGTACCTGGTTAAATCTCCTGTTATTTGTCATTTGTACTCATGGACATCTGACACATCCCTTTTTCATACTGAGAAATTGCCCTATTTTCAATCCTGAAACTGTCCCTATTATGATATTTCTCCATTTGCAGTAATATATTGGTCCAGCCAGCAAGTGTTGATAAAGAGACACTGTGAGGGTGGGGGAAGTGATTAAAAATGTTTGCAGCAAAGAAAAAGGAAATTATCCTGGGGTCTCTTGTGTGTGCTCCCTGAATTAAGCAGCTGGAAAGCAATGACACGCTTTCCTTAATGACATATGTATGATAATATAAAAAGTTTGCTCTCTATTAATCTAATCCTCATGAAATGAGCACACTCAATCATGGAAATTATGCAATAAATTCTGACGATCAAATTCTGCAATGAATACATTACAAAAATAATTAAGAGATAGCACCAGTGAAATAGAGCCATATACTATAACAAAACTTCCTCTTTGCTAGGTGAAAACCAAGACAATGCATAAGCTTAATAGGCAGGAAGTATTATTACTGCATCAGGATCTGACTATGGGAGAGAGATATTGTTGCCAGGTTCAAACCCTGCTTCTGATATATGTTGGCTGTGTGACCTTGGGAAGTCAAATGTATCCCACTCAACTCTTTTAGGTAGTTAAGTTGGACAACAGTAGATGACTGCATTGGTTGAAGGAGATTCTTCATGTCAAGAATTCCCCAGTAAATCATAGATCTGAATTTCCTCCCCCCCCCCAAAAAAAAAACCTATGAGAAAGAGAATGATAACTACTCATTCTAATAAACGCTTTGATTTATAATCTTTCAGCGAATATTTATTGATTATTGGTAAGAATAATTATAGCCCTCATATTCAGAGTTTTACATTTACAAAGCAGAAGATTTCATGGAGGAAATAAGATATGAATTAAGCAATAAAGTATGGGTTAATCTTCACTAGGTGGAGATGGCAAGAATTATGGAAATATAAATCTTTTTTTGACCACACAAAGCAACCAGGGATGCAAGATATTAGGGAGGAGATTTTTACCACCATTGATGGAAGGAACTGAGCTTTTCTCTCAAACTCATCTCCTCACTTTTGGATAATAAACTTTAGGGGAAAGAATGGGAAGTGATGTCCTAATGTCATTCTGCTTGTGGTGGCTTCTTCTGTTCTCCGTGCATAAGCCCCTTTGCAAAGATGAGGGGAAGGGATGAGCTTTCGAGTCAGCTTATTCTGTTCAGTCTTTCAATCATGCCTCATTCTTTGTGACCCTCAAAGTCTCTTGATTCACTGTCCCCAAACAGAACAAGATCTGTTCCACAAGTAAAGTCACAGAAGTAAAAAAGGAAAGTCATATGTGGCTAAAAGAACAGTTTGGCCAGAGCAAAGGTCTCATTCTGGTAAGTCTTAATTTGAGTATGAAATGTGAGGGTTTGTGAATGAATTGTGGAGGGTTTTAAATGCCAAGCCATGGAATTTGTACTTTCCTTCTGGGACTAGGAGGAACTTAAAAGTTTTCAAGCAGGGAAATGACCTGATAATTGAAAAAAAAAAAAAGATTAATCAGGCAATGGAATACAGGATAGATTGAGAGAGAAACTTGAGGGAAGAAAATACTTTAGGAGACTCACTATAGTGAGGTAATTAAGGGTCTAAAATAGGGTGGTTGCAGAAAAACTGGGAAGGAAAGGATAATATAGACAAGATATTAGTAAGGAAGACTCTTCATGAGTTTGTGTTTAATTGGATTGTGGTTGGGGAGTGAGGGATAGGGGAAAAGTACAGGATAATTACAGCCGACATTTCTAAAGTGCTTTACAGTTTGTCAAAGGAGCAACATGGTTCCCTGGAAAGAAGGCAAGCCTCCGACAAAGGAAGACCTAGGCTCAGGCAAACTTTTAAGACCCAAAGTTACTGATTTGTGTCAATGGGAGGACCTGGTACACTTGGAGTTCCTTACAGGATGAAATTATAGATCTGGAATCTACATTCCCTTCCCCCCAAAAAAGGTTCACAAATTTGACATAGAACTTAACATGAGAAAGATATACTATTTCTCCATTCTTTAAGAGTTGCTGAGACTTTAGTAAGAAGGAAGAAGCTTATAGAACTTTGACTTCTGATCAGATATAGTATGAAGGATACAGAGATGATCTCAGCTATTCTCTGGTACTCTCTTGATTGTGGGTAGAGCAATAGAGTTATCTTCATTATTCCATGTTGTTTCATGTCAGAGATGCTCATAGACTGTTTTTCCCCTTTTTATCCAAGTAACCTTGGGTCTATTTTGGCTAATGGCGTTCTAGGATAGGTGCGGATTTAAAATATATATATAATTCCACAATCTTTGCAGGAACACTTTCATTTCTATATCTTTAAAGTTATTGTTAAACATCATGTTCACAAGTGATAAATTTACATGTTTGTTTTAAGTCAGAAAATTCCCTCAAAGTTCATGGGCTTACAAATTCTCATTATTTACTGCTCTCTTTGCTAATGGACTGGTAGAGAGTAATGTCTGTTGTACTAAATGAAATTTTGTGTAATATATCACTCTATTGGCTACTTGCTAAAAGGTCCACTGATTTATTAAATGGAAAAGAAATATCTAACCAGTACAGAATTTGTATCAAATTGGGAAAGAATGCACAACAGAATTGGTAACCCTACTTGGCACAGAGCACATTGTGAAATAAAAAGAAAATATAGAAATAATTAAGAGACACTCGTTGTCACCATGGAGCTCACAATTTGGGTCAGTGAGAGGAGGAAAGAAGAAAGTTTGACAAATGCAAAAATAAATATAATGAAAATTTGTATATAAAAACATGAGAGAGTTAAACCAAATGCTAGGTATAATCCAATATAAAAAGACTTACTTATTAGATGACTACAAAAGGTCTTGGCATTTAAACTGGGCCTTAAAGAATGGGCAAAGCTGTAGGATCTCAACAAGTGAAGATGAGAGAGTGGAGAGGAAGGTATTCTAAGCATAGAAATTAACATGAGTGTAGAAATAGGACCCATCAGATAGGGAAAAAAAACAAATAATTTTTATCTCGGGAATGACACACAAGCAGGAAACTAGTATTTAAAAAAAAATTGGAAAGGTAAAGTGGAAACAGATTCTGGAACCCTTGAATGCCCAGCTGAGGAGTCTGGAAATTATTCTCCAGACTATGGAGAGCCATTTCAGAGCTTTGAGCATTAGAGTGACATCATTATATAGTTGCAAAAAGGAAGATTAATTTGACAAGAAGATAGAGGATCTCAGCCTAGAAAGGCAAAAAAAAAAAAAAAAAGCATATTGTAGATTAAAGAATAATAGATTTATATTCCAAAAACCTAAATTCAAATTCTGGTCCTGCTACATATAGGATATGTGTCATATCATTTTTCTGAAAAATAGTTTCCTCATTTTAAAACATTCGTGATCATTTCTAGGGTCTCTTCCCAATCTAAATTTTGTGACAATGGGTACCTTTACTTGTATGGTATCCTTGAGAATGGACAAGAGGAAAAAGATGTAAGAGGTATTTTGTAGGTAGAATCTGTGGAGTTTGACAACTGATTAGATTTTTAAGCCTGAGACATTTGGATGGATTCAGATGGATTCCCTGTGGGCAGGGGAAGCAATTTGGACCCTCCTGGAGAATCCTGGAGCTTGTGAATTAAAAAAAAAATATTTTTCTTAGCCTGAGGAGAGATGTAACTTGAACTAGACTGGATAGGATTATGCTGCTCAGAGGGAAGTTTGAGATCTGATCCAAGGAAAAGAAGGCAGAGGGAGGAGTAGAATTGCAGTAAGGGAAAAGTCAGTCTCATTCTAGTGACAGGTACTGTGAACTGAGCATAGAGGCTGGCTTGGTTCCACTGGAGGGAATTCATATTGCATTATGCCAGAAGTGACTATCATTAAGAACTATGAGAAGGAACAAGAAAGGTTTTCTCTTTTCTACTTTCTCCCTCCCAATGCCTGTTAGATATTGGATGTTCCCCAGACAATTTCTTTCCTATATTTACTTTGTTTTAGCCTGATTTTGGCCTTCTCTTCATAGAAAATCCAAGTTTTATATTCTGCAAAGTTCTGTATCTTTGATAATGGTAAGTAGAAAGGAAGTTATTGGGAGATATGAGTAGATAGCAAGTCTATTCTAATAACCAGATTTCTAGTCTAGTAAAGAGACAGACCATTTTTATTAATAATTCTATACATGTTCCGATTTACATAAAGGAGAACCTAGTGCTTTCCTTTTGCCTTTGGACTAAGCAAGTTGTCATTGTGTCACTTTGATCTATAGTGCCTGGGGGATGGACCATTCTTTCCCCCTCTTCATCTTCATTCCCACTTTCTGGGGAGTAGAAATGAGGGTTGTTCAGTTATTTTTCAGTCATGTACAATTCTTCATGTTCCTTTGGGTTTTCTTGACAAAGACGCGGGAGTGGTTTGCCATTTCTTCCTTCAGCTTATTTTACAGATGAGAAAACTGAAGCAAACAGGTTGACGTGATTTGCACAAAGCTTTTAAATGCCTAAGGCTATATCTGAACTCAGGAAGATGAGTTTTCCTGATTCCAAGCCCTGTGCTCTATCCACTGTACCACTTACCTGCCCTTAAGAAGTAATAACCAAGTGATTTTGTTCATTGTACCATTTGCTAATTACACTAGGCAGAAAAAAGACATATATTTAGATGGAGGAATGAGAAAATGAATGCCCTCTTCTTTGAAAGGTTTAGTTTTACCATTAGGTAGGAGAGGAGATAGGGATTGGCTCTTCCTCTCTAACAGTCAATCAAAAATAATCAATCTAGAATGATAAACTTTATTTTATTGAAGCAATTCTATTTATTTGATCTAGGCCAGACAATCAAAAGCATTTGTTTTCTTGTGTTAAGGTCCCCAAAGGCCATTTCAGACTTTTACTAAATTTGCATAACCCTAAACTTCTCAAACTCCAACTAGTAAGGCACTTTGTCCTGGATGCCATCCTTCATCAAAGTGCCAGAAAAAATGATCTGAATGAGAATCAGTCTTGCCTTAGCCTTTCAAATTATAGGTTATAAACCACTTATTATTGTCTCCTATTCCACCTCACAACTGGCTCAGTGGTCCTACAATGCAAATACACTATCCATATAGTGAGGATTAATTTGAAGTTATTTCCTACAGCTTCAAAAATGATTTCACTGTTCTTTACTTTCATAATGTGATGTCACATTTCTCTCTAATCCAATTTATCACTTTAGGACATAATGTCACTCTCAGAATGCCAATTTCTTTTAAGTTATTTTTTTTTAGAAAGGATTTTCTATTTCTCTGATGCAGTTTGGTGTCCTCAATTATGCAATTCTCCCCTTCTACCTAATGTTCAGGGAGAATTGTACATGCCTTCCCCAACTTACAAATGGGTTATATTCCAAAAGTTTGTTTGTAAGTCAGTTAGTTGGAATGCAGGATGCATTTTTCCTGCAGAAACAATGTTATATATGGTGGCTACATTCCCAGATTATCCAACAAAGCCTATTTAACACATAATGGAGCTGAACTGAAGTACCAATAATACTGGTCTATGCTTTGTGTCCTTGGAGACCATATGGTGTAAGAGATAGGAGGAAAAGAAAGAGGAATGAGGGAAGGAAGAAGAGAGATTCTTCTCCTTTTCCTGGTACAGAGCTGGCCCAAGGCAAAATTAGGAAATAGATGAAACTGTCTTTGGTACTTTTCCATCTTTCTTTCTGTACCTTCTCTCACCTTACCATGCACCTTTCTCTCTGGGGGCTCCCAGGTCTCTCATACTGTTAAAAGCCTCCCATTGCAGCACATAGAACAGAGTAGACTCGGCCTTGCTCCTCCAAATGATTTGTACTCCAAAGTCCTTATTCGGCTTCACATTCAAAACTCTTCCTTTCCTCACTAATAAGAGTACTTCAATTTTGTTAGAGATATTTTCATTTTTAAAAAGAAAGGGAATATATTAGATCAAATGAGTCTTTAATTTTAGAGTTGTGAAGAATCAGACAAAATAGAAACAACTGTAAGACAACATCAACAAATTTGCCAAACATTGAACTAAATTCCAATTCTAAATTCCATTTAGAAAGTGAAAGACAGAACCTGCCCTCAATGAGCTTAAAATCTAACAAGGAAAACATCCAACAAAAATTACCTGAAAAGGAAGATGGGCAGACAGACAGAGGGTACAATACACAATGTTCAAGGAATGAAAGTTCAGTCCAAGTTCTTTATAAAGGGAGGCTTCAGGAGGAGTTTTTGTTTTTCATTTTTTGCTCCACTCTCCAGCCCTCCAAATACAGGGGAGAGGCAACTGAAGGTAATCAGGAGGTGTTTAGAACCAAAACTGAAGCAAATTTCTATGATGATGAGTTTATTTATATGAAAGAATTATGGCTGTGGACTTAAAACCAAACAGAGCAGATGGTGGGAACTGAAGAGCTGACTGGAAATACTGATATTCAGTATTCAAATACTTATTATTTATTAATACTGATATTCAATAAGTATTTATTGAGTACTATCTATGGGGCACTGTTGAGCACCATACAAAAAGTTGAAAGCATATTCTTGCTTTCTTAGACCTTACAATTTAGTAGAAAAGATAGGAGATATGCAAATTTCATGATGAATTAACAAACTATTACTTAATACTTTTATGGATCTGTGATCTTGATGATTCCATCTTCTCTTCACTGATGCAGATTGATACCTATCTGTGCTATCTTATTCTGTATACTTTGTGCCTTTGTTCCTTCCAAAAGAAATTCTAGCATTTTCTTCTTGACATTTTGACATTTATGGGTTCCAGTAAAACACTTCTCAGGGAGTATTTCTGAAACTTGGCATAGTGCCTGGCACATAGTGGGCACTTAATAAATGCTTGCTGATGATTTGACTTAAGACTGTTCATTTATCCTGATCTGGAACTAGAATGGGGTGAATGAGGATTTCTTTCAGAGTTCAAAATTTATGGTATATGGGAATAGGAATAACTCCCACAGATATATTGGTGTTGGGCAGAGCTCACCTCCAAATCAAGTTACATCTTACAGGATTGAAAGACAAAAGAATTGGAAAAAGTGAATGGCATTCCAGCCATAGTCAAGCCAAGGAGTGAAAGAAGAGCTTTTCCCATCCAACCTTCCAGTGCCAATAGCAATGGCTCAGGCTTCTTAGCTATAGTCCACAGTGAATAGGTTGGGAGTAGTGAGTGGTCCAAAATGTGTGATGCTCATAAGACTCCAAGTCAGGATAACCTGAGTTCCTACTCTGATGTGAATTTTTTAAAAAAATTTTTAAATAATATTTAAATTTTTCTAAATACATGTAACGATAGTTTTGAACATTCATGTTTGTAAGACTTTGTGTTTCAAATTTTCCTCCCTCCCTCCCTTACCTCTCCCTTCCCCAAGGTAGCAAGCAACCTGATATAGGTTAAATAGTGCAATTCTTTTAAACATATTTCCATATCTGTCATGCCATGCAAGAAAAATGAGATCAAAAGGGGAAAACAAATAAAGGTTAAACATACTATGCTTCAATCCATATACAGCCTCCACAATTCTCTCCTCTCTCTCTCTCTCTCTCTCTCTCTCTCGATGTAGATGGCATTTTTTATCCTAAATCTATTGGAATTGTGTTGAATTATCACAATTCTGAGAAGAACCAAGTACATCACAATTGATCTGACATTAATTGTTGACTTGTATTTTTCTTTTCCCCTTTTCCAACATTTACACTGTTTTTGGATTTCTCTGGAACTCTGAATCACCCTTCCTTCACTCCTAATCCCTTTCAGCATCTTCTTTGTGTGTTATCGTCCCTTAGATTCTAAGGTGCTTGAGCACAAGAACTGTTTAACAAATTGTATTTGTATCTCTAGTACTTAGCATAGTGCCTGGCACCAAGTAGATATTTAATATATCTTTATTGACTAATTTAAAACAAGGGGCTAGGACTAAGTAGTCTCTCTGATCTTTTCCCAACTCTAACAGTGTGGCTCTGTATAGATCTGTATATCATTTGACTCTATCCAAGCTCAGATTCAATTTCAGTGGAAATACTTGGTTTAAATAGGCTGAGCTTAATTTTAATGAATTTATCTCTACTTACTTTTTTCCAGAAAAGGATGTTGGAAGAATGTAAGTAATTTTGCATCAAAAAACAGTGAAAACAATAAATAGAAAATTTATTTTAAAGAAAGTTCAGCAAGAGACTAATACAAGTGAAGTCATTCGGAGGGCATTTAAAAATTGAACTGAGACAAGACAAATAATGAAAAAGATATGCACATTTCTAAAGCAAATTCCCTTCAACATCACTCAGTTAACCAACAAGCATTTGTTAAGTGCCTACTGTGTGGCAAGCACTCTGTGAGGCACTATAAAGAAACAATTCCTTATGCTATAATCTACCTAAAGAGACATGTACATATGTGATTATATACAAAATGGAAGGTGATTTTGGTAGCGAGTAGTGATACTGTGTAGGAGTTAGCATTTGAACAGAATTTTGAAGGAAACAAGAATTTCTAAAGGGCAAAAGTAAGAGGGGGGGCATGGAAGACAGTCTGTAGAAAAGCATGGTGACAGGATACAAAATGTCATGTGTGGGAAATAGCCAGAAGGTCAGCTTAACTGGACCATAGAGTTCAGGAACAGCAATAATATACAAATAGTCTAGAAAGAAATATTGCTGCCAGGCTATGAATAACTTTGAATGCCAAACAGATAGATTTGTATTTGATCCTAGAAGAAATAAGAATCTGCAGGAGTTTATTCAATAAAAGGATAACATAATCACACTTGTACTTTAGAAATATCATTCCAGTAACCTTGTATAGGATACATCAGAGAGGAGACAGAGAGACTTGAGGCAGAAATCAATTAGCAAACTACTGGGGAGACATGATGATGGTTTGAACTAAGGTGATGACCATGTGAAGGGAAAGAAATGGAAGACTGCCCAAGATGCTTTTGGCAACTGATTAGAAATATGAAGTGAGAGCGCAGTGGAAGATGACTCTAAGGTTGGAAAGCTTGGATGATTGAAACAATAGTGGCACTCTCAGAAATAGGGAGTTTGGGGGTCAAAATAATATCAGACTAGGCAGTAATCATTAAAACTGTCTGATACTGAATAAAAACCAGAACAGTCAACTAGTAGAAAAGATTAGGTACATGATCTTAAGAAATAGTGTTCAAAAAAATCCAAAGACCACAACTATTAGGTGGTGAATTTGTATTCATCTGGGAATATACTGGGAAAACTGGAAAGCTATTTGGCCAGAATTAAAGTTGAACTAATGTATAAAATAATATATACCATATGCCACCACAAAGATGCAGGATATAAACATAAAAGGTTGTATCATATACAATTGAAGGAACAAGGATAGGGGAAGAGCACATCCAAATAAAGGATGAAAATGTTCAGAGAAGATGTACACATTTTTGTTACAAAAATTAAAATGATTTCATATGATCAAAGTGAACAAAGTTAAAATTAGAAGACAAATCATTAATTGGGAAAAAAAATCTTTGCAAAAAGTATTAGTTGTAAAAGACCTATCATCAAGATACAGGTAGAACTGATTTTGATATTTAAAAACAAATGCCATTCCTCAATTGAAAAAAAAAATGGGTCAAAATATAGGGTCAAAAAGCATATAGTTCTCAAAGGAAACAATCTGTTCCATCAAAAGCCATGTGAAAAATGCTCTAAATTACTAATATTAGAAAAATTCAAATTCAAATAATTCTAAGGTGCTCCCCCCACAGGCACTATATTGGCAAAGATGACCAAAAGGAAAAGTGACACATTGTTCAACACATTGTTGGAAAGACCATGACAAAACAGGCATACTAATGCACCATTGGTAGTGCTGTGAATTACTCACTTACTTACTTTCTCATTCCAATTATTTTGAAACAGTAATTTGGAGTTATGCTTCCAAACTCATCAAACTGCCTCCTTTGGCTCAGCAATTCTTCTCTTAGACCCATGTTCCAAAAGATTAAAAAAACTGAAAATGACCTATAAGTAAAAAGCATTTAAAATAGATCATTCTATTATAAAGACACCAAAAACTAAGGGAGAATAACTAAAGAAATGGTAGTATAGGACTCAATGGAATATTATTGTTTCATAAAGAATAACTCAAAGACTGGGTGCAGAGAAATCTGTCTGAATTGATATAGAGTAAAATCAGCAGAAGCTGGAGAATAATTTATAAAACAGTAACAATGTTGTAAAGAAAAGCAATGACTTAAGCATTCTGATAAATAAAATCAACTACAATTCTGGATGATTAATGAGGCAATGTTTACTTTAATGAGTTTGTATGTATTTTGAAGACAGATATTTAGTTCAATATTTTGGGGTCCAAAATGAACAGAAGAAAGAGAGAAGTCTAAATAGCATTTGAGAATTTGCAAATTTCTTTTAATGCCCCTAACAAATAAAATGAAAAAAAAGGTGAACTTTTTGATGCCAATATTCCTTTAATGATACTGTTTCTATGAGTCATGAATCACTAGAGCCTTGGAAAAATCAAATTGAGGATTGATGGAGAAGTATGATGGGTGTGAGCATGCTACAACATACCGCCAACATGGAATTGAATACATAATACAACACAAATGGTATCATCATAGAAATAAATTATCATATAAGAAGGTGGGTCACTTATTTTTTCTCAATAGTATTTTATTTTTCTAAATAGACAAAAAGAGTGTTCAACATTCATTTTTGTAAGATTTTGTGTTCTGAATTTCTTTCTTTCTTTTTCTTACCTTTTCCCCTTCCCAAGACAGCAAGTAATCTATGCGATTCTTTTAAAATATTTCCATGTTTATCATGTTGTACAAAAGATCAAAAAGGGAAAAAAACAAGGGAAAGAAAAAGCAAGCAAGCAAGCAAACAAACAAAAAATGTGGATCTGCTTTGATCCACATTCAGTTTCCATAGTTTTCTCTCTTTGGATGTGGATGACATTTTCCACCCCTAATCTTTTGGAATTAAGATGGGTTACTTATAAGAGTAAGGAATAATTGATATGTAGGTAGCCCTTGTGCTCTACGAATATCCACATGATGTCAAAATAAAGTGAGGAAATCAACCAGCCCATAAGATTGGGACAATCTTATTGGTGAGATTATAGAAAGGAGTTACATAGAATGGGCAGCCATGAATGGTGTGGAATTTGCAGTTAGTGGGAAAATCCATATTAGTGAGATTCATTGAAATAGGATCAAAATATATGTCACAAGTAGTACTTGAATTCAGGTTTTCCTAATTCTAAGATTGGCTTTCTATGTTCTATCTTGTTACTTCCCCACAAATAAAATTATCAATAAATTGTTTTTTTTCTTTTTAATGTAATCCAAATTATAGAATCCATCTTATTTTTAATATTAAAAAAATTGTTAACCAATTTACCTTATCCTTTTTTGGTAAACAATACTGCAAGTGTCATTATTCTTTTGGAACAACACATGGTGAGTCATTAATCTTTGTAAAACATTACTTTACATCCTGGGGGCTTTTTCTCTTTATGGCACTCCATTCCCTCTTTTCATTCCCTAGAGCCTGGTGCTCACTGCTCACTGCCTGCCTATCCATTCTGTATTCCTTACCTTTACTCCAAACACTAGTATGGAGTAAATAAAATACACATACATATACGAACATATATGTACATAAGTTTATACATATGTATCTAAAACACCTGTAGCAGTTTTATTCATAGTGGCATTTCTATATGAGCAAATGACTTATCTTTAAGCAAAATGAACAAGTTTCCTACTGACAGTCCATTTTCAGGCTTTCCACTTGCTAATCAATTTCTATAAATATCCTAAATCCAAACTACACATGTGAGAAAGCAACTTTCCCCGCCCTTTTTTTTTTTTTTTTTTTTAACTTTGGAGTGGCAGGCTAGGAGTGGGAATTTTGGACACACTTTATTCAAACTGTTGAAACATCACTTACTCAACTGATTTACATATATATATGTATATGGAAGCTATCAAGGCAAAAGGCACGATGACAAATGTAAACTGGAATACCAACTGTGATGGCCACTGCTGTCAATACATATATTTCAAGAAGTCAATTTACTTTTAAATGGAATTTTAACTCTGTTGAAGAGAATCATCCTAAAGTCCTTTATTTATATGAAAACCATCTATTGCAGAGGACAAGACAAATGTAATACTTTGTTCTTGAAGTTCTCAGCACTGAGTGTATATATTAACAACAAAAAAGTATGGCATATATGAAAAATATTATATGGAGAGGCAACCTAACCTAGTAGAAAAAGCATTGAATTTGTAGTCAAAAGAGAAAGGTTTGAATCAAAACTCTCCTTCTTAATAGCAGGATAACATTGAACAAGTCATTTTGTCTATCTAAACTTCAGTTTCCTTACCTGTAAATTGGGCATAATAATAATTGCATAACTTTCTCACATTGCACACAATGGATGAGAAAATATATGTAAAGTGATTTATAAGATATTATATGAATGAAGGCTAATAATATGCATGAATATGAATGGCTTTACCCACTGACACATAAATTAGCCTCTTCAAAGAATAATTTCAGGAGAATTTAAGAAGGTCCCTATGGTCTTTCTCTACTGCTCTCTCCCCTCTTCTCCCTTACAAATATTAATTTGCTAATTCTTCAAATTCTTGGGTATCTCCATTTGGCCTTAAATATATGGATTAGAAGAAGTCTCAGAGGCTATCCAATCCAATAAATGCTGTTTACCTTTGAGTAAAGATATCTCATAACAAAAGATCTACTACTTCCTGAGAATAATTGCTTTTTGATAGCTCTAATTATCAGGTGGTTTTTCTTTATAAAATCTAAATCTTTCTGAAGTTATAACACTATCTTTCAGAATATTCACCCACTGCTCCTAGTTATAAACCTTTTTTAAGCAGATAATATCTGATTTGTCTTTTACATGGCAACATTTCAAATACTTGATGATAACCATCAGATTAGCCCCAAGCTTTCCCTTTTTCAAGCAAAACATTCCTGATTCTTACAAGCAATTCTCAAGCTCCTTTACTCTCAGGGTTACTTTCTTTTTATTCACTACAACTATAATGTCCTATCTAAAATGTGGTGCTCAGACCAGAAAATAATACTCCATATGTACACTGATCAAAGCAGAATATGGTGAGGTTATCACTTCCCTAATTCTAGATATTATGTCTTTCTTAATTTGACCAAAGGTTAAGCTATCTTTTTTTTTTTTGTTTGTTCTTCATGGCACATTGATATTAAGCTTGAAGTTCAATAAAAGCCCAAGTTCTTTTTTTCTTCTTTGGAAATATAACTATCTAACCTTGAATGAAGTATCATTCACACATATTAGTATGTGTGAATTAAATTATTAGATCTTCTCCTAATAACAAGTTTCTATAGAGGAATGGGTAGAGCAGGCATTAGAGCATTAGATTCCTTAAGAGAAAATGTTAATAAGAGAGAAAGATGCCATAAAAAAGATGCAGAAGCTCTAGGAATCATTTAACCTGCTTTAGCCACATATACATAATCACCTCTTAGTGATATAGTATGGTTGGGGAATGAGATATTTGACATAATTGAGCCACTCATGTATAATGTAAGCAGATCATTAATATAATTTTTGTAGTAATGAAAGACAAAAAAGTTACTAGATGTGACCTTCTTCCCAACTGAAAGTCTCAGGGTGATAATTTGCAAAGTCCAAAGTATCATGACAGTGGAAAGTGAAAGCTATTTTTCTCACTTTAAATCAAATAATAGCCTGAACTCACAGCATGATAACTCATATAGAATTAAAGTTGTTCAAAGGATAGGCCCCAAATTCCCAAAAGTAACTGGATGTGGCTGCCTGGGATCTGAAGCCCCAAAGAGCTAAAGACAATGTTGGAGTTAAAAGCCTAGGAACAAATAGACCTTTCCCACTATGAAGAAGAAGTTGTAGACTACTTGGCAACAAAGAATATAATCAGGTCATCAAAGAAACCATTCCACAACTAAGGAGCAGCAGAAAACATCAGAGAATAACAATGTTTTACAAAGAAGCCACATTGTTCCTCAAGACTGGCTATGCTAAAGGAATAACACATATAATCTACCTCAATGAATCCTGACATTTTCCAGAGCAGTACAGGAAAATTGCCCTTTCTGAAATGAAAGACGTGTACTGTTGGAAGGAATATCCATCTCAAAGAGATTATAGATCAACTCAAACATCAAAATAAGATTTCAAGGTACACTAGCATATCAGGGGCTCCCTCTCCATGAAAACAGCAATTCTGATCTAAAACCAGACACAAGCAGACACAAACAGACACAAGATTTAAACACAAAGTGACTTTGTTTTTCTATAAACTAAAGGATGTTAAATAAAGAAATTACCTCGGTCTTGTTTTAAAAGAGAAAATTAAGGTGAAATACTAAAAAAAGATGGTGATTCCAAGGATAGAATCAGAAGAATTGTCCACTAGAAGGCAAATGAAAGAGAAAGCACCTGGAAGAGACAGTCAACAGTTAATCAACAAGCACTTATTAAATGCTTACTTGTACCAGGCAAGCAGCTATTTGGCACTGTGGATAGAATGCCAGGATTGAAGCCAAGAAGACTCATCTTGATAAGTTCATATCTAGCCTCACACTCTTACTAGCTGTGTGACCCTGAGCAAGTCACTTAGGCCAGTTTGCCTCAATTTCCTCATCTGTAAAATGATCTGGAGAAGGAAATGGTGAGCCATTCCAGTATCTGTCAAGAAAACTGTAAACAGAGGTACTAAGAGTTGGACGCAATTGAAAAACAACTGAATAGCAACAAGTGCCAGATCTTTTCTGAAAAGGAAAGGCATTATCAGTCAAAAAAGGATCAAAAAAGTCCTTTTTGAGGCCAGAATTTGAGCTGAATTTTGAACTTTGAACAGTCAAGGAAACTAAAAGGCAAAGATGAGGGGTAGAGAATTCCAATAAGGTACAAAAGCACAGAGATGAGAAATAAAGTATCATGTTGGAAGAGCTGCAAAGAGTCCAGTGTTCTGGAAAAGTAGAAAGGAGATAGATTATAAAGAGCTTTAAATATGAAATAAATCATTATATTTGACTATAGAAGTACTAAGGACTCAGAGCTCATTGAATTGAAGGGTGACATTGTCAGATCCAGAATTAAAAAAAAAAAACACTTTGGCAGTTAAGTAGAATGTGCGTTTGGGGAGGAAGATGAAGGAGGCAATTGAAATAATCCAAGCAAGGGATAATGAAAGCCTGAACCAGAGCTGAGAGTTTAGGAATGGAGAAAAGAAAAGGTATAGAAGAGTTTTATTGATAAACCTCAGAAGAAAGATTAGAACTGATCATACCAATGGGAGCTGATGAGAAATACAAGGAAATAAATATTAAGATAAAAGAGGGTCCCAAACTGAGTCTTGGAGGATCTTGGTGGTAAGTGGGAGTGATGTAGATGAAGAAAAAACTAACAAAGGAGACTAAGATGTATTGCTCACATAGATAGGGCAACCAGGAGAGAGCATTGTTGTATAAACCCAGAGAGGAGAAAGTGTCTTGGGAAAAAAAAGGTCATTAATGGTGTTTAATGCCAGAGAGAGATTAAGAAATATTATGATTGTGACAGGGCATTTCTTATGGAATTTATTAGATAATCTCAAAGTGCTATGGAGTCTGCCATTTAGAGAGTCCTGTGAGACTATCTATTTTAACTGTATTTTAACCTATTGGCATATGGTATATATTTTCAAGATTTGATGAAACTGGAGTGAATATAACAAAATTCTTTACAAAAGCCAATAATATATTCTTCCCTATTATGAACAGGAGGGAGAACACACAGGGCTGAAGAAATGAAGCAGAAGTCGAGAAACATAGAGAAAGAAAGAGAAAAGCAGAGAGAGAGAGAGACAGAGAGAGAGACAGAGAGAGAGAGAGAGAGAGACAAGGACAGAGAGATATAGAGAGACATAGAGACAGAGAGATAAAGACACAGAAAGTATTTCAATAATAATTAGTTCCCATTGTAATCCTATGTATTTTAATTTAGGCATTTAAAATTTTTATTCTGAGAAGGGGTCCAGAGGTTTCTCTAAACTCTAAACTCTAAAACACCCCCCCCCCAAAAAAAAAAACCCAGCAGGTTAAAAATTCCTTGGATTGGACTGAAATACAAGCCTCAAGGAGTTTGGAAGCACCTCCCTGCCTCCATTTCCCTTCCCAAGTTTCAGCAAGATATTATCTAGGTAAAAAGGTAGCATAAATCCAAAGAGATTATTCAATTCAGTTTAGCAATGAACATTTATTAAATATTCTTGAACTTTAGAAACAGTTTGACTCAGTGAATAGCCTCAGAACCAGAAAGACCTGGATTCAAATCTTGCCTCTGATACATGGATTTCATGACTGAGTAAGTCACAACCTCTTTGTGCTCTAGGCAACTTCCTAAAACTAGGAGCTGACCTGCATTGTCAAAATTGACCTGCAAGGTTTCCTTCTCTGTGATTCTAGGGCTTCTTAAACTTTTCCCATGAATCCCTTTTCCTCAGGCATATTTTCACATGACCATGGATTTTATCAGTATATAAAATCGGAGTACAAATCAAACATTCACTGATAATAAAACACAATTTCGCAACCCCACATATTTAGTTATGAGACCTTATAGGAAGTCACTACTCAGAGTTTAAGAAGTTGGGCTGTAGAGAAATGAAATCACAGGTCTTATCACTGTCTCTATTACAAACTATACATAGAATATAGTCCAAAAGGGGAGGGAAACATAAAATTTAGAGTAGATATTATTCTTGTTCTCACAGAATTTAGTCTAATAAGAAAATAAATCCCATAAATAAAACCACAGTCATAATTATACATGATAAGTGTATCAGAAAAGTACAAAACAAAGTTTTAAGAAAGATCAAAAGGGGAAACTGTTGCCAATAAAGAGCAGTCAAGGACGCTTAGAAGAGTTAGCATTTGAGCTGGGTTTTGGAAACTGTCAAAGGGACACTGTTTATCACATAGGATAGTAGTCCTTGTGGCTACCCACCTTAACCCATGTCACCTGCTTTATCATCTTTTTAAAACTAAAACTATTATTTCATTTCCTATAAGGAATTCTCTCTGCTAATATAACTTTACACCTATTTGGAAACTTACATAGTTTTAAAGGGTTGTCTATGGCAAAGTTTCTTAAACTGTGGTTCTTAATCCCATATGAGGTCCTATAACTAAAAGTCGGAATTGCAAAATTATGATTTATTTTAAGTAAATGTTTGCTTTTCATACCTATTTTATCTACATACATATCCAGGGTTACACAAAAAAATTACACAAAATTTTTTTCATAAGAAAAGGGGTCACAAATGGAAAAAGTTTAAGAAGCCTTAACCTAGGGCATTTTTAGATTATGTGACTGATCCAGGGTCATACAGTCAAGATATCAGTCAGTTCATCAATCAAACAAGCATTTATAACATCTGTACTACATCCCAGACACTGCCAGAGGTGGGATTTGAATTCAATTATCCCTGATTCTGAAGCTGGTTTCTAACCATCATCATCATCATCAAAACTAGTATTTATACAAAACTTATTATGTGTGCCAGGCAATGTACAAGTATTATCTCCTTTGATTCTCACAACAACCCTGGGAGATAGGTGCTGTTATTATACCCATTTTAGAGTTGAAGAAATTGAGGGGGAAAGGATTTAATTATCTGAACAAGGTCACACAGCTAATAAATGTCTAAGATCACATTTGAACTTCCTGATTCCATGCCCAGGGCTCTAGCTCCTGAGAAACCTAAGTATTAATCACTATGACGTTCTTTCTTAGAGTCATGTAAACCAAAGCATAGAATTGTGGGTCCATGGAAAAGAATTCTCCCCAGAACAAAGCTTAGAAGTTCTTTCAAGCAGTATCTGACATGAGAGGAAATCCCTTTTTCCCTTTTACTTTGAGAATGAACCTTTCCTCAATATTTCGGGACCATAATACAAAACGTAACCGTTTAATTTTGTCAATGGTCATTGGGAAGATGGAGAAATCATTCCCCAGTCTACAGAGGGGAGGAGTAGAGAAGCAGGTCCTTCCTAGCTCAATGACAACAAGCAAGTTTTTAAGGGACTGGATTTCAATCTTTCTGACTCACAAAGCAGATTATGCCCCCTTTGCCCTTCCATATTGCCTTGAAACTTTGAGTTTTGAAAGTAACTCAATGAGAATATAGCTAAGGAATAAGAATGTTATGTCAGTGCTAATTGCACCAGTAAATTGATTAAATCTGCATGTTAAATTAGCTGAGAGGTGGGTTTGTGCTGCCTAAGAAGTGCACTCCAGCAGACTTGGAGTTTAAACAAAAATGCACCAGTTAGTTGCTAAAGCAGTTTGCAGACATCAGTAGTCAGCCCTGTCAGTTCAGAGCCCAGAGAAAGAATAATTCATATTTTCTTGAAAGGCATCCTTCCATTTTACTGCGGCAAAATCTATGCCTATGCTTTCCCAACACAGTGTTTTCTTTCGCTTCCTCCTTACAGGGCTCACAAGAGATTGACCCTCTCTATCCATCTTGCATTGGTATAGTTTCATGACTTAAAAAGCCAGAGGCTCTGGACACTGAGAATGCTTAGAAGAGAACTTCATTTCATCTGGTTGTTCATTTAGGTTCCCAAGCTTCTTGGGAGATAACCTAAAAAAAAGTTTTATTAATATTATAATGTACCAGATAATCTGTGTGAGTTAGGATGACTCCACAGAGCTCATTTGAGTTCTAATTAGAATCTGAAAATAAATTCTCCACTGTGAAAACCAAATTATTTAATCCATCATACTCCCTATCCAGTCCACATTAGTCCCTATTTTATTATGCCTTAATATAAATATCAATATAAAAAGGATTACAAGTCTTTGGTTTGAATCAGGAACACTGATCTGTGCTTTTGAAAAGATTATAAGGAAATCACTTAAGTAATGTGGATTCCCTCCCCCCACAATAATTCCTTTAGGAGCTTCTGGAGTTTTGCTTATGGTCTGCCAGGAAAAAAGAATCCCTAACATTCACCAGCTGAAACCCAATAAATGGGCTTGTTTCTGTTTCAGACAAAACAAAACAAAGCAAATCCAAGTCTCTTCAGGGTATACAGACCTAACTGCCTCCATCTATCAGAACTCACTGGTTGTGGCAATGTATATTGTTTTATCCCTGATTTCTCAAGTTCTTATTTTCTTTCTTTCCCTCTTTTTAGTGCTGCAGGTGTCTTGATGTATCTTGCATTCTTAAGCTGATTAATTTTCTCCATTTGGGTGCTAACATGTTTTTACTCAATTTGCTTTCATATTATATTTCTAAGCTGGGCTTTTTTTTCTTAAAGGGCAGAGCCTTTTGAATTTTAAAACAATAACAACCTTCACAACCACAACCACCGTCTAACAAAACTTATTGAAAACAGCCAGCCTATTATTTCCAGGTCTTGGTCATGTACCTAAACAGAAATGGACTTGGGATTCTCTCCAACAGCAGCAACTACAATGAACCTGACAGCTAATAAATTCCAAAGGAAAAAATCTACTCAGATGGTCTGATTTGTTTTTTTTTTTATTAAATTTTAAATCTAAACCAATTGGACAAACATTTATTATGCATGTTCTATGGACAGAGCTTTATGCAGGTTTAATCTTGTGCTTCTCATATTTGTCATTGGTGGGAGTTTTCAGAGCCTTATTTTTCATAGCTCCTTCTGATAGCTAAATAGAGCATGGCTTGCACCTTCCATCTTCATCTATTCCATCTTGATTCATCCATGTGTCTGTTGGCTTCCAGTGACCATCATTCATAACCTATTCCTCTCCCCATCTCCTTCAGCCATCACTGACCTACCTTACTTTTCTATAATATTTTATTCTTATGAAGAATTTCATGATTAAAAAAAAAAACTAGACTTGTGATTATGTTGAGAAGGGAGTTTCCAATAAGAAAATTCCTCTACCCACTATACCACATGGATGCTCTTTCTGAGATTTGAATTTAATTCTCACCCACAACTCCACTAAGGCAGGAAATACAAATATTATTAAATGCTTTTTACAAATAAGGAGTCTAAGTTAAATATAGTTGAGTGGATAGAGCTCTGGTCCTGGAGTCAGGAAGACCAGCCCAAGATACTTGCTAGCTGTGTGAACCTGGACAAGTCATTTAACCTTTGCCTTGATCTCAGAAGTAAAATGGGAATAATAATAGCAGTACCTCCTTGAGTTGTTGTGAAGATCAAAGGAGATGAAACGTATAAAGTACAGTTTCTTAGTGCCTTAGAACAGGATCTGGCACATAGTAGGTGCTTAAAAATGCATATTTCCTCCTTTGTAGTTCTAGGCAACTTCCTAAGATTATAAGTTATTTAAAAGATGATGACCTTCCTTGGTCGTAGAAGTTTCTCACTAGAATGATGATGATGAAATTGGCAATATGATTTTTAAGTTTATATTAAATGTTAGCTCTTATTATCTGGTGTCACAAGATGTGGGTTCAAATTTACCTCTAATAATGACTTAATCTCTGATTTTCAATTTTATCAACAATTTTTTTGTTCTAATGGAGACTTCTTCCACCATTGAAGATTAGCATCTTTTATGCCCCTTTTAGTCTTGGAGAGTTGCCTAAAACTATTAAGAGGGTCTGAGAACCTGAACTTTGGTTATCCTGACTCCAATGTCACACTATATACACTTACTACTTTTTTTCTTCATCTCTAAAATGGGGCTAATATTTTTTAGCCTTCCTCCCTCAAAGATTTGTTATAAAGGCTCAGTGAAATAATGTATGCAAAATGCCTTTTAAGTATTAAGACACAGTATGAATGTAAGCTATTCATCATCCAGACATTTGTTTCATTCTCCAGCCACCTTGTCTGGGCAAGATACAGCCTCTAAGATCAGAAAAGAAAGAAAATGTGTAAGGAACTCTGGGGTCCTTGTCCCTGAGAAGAGCAAGGGAACGCTATTGAAAAAGAAGGCTCCCATAGTGCATTCAGATCACTTTTTTGCAGAGAAAGCTTTAAGGTTATTAGTCTTTTAGCTTTTACCTTAGAATGTCATTACAGCCTGAGAGGCTGCAGAAATGGCTTGTTGTCCTGTAGGAGGAAAGCTAAGATGTTGTATTAGGCAAATTGATAGGAGCAATAAGATACCCAACAGCAAGGTAGGGAGTCTATGGACAAAGACTTTCACAGAACAGAAGCTGATTTTTTTCAACATTCCTGGATTTTTCCCCTCTCTTTCTTTTATCCCAACATATTTTTTTTAAATCTTCCAACAAATTCTTCATATTTTCAGATTTAACATGACAATTTCCCCTTCCCCTCATCTATAATCTCAACTATATAACTGGATTTTATTTACTATCACTTGATAATATTTTATGTTTTCCCAATTACATGTAAAAATGATTTTTAACATCCTTTTTCAAAAATTGAGTTCCTATGCCCAAACAGCTATTAAACTGTGCATACCCACTTTGATCCAGCAGTATGTCTACTTAGTCTGTATCCCAAAAAGGGAAAAAGATGCACATGTGCAGAAATGTTTGTAGCAGCTCTTTTTGTAGTGGGTAGAAACTGGAAACTGAGAGGATGCCCATCAGTTGGGGAATGGCTGAATAAGTTATGTTATATGAATGTTATAGAATTTTTTTTTGGAATGAGCTAACTTATTTTGATTTTAAAAATTTATTTATTTAATATTTTCCCCAGTTACATTCAAAACAAATTTTTGACATTTGTTTTTTAAGATTTTTGAGTTCTAGATTCTCTCCTTTATTTAGACCTATAATTAAGAAATCACAATGTGAAGTTATGCAAAAAATTTCCATAGTAGTCAAATTGTGAAAAAAAAATAGGTTTCCCAATTTAATGAAAATAAAATCTTTCAAGAAAAATTAAGTTAAAAATAAAGAGAGAGAGAAAGAGGGGGGGGAAGAGAGAGAAAGAGGGGGGGGGAAGAGAAAGAGAGAGAGAGAGAGAGAGAGAGAGAGAGAGAGAGAGAGAGAATGCTTCAATCTATATTTAAGTATAATCAGTTCCTTCTCCGGGTATGGATAGGATTTTTCATCATAAGTCTTTCAGAGTCGTTGTGGATGATCATACTACTGAGAATAATAAAGTCATTTACAACTGGTCATCCCAGAATATTGCTATTATTTTGTATACAGTATATTTCATTTTGTTCATGGAGGATTTTCCAGGTTTTTTTTTCCTTAGAGCATCCTGCTCATTATTTCCCAGAAAAAAATAATATTTCATCAGAAAAACTTACTTCAAAATTTTTTTTTACAATTACTATTGCTAATTGTATTCCCCCCATTTATTTTCTCTCTTTTCACCCTGTCCTTCTTCAAAAATATTTTGCTATTAACCACTCCCTCTCCCAATCTGCCTTCTTTTTTTATTACCCTTCTCCCTTCCTATATACCATTCCCCTCCTATTTTCCTGCAAAGTAAGATAGATTTCTACACCACTATTGAGTATGTATGTTATTTCCTATTTGAGCCAATTCTGATGAGAGTAAGGTTCACTCACTTACCATCTCTTCCCCCTTTTCCCTTCCACTATTATAAAAGCTTTTTCTTTTTTAAATGGAAGACAATTTGTAATATTCAACTTTTCCCTTCTCTTTCCCCTAGTACATTCCACTCACTCCTTAATTTCATCATTTAAAAAAAAAAGATATTATCCCTTCATATTCAACTCACACATGTGCTCTCTGTCTTTATATATGCTCCTAACTGACATAATAATGAGAATGTACTGAGTTATAAGTATCATCCTCCCATGTAGGAATGTAAACAGATGAACCTTACTAAGTCTCTTATGATATCACTTTCCTGATTACTTTCTTATGTTTCTCCAGAGTCCTGTATTTGCAAATCAAATTTTCTGTTAAGGAATACGATTGTTCTATACAAAACAATCAGCAGGATGATGTCAGAGAGACCTGGAGAGACATGAACTGATGCTAAGTGAAATGAGCAGAACCAAGAAAATATTGTACACAGCAACAACAAGATAATGTGATGATCAACAGTGATATCCATGTCTCTTTTCAATAATTAGGTGTTTCAGGCCAATTCTAATAGACTTCTGTTGGAGAAACCATCCAGAAAGAGGACTATGGGGACTGAATGTGGATCCCAACATATTATTTTTACCTTTTTTGTTGTTGTTTGCTTACTTTTTTTCTCATTTTTTTCTTTTTGATCTGATTTTTCTTGTGCATCATGATAAATGTGGAAATAGAAGAACTGCACATGTTTTAACTTATATTGGATTACTTGTTGTCTAAGAGAGAGGGGGGGAGGAAGAGAGAAAGAAAAATTTAGAATACAAGGTTTTGCAAGGGTGAATGCTGAAAACTATTTTTGCCTGTATTTTGAAAATAAAAAGCTATTCAAAAAAACAAAATAAAAAATTCTGAGTTCCACATTCTTTCCTATCTTCTCTTCATCTCCTCTCTTCCTTATATATTAAATAATTCAATATATATTATACATGTGCAATAATATAAAAATATTTCCTATTAGTCATGGAATAAAAGAAGATAGAACAAAAAAATGAAATGAAAAACAATAACTTCAATCTGCATTCAGACTCCATCAATCTTTCTCTGAATGTGAATAGCATTTTTTGTCAGGAGCCCTTTATTGCTTTGGATCATTGTTTTAATGAAAAGAGCTAAGTAATTTCACAGTTTGTTATCATATATTATTGCTGTTACTGTGTAAAATGTTCTACTACTTTTGCTTTCTTCACTTTGCATCAGTTTGTATAAGTCATTCCAGATTTTTCTGAAATCATTCTGCTTGTTATTTTTTACAGCACAAAAGTATTCCATTATAATCATGAAGTACAACTTGGTCAATAATTCCCCATTTAATGCATATGCCTCCATTTCTAATTCTCTGCTACCACAAATATATAGGTGGATTTAAAAAAAAGCTATTTATTCATCTGAGCAACGTAAGCATGGATAGAAAGCATTATGAGGAGGATCAGAGATCTGAGCCAGACTCCCTATAAACTTTCCTATTTTAACTCAGTTTCCCCAACTGTACAATAACAATGATAATGCCAGTTCCTTTCCTATCTACAAAAGTAGTTTGAAGGATGAATGGAAATCAAAAGATTTTTGACTCATTGGTGAAAAACCTTTTTCTATAAACAAAGTCTCACTATCTGGAAATTTTCAAGTTCTGAGGTCTACTAGATACTCTCTACCTTTCAAAGAGTTGAGAATTCAGGACAGAACTCTGAAAAAGGAAAAAAAACCAAGCTTATTGTTTCTATTGAAGGTAAGATCCTTAAAGACAGGTATTGTTTTTATTTTTGCTTTTGTATTCTGTACCTAGCATAGTGTCTTATGTTAAGAAGGCTCTTAATATATGCTTATAAAATCAACTTGACATTCAGTGTAGGTAGAGGACATGAGAGAAAAAACCAAAGCCAAGAGAAGCAGCCACAGCACATCTTTTACCATATGTTCTAGTTACTTACAATGCTACAAAAGCATATACTCCAACACTTCAAAGGGGAGAAGAAAAAGAATTTTAAAATTTTAGAGATAGAAAGGATCTCAGAAGTTATCAAGTCCAACTGCATCATTACAATGAGGAAACTTGGTCACAGAGAAGTCTGTGCTCAAAATAACATCATTATTGGTAGATGCAGAATTGGAAAACAATTTTGCTGATTCCCTTCCTAGTGCTTTTTTCACATGATATCATTCTATCATTTCTGAAAAAAATATTCATTTTAATATCTTTAAGAGTTGGAGGGGAGAAGCAAATACTATTATCCCTTAGCCCACACTAAAAAAACCTTTAATTAGGTATGACAAAATGCCTATTTAAATATGCTGTTGGTTCAAGTGGAAAAATGACCCAGATATTGTAATTCCAGAGAAACTGAGGGAAGACAGAGATTAGTTTTTTTAATCTTTTTAATTTGGAGAGTTTAGGCTAGTCAGTTGAATGAAACTCAGGTTCAAATATCATTCAATGCTGAGCAACTGAAGCAGGGACCTTTTAAAGGTTTTTCTTTTTTAAGCTAAACAGGATATATGGCTTGAGTATACAAGGCCATAAGGGGAGCAAGGACACTGGGTGGGCGGAGAAGCCATAATTCCAGGAGAGGACCATTCCTTAGTCCTGATAGGATGAGGGTCAAGATAAGAAAGTCAAGGACAGGAGACAGGGAGGTGAAGGACAATACTCAAAAGGATTGAGATTAAACACCAGGAGTTGTATGACTTAATGGTATTTCAAGGTTTCTTTTCTGACTCAATTCTCCTAGACCTAATGGCAAGGAAAAGGAGAGGCTATAATAATTTTATTCAGGGCATAACAATATAAAAAGTCACATCATAAACAACACTGAAGAGCACTGAAGAAACCTAACACAAATATAAATAGAAAAGCTTTTAATTAAACAATGACAGGGAAATAGTGATAGGGAAGACCACAGAAGACCAAACATACATGATTACATGACATTACATTAAAGATTTTGCACAAACAAAATCAATGCAATTAAATTGAGAACAGAAGCAGTTAGTTGGGGGCAAAAGAAACTATGCAGCAAGTTTTCTTTCTGTTAAATATCTGATATACAAAACATATAGAAAACAGATATAGGACATACCAAAATTTAGAGAGACAATCTATATATGAGCATAAACCATTCTCCATAGATAGATTGTCAAAAGGTATGAACAGATAATTCTCAAAAGAAATAAAGTGAGTTGTCAACAACCACAACTATTTCAAATCACCAATAATAAAAAAGTATAAATTAAAATACCTCTGAGATGCTATTTCATATCCATAAGACTAAGAAAGATAACAAAAAAGGAAAACAATCCTTATTGGAGAGATGCTAGAGAATAGGCATATTAATTTGCTGGTGGTGGAGGTATAAACTAGTCCAGCTATTCTGGAGAGAATTGGAACTTTTCCCTTGTTCTCCCCAAATCACTAAATTGTACTCTAATAAAATTGTTCATAGGCACAAAAGAAAGGAATAAAGGGAGGAAAAAACTGGAAAATAAATTCTGTCTAACAATGAGGGAATGGCCAAAGAAATTATGGGATATGAATATAATGAAATATTATTAGGTTGTAAATAAATGACAAAGGATATCATTTCAGAGAAATCTTAGAGGAATTGATGCAGAATGAAGCAAACAAGAGCAAGACTATAAAGATAAATAGTCTGGAAAGGCCCAAGAACTATGATCAATGAAATAACTAAACACTAAACTCTAGAAGAACATGAATCTCACCTCTTAACAGAAATAACATAGCTCAGCGGGCAAAATGAAATACATATATTTTATTTTTATTTTTATTATTATTATTATAACTTTTTATTGACAGAACCCATGCCAGGGTAATTTTTTTTTACATTATCCCTTGCACTCACTTCTGTTCCGATTTTTCCCTCCCACCCTCCACCCCCTCCCCCAGATGGTAAGCAGTCCTATACATGTTAAATATGTTGCAGTATATCCTAGATACAATATATGTGTGCAGAACCAAACAGTTCTCTTGTTGCACAGGGAGAATTGGATTCAGAAGGTAAAAATAACCTGGGAAGAAAAACAAAAATGCAAACAGTTTACATTCATTTCCCAGTGTTTTTTTTCTTTGGGTGTAGCTGTTTCTGTCCATCATTGATCAATTGAAACTGAATTAGGTCTCTTTGTCAAAGAAATCCACTTCCATCAGAGTACATCTTCATACAGTATCGTTGTTGATGTATATAATGATCTCTTGGTTCTGTTCATTTCACTTAGCATCAATTCATGTAAGTCTCTCCAAGCCTCTCTTTATTCATCCTGCTGGTCATTTCTTACAGAACAATAATATTCCATAACATTCATATACCACAATTTACCCAACCATTTTCCAATTGATGGGCATCCATTCATTTTCCAGTTTCTAGCCACTACAAACAGGGCTGCCACAAACATTTTGGCACATACTGGTCCCTTTCCCTTCTTTAGTATCTCCTTGGGGTATAAGCCCAGTAGTAGCACTGCTGGGTCAAAGGGTATGCACAGTTTGATAACTTTTTGGGCATAATTCCAGATTGCTCTCCAGAATGGTTGGATTTGTTCACAACTCCACCAACAATGCATCAGTGTCCCAGTTTTCCTGCATCCCCTCCAACAATCATCATTATTTTTTCCTGACATCTTAGCCAATCTGACAGGTGTGTAGTAGTATCTCAGAGTTGTCTTAATTTGCATTTCTCTGATTAATAATGATTTGGAACACTCTGTCATATGAGTGGTAATAGTTTCAATTTCATCATCTGAAAATTGTTCATATCCTTTGACCATTTGTCAATTGGAGAATGGCTTGGTTTCTTATAAATTAGAGTCAGTTCTCTATATATTTTGGAAATGAGGCCTTTATCAGAACCTTTAGCTGTGAAGATGTTTTCCCAGTTTGTTGCTTCCCTTCTAATCTTGTTTGAATTAATTTTGTTTGTACAGAAGCTTTTTAATTTGATGTAATCAAAATTTTCTATTTTGTGATCAATAATGGTCTCTAGTTCGTCTTTGGTCACAAATTTCTTCCTCCTCCACAAGTCTGAGAGATAAGCTATCCTATGTTCCTTCAATTTATTTATAATTTTGTTCTTTATGTCTAAATCATGGACCCATTAAATGTGGGAAATACATATATTTTAACAAGACCAATCTATTGATTTATTTTGCTTGACTATGCATATTCATTACAAGGGAACAGTGATTTTAAAAAATAAATTAAAAATAGAGATTTTTTTTAAGTATTTAAAATGCATAGAAGAGCACAGAAGGTGGTTAGGGTAGGAAAGAGACAATACTTTTAGAACTAAGATGTTTAATTTATTATATATTTTTAAGATACATTATCATAAATAATAGAGATTCACAGCTTCATTACAACCAACTTTTTCTGTTGTGTTTTTTTTTTTAATGTGGAAATGCACATATTCGATGGTCTTTGTCAAGTTCATAATACCAAAAAAAAAGCCCCCCAAATAACTGGTTTTCATGAATTGAGAAGTATGGGCTGAATGAGGGTTGAAGCATTTATTAAGTACTTATCATATACAAAACACTTTGGCTTAGTATGGAAAATCAAATTGAGGGAGCTAAATTATCCCTTTAGGTCTCTCTTCCTCTTCTTTCTTTTTTTTTTTCAAACAACAAATATTTATAGAATATTTACAAATTGCTTGTTGGTTTGGTTAGTTTTTTTATTTATTTATACAATTATCTTGCTGCACAAGAAGAATCAGATCAAAAAGGAAATAAAATAAAAAAAGAAAAGAAAATTCATGCAAACAACAACAAAAGAAGTGAAAATGCTATGTTATGATCCATACTCATTCCCACAGTCCTCTCTCTGGGTGTAGATAGCTCTCTTCATCACAAGATTATTGGAGCTGCCCTGAATCATCTCATTGTTGAGAAGAGCCATATACATCAGGATTGATCTTCATATAATCTTGTCATTGCCATGTACAATAAAATCCTGGTTCTGCTCATTTCACTTTGCATCTCCAGGCCTCTCTGAAATCATCCTGTTGATCATTTTTTACAGAACAATAATATTCCATAACATTCATATACCACAATTTATTCAGCCATTCTCCAATTGATGGGCATCCACTCAGTTTCCAATTTCTAGTCACTACAAAGAGAGCTGCCACAAACATTTTGGCACATATGAGTCCCTTTCCCTTCTTTAAGATCTCTTTGGGATATAAGCCCAGTAGAAGCACTGCTGGGTCAAAGGGTTATGTATAGTTTGATAGTCCTTTGGGGCAAAATTTCAATTGCTCTTCAGAATGGTTGAATCAGTTCACAATTCCACCAAACAATGTATTAGTGTCCCAGTTTTCCCACATCCCCTCCAACATTCGTCATTATCTTTTCCTGTCATCTTAGCCAATCTGACAGGTGGGTAATGATATCTCAGATTTACATTTCTCTAATCAATAGTGATTTGGAGCACCTTTTCATATGACTAGAAATAATTTCAATTTCTTCATTTGAAAATTTTCTTTTCATATCTTTTGACCATTTATCAATTCTTCCTCTTCTTTCTTACTAATCTCTTTAAGAGGGCTGTTTTACTTGGACCTTGATTATAATTATTGGAGAGGTGAGAGAATAAGCACATTAATAAACTGTGGGTGAAGATATAAATCACTCTATTCATAATGGGACCTATTTGAAACTATCCCTCACCCTATACATACGTAAAATCATTAAATTGTACTAAAACTTACTTTTCACCCCAAAGAAATAAAAGAAAGAAAGAATATATATATATATATATATATGTATAAAATATTCATAGTACCACGTTGTACAATAAAGATCTGAAAAATAAAGCTGTTCCCATCAATGTTGTTGTATCATGGTCATCATCATTACTGCTGTTTGTTCTTTATTTCCCAAGAGGACCAATGACATCACAAAAGGGAAGTCCTGACTCGCACATGAATTGAATTTAAGTGAGTTAGAGCTTTGCAAAGTCACCAGCCTCATTCTCTCCTTCTGAGTCATTGAGACAACAGCCAAAGAGATGATGGGCCGTGAATATAATGGAATATTATTAGGCCATAGGAAATGACAAAAAACATTTGTTTCAGAGAAATTTGAGAGTTGTTTGGATTAATGTAGATTGTAAAGAAAAACACTTTGGAAAGACTTAGAACTCTAAGTGAATCTTTCTTAAAGCTGTTTTTGAAAATGTTTAGATTCCATTCTATCAGTTCAGTTGCCTCAGCCAGGATGAAACTAGAGTTCCAGGTCCAAAATAAGATGTATGAAGACATTCAGCACACCCCACGGAGTGGTATTTGTATTAGCAAAATAGAGATGTTGACTGTCATCAGTGTGTCTACTTTCTAAGAACCCTCTAACTCTACTTTCTATAATTCTCCTTAAACCAGTGCTGTAGCTCAAAGAGAATGGTAGCTGCTTAGTCTCTAGTACTATGTCCATCCTTCTCCTAGACTATATCAGCTTATTGTTCAGCAGCAAATTCTTATATGGCACCTACTATATACTGAACACTGTCACTGAACCACATTATCTCAGCATTGAAAGTGAATTTAGAGATAATCTATTCCAAAATGTGTCTGATCAATGTACCTGTATCCTTGACAAGTGGTCAAGCCTTCATCTGAAGACTATCAGGGATGAGAGACTCACTCACTACATCACAGTGTGGTTGTCATCTTTTGATCCTTGTAATGGTTAGTTATGACTTTTATATTTTTAGATGTACTAACTGGGGCCACAAGAGAATTTAATACTCACATAACAGTCCTTCACATATTTAAAGGTAACTATCACGTGCCTCAGGACTGTACTGTACAGTCAGCTCTAAATGAGCTAGTTGTTCAATTTTCAGTGGAAATAAGCAAGCTTAACAAATCAGATTTGATTTATTACTTTGCTGATTATTTAGACTTAAAAAAGTGATGGAGAAAATATTACTAATTCAGATTAAACTTAAAAGTGTGTCTCGCATTAAACATTTACCCAAATGCCTCTATGTGCTTCCTCTTAAGTCTTTTATTCTTCAGGCTAAGCTAAAAACCTGCATTCTCCCAAGTAATCCTCATATGACCTGGAATCCAGCCCTTTCACCACCCTGGGCATCCAGCCTTTCCACCATTGCTTTCTTTTTGGACATAATCCATCACGTCAACACCTTCACCCAGGAAGAAATAAAATAGCCTAGCTATGAGGCAAAGTATAATGAGAATAGCACCTCCTTCTTTCCTTACACTAAGCTGCTGTCATTACTGTCTAAGATTAAATTAACTTTTTTGGTGACTGCATCAGACTGTCAACATGGGAAGAGAAAGGAAGTCTCTGTGAAGGGATTCAAGCATATGGAATTAGAGAAGAGAAGCATCCCTACCTCAATTTTTAAAGGTAACCAAGAATCATGAATTGGAGTCATAGCCTGTCTGCCTATAGGGGAGAAGTCTAGAATATACTCACTACATTAGAAATATCCTCTTCTTTCTACTTCTACCTAATTCCTATCAACCCTTCAAAGTGTGGTTCAAATCTAATTCCTCTGTTCAACAAATTCAATTCAACTTTTTGAAATTAATAAAAGCTTATAATGTGTAAAGTAAGATGCTAGACACAAGGAAGGAAATCAAATTTAGGTTTGTGTTCATTCCTCACATGAAGTTTATAGTCCGATAGGAAGGCAAAAAGAAAATAAACATAAAAATACATACATATATACATTTATACATAAATATACACATTGGACAGGATGAGCAAATATATAAAAGTGGGATAAAATAGAAAGGAGCATAGTTAGACTAAGAGAGGACTGTAAATAAAGAGGAACAATATACTTAAGTACTCTGAGCAATACAATGATCAGACATGATTTTGGAGGGCCAATAATAGAAGCATCCTAAGTAAATTTTGAAAGAAAGAGGTCATGAATTCATGGTTTAGAATTGCATGACTATGTATGTATATATCCACACATACACATATACCATCTGCACATATATGTGTATATTTGTACTTATGTAATACACATAATACAAATAAAAATGTTTATATACATATAGATATAAACACAACTACTTATTGGATATGACCAATATGGAAATTCTTCTTGCTTGACTATATATATATATATATATATATATATATATATATACACATATTCATATTATAATGCCAAAGAAACTGAGCAAGACAGAGGTTAGAGACCAATTCAATAGTTTATTAAATGGAGAGAGATCCTGGGACCAGATGGATCTTGATCACAGAGCTGGACAAGACTATCATCTCAAAGAATCCAGCCCCCAGTATTGGGATAGCAAGCTTTTTTATAGTATAACAAGAACAGTGACATAATGGAGAAGGTACCTGGATGGGGAATAACCTAATGGTAGGGGAGGCCCCTAGGATGACACAATGGAGAGAGGTTACTGATATTCTAATGACACCTAAAATATATATATATATATATATATATATATATGTATATATATACACACAAATAAATGTGTGTGTGTGTGTGTGTGTGTGCGCATGCATATATATATATATATGTATATTGCATCTCATCCCTGATAGTCTTCAAATGAAGGCTTGACCACTTGTCAAGGATACAGGTACATTGATCAGACACATTTTGGAATAGATTACAGCCAAAATAAAAGTGTGTGATATTGTTGCTTTTTAAGCTATAATGGGAAAAAGAGAAGGTGAAGAAAATAATTAGTACTATTGACTGGGGTAGATAAAATGATAATCTGATCGCTCAGTGATTAGGAAAAGACCGTTGTTTGATTTATTTTAGCTTTCTCTGCAAAGGACAATGATCTTCTTCACTGCTATGGATATGTTAATTTAACAGATTTAGACAAAATGTACTATTTCATGGCATTGAAAAAATTGACAAAAGTGATTGCTGAGGCACTGCCTGTGATCTTTGAAAGATTGCAGGGATCTGAAGAACTGCAGAACTGGAAGGGGGTAAATATTGTATTTATCGTTTTTTTTTTTAAAGGAAGAAAACCATGTTTGCAAGATATAATACAATAAGCTTGACTGATTTATGGTTAAAAAAAATCTGGAGGAAATTATTAGAAGAAATTTGGTGAACTCTACAGAAGAAGCATAGATTACAAAGATTAATAATAATAATAACAAGATAAAACTACTCCAACAAGAACAGCTGATAAACAAGGTTAACTTAATTTCTTTTTTTTTTAATTTACTAATAAGCTAGGTCAGGACACTATTGCAGTCATATTTCACTTCAATTTTAATGAAGCATTTGATAAAGTCTTCTATAGTATTTTAATGGAAAAGATGGAGAGATGTGGGTTAGATGACCATGTAGTGAGATAAATGCAGAAATATTTAATTACCAGAGGCAAAGAGGAGGCATCAGTGTAATTTGCAGTCAACTTGAAAGTCTCCAGTGAAGTGCTCCAGGCACTGGAAGTGGTTTATGTTATTTAACGTTTTAACATAAGTAAAGATCTAGCTAGTATGCTGATTAAATTTGTATATGAACAAAGTCTGTGAGCTGTATTAAACTGAGTGACAGAATCAAATTTAAAAAGACCTTGAGAAACTAGAAAATTGAACCAAAACTAGTGAGATGAAATTTATAGGGCTAAATGGAAAAAGTCATAATCTGTTAAAAAAAAAAAACAGTTTAATGAGTAAACTATAGGACAGGAAACTAAAAGGGTGCCCATCAATTGAGGAATGACTGAACAAATTATGCCATATGAATTATGCCATAATGAAATTGTACAATAATAAATAACGAAAGCAACAACAGCTTCAGTGATATAGGAAATCTTGTTTGAACTGATGCAGAGTGAAGTGAACAAAATAAGAAAAAACCTATATACAATAGCAATTGTATTAAAAAAAAAAAAACAAAGCTTCAAGAACTCTGTAAGCCTTAAGTACTCTGATCAACGCAATAATCAGACATGATTTTGGAGGGTCAATAATAGAAGCATCTTAAGTAAATTTTGAAAGAAAGAGGTCATGAATTCATGGTTTAGAATTGCATGAATATGTAGTTATGTATATATACACACAAACACATATACTGTTATGCCATAGGTCTCTTTAACTGTTCTGACTTGGTTTCCCTGAACTAGTTTCCTTTGTCTCAGTTTCCTTAACTGTTCTGTCAATCCCCTTAGTCATAAAAACCCACTCTGGTCCATTAAGATTGGGAACCGTTTACTCTAAGGTTATAAATTGATAGCAAGATAAACAAGAGAGCAGAACTCCTGACCCTTCCTTGTTCTCAAGAATTTACAATATCCCTCTAAAATATTCCAAGATACCTCACTGACATCTTTATCTTTGGGTATTCAGACATCCTGTTTCTGGGCTTTTAGGATTTATGGTCTCCCCCCCAACCTGACAGAAGTTCCCCCCGCTTAGTGGTTTTTTGTCTTTAGAGAATATTTAAGAGGTTGGCTTTCTCCTAGTCATTGCTGGAAGATCCTGGCTGCTAGATGCAGCAGGCTGGATTCTTTGAGATGACAGCCCTGGAACCAACATGGTTTCCTTGGTCCCAGTATATTTTTATCTCTGTCTGACTGGATAATCTGAGACGAGAGTCCTGTCCAGTCAATTATACTCTCCAATTAATAAACTCTTGAAAACTCTCTAATCTCTCTCCTGCCTCAGTTTCTCCGGCATTACAATACCACCTGTACATATATGCATATATTTGTATTCATGTAATATGTAATAATACATTTAAAAATGTATATATATATATATATATATATAAATACAACTATTTATTGGATACGATCAATGTGGAAATTTTCCTTGCTTGACTATATAATATATATATGGTGTGTGTATGTGCATATTTACATATGTATATATGTGTGTGTGTATACATATTTGCTATAAGGGTTTAAAATTGTCTGGGAGATGATCTGGGAGTTTTGTGGACTGCAGACTCAGTATGAACCAATAGTGTAATAAAATAGCCAAAAAAGTAACTACAACTCTAGATTTAATTAAGAGATGCATAGTGTCTAGGACTAGGTAAGTAGTAATCCTGTGTTATACTCCTCTCTGGTTACATATCATTGAACATTGCATTCAGTTTTGGGTGTAGCATTTTTAAGAGGACATTGATAAATGTCCAGAGAAGAGTAGCAAGGATAAGCTTATGTAAGACTCAGTTAAAATAAATAGTATTAGGATAACCAATGCAGCTAAAATGAGAAGAAAAGCAGAATTTTTTTTGGGGGGGGAGGGTGGTAAATTTGTAACTAGTATCTCTAATAAAGGCTTCATGTCTCAAAAATACAGAGAATTGAATCAAATTTATTAGAATAAAAATCATTCCCAAATTAATAAAAACTATCTAATTCTCTAATATTCTAATTCACTATTGATTAGAGAAATACTAATTTAAAAAAAAACCACTCTGAAGTACCACATCACTCCTGTTAGATGGGTAACATGACAAAAAGGAAAATGATCAATGATGGAGGGGATATGGGAAAATTGGGACATTCATGTACTTTTTGGTGGAGTTCTGAATTCATCCAACCATTCTGGAAAGCAATTTGAAACTAAGACCAAAGGGCAATCAAACTGTACATATTCTTTGATTTAGCAATACTATTGCTAGGTCTGTATCCCAAAAGAGATTTTTTTTTAAAAGGCAGAGAGAAGAGCAGGAAAGTAGCTACTTGTACAAAAATATTTATATTGGCTGTTTTTTGTGGTGGCTAAGAATTGGAGATTGAGGTAATATCCATCAATTGGAGAGTGGCTGAATAAGTTGTAGTATCTGATTGTAACAGAATATCATTTGCTATAAGAAATGACCAGGAGGATGATTTCAGAAAAATATGGAAAAATAAATTACATTAACTGATGCAAAGTGAAGTTAGCAGAACCAGGAGAGTATTATATATAGTAATGGCCTCTGAGATTGCCTCCAATTCTGAGATTCTACACTTGATTCTGTGAATGAATAAAGTGAGTGAAGAAAAGACTTACAAGTGTTGTGTCTCACTCATCCAGTGAGTGGCAGCTTCCCAGCCCATAGATATTTGGCCTTCTCTGTACTTCCCAGTTTCATTTCAAGATTTCATTTGCCAGTGGACTAGGTTGACATCCCTGAGGAGTGATCTTCACTAAAATGAGATCCAATGGTTATAAACTCCCTTGAATAGGAAAGCTTTGCTGTTGCTAAGACATGGATGTGAGGTAAGTCTTCCTCCATATTTCATCTTGATTTTCTATAACTAATGGATTTTATCCCAGAACACATCTTTGTCACTATCAAACTCATACTTCTGGATATGGCAACAGCAGGAATTGGCCCTTTTTAGAGTATCCTTGGAACCTGGCAAGAAATCAGGGTTCAGTATACAGCAGAATTATCATACCACCATATTTCCAAGGCCCATTCCTACTCTTTCCACCGCAGTGATCGACATACCTCCAAAGAGGTCAGTACTCTTAGAGGGAAGTGTAAGCAGGGCAAGTGATAGCAGATCCATTATATCTTTCCTCCTACATAAACTTTGAGTGCTTGGAACAATCTGTTCTCTACCCCCAAAGAGTAAGCACTGGTTCTTGCTTGAACTTCTCTTCTTTCCAAGATCACTTCTCTTATTTAAAGTGTGTTGATTAATTTCTAGAAATGTCTACTGTCTCTCAGGAACGTGCTGTCTAGAATTTTAGTCAGTCCCTAAATTATAATAAAAGCAAATCATTACTCCTAGCTTAACCAAAGAAAGTGTTGACTACGAGATAAATAGTTTTTCTTTGCTCTTTATAAAATGATGAACTATCTTCAAATGAAAATGACCATTTCCTCCCGGAAAACAGCTTTGAGAGGAAGAGAATAGGTGAGCATCCTCTTGTCAGATGATAATACCCTTCACTTACATCAGCAATGATTCTTTCACATCACAGCACCTTTACAAAATGACACTTTTGTATGACAGCTTTTTAGCCTTCAGTACTAAGTATAGGTCTCAGTATTTTGATATAACTACTTTTCTCCTTAGAATGCTCCATATCATCAATCCTTTTCTTGTTTTGTTTTTGGGTTATCTGGTGAATAGGGATAATGTATCCAAAGCATTCTATCTTTAAGATACCTTCCTCCCTATCCCTTTTCTGTCTTCCAGGGTCAGAATGCACACCTTATTGAATATCTCATCAGTCCTGTTAAGTGGTAGATGATAAAACACCATGTCATGATGTGGGATAAGTTGTTGCTTTGAGAACAGTTTTTAAAAATTCTCCTAAAGACTGACTAAAGTGATTCCTGGAGGGTGGAGTGAGAGTGGAATAATGAAGAGCAGCAACTAAATCTTTAAATTGTCAAAATTACTTTGCTGTTAAAATCATTTACTATGTTTTTTGGGGGAATGCCTGACTGATTGTGCTAACCACTTTTGCAGAAATATTGACGGTTTCTCGGGCTGTGTCTGTTCCCCAAGTACACATAACACATAATCCTTGGCAAAATTACTAAAGGAATCATTTATATGGGCCAGAAGACTGCAGTTCTGCCGGGAGAATTGCATTATTTCTTATCTCAACTACACGGCTGTCACTCTTAAAGTGTGGCTGGTCCATGGCTCTCCTGAGACCTTCTACTGTAAGACCATGATGCTTCCCCACAGCCGCATTATAAGATAGCAGCTCTACCTTCTCTACTTGGCACTATAAATCTGGTGTAACACAAAACAGCAGATGCCCTGTCTTTCACCTCCAGAGAATGCTCTGGGTCTGTCTAGATCAGGGAGGCAACAAGAACTCTGGTCGGTCCAGGCTCATCTCAAATCAAAAAGTTCACTGGAAGGCTAATATAGTTCCAGAGCCATGAAATTAATGGTATTCAAGGGAATTTCTTACAAGTCCTGAGCTGATTCTGAACCTTAGCCTTGTTCTGTGATGTATCCTTTAATTAGCTCCAGAGATAATTGCACTCAATATTTATTAAATACCAAATATGTAGTTTGGTTTAATCAATAAATCAGTAAACATTTATCTAGTAATTTACTATGTGCAAGAAACTATACTAGGTGTTTAGGAGAAAAAGATGAAAAATAAAATAATTTATGTTTTCAGGAACCTTATATTCCTTCAGGAGAAATATCTCTATGTGTATATGGTGTCTAAAGAGAGAAATCTCTGATCTTCTCTTCTCTTCTCTTCTCTTCTCTTCTCTTCTCTTCTCTTCTCTTCTCTTCTCTTCTCTTCTTTTTTCTCTCTTCTTTCTGTGTCTGTGCCAGAGCAATATGCCATTATTCATCCTGAGATAACTCAGGCATACATGGACCATGAGGTACCTAGCACTATTTCTTGAGATCACATAAAAGACTTTCAAGTTGCATTGTTCTGAAGCTTGAAGATCCCAAAGAATCTAATTTTAGAAGGTAGAGATCAGTGCAGAAAATGAGAGGACCTAGAGTGATATCAAGCAAAATGAGCCATTCCACACAAAAGTGCAACAGGGTAATGAGGTAAAGCCTGGGGCTGACACAAAGCCCCAATTCAGGAATTAAAGCCTGAGAGATGAATGCAACAGAGAAAACACCAATCAATATAAACAATTATTATAGATACAGAGATTTCCCCAAAGAAAAAAGTCAGGAACTCTGTTATAACTACAAGTAGTAACTCAAAGCGAAAAAGAAAATTTTTGTATAAGAATCATAAGAATACCTAGAAAAATGAAAATCAAAAAGATTTTTAAAATGAAAGAAAATTTCAGGAGGAAAAAATTAGGAGAATAAATATTTTATAAAAGAAATATCACATAAGTAATAGATTCCCTGAATAGAACCTACAAACACAAACACACACACACACACACACACATACACACACACACACACACACACACACACACCAATGACTCTTTCAGAAAGCAAGAAATATTAGGGAGAAAAATCAAAAGATTGATAAAATAGGAGAAAATGTAAGATATTTGATACCAGAAAACAACTAACTTGGAATGCAGGTCAAAGAGGCTTTAAGATTTGCAAAGCATTTAAATATTATCTCATTCAGTCCTTCCAACAACCCTTGGAGGTAGGTGCTATTATCATTCTTGTTATTTTTTTTTTTTAACAGAAGTAAATTTCCCAGTAGTTCTAATATACTAGGGAAGTTTTTCCTTAGTTATATGTGATGTAGCCTAGGATATTGTATTTAGTTGTTTCTGGATCTTTCTTATCTAGTTTGGTCCACTGTTTTACTTTTTATTTTTTAACAATGCCAAATTATTTTGATGATTATGCCTTTATAAAATAGTTGGATAGCCAATAATGCTGTCTTTTTACTTAGGATTTTAAAAATTTTATTTCTTCCTTTGAGAATCTTGACCTTCTATTTTTGTAACTGAATTTTGATATTATTTTATCTAGTCCCATAATGTATGACTTGGCAATCTGATATAGTGCTACATTTGAAATTTAATTTAAATAGTATTATCCAACTCCCATATGTCATGGACTTAAGCACTTTCTCTTTCTTTTTATCATTCTCTGGACATGCTATAGTTTATTAATGACCTTCTTAAACTGTGGTGCTTAGAACTGAATAAAATGCTTCAGATGAAGTCAGATAAGAGTAAAGTATAATGCAGATCATCTCCACATTCTTGGAAGCTAAGCCCCTCTTAATGTAGCTCAAGATTACACCAACAGTTGTTATACCACATCATACTTGTTGATTCATACTGAAATTTAATTCTACAAGAAACTCCAGATATTTTTCAGAAAAATTATTGTTTACTTAGGACAATCCCCTTCTATGCTTAGAAAATTCATTTTTTTTTTGTAACCAGATATAAGATGTTAAAGTTATCTCTAGTGATTTTCATATTATTGGATTCAGTTCAGTGTAATTATTCTCAATTTTGTGTTATTTGTAAGTTTGATTGATAATTAATAGGAAGGAGACAGAGAGGCAGATAGTGAGGAAGGAAGAAGGGGAATAGAGAAGGGAAGGGAGGGAGGAAGAAATAAAGAGAGAGAGACCTAAAGATAGAGAGAGGAGAAGAGAGGGAGGGAGGGAGGAAGAGAAGAAGAGAAAAAAGGAGGGAGGGAGGAAAAAAGAGAGACACACACATACAGAGAGAGAGAGAGAGAGAGAGAGAGAGAGGGAGGGAGAGAGATTAATTATCTAAGTCACTGATAGAAATGTTAAACAGCAAAGCATGTAGATTTCTAAAGCACTCTACTGGACACCTGCCAAATTAACACTGAACCAACTAACACCTACTCTTGGCTATAGTCATCCAAGGAATTTTGAAATAATCAAATTCTACTCTTATCTAATTCATATCTTTCTATTTTCTCCATAAGAGTTAAGTATGGAATCTAAATGGTAGGAAGATCAAAAGTTTTGCTAAGAATCTAGATAAATGCCTATCAGCAGCATTACCCTCATTTAATAATTGGTGATGGTCCTAGTCCAGGAGGACCAAAACAACATCACAAAGGTGGAATTAAGTCACAGTGTGTTCTACTGTGGCTGATCAGATCAATATGAGCTTAGAATGGTCTACCATAAGTCAGCACAAATAGTCCCCATAAACATTTGGAGTGGAGATGGCTCTAAATTTGCATATCTCACATTTCTTTTGATTTACTGTAATTCTGCTTTACTCATAAAGCAGAGCTTTCTTTGATATGGGTATACCTTGTTGGGTGGTCCTGTAATAGTATATTCCATGTCACACGATTCCAAAGTGTCTTTATATTGCTTCTTCTGACCTTGTCAGAAGTCTTTTTTTTCCAGTGTATTATTTTATTTTATTTTTTAAATAATGGCTTTTTAATTTCAAAATATATGCAAAGATAATTTTCAACATTCATCTTTGCAAAACTTTGTGTTCCAATTTTTTTCTCCCTCCCTATCCCCCTAACCTCTGCCCTACACAGCAAATAATCCCATATATATTAAATATGTGCAATTCTTCTATACATATTTCCATAATTATCATGCTACCCAAGAAAAATCAGGATCAAAAAGGAAAAAATGAGAAAAAAAGCAAAATGCAAGCAAAGCACCAACAAAAAAGTGAAAATACTATGTTGTGATCCATATTTATTCCCCACAGTGCTCTCTTTGGGTGCAGATGGCTCTCTCCATCACAAGACAACGAACTGGCCTGAATTATCTCATTGTTGAAAAGAGCCACATCCAACAGAAATGATCATTGTATAATCTTGCTGTTGCTATGTACAATGTTCTCTTGATTCTACTCACTTCATTTAGCATCAGATCATGCAAATCTTTCCAGACCTTTCTGAAATCATCCTCCTGACCATTTCTTTTTTTTCTTTTCTTTCCCATACATTTTTATTTTAAAATATTTTATTTTCTGCAATTACAGATAAAAACAATATTTAATATTAATTGTTCTTATGTTTTGAGCTCCAAATTCTATCCTTTTCCTCCCTGAGATCATAAACAATCTAAGAGAGATAATATATTTGCGTTAATGTAAAACATTTCCAAATTAGTCATTTTGTTCAAGAAAACAAAAAAAAAGAAAAAGAAAGTGAAAATAATATACTTTAGTCTATTTTGAGATGACATCAGTTTTTTCTCTGGAGATAGAAAGCATTGGAATTTGAAAAGAGTCTTTGGAATTTTGGAATTTGGAATTGTAATGTTGAGAATGGTTAAGTCATTCACAATTCTTCATCATATAATATTGCTGTTGCTTTATATAATGTTCTCCTGCTCACTTCATTTTGTATCAGTTCCTGTAAGCCTTTCCAAGTTTTTTTCTAAAAGTATCCTGCTGGGATGATTTCGGAGAGTCTTGGAGAGACTTAAATGAATTGATGCTAAGTGAAATAAGCAGAACCAGGAGATCATTATACATGGCAATAACAAGATTATATGATCATCAATTCTGATGGAAGTGGCTATCTTCAGGAATCAGTTCCAATTGTTCAGTAATGAAGAGAATCAGCTACACCCAAAGAGAGAACTATGGGAAATGAGTGTGGACCACTACACAGCATTTTCACTCTTTCTGTTATTGTGTGCTTGCATTTTTGTTTTCCTTCTCAGGTTTTTTTTTTCTTTCCTTCTAGATTTGATTTTTATTGCATATTGAATATGGATACATATATTTGATTAGTATATATCTTAACTTAACATGTTAATGTATTGGACTACCTGCTGTTTAGGGGAGAGGGTGGGGGTGGGGGAAGGAGGGGAAAAGTTGGAACAGAAGGTTTTGCAAGGGTCAATGTTGAAAAATTACCCATGGATATGTTTTGTAAATAAAAAGCTATAATAAAAAAAAGAAAACCATAAAAATTTGAGAAAGTGTTTGCAGTTGTTTTCTTGTCTAGCTAGCAATTAATGATATATATATATATATATATATATATAATATCAACTTAATCAGTAGATTTTTATCATTCTTTTTTAACCTTTTTCCAAAAAACCAAACATTCAAAGTAAAAATAGCAAGAACAAATTTGTTCATATAATTTTTCTTCCTGACTATTCTTTGTGATTTAAGAACAATGAATTTTTTTGAGAGTTTGGATACATATGATTGGTTTTATACTCTTAAGGAACTACAATAAAGTCTAAAATGTTTTCCAATCTATGCAAACACTCCTGGTGAAAAAAATGAATGATAAAAAATTATCCTGCTTGTCATTCTTATAGTACAACAATATGCCACTACAATCATATACCACAGTTTGTTTAGTCATTCCCCAATTGATGAGCAACCCCTCAGTTTCCAGTTCTTATCTACCACAAAAATAGCTGTGAGATTTTTTTTTTGTACAAATAGGTTCTTTTCTCTTTTTTTGGCAGATCTCTTTGGTACAGAGACCTAAGAGTGTCATTGCTGGATCAAAGGGTATTATGCAGTTTTATAGCCCTTTGGGCATAGTTCCAAATTGCTCTAACAGTACATTAGTGTCTGTCCCACATTTCTGATCATTTCTTATAGTCAATAATATTCCATAACATTCATATACCATCACTTATTCAGCCATTCTCCAATTAATGGACATCCATTCAGTTTCCAGTTTCTTGCCACCACAAAAAGGGTTGCCACAAACATTTTTGCACATCTCGGTCCTTTTTCCTTTTTTTATGATCTCTTTGGGCTACAGGGCCAGCAGAGAAATAGTTGAATTAAAGGATATGCACAATTTGATAGCACTTTGGGCATAGTGTAAAATAGCCTTTTAAACAAAAGTACACTTGGCATTCTAAAAACATGGTCAACCCATTCTCTTCAGTAGAGTTTGGATGTTTGGCAATTTAGCTTGATAAAGGACCTCAATGGATAGCTGAATGCTGTGGAAAGGTCACTTACCTTGGCAATATACTATTCAGGGATGTACACCTGGATGATGAGGATGACACTCATTGCTGGAGCTAGCTCAGTGTTTGGGATGCTCTGAAAGAAACTATGGGCGAGAAAAGTATCATACTGTAGACCAGACCGAAGGTCTACAGAGCCATTGTGCTGATCTCATTATAGACAGTCTACCAGCACCATGCTAGGAAATTGAATTGTTTCCATTTGAATGGTCTTAAGAGATTCTAAAGATCACCTGGTAAAATCAAGGTTTTTTAGTTCTCATCTTGTTGTTCATGTGCCCCAGAAGTATACTGTGATCTTTCAGATGTCACTAGTGGTGGATCAACAATCATATCTTCCAGGTCTTTCAGGGCCCAAAGATGTGATTTATTTGTATCAGGTTATCTGAAGTCATGAAAGGTAGGTACTCTCACCTTGTTTATCTTGGATGCCAACTCCCTTTTAGCTACTTTTATGCTATTATCTCTCTCTCTCTCTCTCTCTCTCTCTTCTTCCTCTCTCTCTCCCTCCTTTCTCTCTCCCCCTTTTCTCTCTCTCTCCCCTTTCTCTCTCTCTCTCTTCCCCCCCTCTTTAAAGTTAATAACGTTTTATTGCCAGAACCCATGCCAGGGTAATTTTTTTACAACATTATCCCTTGCATTCACTTCTTTCGATTTTCCCCTCCCTCCCTCCACCCCCTCCCCCAGATGGCAAGCAGTCCTATACATGTTAAATATGTCACAGTATATCCTAGATATAATATATGTGTGCAGAACCGAACAGTTCTCTTGTGGCACAGGAAGGATTGGATTCAGAAGGTAGAAATAACTTGGGAAGAAAAACAAAAATGCAAACAGTTTACATTCATTTCCCAGTGTTCTTTCTTTGGGTGTAGCTGCTTCTGTCCATCCTTGATCAATTGAAATTGAATTAGGTCTCTTTGTCAAAGAAATCCACTTCCATCAGAATTGGTCGTCATATAGTATTGTCGTTGAAGTATATAATGATCTCCTGGTTCTGCTCATTTCACTCAGCATCAGTTCATGTAAGTCTCTCCAAGCCCCTCTGTATTCATCCTGCTGGTCATTTCTTACAGAACAATAATAGTCCATAACATTCATATACCACAATTTACTCAACCACTCTTCAATTGATGGGCATCCATTCATTTTCCAGTTTCTAGCCACTATAAACAGGGCTGCCACAAACATTTTGGCACATACTGGTCCCTTTCCCTTATTTAGTATCTCTTTGGGGTATAAGCCCAGTAGAAACACTGCTGGATCAAAGGGTATGCACAGTTTGATAACTTTTTGAGCATAGTTCCAAATTGCTCTCCAGAATGGCTGGATGTATTCACAATTCCACCAACTATGTATTAGTTATCTTGGATGCCAACTCCCTTTTAGCTACTTTTATGCTATTATCTCTCTCTCTCTCTCCCCCTCTCTCTTCCTCCTCTCTCTCTCCCTCCTTTCTCGCTCTTTCTGTTTTTCCCTGTTTTCCCACGTCTCCAGCATTCTGCATTATCTTCCCCTGTCATTCTAGCCAATCTGATAGGTGTGTAGTGGCATCTCAGAGTTGTCTTAATTTGCATTTCTCTGATGAATAATGACTTGGAACATCTTTTCATATGGCTAGAAATAGTTTCAATTTCTTCGTCTGAGAATTGTCTGTTCATATCCTTTGACCATTTATCAATTGGACAATGGCTTGATTTCGTAGAGAGTTTGGAAATGAGGACTTTATCAGAACCTTTGACTGTAAAAATGTTTTCCCAGTTTATTGTTTCCCTTCTAACCTTGCCTGCATTAGTTTTGTTTGTACAAAAACTTTTCAATTTGATATAATCAAAATTTTCTATTTTGTGATCAATAATGATCTCTAGTTCTTCTTTGGTCATAAATTCCTTCCTCTTCCACAGGTCTGTCTCTTTCTCTCTCTTCCTCCTCTCTCTCTCTCTCTCTCTCTCTCTCTCTCACACACACACACACACACACACACACACACACACACACACACAAATTAACTTTTATCACCTCACTTAGGTTCTAAGCACTGGAAATCAATAGAAAGACTTTTTCTACTTTCAAAGACGTCATACTCTGTTTGGAAAAACATATGTTGGAGAGTTCAGTTAGGTAAACTTAAAGTCCTGGGGGTCCTTATAGTGTAGAACAAAAATGAATGCATAGGCTTAGAAGACCACAGGATTACTTGGGGATATTTATCCCACATCCACAAATGGGTATTCTACAGAAGATTAGCCCACTTCCATTGTGAAGTGAGAAGAAGTTACAACAGCTATGGAAAAAGGATGGATGAAGGAGGATAGGAAATGTCAAAGTATGTTCAGAAGAAGTGGTGATTGGGGCTTTTAAAATAAGGATCTGAAGATAAAGTCTTGGTGGCCTGAAACAAGGAAGGAAGGGAGAAATAGAAGACCAGCTTAGTTCCAGCTCTAGATAGACTCTAGGGAGTTTGGGGAGGTCAGAATGGAAAGGAAACATTTACATAGTACTTTAAGGTTTCTAAATCACTTTCAATGAATTAATTCTTTGATTTGCACAATTCTTAGAGAAAATCTATTATTACCAGTATTTTTAGATGAGATTAAATCTCTTAATTTACCAGTAACATAAATAACAGGACAATTGGGCAGTTTTGCCTTTTTCTGTTTTATATGAAAAAAATCTATTTTTTCTACATTAAAGCTATAGCATTTCCTTCATCTCTTTATTAGTAATCCTATCAGTCCTCTCTCTAAGGACAGCAAGAGATGCCCATCAGTTATCCCTTGCTTTCTCCAGATGACCTTTTATTTTCTCATTACACATTTCTTTCATGACATCTTTTACTCCAATTCTTTATAGTCTCTAATCTGTACTGTGCTGAAGTCTGCTCAAATCCAGCATGTGTCTCTGCACTGCCCTCTGAGTGACTCATTTTTTAATTCTTCAGAGACCTTGGTGTTACATGACTCACAGCCAGGATGTGTGACTCACAGATAGAATACTGGTATTTAAAAGATGAGTCTTTCTAGTTTGGGAGAAGTTAGAGAGATTAGAAGAATTTTGCAATTCCCCAACAGCAAGCCAGCTCAGTAAACTCCTCCTGTTTACTTCAGGGTTTAACACATTATCCATTTACACTATTTGTCCAGAATATTTATAGGAGTCTGTGTGTGAGAGAGGGAGGATGAAAGAGTGAGAGAGAAAGACAAATAGAGAGAAAGAAGTTATTTATATATTCTATATTGCATATTTGGATATATATATATAATATATGTATATATTTGCTGCTGAGTAATCTTTATAAATTGTCCTTCTATATTAAGTGCATGTAAAAATCTGGAGAATAGGCAATCTAAAATACATTTCATTTTTCCCAAGGTCTTTTGAGTGGTTGCATATCTTTCTCAGCAGGCTCTGCACTGTTCCAGGGCTTAATGTGGCAGTATTCACCATTAGAGTACCCAGGGGACTTTACTAATCATATGTTACCTGTCTTCAATTTGGTCTCTTCAGTGTCTCCAATAAAGGCAAACACCTCTTGCAAGTATTTGTCTCTTTATTTTATATCTCATTTGATATAATATATCTTGATCAGAGAATCTATTAGGTCTTTTAAAAAATCTTGAATATTTTAATGTTATAATGGGAGACACATGTTGGAGATCTTTTAAGGTGATATTTTGCTCTATCATATCAAATGCTTTATTTCTAGTTAATGAACAATTAAAAGAGCAGTAAATTTCTGTAAATTGTGTGATGATAAAGATGTAATATACTCTATGGAAGATAGACTATATTCCTACCAATAGACTAATTTCCTACCTCATGGAGGATGTTCTGAATGTGTATATAGACTATTCTTATAAAAGTTTATATAAATATAAAAGCAGGCTTATAGGAAAATATCTGTTGATATTTTCTCAGTTATTTTAGTTTTGATTAAATTTGAAATGTTTCACATGTCTTTCATATATTCTGCTCTTTCAGATAGTTTGTGAATCAATCATTCAGAGTTTTCAAAATTGTGTCACCTTCACGATAAGTGTTATATACAGGCAATCAATCTTTATTTTTGATACCAATATATTTTATTTATTTTTTAAAGCCCAGAATCTTTTTATTATATTTTTCAGTTATAAATTCTCTCCCTCCCCCTCTTCCTTCCCTTATCCAATGAGAAAGTAAGAAAAACAAAATCCATTACAAATATATGAAGGTATGTAAGGCATATTTTGTTTATAGGAAGAATGTCAGGATTGATGCATTCTTCTCCTCTAACAGTATGTCCATTGTTCCATGGACAATATTCCCCAACTTAGAATATCAACAACCAATCTTAATCTCTTTTTTGTGTGTCAAAATATTTTAAAAATACATAGAAGTTTAAGCAAAATATATTGAAATGGTGATGAATATATGTACATATGTATATTTAAAAGAAGTCCTACTCTAAAGACTGTATGATTCTGAGTGCTCCCCAACTCCTTTTATTTTTTCTACTTTCATTGCAGAGACAAAAATAAAATATTTATGATAAAAGGTTACTTTCCATTTTCCTTGTTTCATGGATTTCCATCATTTTCCCTAGGGTTGTCTTTGGAAGGTAGATTGTTGGTGTGCCCACCCTTGAACCTTTTCTAGGAAAGCAGAACTTGACCAGTTGGTGCTCTAAGGTCATACCAATGGAGATGGTCAGGATCATCTCTAAGACATTATGAGGCATCTTGTTAGCGTATACTGTGGTACAAATACTGACTGTTTCTTTTATTTACCAGGAAGATGTTTTGTTTTTTTTCAGCAGGGGAAGAGCCAGACCTTTCTCTAACTACTTCTGTCATCTAGCTATTTCTTTTTCCTTTTTTTCCAATTAAAGCCTTTTATTTACAAAACATATGCACGGGAAATTTTTCAACATTGACCCTTTCAAAGCCTTCTGTTCCAAATTATCCCCTCCTTTTCCCTACACCCTCCCCTAAATGGCAGGTAGTCCAATACATGCTAAATATGTTAAAATATATGTTAAATCCAAAATACATATACATATTTATACAATTATCTTGCTGCACAAGAAAAATCAGATCAAAAAGGAAGAAGAAAAGAACTGGGAAAGAATACAAAAATCTTCTAATTATTTCTGACACCTAGCTCCCCTCTTGAATTGTATAGACTCCCTATACACCATTTCCAATACTCTCTGCACCTTCACTCATCCCTTTCAGCTCAATGTTGAAAGTTGCCATTTTCAGGGCTTGTCCATACTTTCATCATTCAGGAATTTCTCCTTCTGTTAGGTTTATAATGTTCATCTCTATTTCCCCATAAAAATTCCAGTAGATATTGTCTATAGAACCTTAGGTTTCACTCCTTTCCTCAATGAGTTCAAAACATAGCTCCCAATTTTTCTCCCCAACTCCTACTCTCATATTAGGGGACTTCAATATACACACAGACTCTCCTTCAAACAGGCTGACCCTCAGTTCCTCAACATACTCACTTCCCATGACTAAAGTTACACACAAAGATACTTATACCCTTCCTTGATATTTTCATCATCCACAAATATGCCATTTCCATGTCCAAGAATTCTGAAGTCTCACCTGCTCATAATTTATTGATTTCTATGTCCCCTGACTTTCATTTCCTAATAGTAATCTTTATCCACATTGTAATCTTTAATTACTTGATCCCTCATGAATGAAGTAGATTTATTTCTTACTAAGACCAAATTCTTTACATTCTCAAGCAATCCCATTCTGTCCCATTTCCTCCAAAAGATTTCCCTGAATTGGTATCTCCACTCCCTCACTTATTTTCATTCTCCTTGTCTATTGATTTCTTCCCTATTACCTAAAAATATTCCCATGTATTCTCCATCCTCAAAAAAGTTCCTCTTGTTTTATGCTTCAATTCCTTCTTTCATCCTATATCTTTTCTGCCCTTTATGCAGGGCATAAAAAGGCAGTTACAATAGGTGCCTCGACTTTCTCTCCTCTTACTCTTTTCTTAATCTGTTACAATCTGTCATCTGACCTTCCAACAGAAAGTACTCTCTAAAATTATTAATATCCTTTTCCTGATCCTTATTCTCTTCAACTTCCCGGTTGCCTTTGACATGGTTGATTACCCTTTCCCTTTTGACACTCCTCTCTCTAAGTCTTTGGAATTACAGCTCTCTCCTGGGTCTCCTCCTACTTCTGACCACTCCTTCTCAGTCATTTTTTCTGACTCTTCATCCAAATCATGCCCTTTAACCAAAGATTTCCCTCAAGGTTCTGTCTTGGGTTCTTTTCTCCTTCTATATTTCTCTTTGTGATTTTATCAGCTCCTGTGAATTTAATTGCCAACTTTATGCTTATTCTCTTATCTACCTATTCTGCTGACCTCCAGTCTCACATCTCCGACTTCTTTTATTTTTTTTATTATAACTTTTTATTTACAAGATATATGCATGGGTAATTTTTCAGCATTGACCCTTGCAAATCTCCAACTTCTTACTGAACTTCTCAAATTAAATTCTCAAATTAAACTCAACATGTTTAAGACAGAAATCACTGTCTTATCCTCAAAACCCTCCCTCCTCTTCCTCCCTCTCTCTTACCTACCATACAAGGCAAAACCCACCTCTCAGTCCCTTGGGCTTGCAAGCTAAGAGTCATCCTCCTTAGTATCTCCTCCACTCCTAAAATGATCTCTCCTTTCATCTCTCTACCTGATGACTCCTCTGACTTCCTTTAAAGTCCTAAGTAAAAGCCCCACTTCTATAGAAAGTTTTACTTAACCTCTCTTAATTCAAATGCCTCCTTTCTTAATCATTTCCTACTTACTTTGATTATAGCTTGTTCATAATATTAATTTGCAAGTTGTCTCTCTCATATCTAATGTGAGTTTCATGAGGACAAGATCTGTCTTTTGCCTCTTTTTGTATTCCCAATGCTTAGCTTAGTGCCTGGCACATAGTAGATGCTTAATAAATGTTTATTTACTGACCTTCTTCTTTGTAGTTTTGGTTTTGGGAATTTGCTCTCTGTCCTTATTTCTGTCCGTTTCTCTTTGTCCCTATCTCATTCTGTCTCTTTGTGTGTCACTCTCATTAAGTTAGCTAATGATGTGTCTATTTTTGTTTCTTAAAAAAGCCCAGTTTTATTTATCATCTCAAAAATTGTTTTTATTTCTCTTGTATTTATCTCTTCTTTAATTTTCAGGATTGCTAGTTTTGTCCTTATTTAGGGATTATTAATTTGTTGATTTTCTAGCTTCAATTGCATGCTCAATTCATTTTTTTTGGTTCTCTTTTACTAATGTGTTTAGAGATGTAAAAATTTCCCTAATGACTGCTTTAGCTGCAATTTGGCATATTGCCTCATTATTTTAATTTTTTAAATGCAATTATTAGTTTCTATGATTTGTTCTTTGACTAATTTGTTTTTTACATTATGTAATTTGGTCTTGCCTTTTCAATGTTCTTTGTTCTTGTTTTCCTGATGGATTATAATTTTATTATGTTATCTCTAAAAACTGTCTAACATTTCTGCATTTGTTTATGAGTTCTTTATGTACCATCAAGAAGAAAACATAATAATTTTTAAATGCTGGACAACAAGGATACCCCTTGATTCTGAGTCAGTAATCATCAAAGATCTATCATATCTAATTTTATATTCAGATCCTTGACCTCTTTCAGTTTTCTCCCTCTATTGTATCTGGAAATACAGACAATTTGAAATCCACTTCCTTTCTTCCCTGTCCTAATCTAGTCATCCATTGCTTACTTTATTGTATTATTTCTTCCATTAAAATTCCATTTCATCCCACTCCCAAGAAAAAAATTTGATAAGCTTATATGTTAGGAAGAAGGGGGGAAGGAAAGAGGAAAGAAGAAGGAAGGAAGGAAAAAAGGAAGGATGGAAGGAAAATAAGCATTTATTAAATGAATAAAATGTGCCAGATGCTATCATTACTCATTTTATATTTTAGAAAACTGAGGAAAACAAAATTTGTCACTTTTCCAAGGATACACAGCTAGTAAATAGCTGAAGGTCATTGTAAATTATAAAAATCTCACTCCCATTACTATCCTCCATGTTTGATGAGAAAAATTTTTTTCCTCTTTTACTCTTTTTATCAGCATTAGCAGGTTCCTTCCTCTTTTTCCCTTGCAATATTCTTCATGGGGTTCTTTTTTGCTTTGTTATGTGAACATCCAAGACTTGAATTTAGCTTTCTTTGTTTCCTTATTGGCCTTTAAATATTTAGTAGTTGTGTACCTTTGAGAAAGTGATTTAATCTCTGTTTGCCTCAGTCTTTTCTAAGTTAAAATTAGTATTACAATAATAGCATCTGGCACATAATAAACATCATTTCCTCCCTTCTTTTCCTCTTTCCTCTTCTTTCTTTTCATCCTTCCTTCCTTCCTTTCTCCCTCCCTCCCTCCCTCTTTTCCTTCCTTCCCTGCCTTCCTCCCTCCCTCTTTTCCTTCCTTCCTTCCTTCCTTCCTTCCTTCCTTCCTTCCTTCCTTCCTTCCTTCCTTCCTCCCCTCAAACTTAGAGCATAGAGAGTAAAAAGGACATTGGAGGTCATTGACTTCAACCTCTCATTTTAGAGATGAATAAAGTGAAACCCAGAGAGTTTAAACAACATACCTATGATTAAACAAGTAACTAACAGCATCTCTAGAATTTGAACACAGATTTTGCATTTAAAACTAGTGACTTTTCCATTGCTCCTCACTATTCCCTCTCCTATTTACCATGCTGGGTTTCTCTTATCTTGTTTATTTTGTTTTTCTTTCAAATCCAGCACTGGTTTTCTCAATAGAAATGTTTCAAAATCCCTGATTCTTTCAAAAAACAATTTCTATTTCTGACTTCCCACAGGATTATGCTCCTCTTTGTAATATATTATTTTGGGGAATGGTCCATTCTCCCTTCCTCTAGGTATTGTTGTTCAATTGTTTTTAATTGTACCTGACCCTTTGTGATCTCATTTAGAATTTTCTTGCCAAAGATATTGATGTGGATTTGCCATTTTCTTCTCATTTTACAGATGCGGAAGCTGAAGCAAACAGGGTAAAATGACTTGTCCAAGGTAACACAAGAAATAAGTGGCTGAAACCACATTTTGAACTCGAGGAGTCTTTCTGACTCCAGACTTGGTATTCTATGCACTGCACTACCTAAATGTCTTCCTCTACATATATTAGATTTTAATTTTGTTTTTACTTTATTGTGTATAATACATAAAATTATGGTGTTCCCTGGTATATAATCTGTCCCTTACTGGCTGCTGGCAATATATTTTCTTTCATCCCGAAGCTCTAGATTTTGGTAGTTACATTTATGGAAGTTTTAAATTTGGGATTTCTTTCTAGTGGCAACTTTTACATTCTCTTTATTTTGCTTATTGCAACATCTCTGAGTAATATTCTTGTAAGATTTCCAAGGTTTTTGTTTCATTATATATTTCTAGTTTCTCCAGTCTTATTTTGTCAGTCAATAATTTGTCATACTAGATGATAAAAATTCAAATTTTTAGCATTTTGACTTTGCTCTAAAATTTTTTGTTATCTACTTGAGTTTTGAGTTATTTTTTCCAGTTTCTTTTTACAGGGTATTCCCCATTTTTAAAGGTTTTCCAATTTCTTTTTTAAGCCTGCACCCTAGCTGTCATTCTTATATCCCTTTCACTAGGACCTTTGACTCCTTTTCTGGAGTCAACACACAAACTATCATTATATTTTTTTATTATTTAATAGCCTTTTATTTACAGGTTATATGCATGGGTAACTTTACAGCATTAACAATTGCCAAACCTCTTGTTCCAATTTTTCACCTCTTACCCCCCACCCCCTCCCCCAGATGGCAGGATGAGTAGATGTTAAATATATTAAAATATAAATTAGATATACAATAAGTATACATGACCAAACCGTTATTTTGCTGTACAAAAAGAATCAGACTCTGAAATATTGTACAATTACCTTGTGAAGGAAATCAAAAATGCAGGTGGGCATAAATATAGGGATTGGGAATTCAATGTAATGGTTTTTAGTCATCACCCAGAGTTCTTTCTCTGGGCGTAGCTAAACCATCATTATTTATAGGGAATAGGCCTGACTCATGTCAGGTCCCTGATAAATCATATTTGATAGTGGAATGAAATGAGACATGCATATTATTACATAATTAACAAAAATAGATATACTTACCCATAGCAACAGATTATTCAGCAAGGACTTCATTGATAACATGTTTGGGTTTGGTTTATTTTTGTTTTGTTTTGTTTTTGCACTTAATAGTATTTTATGTGTCTAATTTTCAACATTTTTTAAAAAATAAGATATTGAGTTCCCAATTTTTTTCCTTCCTTTCTCCCCCAAAACAGTAAGCAATCTGAGATGTTATACATGTATAATCATGTCAAATATATTCCCATATTAGTCATGTTGTGAAAGAAAAATCAGAGCACAGGGGGAAAATCCATGAGAAAGAAAAATTAAAAAAAAAAACAAGTGAAAATATTATTCTTTTATCTACATTCATACTCCATAATTCTTTCTCTTGGTGTGGACAGCACTTTTCATTATAAGTCTTTTGGAATTGTCTTGTATTATTATATCACCAAGAAGAGCTAAGTCTGTCATGGCTTATCATCAATGTTGTTATTACCATGTACAATGTACTCCTTCACTTCACTCAACAACAGTTCATATATCTCTTTCCAGGTTTTTCTGAAGTCTACCTGCTCATCATATTTCATAGCACAAAACTATTCCACTACTTCATGTATCAACTTGTTCAGTCATTTCTCAGTTGATGAGCATCCCCTCAATTTTGAATTCTTTGCCATCACAAAGAGAGGTGCTATAAATACTTTTGTACAGAGTGTTTTTTCCTCTTTTTTATAATATCATTGGGATACAGGCCTAGTAGTAGTATTGCTGGATCAAAGGGTTTGCAGAGTTTGATAGCCCTTTGGGCATAGTTCTAAATTGTGGTCTAGAGTGGTTAGATCAGTTCACAACTCCACCAACAATGCATTAAGGTTTCAATTTTCCCGTATCTTCTTCAACATTTATTGTTTTCTTGTTTGGACATATTAGCCAATCTATTAGGGATGAGGTGGATACCTCAGAGTTGTTTAATCTCTAGTATAGTGATTTTGAACATTTTTCATATAATAGCTTTAATTTCTTCATTCAAAAACTACCTGTTCACATCCATTGACCATTTATCCACTGCAGTATGACTTATATTCCGATAAATTTGACATAGTTCTCCAAGTATTTGAGAGATGAAGCCTTTATCAGAAACACTGGCTATAAAAATTACTTCCCAGCTTTCTGCTTGCCTTCAAATCTTGGTTGCATTGGTTTCATTTGTGCAAAAAGCTTTTTAATTTAATGCAATCAAAACTATCCATTTTCCATTATAATATTTTCTACTTTTGGATTTTCCATAAATTCTTCACTTTTCCATACATCTGACAAGTAAACTATTCCCTGTTCTCCTAATTTGCTTATGATATCATCCTTTATGTCCAAATCATTTATCCATTTTGATCTTATCTTGGTATATGGCATATGATGTTGGTCTATGCCTAATTTCTGTCATATTATTTTCTAATTTCCCCAAAAGTTTTAGTGAAATAGTGAGTTCCTTTACCAAGATTCTGGAGTCTTTGATGTTATCAAATAGTAGATTTATATAAGTCATTTATTGCTACATCTTGTGTACTTAACCTATACCTGGGTTCATCTTCCTATTTTTTATCCTGTACCAACTATTTTTGATGACTTTTCTTCTATCTCTTATTTGATTTTTAAAATCCCTTTTTGAGTTTTTCAAAGAAGGATTTTTGAGTTTGAGACAATTCATATTACTCTTGTGGTTTTGCATGTGGGCATTTTGACACTGTTGTCCTCTTCTGAGTTTCTGTTTTGATCTCTGTATTCATAGTAGCTTTCTACCGTTGGGGCTCTTTTCTGTTTTTTTCTGTTTATTTGTTTGTGTTTTTTTTGTTGTTATTTTGATCTTTTTATGTGGGGGTCTATTTCATGATTTTTAAAGTTAACCTCTGTTTCTGTGCCCAAGGGGAACCATCTCAAGCTTCTTGTCCTAGGGTTGGGGGACTTAATCACTGGCTTTCTGTACCAGAGCCTCAGGTATCTGCAGTTTGCCTGCTGCACTGCTGTGGCCTGGCACCTATTGTGCCATTGGAGCTCAAGGCCGGACCTGCTTTGCCAGGATGGAGGGTCCTCAGTTCATGATCTGTGCTGTGGCTAAGAGCTTCCCACTTGTTTGCCTAGTCATCAAATGCACTAGACTCTGTCTCCCTTTAACCCATGAGAAACAGACCTTTTCTGAAGTATTTCTAAGTTATCTTAAACTGGAAGATTATTTCAAAACATCTTTTTAAGGTTATTTTCTCCAGAATTCTCTTAGAGGCTTGATTTAATGTTGTTTCCAAGGAAAACTGGGGAGAGCTCAGGCAACTTCTTGGCTTTTCTCCACCATCTTAGCCCCATTTTTGAGAACATCTTAAATTATTAAACTGATCAAAACTCTGAGCCACCGAGATGCTTGTCTCGGTTCACCAGCCAAGCATCAGAACAAGGCTATTTGTGGTTATTTAGTTCTCAGATGACTAAGTAAGGATGTCAATAGACTGAGCATTGAATGTCCTGGGACAGTTAAGTCACAAGGATGGTTTCACTACCTCTTAAGGACAAATTAGCCTAATTTGTGTGTGTGTGTGTGGTGGAGTGTTAGAATATTGCTTCTATTACAATGAGGGTAGCTAGGTGGTCCAATAGACAGAGTACCAGGGCTGGATTCAGGAAAACTCATCTTCTTGAGTTCAAATCTGTACTCAAATACTTATTAGTTGTGTGATGCAAGGCAAGTCATTGAACCCTGTTTGCCTCAGTTTACTCATTTGTAAAATGAGCCACAGAAGAAAATGGCAAATCACTCCAACGTCTCTGCCAAGAAAACCCCAAATGAGTGCCCAAAGAGTTGGACACAATGATTGAACAAAGACCTAGCATTTTTTTTATTTTAAATTTTATAGTTTTTATGTGATTTACATGCTACCTCATTTCATTTTTGTAATACATTGTAAAGAAGGTCATTTCTGATCTCAAGCCCTTATAGAAGGAGCTGACTTAGGAAGAAGAGGTACAATTCTACCCTTATTATCTCACAGATATCATATAAGGTAGGGGTAGGATCACAAGCTAAGGCAATGAAAAACAAGCTTTGGATAGGCAAGGTGGTTTAAAAAATTCAGCTCTAGAAACCTCTCAGTATGTTACTTCCTAAATCTGCATTATTCTCCTTACTGTGAAATCTTAACTCTTGTTCCTACCTTTCTTTCTTTTCAATCTCAGCCCTTAAATCACTGTCATTCTGGTGAAACCTAAGGCAACTAACAACCCAATGTGTGTCTTATATTGGTTTGTAGACTCTATTTCCCCCAAAGGGATCACATTTTAAATTCTTTCCTTCCATAGTCCCATCAGTTTCCTAGTGATTATTTTAAAACAAGTAGTTATTAGCCCCCCTGTGGCTATATAATATTCAATATCTGTCCAATTTTGGACAGATTTAGAAGAGGTTAATCTAGCCTTAAAGTAGTTTTTTTCCGGAAAACCTATAATCCTCCCAAAATAAAACTAAGCTCTCCTCCTAAACAAAACTTCATTTCTGAGGGCTCAACTTGGATGTACTCGGAATAAAATAATCTTAGTCTCCTCTGAATTTTACTAACATACCTAATTTATACAGAATCATGTTCCTTGTAACATGACAGGTTCAAACTTAACTATTTGTATAGATATCAAAGGGCAAGGCAAGAGTAAGTATAATTTGTTATGAAAAGAATGTCCAATATGGAAATATGTTTTGCATGAATTTGCATTATAATGGTATCATCTTCCTTATTTCTCAATGGATGAAGAAATGGTTGGAAAGAAGTAGAGAATTAAGAACTCAAGAAATAAAATACATAAAATACTCAAAAAATAAAATAAATAAAATCTAATAAAAATAAGAGAAAAGAGTATCCCTTGGTTCAAATCCCATTTCTAACACCAATGCAACTTAAGAAAAATGGATAAATCACTTAATTTCTCTAAAACTCAGTTTCCTTAGCCAGCTAAATGGGTGCAGTACCTCATAGGACTGTGTATGAAACACATTTTGTAAACTTTAAAGCACTATAGAAATGTCAGCTTGAGTAAAATCCTAGTATATTTTATGGAATTTATTTCTTTTGGGCTCATCTTATTTTTCTCAAAAGGAATGTCAAGAAGTATTTGTCTCCTGTGGGTAAGTGGAGATTACAAGAAGCCTTTGTTTTTCCCAGTGCACAATTTTTATTTTGTGCCTTTCAATTCTTAAAATTTTCCAGTATCACTCAAAGAGAAGAAAAGTAGAATCATATTCAATACAACAACCCATGATGAGTGATCATTATTAATAAAGAGACCCAAAGTTGTTTTAATTGAATTACCTTAGAAACATATTCTATTTTCAATATCAGGAGCAGATCTGGTCAACTATTATAGCTATTGGAAAATAGGATGGTTTTATCTATGTGAAAGTTTATGAACCTCTGTTGATGTTAATAGTAATAGGAATCTACTTAAAATTCTGATCTGTTTTAAACTACTCACAATTCAGTTGCCAGACTGTAATGATATTAGTATTGCACACAGCAAAGTGGTCAATTTGGTAATCCATTGCAATTACAGAATCAATTCAATTCAATTGAATAAGCATTACATTTATTCTATGTGAAGAATGGGTTAACCAGAGTAATTGAAATCCATTGATAATGCCAAAGCCTCATTCTGTCTCATAGAGGAGTTCTGTTTTCTTATCTAATGTCTTTTCTTAGAAAGATACTGGAGTGATTTGCCATTTTCTTCTCCAGCTCATTTTACAGTTGGGAAACTGAGGCAAATAAGGTTAAGTGACTTGCCTAGGGTCTCACAGCTAGTAGGTATATTAGGCCAGATTTGCTTAATCTCCAGGCCCTGTGCTCTATCTCTTGCACCATCTAACTGTCCCAGGAAGTTTACATTTTTTTCTTTATTAATTGTTTTTTTCTGATTATATGTGTATATTAACTTTATAAATACACATTTTTTTTATGAATCATGTTGGGAGAGAAAAATCAGAACAAAAGGGAAAAATCACAGAAGAGGAAAAAAAAACAGAAAATAAAAGAAGTGAACATAACAAGTGTTGATTTACAATCAATCTCCATAGTTCTTTTTCTGGATGCAGATGGTGTTTTCTATCCAAAGTTTATTGGGATTGCCTTGGATCATTGAATCACTGAGAAGAACCAAGTCTTTCATGGTTGGTCATTGCACATTCTTGCTGTTATTGTGTACAGTGTATTCCTGATTCTGCTTGTTTCACTCAGCATCAGTTCCAGTAAATCTTTCCAGGCCTTTCTAAAATCAGCTTGTTAATAATTTTTAGGAGTTTACATTCTATCAAGGTCCATATTATAGTCTGTTCTGATCCTGATGATTCTTACTATATCTCTCTTGCATGAAGTCACTTATCTAAACCACTTTTAAAGCATTCCCCAAACTCTTTTATATAAAAGTTCATTTGGTTCGCCAGAGGATGTTTTCATCTCAAAATAGAGACCAGCTGCCAAAGTAGAGATTGGAAGCTTATGGGATTTTGGAGCTTCTGAGCACAAGCAAGCTCCCTGGAGTTATGGGTTCATAGGCTCATATGTTTAGAGCAAGAAAGGATCTCAAAGGTCATCCTAACTATCTTAATTTTACATATAAAGAAACTAAGGAATAGAGAAGCTGACTTGCCCAATTTGCCTAATTTCAATGATGGGGGCAGTGGGAAGGGTACAGAGTCCTCTAGATAGATAGAGGTCCTTTTCTCAGGATAACCCATAACTAGTGTGGAAAAGATTTAGGTAGTTCACCCAAGGCCCTTGGGGGTGACTTGAATTCACATACAAGGACCAGAATTCTAGTTTCTCCACAAAGAAAAATCCAAACTCAGGAATTAGAGCATGACTCCTACAAATATAGTAAGAAAGTAGTGACAAAGAAGGGAGAAGTAGCCCCAGTGAGAATGCAAGACCTTTTATGATCTAAATCTCACACCTATAAGGTTGGAAGATCTTAGCTTTGTAAAAGATTCATTGAGAAACCTTTCCTATGTAGTACTATATGTGGTTTTCTGACTTACTACAGGACATGCTCGAGCTCCAGAGAGCCTGCAAATAAAAAAACACCTACATTTATTCATGCAGTTTGGGGATCATTCAAACATGTAAAAAAGGCTATTCACTAACCTGAGATCTGGAAGACACTGTTCTTAGTATATACATATCTATTCTACTCTGGAAACATAAAGGCAAATACAAAAAAAAGGGAGGTATTTTTTTAGAAGGAGGAAAAGGATTGAATTACTTTATTTTATCAAAAACAAAACCAATCCCCAAGTCCTTTTAAAGTCAGTACTTAACCATATCCTTTGACTGGACAGCTATGAATTATCATAAAAAGGCAACCCACTGGTCACTGTAAAATCCATGTTGATCTATTCCAGGAAAAAGAAAAAGAAAAACCAGAGGAGAACATTTTAATAATTATAGGTTGGCTTTGTAAATGCTTTTCTTTGCTCAGTCACTTAATAGTGTTCAATCTCAGGAGCAGTGCCAGCTAAATTGGATAATATTCATAATGATCAAAATGTAGGCAGCATTTTAAAACTGACAAAGCACTTTACATAGAGTGTCTCCTTTGGGTCTCACAACAGCCCTGGGAGGTAAGCCCTATTTTTTTACTTGCTTGTTTTTGCATAGACCAGTGATTTCATTGGTACTGGGAGTTCTGGGTGAAGAAACTTTCTCTACCAATGCAGATCAAGAAATTTTCTGCTATGTAGAGTCTTAGAAAATTGCCTAGGACTATGGCCTCCAAAATGGAGGCCAACCTACTCATGACCTGAGTGGAACTTCACTATGATCCTATCAGACCCTGGCTTCTCAAAGGGCCAATGTAACCTAATTCCACTATAGTTGCTACTCTGATGTATTTGGGGAAATTACTACCCCAGGGCTATTCTCCACTCTATACCCATAAACTGATAGGAGTTTTCAATCAAAAATCTAGAGGCCATTGGAATGGAGAAATTAAATGTCTTGCCCAAAGATATACAAAGAGAAAGACTTGTCCCCACAAGGCCTAACTATATGACTTATCCTTGATCTACTAATTTATTTATTTTCTCACTATAGGTGATCTTATCCCAATTTTAGAAATGAGAAAATTGAGTCTCAGAGAAGGTGAAATGAATGTCCAGTGGTCACATCTTTATTAAGTGTCAGGAAGAGGATTTTATCAAGGTCTTCCTCATACCCGCTATGCTAGTTACCTCCCTTTTTGTATTCTAATCATCTTCAAGGAGACAACATGTTCCCAGTCTGGTTGCTAATGCATTCTAGGCCATCCCAGCAGGCCATCCCAGCTGAAGGTTTATTTGCTTATTTCATGTGCATACTGAGCTGAGGTAAAATACATTTTTGATTTATGCCACACTAATTTCCTAGAGGCTTCAGAACAGGCTTAGGAGAAACAGCTTAAACAAATGTGTTTCCTAAGCAGGATTCAGTCAGGAGCGAAAAAGAGATCATTTTTGCTTCTTAGTAAGTACTAAGGATCTTTGGAACATAGATTTAGAACTGGTTAAAACCTTAGAAATTATCTAGCGCAAAGCCCTTCATTTTACAGATAAAGAAACTGAGTTTTAGGGAGAAAAGTGATTTGCCCAAAGTCTGACAGTAAGTAGCAAAGGTCAAATTCAAACTCAAGTCTTCTCGCTTTAAATTCAGTATTTTTCCTTTAGAAATATCTAAATGTTCCTTCACGCCTTCCATATTACTTTCCAATTACACAGCATCCATTAGAGTCCTGATGCTAGGCATCTTCTCCATGGATTAGGGAAACAACTACTGAGTTAGTCAAACTCATTCCAGTCTCTATTATTCCCTTATGCAGCTCTTAGACTACAGTCATAAATGGTCTTTCCCATATACTTGCTAGACAATAAACTTCCTGATGCCTACCACAATGTCTTAGACTCAATGGAATTCAATGTAATTCAACTAAACAAATACTATTTTAACACTGCCTATTTTTTTTTTTTTTAGATAAAAGTACCAAGGGTCTCAGTGTTTATTGATTAATTCTCACTTCCTTGTCATAAACGGATTAAGTTTTTCTTCAGCAGTCTTACTGAATTGGATATAACTGAATGTGAAGGAACATTGCCAAATGGGTAGAAGATCATAGGATAATAGCTATAGAACTAGAGAAGACTTCAGAGACCATCTTGTCTAAGTTATGAGCAAGGAAACTGAAACTCAAGGTAGTTAAATGACTTCCTGAAAGTCATACAAGTAATAAATATTTGAGGTAGGATTTGAATTCAGGTTCTCTGACTACTGTTTTTCTTCCTGGACTTAACTTTGCCTTTGTGTCTCCCCATTCTCCTACCCCCAATTAATGCTCATGGAAGGAAAAAAAAAAAGGTTTAGTGTTGAAATTCTGGGGCACCCTAGAGATGTGTAGTGGTCATTGGATAAATAACCATTACTTAGTTTATACACTTAAAATTGGGAAGTAAATAAAATACTGACCACAAATTAGGGTGAGGTTTGTTATTTTTCACTTATTTTCAGTTATATCCAACTTTTTGCAAATACTCTCCTCTCCAATTTGGGGTTTTCTTGGCAAAGATACAGGAATGGTTTGCCATTTCCTTCTCTAGCTCTTTTTTTTTTTTTTTTTACTAATGAGGACACTAAGGTAAACAGGATGAAGTTACTTGCCCGGATCATACAACTGAAGCCAGATTTGAATCCTTGAAGATGTCTTTCTGATTTCAGATCTAGTTCTTTATCCTCTGCACCACCTAGCTGTCTTAGGTGACATTTATGTTACAATAATGTTGGACCTTACAAAGGTGGCTATGGTGGTAGTGGCAGTTATGGAGGCAGCTCTAAGAAATAGAAGAAAAATAAAAGTTTTTTGTTTGAGGCAGAAAGAGGGAAAAGACCTTTTTCCTTCCCTTTTTACCGTCTTCCTTTTGTCCTTGAAGGGACAGTTCCCCTACAGCATCTTTTTGGGATCTTTGATCTACTCACCCTCCACTTTCTCTCAGATTTCCTTTCTTATGAAAATAGATTTGGCCCCACATAATATATATTTTATATATATTATAGTCAGTGTTACAGTCATTGATGGACTTTCTTATTATGATTACTTGGACCTTATTCATTTTTATTCCAGCAAAATGTCTTCATTTCGATCTCTATTGTTTTAAGATCCAAGGGATTAAAAATCTAGGCCAGGAGGAAAAAAGAACACTCCAAAGATAAGATTAAGCCAGAGAGTATTAGCTACAGTTATTGCTCTTTGCCTGGACAAAACAAGAGAATCCTAGACAAACATTTTTGCTTGTTTTAGGCAAGGGTTTCCCTAGTTCCTAAAATAAATATGATCCAAAAGAAAACCTATAGACTTCAAGAACAAAGAAGACGATCACACTAATTTTTTCCCTTGTGGAAGAGATATCCAAAGATATTAATTGGTCCCGAATAATGAATAAGAAAGAAGCTACACAGATCACAAACTCATCAAGGTCATATCGAGGAGGGATATGGTGTGGATGAGTAGTATGCAGGGGAGACCAATGCTGAGTAAGCACAGCAGCAATGTGATGGTCACTAGAAAGCATCAGCAATCCTGCTGCATTGGAGTCTGGATTTACTTTCCATGACTGTGTTCCTTGTGTGTGAGCCACAGGTGTCCCTTACATGCGTGCTCCTCCACTCTTGTACTCCATACATGGACAATGATGTCAATGGGAAAGTATGTCAGTCAATAAATCAATAAACATTTCTGAAGCATCTACTTTGTGCCACTGCACTAAGATCTGGAGATAGGAAAAGAGGCAAAGGCAGGGCTTGCTCTCAAGAAGCTTACAGTCTAATCAGAGGTTATAAAACAGGCTATATATAGGAGAAATGGGGAATAATAAAGAGAACAAAAGTACTTGAATTAAGAGTAGATAGCAAAAACTTCTTATGAAAATAGAATTTTAGCTAGAACTAAAAGGAAGCCAGGGAAATCAATAGGCATAGTGGAGAAAGGGGAATTTTCCAGTCAAGGCCAGAGAAATGGAGTGTCTTGTTTGTAGAGCAGCAGGAGGGGCAGCTAGGTGGTGCAGTGGATAGAACACTAGCTCTAAAGTCTGGAAGACCCGAGTTCAAATCTGGTCTCAGACACTCAATACTTCCTAGCTGTGCGTGACCCTGGGCAAGAGCACAGTATTGCTGGATTAAAGAATACATAAGTAGTAAAAGGGAAGGTAGGTGAAGATTATATTATGAACTTTGAATGACAAAAGCTTTGTATTGGATGCTGAAAGTTACATAGAGCCACTGGTGTTTATTAAATAGGGGAATAGCATGATTCAAACCTGCACCTTAGAAAAATCACTTTGTTGATTGAATAGAGAGAGGATGAATTGAAGTGGAGAGTGACTTAAGGCAGGAAGATCCACTGGCAGACTATGGCAATAGCATAGTTGGAGTAGGGTGACAAAGATCTGGATCAGGGGGTGGCTGTGCCAGGAAAAAGAAAGGGATGTGTGTGTGTGTGTGTGTGTGTGTGTGTGTGTGTGTGTGTGAGAGAGAGAGAGAGAGAGAGAGAGAGAGAGAGAGAGAGAGAAATTGTAGAAGATTAGCAGATCTTAGCAATAGATTGGAAATGACAGTGTGAGAAATAATCAAGAGTCTAGGATAACACTTAGGTTAAGTAGGTCAATATGAAGATATGCCCTCTACAGTAAAGGGAAAGGTAGGAGGCAGGGAGGGATTAGGGGAAAACCTGAGCTCCATCTTGGTTTAAGACACTGACATTTAGTTTGAGATGTCTGAAAGGCAGTTGGAGTTCAGTAGAGAGGTTGAGGCAGGGCAGGATAGGCAGATCTGAGAATCATCAGCATCGATAGGGCCATTAAATCCATGGGAAATGATGAGATCATTTGATCATTTGATGAATGAGAATGATGAAGAGAAGTAGTGTAGAGGGAGAAGAGATGAGGACACAGGACAGAGCCGCAAAGGTTCCTTATCTGTTATAGAGTTTGATCTGGATGAGGATCCGGCAAAGGAGACTGAGAAGGAGCAGTCACATAGGTAGGAAGAGAACCATAAGAGAGTTGTATTGTAAAAATCTAGAGAGAAGAGAGTATCATGGAGGGAAAAGTGACCAGCGGAGAGACCAAGGAGAATGAGGGATGGGAAAAGAGCATTGGAAAGGACAATTAAAGTAACTTTGGAGACAGTAGTTTGGTTGTAATGATGAGGTCAGGAGTTGTATTGGAAGGGGTTTAAGAAAGAAGAGAATGTAGGGGCTACCTAGTATAGACAGTTTGTTGGAGGAATTTCATCACCAAGGGAAGGAGAGAAATAAGACAATGGATGGTAGGGCTAGAAGGATCAGGTGAGGGATGGGGGAGATATGGGCATGTTTGTAGGCAGTAGGGAATGAGCTGAGAGAAACGGAGAGATTAAAAATAAGTGAAAGAGTGGAGATGACAGGACAATCTGTTGGAAAAGATGGCATAGATTAGGATCATGTGCACATTTAAAAGGGTTAGTTAAGGAGTAAAGTCACCCCATCATGTCAGATGTGAAGAGGATAGTGGCAGAAAACATCTGAGTGATAGGAGGTGAAGAGAAAAAATCAGGCTCTTGGTGAATTATTTCATTTTGGGGGCAAAATACAAGGCTATGATCTCAGCTGAGAAAGTTCAGGAGGGGGAGCCATGGGAAATTTGAGGAGAGATGAAGAGGTTTGGAAAAAACCACTATAGAGAGTGAGATAGTGAGTTGATAAGAGAGAGCTATAAATATATGGGATGCCTGACAGCAATGAGGAACCCATTGAGGATATATAAGAAATTTGTAGTGGAACAATAACATACATTCAACCTCATTCAGCAGCACATGGGTAAGAACAAAGGAAGTGATCTAAGGCATGGCAGAATCTAATCAGCAATACAATAAGGAAGTTCAGAATTCAAGAAAAGAGGAAACTGTTGGTTTGAATTTTTTCTAGTGCAAAAGAGATGGCCTAAATGAGAATTGAGAGGGGACTGGAGGTCACCATGTAAGGAAAAGCAGGAGAGGTGAAAAGGAGATTATGGTTGAATAAAGGGATTTCAGGATCCTTGAAACATGTAGGTGATACATTTGTGGAAAGATCAAGGGTATGACCATCTTTGCTTGTAGCTAAGGTGCAATGGAAAAGTATCTTTTGAAAAGAGATGAGAAATTTAGTGGTTGAAAAAGAATCAATATGTATGATAAATTCTGCTATTTTGAGAATAGATGTTGGGAAAAAAAGAAAAATTAGGACTTAGGTACTGAATTTATTGAAGAAGGAAGGGGAGTCACCTGATTGTGATTAGAAATGAATAGCATGAATTCCAAAGGAAAAGAGGTTACTGAATGATGGAAATAAGAAGAGAATCTGGAAGTGGCAAAGGGAAGAAGGAGTATTCCAATCTTCTCACCCCCACCCCAATAAGTAAGCTGAGGGGAATGAGTGAAGACCTTAAATACAATTGCATATAATCTAAGAAAGTAATGACATTACTATATCGCTATATTGCGAGTAGCACTTGTTCTTATGGCACAAAATTACAGAATCTCTGTGGTACCAGGACCCTCAGAGAATTCTAACCCACACTTGAATCACTTTTACAACATCCTCAAAGGTAATTTATCCTTTATTCAAAGGCGGCTGGTGAACTCACTGCCTTCTTATATAGCCCATCCCATTTTTGATTAGCTGAAATATGTTTTTCCTTATTTCAAATCTAAATTTGCCTCTCTACAACTTCTCTTCAATGCTACTAAATACACGCTCGTCAGTCAAGCAGAACAAGACTAATTCCTCTTTGACAAAATAGTCTTCAGTACTTGAAGAAAGTCAGCCTGTTTTCTTTTCTCCATTATTAATGTCTACATTTCTCTTAGCCAACTCTCTTATCGTTTGGCCACTAGATCTCTCAAGAACCTGTATCTTCATACTCTGGACCTCCATTAGTTTATCAATGGATTGCCTAAAATCAGGCATTTAGAACTGATCCTTATTTTCTGAATGGTCTATTCAGATCAAAATATCATGGGATCAACACCCCTCTAGTCCTAGTTCTGAACACTGTCCTCCTATTCATGAAGCCTAATGTCATCCCAGTAGAATTTTTTGGCTGCTAGATCATATTAGCATTGTTTATTCATCTTGAATTCATATTGAATGAATTAATATTGATATATATATATATATATTGGACTTGAAGTACAACAAAACTCCTGGTTTTATTTATTTGTTTCACATAAAGTGTTGTTTAACCATACCTCCTCTATTTTGTAATAGTATGAATGCTTTTTTGAACCCAGATGTAGGGTTATATAACTATCTCTATTGCATTTCATCTTATTAAAATTGCTTTGTTATAGCTTATTGAGATATTTTAAAATATCGAGTAACTTTTTGTATGTTAATTGTCCTTCCCAGTTTTATTTCCTATAAATTTTATAAACATTTATGCTTTCATCCAAGTAATTAAACAATCTGTACCAAAATATTCTTGAATGGGGAGGTACAAAGCAACTTATAGTCCACTACTAATGTCTCTCTAAATTAATCATTATTTTTTTGGTCTGGTCATTTAAGCAATTCTGAATCCACTTAACTAGAGAGCTATCTAGCCCTTATTTCTACATTTCCTCCCCAAAACTATCTTAACAGACTACAAATACCTTATTGACTTCTAGGCAATCTATTGATGCTCTTAATATATCCAACTAGTTCTCTATATTTCATCAGTCTTATTTTCATTTTCCTCTCTCATTATCCTCACTGATCTTCACTTCACTTCAGCTAAAGTCATCTCATTCACTATTAACTTTATGTGATTTGCTTATTCCTACTTTACTGCTTTGTATGTAGCCTTCCTTTCTGGGTCAATTTATATCCTTGGTTCTTTAAAAATTAAACTTGCTATTTACTCATATTCAATAAGTCTTTCATGATTCATTTAGAAATGGGAGTTAATTTCATTCCACTTAGTCCTAGAAGTCAGAATTAAGATGAATAATAGTTAATAGAATAATAATAATAGCTAACATTTATAGGGTGTTTATCATGTGCCAGACACTACACTAAATGCTTTACAATTACTATGTCATTTGATCTTCAATAACAATACTGGGAAATAGGGGCTATCATTAACCCCATTTTACAGATGAAGAAACTGAGGCAAATAAAAGTGAAATGACTTCCCTAAAATTGCAGTTAGAAAGTTTTGGAGGCAGGATTTGAATTCAGGTTTTCCTGACTTCAGACCTAGCCCTAAACCATTTAGTTGTCCACTTTAAATGACAGTGAAGAAAATTGAAGTTCCACATAAGCTTCACAAATAAGAGTTGTCCAAAATGTAATGGGCAGTCCTAGGAAATAATCAATACCTATAATTCAAGATTTCCAGTGGAGACGCATCAACAATAGCATAGTTGGGATCCATGATTTGGGAAGGTATTGAACTACATCTTTTCTGAAGTCTCCTTTAAGTTTAGCATTCTTTATTCCAGTGATTGTCATTCACTTGGCTATTTACTCCTTTCTTCAGCATATTTCTTGACTCTGTTATCATTAGTTCAAACTACATTTTGGGAATATCCTTAATTACACTAGGCACACTGGCAGCATTGGAATTAGCACATTGATAGCAATTGAAACCAATTTTATATTTCTTTGGTATTTACATTCAGCTCCCAAATCAGTGCACTAATAATAAGGGCTTCACAATAAATGTCATGATTGTGACCTTTTTCCCTTCAGAAAATACTGAATTCTCTTCACACTATTTATACATCTATTGCATCTCCCTCCACTGCCCCAAATAATTCCCCTTAATGAAAAATTACAATTTCATAGAAATATCCTTTAAAATATCATTAACCAAACAAGGCATTTTTAGTTTCTAAAAATGTATATTAAGCATCTTTGTAACTGTATATCTATGCTATCTTTTCTTTATAAAGAACACTCTAAAAGTATAAGACCAGTCAATAACTTTGTAGGAACTATTGGAAGAGCTTCAAACATTGAACATCATCATTGTTGAGAAAAGCCACATCCATCAGAACTGATCAATATATAATTTTGCTATTGCCATATATGACGATCTCCTGGTTCTGCTCATTTCACTTAGCATCAGTTCATGTAAGTCTCTCCAGGCCTTTCTGAAATTATCCTCCTGATCATTTCTCACAGAACAGTAATATTTCACAAAATTCATATACCATAACTTATTCAGCCATTCTCTAACTGATGGGCATCCACTCAATTTCCAGTTTCTTGCAACTACAAAAGGGGCTGCCACAAACATTTTTGCACATGTGGGTTCCTTTCCCTCCTTTAAGATCTCTTTGGGATATAAGCCAAGTAGAAACACTGCTGGGTCAAAGGGTATGCACAGTTTGATAGTCCTTTGGGCATAGTTCCAAATTGCTCTCTAGAATACTTGGATCAGTTCACAACTTCACCAACAATGTATTAGTGTTCCAGTTTTCCCACATCCCCTACATCATTCATCATTATCTTTTCCTGTCATCTTAGCCAATATGAGAGATATATAATGGTACCACAGAATTGTCTTAATTTGCATTTCTCTGATCAATAGTGATTTAGAGCACTTTTTCATAAATCATCTCCTAGTATAGAACAAAAAACAGTTATGAGAGGTTGAGACTATCCCAAATTTCTACTAGCAAGAAGCATTTGAAAGAGGATTTGAAACTGTCTCAAAAGCTCATGCTATATCCCTTATGGCAAGCTACCTCTATAGCTGTAGAAAATCAGAACAGAAAAGGGTCTATATCTCCTACAACTTTATTTGTTGTTCCATTCTAAATCAGAGATAAAAGAGAATGGAACAATCAAAGTGCAATAAAAATGTGCAAATGTTCCTTTACATTACCTTTGAATCCATTAAATTCAATGTGCTCATAAACAAATGGCTATGTATCTTATAACCAAATGGATATCATGTTTAAGGCATATGGATGTTCACTGTGATAATTCTTGGTTCCTTAAAAGCCAGATTTGCAATTTATTCATATCTAAGAAGTCTTTCAGGATTCATATGGTAAAGGAGTTAAACTTGTTCTGTTAGAACCCCAAAGAAAGAATAAGTACCAATCTATAGAAGTTATAGGGAAGCTACTTACAAATCTACATAAGGAAAAACCTATGTCAGGAGTGTCCAAAAATGGTGTAGGCTACCTTGCCCACTAGTGAATTCCCATCACTAGAAGTATTCAGTAGAGTCTGGGATGACCACAAAAATATTCCCTAAATTAAAGAAAAAGAAGAAGAAAGAAGAGGGAGGAGAAGGAGAAGAAAGAAGAAAGACAAGGAGGAGGATGAGGAAAGTGGAAGGAGAGGTAGAAAAAAGAAGGGAGGAAAAAGAAGGGAAAGAAGGGGAGGAAGAAGAAGAAGAAAGAGAAGGAAAAGGGGGAGGAGGGAGAGAAGAGGGAAAGAAGAAAAAGGACTTTCCTATTCCACGGGTATAACTCTATCGCAAGACAAATTATGTTCTTCATATGATCAATGGTGAGCAATGTCCCCTAATCTTATTCTACCCTAACTCTATGCTTAGTGTACAGGGAAAAAAATAGCATCTTACTAGTAATAGGACTGTCCAACTCTGTCCCTTCCTTATCTGCAAAATGGGAATATTAATGCTAGAGGTGCTTAATAACATAGCTGCTATGAAGACCAAGTGAAAAAATGTCATAAAGGCCTATAAAATGTTAGCCCTTATTATTATGACCACTTTAAAATATCTTGAAAGTGTGAACTCAGCTCAGAATGTTTCCCTTCTTGTTAAAATTTCTACAACAAGAACTCATGCCATAATGAAGCCATCATAATGATGAACAGTGGCCTTAATGGCTATTAAAGGATATTTATGTTAGAATGACTAAGTTAAAAACCCTAATTGATTGGAGACACTTGGGTAATGGAATCCACTGAGTCCCATTAGTATTGCATTGACATATTAGCTTATCTTTCAGCTCAGTAGCAAAAGGCTGCAGATGGGAGCCCCACACTATGGAACATACAGGGCAAGATTTCTGACCTTAGATTTATGTTATCTAAAGCAACAAACCCAGCTGCCTACTTCATGGCCTGAATTACAGATTTCCCATTTAGCCAGACAACATGAATCTGCTGTTACAATTATGTCCCCGATTACAACCCCCTCAAGTGTGGATGGCATCGTAATGTGACTGTTTACTTTGTTCTCTGGCATTGACTTTGGGCAAAAGTATATCCAGGGGTCCATGAGTCTCAGTCTAAATAAGTTGTTCCACCTAATTATTGAGTAGAGCTGTCTGTAAGATAGATGTCGGTGATATTCTCTAGAGTACAACTTCTCTTTTCACCACAGTGTTTGTGTCTTCCATCAGAGAAGATATTTCATCAAAGCTCTGCAATCAGGGAGGCACTGAAACAAATTCTCCCCTTTGTGAAGGAAAAGAACACTCCTTGTGCTGAGAGAAAAGGACATTCCCTCAGATCTATAGGTATTTTATTGAGATACTATAAGACCAGCTCTGAGCTGGATCCTAATGTCTTTTCCGGAAGTCTGCTACAAAACTGAATAATTCTATGGCTCATAGATAGAAGCCCTGAAATCAAAAGGAACCATAGAACTCCTCTAATTCAATTCCATTTTTATTGATTAGGAAACTGAGGTCCAAAGAGATGAACCCACTTGTCTAGATTTCCTTCAGCTCTCAGGTAAATTGCCATCTTCTGCAAGAAGACTTTTCCAGTCTGCTCTGATCTCAGTGCCTGCCCCTGAAGTTTACTCTCCATTTATCCAGTATATATCTGTGTACATAGTTGTTTGCATGTTGTCTTCCCTATCTGATTGTGAATTCTTTGACAAAAGGGTTATTTTTTACTTTTCTTTGTATACTTAACTCATAAATTAGCATATAGTACATGCTTAGTAAATGCTTGTTAATTGATTTATTTAAGCCTTGTAGCTATGAAGTTTGATAGCTGAGTCTATGGCCTACATAGCATCTCTAGTTCTGAGATATATTAGATACTCTTTGAGAAAGGGGATGAAAATTAATTTATTAAGTATCTATGATGTTTCAGGCATTGTGCTAGGCATTAGGATACAAAGAAAAAAATGAACCATTTCAGACCTCAAAGATATTACATTATACTAGAAGGAAATAACATGCACATTTATAAATTAATTTAAAATATATCTCAAGTAATTTCAGGGATGTGGAGAGCAATAATAATTGAGAAAACCAAGAGAGTATAATTTAGTAGTTGGCGCTTGAGCATTGAATGAAGTTAAAATTCCAAGAGGTGTAGATAGATGAAGAATGTGAGGCAAGATATCCTATTTAAAGGCATGGAGACAGAAGATATAATGTGATGCATGGAAAGTAGCAAGCAAGCCAGTTTATAATGCAAAATTCATGAAAGGGAGTAATGTGAAAAACATCTTGAAAAAGAAAGGTTAGAGTTAGATTTCATCCTAGAAACATTATGAAGTCACTGAAGCTTTTTGACAGGAAAGTGACATGGTCAGAACTTTGCTTTAAAATATCAATTTGGGATGTTGGTTGAGGATGGATTGAAGAAAGAAAGCTGGAAGTACAAAGACTAGTTAGGAGGCTATTGCAATAGTTCAAGAGCTAAAAAATGAGTTGGGTTCTTGTCCATATGAGTAGAAAGAATGGGATGACTATGAAAGATATTGTGGAAAGAGAGAATGAGGAATTGAGGATGAAGATGGAAAGGCTGAGAATGGGAATGTCATTTCTGAATGTCATCAAAAGGTTGGTTTTATGAGGGAAAGATATTAAGTGATATTCTGAAAATAGTCACCCTAAGTTTGAGATGTGTGTTACTGGATGTCAATACACATCAGGGTGATGATATCCAGTAGACAGAGATACAGGACTGGTTTTCAAGATAGACAAGGACTGATTCTTTAGATTTGGTGTAAATCTTCACAGAGGTGATAATTGAACAAATCCATGATAGCTGTGTGTGTGTGTGTGTGTGTGTGTGTGTGTGTGTGTATGTGTATGGGGCAAGGGAAAAACAGAAAGGAGACAGACAGACAGAGACAAAGAGACAAAGAAAGAGAAGGGAGATAGACAGAGAGAAATGACAGAGAGTTGCAAAGGTAACTGAGATGATATGGTCAATGAATGATCAACTGGTTAGGAGAACCAAGAAAGAGCACTATTATGAAAACCTCAGGCAAGAAGAATATACCAAAAGGAATGGTGGTCAACAATGTCAAATTGTTCGGAGAGCTCAAAAAATATGAGACCTAAGAAAAGGCCATCAGATCTTTGTTAACCATGAAGAGAGTAGTTTCAGGGAAGTAAAGAAGGAGGTAATGAATAAAGATAGCTCTTTTATTTTTTTAGAAGTTTGCCAGTGAAAGGAAAGAAATGTATGGATGGATAGCTTGAAGGGATAGCAGTAACAAGTAAAGATTCTTTAAGACTAGGAAAGCTCTGAATATTTTTGGGTTGGTTTTTTTTTTTTTTTTTTTTTTTTTGGCAAAAGAGAAAAATTTAACATATAAAGAGATTAAATATTAGAAAAAAAGGAAAAAATGGAAAAAAGAGAGGGGAGATGATTGGAATGGCAAGCTTCATAGATCACAAGGTATAGGGATCAAGGACACAAGTAGTGAGACTTGCCTTGAAAAGGAAAGGATTACCTATATCTTCAAGTCTGGGGCATAGAATAAGGGAATTGAAGGGTGATGTTAAAATATTTGAGTTCTTCTGTTTTCTGAAAGAAAAATAAATTACTTAGGAGCTTCTTTGCAACTGTGTCTATCTTTAATCCCAAAAGAGTTAGTTATGAAAAAAAAGAGTTAGTTATGGGAATAGGTACTGCTCCTACATAAAGTCTCTCCAGTCTCACAAAAGAGAGGAAACATTTTCTCCTCTTCGTGTCCTTTAAAACCATCGAAGGTTCCATGGTGTTTTGCAACAGCCTGAAGTCAGAGAAGCAAAAAAAGGATCTATAAGACTGAGCTCACTGGGCTATGGGGCCTTAAGTCATAACTGGCAGCACATAGACCAAGCTATGTGGTCGATAACCATGAGGGAATATTTTCCCCAGCAGCCTGATAGTTGTATTGCCTTCTTAGCAAGCATTGGAAATAAATCACGTGGTCCTATCTGTACTACATTAGATCATGACAGATAATTTGGACCAAGGTACAGCCAAACCAAACCATTTGTGTGGAAATGAACCATAAAGATGTCACCACACATTTATTAAGTCCCCTTTATATTCATAGCAGTCTGGTAGGTGCTAAAGGAGATGCCAGCCTAAGTATGGCATGATCTCTATTCTCACAAAGAGCAAAGACTCAAAAAGTCTTTAGAACTAATAGAGGTCTTAAAATCGTCTAGTTTTAAACTTCTCAAAATCCAGAGAGATTTACTGGCCCAAGATAACTGACGTAGTTAAATTGTCAATCAGAATTTGAACTCAGACTCTCAGACTACAAATATAGTAATTCCTTTCCCTGGATTGTGCTGTGAATAAAGGAAAAGGGCAAATGCACTTTAATACTTTATTAATTTATTTATTATTTTGATACTTAAAAAATACACAAGAGAGATGTAAACTAGATTTTTAAAGGTCTGAGGAAGGAAAATTCACTTCTGAATAGAATAATACCAAGGAAATCTTTGTGGAAGAGATGACATTTGAGTTAGAATTTTGAGGACAAATAAAATTCCAATAGGAAAAAGATAGAGGATATCATAGTCAACATTCCATATATAAGGAACAGTATGAGCAAAGATTGGATACAGGACACCACTACAAGACACATGGGGGGATAGAACTTATATTCAACAAAGGAGAATAATGTAAGATAAAGTGGAGAACCAAATTAACCATATCAGTGACCATTATATCATACATAACTATTACTCTTAGATTTTATAGAGTTGAAAAATTGGATTAGAATTTAGAGCATTGGATTGGCAATTAGGATGGCAAAACAACTGCCACAAACCACCTGTAAACTTAAAACATTATATAAAGGTGAGACACTATTAGCTGTGTAACCTTAGACAAATTATTTTAATTCTCCAGATCTCAATTTCTTTTGTAAATGAAGGTAAATCTTCTGTGAACTAACTGCATTTTTGAAATCTTGTCTAGCTCTAAATTGTATGCTAGGGAAATCTATTATAGTTCAGCCATGCAAATTTGCAACTTGAAATTAGCATGCATTCCTGTACTTCCAAATTACTTTCCATTTAGATGTCTATTTTTAATTCTCTTATTATCTTTTGTTACTCAAAAGTTCTCGGAAGACAAGGATTTTGTTGCTGCTTTTGTTCATTGTTTTATCTCACAATTTTAAGGGCATTTTTATTCCCTATATAAACACAGAACATTCAAACTCCTTTGGAAATACCAGGATACATGGTTTCATACTGATCTCTTCCAAAACTTCCTGTTAGACACCAAACAAGAAGAGATACTCTAATATTTTTTCTAATACAGATTTACTGTTTAACTTTTTTGATTTTTTAAAAATTATAAATCTGGATTCCATAGTGGTCTATTAGTTAATGACATGGAATATTTGGTATCATTGTAAAATTTAATGGATAGAATCCTTATAAAATTGAACTTCATATATTATATGTACAATGTGCTTTTGTTGTTTTTAATTAGAAGCCAAATAGGCAGTTATCTAGCAGTATAATTTGAATGTTTTCCAGATCTCAAATCAAAACATTCTTTTTAAAGCCTAGGCAGCTATGTGACACAAGAGATAGAACGAACACTGGACCTAGAATTAGGAAGTCCTGTGTTCAGATCTGGTTTCTGACACTTACTAGCCTTATGATCTGCCTGCCTCAATTTCTTCGGTAAAATGGGGATAATAATAGCACCTAGAGTTAGATCAACAACATAGATCAACTATGATAATATTTTTAAGTGCTTCTTCAGAGATGGTAGGTGCTTAATAAATGCTTTCCCTCTTCCCTTCCTCCTCAATCCTAATTTTACCACATATTACCTGTTTGATTTAAGTCAGTGAGTCTCTCAATCTTTCTGTTTCAATTTGTTCATTTGTAAAATAAAAGAGAGTGGATTAAATGACAGTAGAGGGCCTTTCCAACTATAAAATTTAAGAGCCTTAAAAAAATGTTCTCCTACAAACTGAACATCTCTTTTCCTACTTGATATATTACCATTCCTTCTTCATTCTCCATAAGGAACTCTTTTAAAAATGTGATTCCTCCTGGGAAAGGCAATATTCCTAAACCATTAGAGCCTTGGATTAAAAGTTGGAGGTTCATGGTATGAATCTTGACTCCATATTTGCTGTCTGTGCAATCTTTTGTGGATCTCATTTTCATCATCTTTAAAATGATAAATTGGAAATATACATCTTCTAAGATCCCTTTTAACTCTAAATCTTATGACTTGAGTATGAATAATTTCATCAGTTTACTCTTTTCCCCTGACAGGTGAATACTGAATTCTTAAGAGAAGGTATTGAATGGAGATCAGATGCAGGAAGAGTAAGGGAAGACAGGAAAACCAAAACTGGACCTTTTCACAGTTTAGCTTCAGGATAGTTCTGCTTAGGTATCTGAACATTTTTTGTTAACACAACTGGATTAAGTTTCCCCTTGGGATTTAGGAGGGCTCTTTTATTTTATTTTATTTTTTATTTAATAGCCTTTTATTTACAGGTTATATGCATGGGTAACTTTACAGCATTAACAATTGCCAAACCTCTTGTTCCAATTTTTCACCTCGTACCCCCACCCCCCCCCAGATGGCAGGATGACCAGTAGATGTTAAATATATTAAAATATAAATTAGATACACAATAAGTATACATGACCAAACCGTTATTTTGCTGTACAAAAAGAATCAGACTCTGAAATATTGTACAATTAGCTTGTGAAGGAAATCAAAAATGCAGGTGGGCATAAATATAGGGATTGGGAATTCAATGTAATGGTTTTTAGTCATCTCCCAGAATTCTTTCTCTGGGTGTAGCTGGTTCAGTTCATTACTGCTCCATTGGAAATGATTTGGTTGATCTCATTGCTGAGGATGGCCAGGTCCATCAGAACTGGTCATCATATAGTATTGTTGTTGAAGTATATTATGATCTCCTGGTCCTGCTCATTTCACTCAGCATCAGTTCATGTAAGTCTCTCCAGGCCTTTCTGAAATCATCCTGTTGGTCATTTCTTACAGAACAATAATATTCCATAATATTCATATACCACAATTTATTCAGCCATTCTCCAACTGATGGGCATCCATTCAGTTTCCAGTTTCTAGCTACTACAAAAAGGGCTGCCACAAACATTCGTGCACATACAGGTCCCTTTCCCTTCTTTATAATCTCTTTGGGATATAATCCCAGTAGTAACACTGCTGGATCAAAGGGTATGCACAGTTTGATAACTTTTTGAGCATAGTTCCAAACTACTCTCCAGAATGGTTGGATTCGTTCACAACTCCACCAACAATGCATCAATGTCCCAGTTTTCCCGCATCCCCTCCAACAATCATCGTTATTTTTTCCTGTCATCTTAGCCAATCTGACAGGTGTGTAGTGGTATCTTAGAGTTGTCTTAATTTGCATTTCTCTGATTAATAATGACTTGGAGTATCTTTTCATATGACTAGAAATAGTTTCAATTTCTTCATCTGAGAATTGTCTGTTCATATCCTTTGACCATTTTTCAATTGGAGAATGGCTTGATTTTTTATAAATTAGAGTTAATTCTCTATATATTTTGGAAATGAGGCCTTTATCAGAACCTTTGACTGTAAAAATATTTTCCCAGTTTATTGTTTCCTTTCTAACCTTGTCTGCATTAGTTTTGTTTGTACAAAAACTTTTCAGTTTGGTATAATCAAAATTTCTATTTTGTGATCAGTAATGATCTCTAGTTCTTCTTTGGTCATAAAGTCCTTCCCTTCCACAGGTCTGAGAGGTAAACTATCCTGTGTTCCTCTAATTTATTAATAATTTCATTCTTTATGCCTATGTCATGAACACATTTTGACCTTATCTTGGTGTACAATGTTAAGTGTGGATCAATGCCTAGTTTCTGCCATATTAGTTTCCAATTTTAGGAGGGCTCTTTTAGATCATAGGCTATAGATGTGAAAGAAACCTTAGACCTATAAGTCTTCATTTTAGAAATGAGAATGCTGAGGTCTAGGAAGTTGAGAACTTCTGCCCAGTGTCACACAGGTAAGAACAGAAGAGCCAAAATTCACACCTAGGTCCATTATATCTGAATCCAGAGCTCTTTCCACAACATACATGCTCCCAGAAAAAGTAACTAGCTTCTTTTTTCATGTCTCTGTCTGCACATTTCCCTGTTGAGACAACATCTTACTTCAATTCCAAGTCACACCACCTCTTAGGGCTAAATAGCTGGCATCCTGCTCAGACAGCCCCACTGCAAAATGAAAGGAGACATTATCCATTCTTTGTGAAAAGCTTCAGGGAGTTTCTCAGGTTGTCTCTATGAAATACCCTAACAAAGGTCAAAAAGGGAAAATTCAGCCAATTAAGCAGTTGTTTTGTGTACCTGATGCCAAATTCCAGTTCTGATTATTTTCCCTCAGGTAATTAATTGCGTTTTGTGTTAAACTGAATGAATCAACTGATTGTTTGGGCATCTAACTAAGGATGCCAGTATGAAGTGATCCAATAGCCTTTTCTTTATACTTTTGAGGAGTGGGAGAAAATGAAGCAGGGCCATGATAATAAGTGAGGTAGGTACAAAGGAGTGAATGAAGTTTTAGTTCACAAACGAGCCACCAAGGTACAGGTTATTAAGGCATGTACCCCCAGTTACTACAGACTAAGAGGGGCATCGATAATGAATGTCTTGGCCAGGATTTGCCTTTATTTCTTTAGTATTGGGGATCCCTAACTCTCTTCATTTCTTAGGACAAATCCACTTACAACTAGATTTCCTGATTCCTTACCTTTCCTCTTCAATCATTAGTGCTCCTTCTCCATATTTCATTGTAGTTTTTTGGCACATATCTTGCATTTTCTTGTCTGTGTTCGTGTCCTTTACCTACCTCTCCAGCTCAAATGAATATAAACAGGCATGGGATTATTTTACTTTCATCATGTATCCAGGCTCTAGCACAGAACTTGGTACATAGTAATAAGTGCTGCATAGATGTTTATCATATTAAAGTAAAGTGAATTGGAGAAAACACATTTCTCCATATCCAGATAGTCAGAAATGGGAGGGAACCTTAGATATCTTAATACTTTACTTTACAGATGAGGAAATGTACATTTAAAACAGTTAACTAACTTTCCCCAAAGTTACACCATGGGATAGTGGAAGAATCAGGTCTAGAATCCAGTTCTCTTGCTTCATAATCCAGCTGTCTTTCCACTATTCAGTGGAATATTAAGTGTTGCTCTGAATTGTTTTGATTTTTTTTTTTTTAATGCTGATTCACTTAAAGCAGAAAAGTCAGGCAGTTTAAAGGAAATACTTTGAAATTTCAGTCCTTATGAAAAGATATCTATTGTAACATGGGCAAAAAAAGTCCAAATTCACTGAATTTATGCACATTGCAACTCCTACCTTGAAGGCAGTATTATAAAACATAATAACACTAGTTTTTGGAAACAAGAGTCATTCCAGCTCACAAACTCAGCCAAGTAATACAAGGTCACGTATAAAGTGATAAAATGGCCAGCATGTACCCAGGTAACCAATTCACTGTGTGGGAGGGATAGTTCCTGGTGTGTTACAAATATGAATCAGGTAAAAGCATGCACGTTCATTTTGATTAGCCACCTGTCAGTTTGATAATTGGAAGACTCAGGATTTGAATAGAACAAGGGGCAAAACATTGCCAGTTGCGTTGTTTGAAGGTTTTGGATTCAGTGTCACCACTTGGGAGTGGGTGAAAATCAATAGGGAATCATAAAGGTTTTACTCTGTGGGCTTAGGCCTAACTGCTTCAAGTCAGCTATGCAAAGATTAAATCTTCTCCCTTGAACACATTTGTACATATTATTAGAGTATCATAGATTAAGGAATGGAATAGTCCTTCACAGTCCAACTTCTTCATTTTTTAACTGAAGATAATGAGAATAAGAAAAGTTAAGTCATTTGCTCAAAGCAGCATAAGTATAAATGCCCTGTTCAAACCAGTGTTTGCACTCAGGCAATGAATCCAGAATTCTTTCCATTGAACCAACTTGAAGAAGGAAGCTTCTACAAAAGTCAGAAAGTTCTTGATCCCTTGATTCTGTTCACTTCTTGGAAGAAGTAAAGTAATTAGCAGTACAAATAAGGGAAAGGTCCATCAGAGGTAGGCAATCAATTGTTCAGCCATGGCAACTCTTGAAGATTCTAGAGGGACTTAGACTTTTCTGACTGAAAGAATATGCAAGTGCAATGACATTACAAACTTGAAATACTGAAAATATATAGGCATAGGAAGATATGGACAAGAATTGAACAAAGTAAGTAAATAGGTATAGATTATGATCTGCATTCATCCTTCAAGGAAATATCCAGTGAGATAAGATCATAGAACCATTTGAGTTCATACAGTAAAAGTTAATTACATATGCTGAAGAATTTAAAAAGGGTATCGGCAGGAGAGGAGAGATCATGGATGAAGGAAAGAATGGGATTGAATTTGTGTTTGTTTGTCTGAGGTAACAAAGAATAAATACATAACATTCCCTTAGTACTTTTCCACTTTGTGAATTGAATACTCAATAGATAATAAAACTAAAGAAAATAATACCAAATTGGTAGGGAGGTCATCAAGTTCATAGAATGCTCCGATTCCCATAGGTAATGGAAAATATGACATATTGCTTTGTTGATCCATAGTTTTGGTAGCATCATTTGGGTTTTCTTGGTTGGAGTTATTTGCCAGTTTTTTCTCCAATTTATTTTACCAATGAGGAAATTGAGGCAAACAAGGTTAAGTGACTTGCCCAGAGTCACATAGCTAGTAAGTATCTAAGTCTAGATTTGAACTTAGCAAGATGAGTCTTCATTCCTCTAAGTCTTGTACTCTATCCACCACACCACCTTGCTGCCCTAGTTCCTTCAATAGTTTGGTACAATACTGAATAAATAAGTTAATTTAAGTAGTACTGTGATTTTTATTCGATAACATATCCCAAAAATTTTAGTGTGCTTTTAAGCTTTAATGACTTAAAACTACATTAATACTTTTTGGAACTCCCAAGATAGTACTACCTAAAGTATGACTTCTTAGATGACAATACTATCTTAGGGCAGTTTTAAGCTATTAAAACTTTAAACTGCATTAAGACTTTTGGGACATCCTATAATATATATATATATATATATATATATGTATGTATATATATATATATATATATATATATAAAATTCCTGAGAATATCTCTGTACATACAGCCTCAAGTATTTTTATAGATTTTATAATTACTTTGGATGTTATTTCTCTTTTGACGCTTCTTTTGAGTGTTTTTGCTAATTTTATTTTATATCTTCCTCTGGTGAATTTAATCATTATTTCAATTAATTTTGTGTTAACTCTCTGATGTAAAAAAAAAAAAAAAGTGAAAATTTATTTCTCTTTCCCCATGTTTTGTTTATTATTTCTCTCTCTTTTTTTTTTTTTTTGAATTATTGCTGCATAAGTATTTCTAGCACTGCTAAATACTAATGGTGATAATGGAATCCTTGCTTTCCCCAAGATCTTATTGGAAAGGTCTATGAATTTTCTCAATTATATGTACTATTGGTTTTAGATAGATTCTAAGAAAGGGTCCATTTATTCCTCTGCTTTCCAGAGTTTTTAAGAGAAAAGGAACTGCATTTTATTTTAAAAAATCAATCTTTTCATCTACCAAATAATCCTTTGATTTTTATTATTAGTGTAATCAACAGGATTTATTATATTTATAGCTTTCCTTATGTTGAACCAGCCTTATATTTCTGCATAAATGATCATTGTGATTTTATGATCAATAAACTATCATTGTGTTTAATATTGCTAGCATTTTGTTATATCCTACCTGCTAATCTTTTATTTACTTTTTAAAAATCAATATTCATTAAGAATATTGGTCTATAGTTTTTTCTCTGTTTTATCTCCCCCTTGTCTAAATAGGTATCATACTTTAAGAAATTAGAAAGGTTTCTTTTCTAATTATTACAGTTTATGTAGTTTTAAAATTATCTGTTCTTTGAAGGTTTAATAAAACTCATTTCTATGTTTATCTGCCTCTGGAGTTTGTTTTTATTTGGGAGGGGTAGAGTTCATCTCTCTAGTTTAATTTTTTTGTGATAATGACTTATTTAATCTATTTCATCTTTTTCTAATCTAAGTATTTCATTTTATTTTATTTTTGATAAATATTTATCCAATTCTTGTTACTACTTTAGTTAGCATAAACTTGGGCAAAATAATTTCTGTTATTTTCCTTTTTTCTTCTTCAATAATGTATTCTCAGGGGACAAAGCCAAAATGACACAGAATAGATAGAACTTTGCTTGAGCTGTTCCTGACTTTCCTCAGAATCAACACTAGATCAAGCCTCTGAATGGATGTTGGAATGCTAGGACCTACAAATGTTTGAAGTGTAATAAATTTCCAGCAGAAGATATCTTCGAAGGACTTCAGGAAAAATCTATCTCAATTGGATTGGGGGAGAGGTGGGAGACACGGTCCAGTGTAGGCACAGTGCAGGGAGACCCAGGGTGGAGAGGTCTCACTTGGGGAATCTAGTGGGATACTCTTAGCCAAAATACTGCAGCATTGACTTCTCTGTCCTGGTTCAGAAGGCCAGTGGATCAGCAGATTAGCTGTGAGACCTCCAAAACAACTATGGAAGGCAAATAGTGAGGTGTTGTCTCTAAGGGGCATATGAACTAATCTTCAAATCAAAGCCTCTCTGTGAAAAATTCAAAAAAGGATGTTAAAAAAAGATTAGGAGAAAAATGGGGAAAGAAAATGAGACTTTTGCAGAAAAGTTTTGAAAAGGAAACACAGAAATTGACTGAAGAAAACTACTTAACATATATTTGGTGAAATGGAATGAAAAAGTGAAAATCCACTTTTTAAGAAATATTTGGCAAAATGGAAAAAGAAAACAACTCCTTGAAAAATAAAATATTCAACTTTATTTTCATGATATAAAAAAAGAAACTAGGAATGGAAAAGGGATTGTACTAGAAGAAGAGGAAGAGGGAAGTAAAATGGGGGAAAATGCATCACATGAAGAGGTAAAAAAGACCTATTACAGTTGAGGGAAAGAAAGGAAGGAAGGAAGAAAGGAAGGAAGGAAGAAAGAAAGAAAGAAAGAAAAATTGTTTGAACTTTAATATCATTGGATTTGGCTCAAAGAAGGACTATCATATATATTTAGTTTGGTATTGAAATTTGTCTAATTCTATAAAAGGAAAACAGGAAAGGAAAGAGGAGGCTAATAGAAGGGAGTATAGAAGTAAGAGGAAAGGGGTAAGAAAGGGAGGAGCTGAAAAAAGGGAGGGCAGATTGAAGTAGGTTGGAAGCAAAATATTGAAGAGGAAGGAAAGGGAGAAAGGAAAGAGGAAAGTATAATTTGGATGGGAAATAGTCTTTTTAACTGTGAATATGAATGGAATAAGCTCTCCCATAAAACAGAAAGGGATAGCAGAGTGGATTAAAAGCCAGAATCCTACATTATGTTGTTCAATAATGCATTTTCCTTCTTTCATTTTTGATAAAAAACAATTTGGTTTTCTTCTCTTTTTATTAGATTAGTTAACTGTCTTATCTATTTTATTGGCTTTTTTCTTCAAAAAGTTTTCTAGTTTAATTTTCTTAATTTTAATTTTTTCCTAGCTTATTTATGAATTCAATAGTATTTTTGCTTGAAATTTTACTTATTACTTCTTTAATTTTCATAATTTATATTTTATAGTTTAAGGCTTATTTGCAGTTAACTAATTTTTTTTTACTTTTGTGCCACATTCATTGTTTATTCTTTCTCTCTTTTGTTAATAAATTCTTAGAGAAATAAATTTTCCTTTAAGAATCATTTTGGTTGTGCCCTATAAGTTTTGGTATGAAGTTTCATTATTGTAATTTTTAATCTAATTTTCTATTATTCTATATTTTTGATACATCTAGTTTTACAATTATTATATTCTTTAATACATTTTTATTGAAACCAATTTTTATTGCATTGTGATCAGTAAATGTTATATTTGGTATTTCTTCTTTTCTACATTTTTGGAATGGTCTTTATGCTCAAATACATGGAAAACTTTTGTAAAGGTGAAACAGATGAAAGTGTGTACATTCTTTTATATTTCCTTTTAGTTATCACCAGAACTCTATCATCTCTAATTTTCTAAATTTCTATTCAGAAAACCTATGATTTTTATTAATGTACCGACCTTCTAATGAGAGAACTTCCCTTAACTAATGCAGTTCAGTACTTGCATTTATTTATAAATTTATAATTTTACATATAATTATAATTTATAAATTTATAATAAAATTGGATATATTTATAAACTTAAAATGTGTAGTTTTAGAGATCTTTGTAACTTCCGTGGCACTCAGAGATCAAGTGATTTATTCAGGGTACACAGCTAGAAGTAGTGTTTGGATCTAGGTCTTCCTTATTTTGAAAGTTAGCCATGCTTTCTAGCACACTATCTCTCTGGGATCATTCCATGTTTTATTTTTAATTTTTCATTGAAATAATTTTCACAAAATTTTCTTACATGCCTCCCATATCTCCAGTAAAGTCTCTTTTATAATAAAGGAAAAGCAGTTAAGCAAAACTTACTAAAACTTTCTCAACTTGTTTGTTCCCCAGCACCAAGGGCCACTGCTTTTCTCAGATACCATTTAATCATATTCATTACCATTGTATAAACCTATACATAGGTTATAGGTCCTAAAAAACAACATCCTTTTTTTAAAATTAGGAAACTAAGGGAGAGAGCTGTTAAGTGACTTGGTCACAACTACACAGAATTGTCTAAGATGAGAGCTAAGTTCCTAACTTCAAATAATGTGCTCTATTGGTCGCACCACAATATGTCCTGGAGTCCAAATGTGACAATACAACATTTTACATCTTTGTACTGAGAATTTCCTCATTTGTGAAATGTAGGGATTGGCCACTGAAGTCCCTTATATTTCTATTATATATGACTCAAAATAACTACTAAACAATTGATATAATTCTTATAATTTTCCTTCTCACCAATGAATAACCACTTTCCCTCAAGAACATATACAGTCCTCCAGCCTTAAGTTACCACCCTAAAAACTTGGACATTTCCCAGAAGGAAACATTTCCCAGAAGGAAGCAAACTTGAGGCAACTCCTTTCCTAAAGGATTTAAACTATCCAAATAGCTAGCTCACAATTGAATTTCTTTTTTTCAACTCAAGTTATTCTTCCTTTTCTCCCATACAAACTTCTTGCACTGGAAGGAGAATAAATTATACTAAAATTTATACATTGACAAATTAATTTATGCCAATGTATATTTATTATCCCAGGTATTTGCATTTTTAATATGTTGATTTCTAATTATAAAATGTAAGGTTTTATTTCCTATTAAAAGAATTTTCAGATACTAGGGATGAATAGAAGAGAGAATTTCTTGGGCAGGGACTTGAAATCATTTTAGGTCAAAGGGTATCCCTGGAGCCCTAGATCTGATTCAGATGTGGCAATATTTTGTTTTTCTTTACCTTCACCTTTGTTTCAGTCATATATGTCTCTTTGTGACCCCATTAATGGTTTTCTTGGCAAAGACACTGGAGTGGTTTGCCATTTCCTTCTCCAGATCATTTTACAGATGAGGAAACTGAAGCAAACAGTTAAATGACTTGCCCGGATCATACAAATACTAAATGTTTGAGACCTCATTTGAACTGAAGAAGCCTTCCTGACTCTAGGCCTGGTACTGTACCCCTTGTGCCCACCTAGATGCCCCCTTGCCCTCACCTTATACTTCCCTTAACCTTAACCTCACAGCCTTCCCTCTCTATTTCCCTAGCTGTCAGATACCAAAGATCTAATTTTCAGTATAGTCCCTGACCTTCATTCTACTTTCAGTCCTGACCTGGCTTCTCTCTCTCCCAACATGGTGATCTATACATACATACATACATAATTGTATGACCCCAAAACTATGCTGTTTTAAATCCTTCATCATCAGCACTAAATGAAGTCTCAAATATAGTGGAGCAGCCAAAGAAACAAGATCACAGGGTCATTGACTTAGAGCTATAAGGAATCTCAGATGTCATCTATCCAACCTCTTCATTTTCCAGCTGAAGAAACTGCGCATATGGAAATTACACGAATTGTCCAAAATCACACAGGCAATAATCATCAAAGATAAGATTTGAACCGAGATCTTCACTCCAGTGTCAGCATTCTTTCCATGCAATGAGAATTTGGGTTTAATTCTCACCTTAGACACCACTGTGTAACTGAGCAAGTCTCTTAATTGTTCTTCCCTTAGTTTCCCCATTTTAAACTGAGGGTGTTGATTTGAGAATCTGTTAAGTCCATTTTTAAGTCTATGATCTTTTCATGTTTATATATATGTTATGATAATAATTATCATAATTATTAATAAATCATAATAATTATTATCATAATTATGATTAATTGGTACCTGAAAAAACAGGCCATTGGTCAGTTGGGGAAATCTAACAAACTGAGAGAGGAAAAACTTATAATTTAGTCTGACTAGGGCAGCTAGATGGCATAGTAAATAAGCCTGAAGTCAGGAAGACTCATCTTCCTGAGTTAAAATTCATTCCCAGATACTAGATATGTGATCCTGGGCAAACTGTTTGCTTCAGCTTCCCCTTATGGAAAATGGATTGGAGAAGGAAAAGGCAAACCACTCTAGCACCTTTGCTAAGAAAACCCTAAATAAGTCACAAAGAATGAGATACAATTGTAATGACTGAAGAAGGCAGAATTATTCTGATCTATGTGAACTGCTTAGCATTTGTGTATAATCATCAGATAGCTCACAAATCATAGTACCATGATTAATTATATATCATATTAACTTTGCTGTAAGTTGTATTTGATTATGAGTTAAACTTTGTATCTATTCATTGAATAAATATTTATTGGGCACCTACTGTGTGTAAAATGGTCTTTTTATGTTGGCTCAGTCTTCAGAGTTTACTTTCCGTGCACCACAGTAATTTGCTCACAACATAAGGAAACCAGAGGGAACATTTGTTGGCCAAGGACCAAACTCACAAAGAGAAAGCCTAGCTAGAAACCTTATACATTCCCAAACTCTTCTACATAGAAGATATTCAACAAATATCTATTAATCATGAGGTGACCAGCAGTAAATGACTTTGCTATTCTCAGAAATGTAATCATCCACAATTACTCTGAAAGTCTTGTAATGAAAAATCCTACCCAAACTCAGAGAAGGAACTGATTATATCTGAATACAGACTAAAGCATTTTCTCTACTTCTCTTTCTTTTTAATTTGAGGCTTTTTATTTTCTTTAGGGTGGGAGATCTATGTTTTCTTTCACAACTTGGCTTTTATGGAAATGTTTTACATGATTTCACATGTGGTTTCTTAATTGTGGGTGGGGATAAGGGAGAGAACCTAAAACTCAAAAATCTCAAAAATAAATGTAAAAAAATAATTGTTTTGAATGTAATTTGGGAAATATGTTAAATAAATAAAATAAAAACATCTATTAACCAGTTCTTGTACTTGTGTACTTGTGATATGCTGATCTTATGTTACATACTAGATATACCCTTCACTCAAATATTATTTGCTATCACTGGATTTGGCATGATTCTCATGTCTTTGAATCCTATCTAAGAGGATTTAGTTACTAACATATAAAAAGGATCTCCTGCCATCAGTCACATTATAGTGAGGCTATCACACACTGCTATCCTACTGCAGGTAAAGAACACCAGCAATGTTCGCAATATTTTTATTGACTAAGTTCTAGTTGAAGCAGCCTGCGTTTGCTCTAAACCATTAGTTAATGCCTCATTAAATACAATCACAAACAACAGTTTTTGGTTTCCCTGACACAGGTTGACTTGACTGAAAGCAGCTGCTATACAGCTCCTCAGCCCCAGCCATGCTTGTCATCATTGGTTAGGACTATTAATTCACTGTAGTATACTTTAATGTGTTCTGATGTTCAGTGGTAGCAGGTGACTGTACAATAATATTATTTTGCACAGTTAACTCCTGGCCCCTCTCAGTATGAGCAAGTTCGAAATGAATATCAGTGCAAATCTGTTATTTACAGCTTACTCTGTGTGGGTACTTGGTATTCATATTGTTCTCCAGATAACATTAACACAGCAGAGACCAATAGCACCTTGCCAAGCAAATGCTATTAATCTCAAACCCACTATTCCAACTTAGGTTCGAGGAGGTACATTAATGATCATGAATACCTCCAACAGGACTTTTCTAAGGCAAAGTCAAGATTTTGCAAGGTTTCTATCTTGGAGGTTTTGGACAATTCTAATCCATGTCTCCCTAGACACTGTCTACAATTTAATGTAGATGTCTGGCCTTCCTCTTGCCAAGCACATTGTCTTAGCTTGAGCATCTGTTATGTATCTTAGGTCTGCATGTTACCATTAAATTGAGACTTGGCAGTAATGGTATATGGTGAAAAGGTGAAGCAGGCTACTGGGTGCTTTGCTCATGAACACACAAATCACCTCATTCCTCTCTGGTCCCTAAAGAATGGCTGTCTAACTGCTCTAGTTAATTATGCATCAGTTAATTAATTTGTTGGCTTTAGTGAATTGAATCAATTATTTTAAATGGCTTTTAATTGTTAATATATGCATTAAAACAAAAGACAAAGGCAGTTAGTAGAATGTAACAGGAAAAACCTCCTTGGACGGGGGAATAGTCTTTTAAAATAAACTACTATGACTTTCCAAGAGTCCTCTTTGTTCTCCCCAGGAAGCCTATTTGGGGCAATATCATATTCTGCTTAAGGGTCCTGAGAGATCTGTGGTTAAACAGTGTGGATGAATTTACTGACAGCTCAAATCATCACCACACTGCATTTAAGCCCTCATAAACTTTGAGCACAATGAGTAGATCAGGACAGTTAGAATGTTCCTTTAGGGACAGGACAACATTAAAGCAAAACAGTTTCAAGTCTTGCCAGGCTGTGTGGCTTGTAGGTGCTTCTCACCCCCAAATCTACCAGAACATGCTCATTCCAGCCTCTGTGACTTTTCATTTCGTCCCTAACTTTCCTCCCAGCACACACACACACACACACACACACACACACACACACACTGTTATTATGTCTGATTTTCTGCTCCCTACTTATCCAAAGTCCTATTTACCCTTCAGGGTGAAACTCATGTTTATGATAATTTCACATCATTTAAGTACCATATCCTTCATGAAGTCTTCTCTGCTACCAGCTCTGATTATTTCTCTTCTTTAAGCCCTTATAATACTAATAATTAATATCACAAAGCTTAGTCATTTTGACCACTTAAATGTTCTCTTCTGGTTTCATGGGTTTTGGTTTTATCTTTCAAACTAGACAGTTACTTCCTGGGGAGCAAGAATTGTGTCAATTTTTAAAAAAACATCCCTCATACCATCTGGAAGAGGATTGGGAACAGAATGGATATTTAATTAATATTGATTGATCAAAAGGGCAACAACATCTTACATTTGCTGAGTTCCCATGCCAACACAAGAATACAAAGAAATCCCACCTGAAAATAAGAAATGCCTGAGTGGCCCTGTTCTTACTACTCTCTGAGGTTGTCATTGCTAGTGTTGCTTCTGATGAGCAAGGCAGGAAAGAGTGGAATGAGACCAGCAGTTCTTATAGCTTGGGTAGCACATCTCTTGGGTCCTTTGGGAACCAACAACAGTTCATCTTGCAGATTGGGTCTCTGTTTGCAGCTCCTTAGCTTCATACTCAGCATGGATGTCTCCATTCAGCCAGAACCCCTGATTGTTTCAGGTCAACACCAGCTGACTGTTGCAGTCTCCCAATTACTAACACATCATTGAATAACTTCTTCTTGTACTCCAACATGTCCCTCAAGAATTTCTTCTGCCTACTTCTCAAACTTTGATTGCTCTACTTCCATTCCCCCTACTCAGCCCTCCTGGCCTTTACTTACTAAACCAGTACTATATTTTGCTGGGTCAGTCCAATTCAGCTAAGAAGCAATCAACATGGAACCATAGTAAAGGGATTCCCCAACTTGCCAATGACTTGTTCCCCTGAAACTATTTTGTAAGTAGGTTGTTTGGAATTGGGAACATAACTTCCTATGAAAAAGTGATACCATGCTATTGCTGAATGAAGGAATGAAAGAGTAAATGGGTTTCTGGGCCAGCCCACCGAAAGCTCTAATGTAGCTGAAATAGTACCAATATTCCTGAGGTCTTTTAAACTCCGAACCCCCCTAAGCACAGAACAGAGTGAGGAGTGTGGAAGTGGAGCAAAGTCTCCAGGAATTAGACAATTCTTAAAGCATGATCAGGGAGAAATCTCTTAAAGGAGATGCTAAAAACAAAGGTTGCCTTTAGCAGCTGCAGCTACTGTGACAGTGGCAAGATAGGAGTTGGTGGCAGTCAGACAAAAACTTACCAATCATTTGTATCTATGCCAATCATTTATAAATAGAGGATATATAACAGAAACTATCTGTATGTGCAAATGAAGAAAAATCAATAAGAAAAGGGAAGATTTATTTAGTATGCTATAGAGTTTTTGAAATAGTATGTGGATTGTTTTAGGGATTTTAATTCACTTGAGCTTTTTTTTTTTAATGTAATGATGTTCAGGAATATGAAGCTTCAGTTAAAGTCACTGGCAGGTTTCTTTTATGATGGCAATTAATATGAATCCAGTGATATTTTTAAGAATGAATGTTCTCGCATTTGCATACAGCATAGATGTCTTATTACTCTAGTAGGAAATGTTCTCATCAGTACAACCATGTTGTCTATACATTTAGACTTTACCCTTTGTGGTACATAAAGCTTCACAATAGGTCAATCCACTTGCTTTGTTTTCTTTGAGAAAGTTTTTGGAGGGCAGGGATTATCTCATTTTTGTCTTTTTTATTTTCAGTGCCTTTTAAGCACACAGTAGGCACTTAAGAAATGTTTGCTAATTATGATTTAACCATAATATAACCAGTTTGTGCATTTTATTATATACTATATATGATTCAAAGTCTTATATGATAGGGGAATGCATAATTAGAAACCTTCTGTATGTTGACAGTAGAAAGTAAGAAAAATGCCTGATAACCAACAAACTGCTCATTCCCCATGCTCATACACTTCCACTTGACCCTGCTTCCCCACATCATTATGCTCCTTGACAGATAACTAACAATCTAATGATTCTCAAGACCTCTAGCAACGCAAACACCTGCCTAACTGAAAAGAAAAAGGAAAAAGACCTGAAAGCATGGGTGTGAGAACAATAAGCATCTTTATCCATAAATGTGGGGCAAGAGATTTAGGCGCCTTTGTTTCTTAATATATGTGAATGTCAACAAGTGTTGATGAAGATAATGACTGAACAGTGCATGGTATTAGGGAAAATTCAGAACATTAAATTGGAAATTTAATAATGTGAGAAGAGAAAAAAAAAGTATGTGTTTATATAAAGGAATGCTAATGTAGCGGGGATTACAAATCTCCCTCTTCCTGGTGTGTAGGCAACATCAGAAGAAAACAGTTCAATCATCCCTCTCTCTTTCTTTTTTTAAAAGATATTTCAGGAAGCAGCTCCTGGTAATTTGAATAACCAGTCCAGTTGTCCCAGGGGAATTACAATCAGAGATAGAATTCTTCCTCTAAGCCCTTAGACACAGCGGGTGGCAATGGGAACAAGTGGAAAACATTCCCATTGCACAACAATTGAGGAGCAAAACTGAAAGTGCTATTAATATACTGTAAGGATACATGGAATTGGAGAGAGAAATCCCACTTTTGGGGTGCAAGTGATGTTCCTGGATCACTTCTTCTAAGTGAGACCAGGTGCTGAAGGGATTATCATGCAAAAAGAAGCTTGAGAGTAACATAGACTTTCTAGTTTCCCAGAGTTATAAGCATCTCTTTTTCGGCCTAATTGTTAGAGACCTGGTTCCCTGGGAAAGGGAGTCAGCCCCACCTGCTGGTGATTTAGGAAGACATCAGAGAACAGTAGATGGAACCTCCTATAGTGAAGTGTGGGGAAATAGTCATTGTGGATGGTAGTGACACGGGGAGGTAGAGCTTTGACACTCACAGAGAATTTGGAGGCGAGAGCCAAATGCAACATACAGCATTGTAAATACAAAGGGGCTACAGAAATGGAAGGGCAAACATGACCAAGCCCTGCTAGAACCATAAATCATCTGGGCTGGGGCATTTTGCCAGAGAAATGTAAGATCTTCATAGATTAGCCAGGCCCTTCTTGTCAGGAGGGAGCCTCTGACGCAGGGGTTATACTAATCGTGGTAATTCATCCGAACAGTTTATTTAATAATGTAGCACAACCCGAAACGAATGTCAGATTCACTTTATTGTAAGTTTTATTTGATTATAACAGCAAACTCTATCCTTGTGTGTTTACTTGCTCTTCAGAATTTGATTCTCGTGTAGCAAGATCAGCTACTGACAACTTTAAAGAAACCAAACAAGCTGAAGACATCCCTGCTTACTGATTAGGGGTTATTAATTAACCTGATCAAATAAATTGCCCTAAAGTGATAATAGGTGAGAATAACATAATGTGATATCTATAGTTAGTTTATTTGCATTTTTAACAAAGAGCTTCTTTAAGTCTCTTTAGCCCCCTAAATAAATGGAGTGAGAATTTAATGCAAGGATACTTTTGTGCAAACAGACATCATGAGCTTCCTTTACAAAGACCACTTCTCATGGAAAAAAAAAAAAAAGACTTGTAGTTAGCCTTCATAAAAAGTCAGTCACTGTTCTTCTCTTTAGAAAGGGAGGTAGAGATTTCAGTCACTTGTTCCTGCATGATGAGATAGATGTAAATGAAGCACAAATTCATTACTGGGGTCAGTATTATGGAAGCCTTTTCAGACTGTTAGATCAGAGATTTTCAAAACTGAAGTGGTAAAGGCAAAAAGTAGAGGTCTTGAATGGAACATACTTTCTACTCTTCCCTGGCCCCCTTCTTGGATAAGATATTCAAAAAGCAAATTCTCTCTAGTTGTCAAAACTAGAAGGCTATTGATGAGAATGATGTGTAAGTCTTGTGAAATTCAGGCTAGAATCTCAACTATTTTCTTTAAACAAACACAAAGCCCAATTTAGGAAGGAGACATCTCTGTGTTCCTTTTAAATAATAAAACTCTAAGAAGTGAAAATGAATTTATATTTTATTTTATTTTCCTATAATAACTTTTTTTTTTCTTTTAAGGAATGAAAAATGGGTTTCACAGAATGCAATAGGTTATCTCCTCCTAGAAGCTTCCCATCTTCCAATCAACTTATCTTCTTTGACAGAATCTCCCCTAGCATCTTGTGTCCCCCCCCCCCATCCCCTTTGGTATTTAAAATATGTGTAGCGTGGACAAGATAAAAAGAGCAGAAAGGAAAACATATCAGTTACCTATATTGAATCATCCACAAGAGAGACATTTTACTCTGTATGGGGAATTTCATTTGCATAAAGTGAAAGGATAAGAAACAAAGTGCTCAACTTATCAGTAAAAAACATAATTCTAAATGTCATATTTTAGCTCTCTTTCACCACTAGCCAAATGGTTTAATATACTAGGACCACAGAGATAGCCAAGGCAGAAAGACATTGTTTCAAATTCTTTCTCTAACATAAGCAAATCATTTAACCCATTCTCTGATGATTAATACCCTCATCTCTAAAATGGGAATTGTTGTTTGTCCTTCCTTCTTGAAGAGGAACAATGTCATCAGCTTGGTGGTATCTAGACTTGAAAGTGAATTGGATTTAAGTGAAGCAGAGCTGTGCAAGGTCATCAGCCTCTCTCATTGGATCAAAGCCCAGTGGTAAGATACAGGTCAAGATGACTAGTGATGGCCAGGGATGCAGACACTTAACTCTGTTTGCCTCAGTTTCCTTATCTGTAAAAATGAATTGCAGAAGGAAATGGCAAACCACTTTCTTTGCCAAGAAAACCCCAAATTGGGTCATGAAGAGTTAGAAATGACTAAAACTACTCGACAACAACAATAACAACTTTAAAGTACTATGTAAACATTAAATAATTATTATCTCTAAATGCTTCAGAGCCTGTTAAATAAGAATGGGGCCCCTAAGCCATAGATGAGGATCACTGTCCCTTACATATTGACTTAGTTCAAAATGGGATGCTATCTATGTTTTTTTTTTAATTTTTATTTGTTAAGTATTTCTCAATTATATTTTAATATAGTTTGGGCTGCATTTGGGAGTGTTGTGGGTCCCACGTGACCTGTGAGCAGAGTAGTCAGCTCCCTTCCATTCTCAATTCATTTAAGTTTGCTCCCCCAACTTATTTTCCCCTAGCAACGTTGTGATGACTTTTTCACCCTCCAGGCTGGCAATATTAATTTCATACTTTTAAGAAAGTTAACATCTTTTGAAATTTTAACCTTTCTTGATTTTGTTCTGTGTACATTGGTTTCCTCATTATTATGTTATCTTTTTACTTCATCTGCTATGACCATCACCTTGCACAATGTTCTTTCTAGAGGCAGAAATGAAAACTGTTACTCCAGGACTCTTGACTCTATTAAAATTCAGTCATTTGTACTAAATTCAATAATTTGTCTACTGGCAGGCTGGGAGTTTTCAAGTCTGTGTTTTCCAAGCTTTCTCTTTCCTTCATCAACATTTCCATCTCACCATTCTGAAAAACTCACCAAATCACCAGCCTTGGGCAAAACTAAGGAGTGAGGAAAAATATTCTTTTAGTTCTATAAGAAAAAACTCCAGATGGAAAAGGATTAATCTTACAGTCCCAGAAAGAGCAAGAGAAGCTGGGGTTGATAAAGAGGCAAGAACCTAGGAGCAAATTGGAAAGGGACAGCTGTAGACACTGATCCTTTCCCATCCAACGTTTTCCCTGACGTTTCTGAGTCTCACTCAGTCTCACAAATCTTTCTCCCTCCGTATGCCCTATTTCCTGGGTGTTTTTTCTTTAAATATGTCCTCAAGAGCCAAGTGGGATACACATTTCTAAAAAAAGTTTGTTAACTGAATATCTAGTTAAAAAAATAAAGACCATATCCTAGAATCTGAGACATCAGCAAGCCTGTAGGGATTTACATATATGTTTGTATGCACATTTATACAGACACAAACATATATACACAGTATATATGTGTTAACATATATGTATATATATGTGTGTATATATATATATGTACATATATATATATATATATATATATATGCATTATATGCATTCTCAGATAGCCCTTCTTTCTACCCCTGAAATCATACCTGATCAGAATTGTCTATTTTACAAATCAATATCATGGACTTTGACCACAAATTTAATTTGGGATGGACATGGGGATGAAAAGTTTCAGGAACATATTATTCTATTAATATAAGAAGTTATATATATGACCTAAGTCTAAAAAGGATCAAAGCTGATTTTTTTTAAATTGTGAAAAAAATCAGTTCATTACTTTTTACTCAATTTAGAGAAAATCGCATTTAATTAATTTAAAATTAATACAATACAGCATTCAACAATATTTAAAACAAATATAATATTCAACAATAGAGTCTTCTTTAAGCCTCAGAAGAATAGTTTCTTCTTGAAAAATCCCTGGTAGAAATAGTTCTCTATCCAAAACATAATTACCATAGATTTAAATGGGGCAAATTTAAGTCCCAAAATTAACATTTACAGATAATCAGTGTTTTTGAAATTAAATCATTAATTCAAAACCTAAAGGAAATAATGGAAACAATGAAGTGGTGATAACAATCAAATGAATTGGAAAGGCTAGAAAGGTCAAAACCTGTCAGAGGACTAAAAGGCCAAAGAGGCTAATTTACTTTAACTCTCTTTGTTTTAGGAAGTCAGATACCCCTGATTATCACTACTACAAACCAGAAAACTACAAATATTCTGGGAAGAGAATTTAAGATAAATAACACATGCAATCAATGATAAAACTGTTTGTATGATGGCCTATTATCTCTCATTTTCTAGAGACTGGCTACTCACCATATATTTTTAAAAAATTAATTTATTAAAATATTTTTCCCCCAGTTACAAGTAAAATCAACATTTTTTGGGGGGGTTATTCATATACATTCTTTGTTTTTGTTTTTTTAAACATGTTTCCTTATGAATCATGTTGGGAGATAAAAATTAGGCCAAAAAAGGGAAACCTATGAGAGAAAAAAAAAAAAAGAAGAAAAAGAAAAGTGAACTTGGCATGTTTTGATTTACATTCAGTCTCCATAGTTCTCTCTCTGAATATGAATGATGTCTTCCATCCAAAGTTTATTGGGATTACTTTGGATCACTGAATCACAATGTTTTCCTGGTTCTGCTTGTTTTGCTCAGCATCAATTCATGTAAATCTTCCCAGACCTTTCTATAAGCAGCTTGTTCATAATTTTTATAGAACAATAAAATATTCCATTAATTTCATATGCCAGAACTTTTCAGGCATTCCCCAATTGATGAGCATCTACTCATTTTCCAATTCTTTACCACCACAAAAAGAGCTGCTACAAACATTTTTGCACATTTGGGTTCTTTTCCCCTTTTATGATTTTTGGGGGATACAGACCCAGTAATGGCACTGCTAAATCAAAGGGTATGCACAGCTTTATAGCCCTGTGGGCATAGTTCCAAATAGTTCTCCTGAATGGTTGAATCAATTCACAACTCCACCAACAAAGCATTACCCATTATACATTATAAAATTAGATCCCAGTAAGTGAAGAAAGGAGCCTTAAAATAGAGGTATTAGACAAAATTCCTTGGAAAGTCAAATTTTTGTAACTCTAACCCTAATGGACACATCCCAAAGTACTTCCACAAAAAAGATAACACAAAATGCTACAAAACTGCCTAGCTTTAATTTGTTCTAAATTTATATTCTTGTGCATTTACCTGCTTACCCACTATCACCAGACTCCAATCTTACAGATTCTTGTTTGCATCCAAGCATTTGAACAAAGATCTACAAGATTATCTAAGTTTTTAAATATCTTATGTAATCTTAGATTTGGTTCTCCAGGCTAGGTTTCTTTTGGAGTTGCAACCATTAATCCTACTCCATCTTGAAGCCTATCACAAAATGACTCTTACTATTGATGGGAATTGTCTTATTTTTACTACATTCTTATCATGTTTTTGAAAAACATTGTAAACCTACATATTCAAAATTCTGGAAAAACATAGGATTGTAGGAAGAGAATAAGAATGAAAGACTCATCAGTCATCATGAAGGATCAGCCGTCTAAAAGGAATTTGGGACTTGGGTACAACTGTTAACCTGACTTGTAAAAAGCACAGACATTCATTGTATACAGGAAATGACAGTCATTGTAACTTTTCAAATGAGCTGAGAGATAGAAGCATCCTTTATCAGGGGGATAAGCAGGAAATAGAAACTATAGAATAGTCCAGTCTAGCCTTAAAAACAGGAAAGAGATCAAAGAATCAAAAGTGTCCTAAAGGTTATGATTAGATCAACAATAGGTTAGTGAATTTTCTCTAGGCAAATTGATCATGAGAGGGAGAAATAGTAGGAGAGAGAGAAAAAGAGCCTCCTCCAAAGGACTAAAGCCACAGAGGAAGCTGGAGAGAACTGTGGAGTAAACTACAAAATTATTGTAAGGTTTAAAATTCAAAGTAGAAATCTCTGAGTCAGATAGGGAAGTTGTCTTTCTCTAGCTAGAAATTCCATGCTTGGAGATAAGAAAAAAAGAAAATTGTAAATGGTAACTCTTAGACTAACTTGAATCTAATTTGACTTAAAGCCCTTCTACTTCTGTAGAAGTATTTGTCTGAAATCCTGAACCTACTCAGAGAAAGTGAGTATCCACTGTGAAAATATTATCAGTCTGGCTATTGCTCAGAACAAGTTCCTTTGGTGAATTAGAAAGTGGAAAATGTTGCTGTCATAGAAATGATTGCTCATGCTGTCTTCCCTCTCTCCCTCAAAAACAGAAAAAGAAAAAGAAAGGTGGTATAACAGTAAGAGAGGCATGACTAAGAGTCGGGCCAGGCAGGAGCATACTGTAAGAAAGAACTTCGATTCTTAGTGACATGTAGAAAAAAAATATAAAACTTCCAAAGAGCAAGTCTCATCCAGTTAAGGTAGGATTGGGGTCAACTAAAACTGGCCAAAAGGAATTTAAAGAATGAACAAATGAGAAAAGGGAGCCATAAGAAAAATCAAAAACTTGCTTTATTACCATTTTAAAAGAACAGAAGGACTATCTTGATTATAAAAATATAGCAAAAATGACAAGGAATACCCTTGATTTTGAGGACTGGGGTATTTTCCATGAAGTTAGATATTCATTTTGTCTCTTTACTGAGGGATTGATGCCCTAATTGGTCCTGTTGAAGAATTTCTTAGCCTAGCATCCTGGAACACCCAGGATGAATCATTCCCTCTCCCATGCAAGAGGAGAAGTCAACTAAAGTAACCAAACTGAAAAAAAAATTAGCACACTAAAGAAATTTGCTAATTGTTAGCATTTTCAGTTTCCTAGGGTATAAATTTGACTTACCTACCTTTATGTACCTAGAGAACATTGTGAATTAGCATATTCTGAATCATTTGGTTTGAGCAATTAGATGAATTCTGTTCAGATTAAGAAATTGGTCTGGAAAGTTCCTAGTTATGGATTGAATGTAAAGTTCCTGGAGAGGTGTACGGACAAAGTGCTATGTGCTAAAGGGCTTTGTGTATTCAACCTAAGTAGGATGGAAGAAATTAAGTTTTGTCTTGTCATTCTACAGTAGAATGGGCTGTATTCCAGTCAAAAGGTACATTCCACTAAGAAATGATGTAAAAATATTCAGGAGTTCATTGATAGATGCTGCTGTTAATCAACTTATTAACAAACATCAATATATATCAAATATCTATCTATCTATCTATATATCAAATGTATATCAAACATTTTAGTGACATTTCTGTATGCTTGGAGCACATTCTCATGATACACACACACAGACACACACACACACACACACACACACACACACACAAAGGATGACAAGTAACATTTTCAAAAATCTTATATAGGACAAATCAGGACAGATTCAAATTGAATTTTTTCAAAGGGCAAAAAGGAAATGTAAAGATTTCCACACTAAAGAATAGATAGAAGGGGAAGGATGTTTTTCAGATAAAATAACATTCTGATCAGCAAACACTAGAGATAAAGTTGATTATTATAAACAGAGCAGGAACTGACCAGAGTGCACCAGTGAAATAATTGATGTCTCAGCTTGATTTTCCAGACTCTAGCTACTTGAAATAGCTGTCTTAATGAAACAACAAAAATTCTCTTGCTATCTGTTTGTTTTTCCTCCATCATCCTCAATGACTAAGGTGATGCTGAAGGCTCTTTGTTGTCTACAGAAAGATGTAAAAGATTTTGTCCTATTTTGCTTCTCTTTTCCAAAGCTTCCCCTCCCATGGATTTATAGTGATGATAATCAAGGTAAAGGGGAGGGATTTTTAATCGCTCTTGATACATAAAGGGTCATAGATAGAAGTCATCTAGTCCACCATCCTCATTTTATAGATGAGGAAATTGAGTCCCAGATAATGACTTGCTGGAGATTATAGAAGTAATCTTGGCAAATCCAGGATCTTAAACCAAGGTTCTGTGGTTCCTGATCCAGGACTCTACTTTTATGAACAGTTAAGCCCTCTTATAACTTTGTATTTATCTCACTTCTATTTGATAACCTGTGTCTGACTCCTGAGTCTCTTTTTGCCAGAGAGGGTACTCAAAGGTTAAATCAGCAGTGTACAAGCTTGGGCAGAGTTTACAAATCTATAAATGCTTTAAGTCTAATTCTCATACAGACTTCTTATGCTATTGGAGGAATAGTCTAACTAGCACTGGGAATCATGCCCTCAAAAGATTAATCGCAAGGTGCTCAATATTGGGGCTAGAATGACCTTTGAAACAGGTAAGAATAAAAAGAAGACACTCAGTCCTGTGTATCCTGTCAAATTCCACAGTGATGGTGGTGGAATGGTAGAAAACAAGGCAGAATGCGAGAAGAATCACATAATCCTTAGGCTATATTAAAGTATTTGTTGAACTGCTGACTCTCTTTTGTGACACTGGTATAAGTTGTGGAAGCACTTTACACCAGTATCCCAGGTGATCCATGAAGTATGGTAGTGATAACAGTCTGTTATCTATCCTGCCTTTCTAAAACCCATGGGAAAAGCAGTCATATTTCAATTGATGGGACAGTAGATAGAATGTTAGAAACAGGAAACAGGAATTCAAATTCTGTCTCAGACAATTATTAGTTTCTGACCATTTTACAGTGTCATATAAGTGATAGTAATTATAATTAAACAGAAAAGAAATAAAATATATAATTTATCTACTAAGAAGTACTATAATCAAACCAGCATTCAAGTGGTTTCAGAAAGATCTCTTTGAGAGAGAGACAGATTTTTTGATGTGTACAAAATACTCACTCTACCAAGATGTGTGGTTTCAAAAGATCTAGATAATGAAGAAACTTATTTTGACCAGGTTCTAAATTCCAAAACATCAGGGATGATATAAAATTATCGCTCAAAATTACAAAATAGGATAATTTACAACTGGAAAATTTGACTCAGTCTATATATACTCTATATAGAGTATATATACTCTATATAATTTCTATTACATTCCTAATTATTTATTGTACAGCTCACACTGGATGAGCATTTTATATTTCAAACTCAACATATGCAAAACTGAACTCACTATCTTTCCTTCCCCCATTCTCCCAATCCACTATTGCCAAAAACACTCTCTCCTCTTTTAAATTGCACTATTATGATCAAATACAGCATAATCTTGACATTCAAAGCCCTTCACAAACTGGCCCCTTCCTCTTTCTTACATTCTATTTATCCATATATATCTTGTTATCTAATAACATTAGCCTTATTACTGTTCCTCAAATGAGGCACTCTATCTTCCAATGCAGAGCATTTTTACTAGCTGTCCTCCCCCCCCCCCCCCCCCCCCCCCCCCCCCCCCCCCCCCCCCCCCCCCCAAGCTAGAATACTCTCACTCCTGAGCTCATTCCTGGCTTCCTTAATTGTTTTCAAGTCTTATCTTCTTTTGTTGTTGTTCAGCCATTTCAATTAAGTCTGACTTTTCATGGGTCTATTTGGGTTTTATTTATTTATTTTAGCAAAAGATACTGGGGTGATTTGCTATTTCCTTCTCCAGCTTATTTTACAGATCAGGAAACTGAGACAAACAGGGTTAAGGGATTTGCTCAGGATAACACACCTAGTAAATGTCCAAGGCTGGATTTGAACTGAGGACTCATTATTTAGCCCCAGTAATGGGACTTGAATTTCTGTGCTACATACCTGCCCTAAAACTCCACCTTCTGTAAGAAGCCCTTCTCAATCAATTTAATATTAATGTCTTCCCCCTATTGATTTGACTCTAACTTATCCTGTGTATATATATATATATATATATATATATATATATATATACAGTTTTTAATGTTCCTGCTCTCAGTAGACTGAGCTCCTTGAGAGCAATGACTTTTGCCTTTCCTTAAATCCCTGGTGTTTAGTACTGTGCCTAGTATATAGTAGGTACCTAACACATGCTTCTTTACTGTCAAAGAGCAGCTCTCTAAAGCTGCATGGCTTACTTTAGAATTTGTTTAAGAGCACAAAACTCCCTTTGCAGTATATATGTCAGGATATTGGAGGAGCATTGTCAAAAGTGATAGGCTCTTTGATTTGAGCCTTTTAAGGGAAGTTTAGATGGCTAAACTGGAGACACCCAAGGACATGAGGAAGACAGAGCAAAGTACCCAACCAGAATTGGGGATAGGGAGGTACTCAGGAGAGGAGGAAGAGGTCAGTGGTATTGCCAAAAGAGGCTGCTATTAGGTCTTAGAATATCATTATGTCAAGATTCTGTCATTCCACTAGGTCTAATGGGTGGGAATAGAGTCCATCAGCTCTTCTAGTAATAGGAATGTCAGCTAAGGGATGTTGAAAGGGGACAAGTTCTATAAGGGAGAGAAGGCTGTAAAGTTTTTTTTGTTGTTGTTTGTTTTTGTTTTTTTGCTGAGGCAATTAAGTGACTTGCCCAGGCTCACACAGCTAGGAAGTGTTAAGTGTCTGAGGTCACATTTGAACTCAGGTTCTCCTGACTTCAGGGCTTGTGCTTTATCTACTGCACCACCCTGCTGCCCCTGACTGTAAAGTTTCACAGGCTATTTGGCAAGGAGCTACATATCTAGTGTTAAGATCCCTTGGGGACATGGAAAGACTTAGAAGAAAAGATGAAGAGTGAAGTGAGCAGAATCAAGAAAACAAGAAAACAGTAATGGAAATATTGTTTAAAGAATTGAGGCAATAAATCATTTGACTATTGTAAATGCTCAATTAACTATAAAGGACATATGAAGAAGGATACTATCTTCATTAAAAGAAAGATCTGATGAATAGAAATATGCATAGAACAATTTTACATATATATATGTGTGTATCTGTTATATGTGTATATATATATATATATATATATATTACATACATATTTGTGTATGTGTATGTGTCTAGTGGTAACCAACCTCTCTAGGAAGGGGAGGAAAAAAAGGGGAAAAGAGAAATTTACATGATAATGTATATTTGAAGGGAATAGGAATTGTACAGGGTAGATTTGCAGTTTCATATGCAATCATCTTTTTTATTGTACCATGTTATAGAAATGCTTATTTTGTTCCATGAATTGATAATAAAATAATTTTATAATACAATTAAATCCTTAAGAGATGAAAGTATCAAGTCAAGGAAGAGGGTAACTGGCAGGAGAACGGAGAATGACTATGATGAAGAAAGACTAGAATGAAAAAAAATCTACAGTTTTTTTTCCTAGATAATAACCAAAAACTCCTAGAGGAACTGATCTACAATTATGTTGTCATCCCCAATCTAAATCAAAAGCTCTTAATCTGGGGTTCATGAATTTGCCTTTGTTAAAAAAATTTTTTTATGTATATTTCAATCTTTGGTTTCTTTTACAACCTTTTGCATATTACTTATTTGAAAAATATTATTCAAAGAACTGGTCCATAGGCTTTCCCAGACTTTATAATATATATAAAAAAAATCCTCAAGAGATAAAAGTATCAAGTCAAGAAAGAGGGTACCTGGCAGGAGAATGGAGAATAACTATGATGAAGAAAGCCTAGAATGAAAAAAAATCTGCAGGATTTTTTCCTAGATAATAACCAAAAACTCCTAGAGGAATTGATCTACAATTATGTTGTCTACCTCAATCTAAATCAAAAATTCTTAACTTGGGGTTCATGAATTTGCTTTTTTTAAAAATTATTATCTATACTTCAATATTTTAGTTCCTTTGTAACCCTTTGCATATTACTTATTTGAAAAATATTATTCAAAGAACTGGTCCATTTTCCCAGACTTTATAATATATATATATATATATATATATAAAATCCTCAAGAGATAAAAGTATCAAGTCAAGAAAGAGGGTACCTGGCAGGAGAATGGAGAATAACTATGATGAAGAAAGCCTAGAATGAAAAAAAATCTGCAGGATTTTTTCCTAGATAATAACCAAAAACTCCTAGAGGAATTGATCTACAATTATGTTGTCTACCTCAGTCTAAATCAAAAATTCTTAACTTGGGGTTCATGAATTTGCTTTTTTAAAAAATTATTATCTATACTTCAATATTTTAGTTCCTTTGTAACCCTTTGCATATTACTCATTTGAAAAAATATTATTCAAAGAAGTGGTCCATAGGCTTTACCAGACTATTATAGGGGATTATCACACACACATATGCCCACACACACATATGCCCCCACACATGCAAACAAAGGATTGATAACTTCTGATCTAAATGAAACTAGAAAACAAAGAAGTTTCAGCAATGAAATAAAAGAACAATTCCAAAGTTCTTCTCATGTAGGAAAATAAAGGAGTTGGCAGAACTGAGCTTATTATGCACCTGCACCAACAAGAAACACAATTTACTGGGACACTTGGGCATTTTGCTTTGCCATTCTCATGCTTAAAGTAAACAAACAGATCCCCAGGGAGTTTATTGCAGTTTATGTACAGATATCTCCCGCAGAAGATAAAGAAGCAGAAAAATTCCATGAAGAAGTTAACAAAATCCTCCAACTTAAGTCAATGTAGACTTGTTATCTTTGCCCAAAATTTATCACTTGTTGCAGTGCATGAAGGCATCCCCTAGCTAGAGAACAGAATGGAGAAGAGTGAAAATGATGAAAATTATATTGGGAAAATGTGGTCCAGGGTCATAAAAAGGAAAGAGGCCAATGGCTCATAGAGTACTCAGAGACTTTACTCATGTAGATAGATCATGAATATTTTAAAAAAGAAAATCAACAAGTGCTTATTAAATACCTAGGTGCTAGGCCCTTCACTAAGGATTAGAAATACGCAAAGAAAAATAAAATAGTCTCTAACTTTAAAGAGTTTACATTCTAATAGAATGCTCTGAGAATGACTAGCACAGAATAATATCACAAAAGATGAAACTAACTATATTTTAACAAAGAGGGATTAGTCAATGTGTTTCATAATCAGCTCTTAGATTGCTATCAGACAGTTGACTACGTACAGCAGGGGTTTTTAAACTGCGTTCTACCAATCGATTTCAAAGAGTCCACTAACTTGGGTGGAAAATTATATATTTGTTTTCATTAACCTCTAACTGAAATTTTGTGAATTAAAAATTCTGACCAGAGGATGCTAGGATTTGCCTGACTATCCAACAGGCTCATCACACAAAAAAGTTTCAGAATTCTTATTTAGAAAAAATGATAAAAGCAGCACCAAATTAGAGACAAAGTATTGTGTGATTAGAGAAACTCCAACCCATCCAATTTAATTGCTACCTATAGCTAGTATTTATATAGAATTTTAACATTTACAAAGCACATTATAAATATTATCTCTTGTTTTGTTTTTTTTTTCCTCAGCAATGCTGAGTAGCAAATGTTGTTATTATCTCCATTTCACAGATGAGAAAACAGAGGCAGGCAGAAATTAAATGACTTGTCGAGTAAGCATTTAATATCATCTTTGAACTCAGTTCTTCTTGACTCCAAGTGCAACACTCTATCCATTGTGACATTAACTAACCATGTAACTTTGAACAAACAACTTCCTTTCTCTACACCTTGGTTTCTTCATCTGTAAAAATAGAAGGTTGAACTAGAGGATCTCTAAGGTCCCCTGTAGTTCTTACATTCTATGACTTCCATTAACCATCTTTCTTTGAACCCTCAACTGATTTCTCAAACATGTTATATCAAAAAGGAAGAAGGAAAAAGTTATTTGTTTTCTCCAGGTTCAGAATGCCCTGGGAGAAAGCAATCTCTCTTTTTCATCCCCCCTGTGAGCTATATTGTTCAGTAAATCCCTCTATTAGTTTCTTATTCTTATTTGTTTCTGGTACTTTCCTTATAGTGAGCTCTAATTTCCCAATCTGGGTAAAGAGCCAGGGAAAGGAACCAGCAAATAACACCTATTTCCTTCTGTGCTCTCCTGATTTTGTGAGCTGTATTAGAATGTGTCAGAATCACAGAGTTTGGGGTATGATGTCCCTTTTCTAAATGTAAACCATTCTTAGCAAAGCAATGTGAAACCAAACCTGGAACAAGATTCTGAGCAGCATATGGAAGATAGTGTTAGTTAGGTGGTGGGAGGAAGGATGACTTTTCCAGGAGAGAAGGTTCTTTCCTCAAGCCCCAACATACATACAAGGACCTTAGAAAGATGAATGTCTAATGAGATAGACCTACAGGAATTTATTTCCTTTCATGTCAATTTGCAAATCATAGTCACTAGATTAACCTGATAAATTTTTGGCCAGTCATAGCTAGAAGGGACCTTAGTAACCATGTAGTCCAACTCTCTCATTCTAACTAAAAATCAGGCCCTGCAGAGTTAAAAGACTTTTTTGAAGTCCCATAGGCAGTAAACTTGTTGTTCACTTGGGATTGATTCTTCAGGATCTTGTGTCCATAGAGTTTTCTTGGCAAAGATACTGGAATGCTTTGCTATTTCCTTTCCTAGTGGATTAAGGCAAACAGAGGTGAAATGACTTGCTGCTCAGACACATTCAGATAGCATTTAAAATCAAATTTGAACTCAGGTTCTCCCGACCATAGGTCAAGCATTCTAACTGAAACCCTAGCTGCCTCTAAACCAAATCCAGGAAACTAGGGAATCAGAACTCAAACATGTATCTTCTAGAATTCTAAGTACAGAGCTCATCTAACGCTTTATTCTTTCTACAAACTTTTATATACTTTGCAGAGAGACATAGGCTATCTGCCTTTACTGAGGTGAATAAATAGCAACCAGAAATGTTGATGATAGCATTGAACAACTTCTTAGTTCAGGGAATTTGGAGATATTTGAAGTCATCAGCTCTAAATTATTAGCCCAGTAGAGCAGTTATTCATTCTCAGTAACCTCTCTGATACATGTATTACCCATAGATTTTAGAAATGAAGTAGGGCAACCCAGGAAATATGCCTTCTTAGTATGCTAAAATTGAGTAAAGAGCTTTCTATTATTGTCCTCTTTTTCCAGTTGATTATATCCAGGCAGGAGACTCTCTATTCCTAATGTCCCTAATAGGATGCTGCAGAGGTCTCCAAGTGAATTAGGTGTTAATATAAGTCAATTTTCCAGCATATTAAGTACAGCAGTACAGAAATATACTTTCTCCTAGTGGTTTGGGGTGATTTAGAATTAGGATAGAGTGATTTCCTAGTTTCATTGTAGTTCAAAGTCATAGGGTGATAAGAAGAAGCTTGATAAAATTACAAAATGTGAGAAGTAGGTAAAAGAGTCAATAGGATGTAAGAGTATATTCCCTTTAACATTTTGGTTCATTCTAATATGAAGTACCAAAAAAAAATGATTTTAGAATCAAGAAACTGGATTTTAAGTCCACCTGTGAGGCATAGTGTAGCCCCAGAGGTGTCAAATGTGAGTTAAAATATAATTGAGAATTAATAAAATAAAAATACTTTAAATCATAGCTAATGTTAATATATGGTTTTCTATTTCAGTATATTGCTTGAAGGGATACTTATGCTTGGTTTAGAGTCCCATTTTCTATTTAAAAATAGAGTTTGACTGCTCTAGGCAATTCTATAAGAATGTAAGATGTAGAGTAGATGTTGATATTTGTGGGTAGAGGGATTTTGTTCCCTGGGAGTTCTTTATGCAATTAAATAACAGGTTCAGTAAGACACACACACACATGCACACACACACACACATACAGATACTTGTGTCACATCAGGAGTATGGACATTATTGATAATTTATTTAATTAACCTTCATCCCTAAAATGTTAGTCATCAGGTTGTCAATGCTGGACCACAAACATTAGTGAAGACCAAAGGAGGGAGGAAATGAAATTTGTCTTGGAAGAAAAGTATGGCACTCTGCTCTGAGAAAAATTGCAGGTATTCTGAAGCCTTAGAAGAGATAAACCAGCAGCAAACATGGACAAAACTACTGAAAGATTGGTTGGAAGCAAGATGTTTCATGGGGCTTAAAAGCAAATTTTTAGTAAAAGATTCTGAAGGGGTCTTATGAAGCAGAATGAAAGGACTTTAGGGATGCTCTGCATTGAGCAGAGTTCCACCCTAGCAGTCTAATGGAGGAGTTGCAATGACATTTCATGAATGTCTTATTCATGGACTTTAATCTCATACTCTGAAATAGAAGAAACTTAACTCAGGATACTTTTTACAACTCTAGAGAAATATGAACATGCTAGATGCCTACAGTGGGGAATATAAATAAATGGCAGCAAAGGTCTGGCAAACAATATTTACAAAGTATCCACCTACATTTTTCTGGAATTATATCATAGACATAAGAGTCACTGTAGTTAAAATCTCTGTCACTAGGGAAAATAAAAAAAAATTTTTTTTTTTGAGAATGGTGTAGGACAGGGGTCCTAACACTATTGAGCATCACCTAATTGGCGTGCTATAGCATAGTAGAGTGCTGGACTGGAAAAGACCTGAGTTCAAAGCTATTCTTAGAAATTAGCTAAACAAGTCACTTCTATCTAAAAGGCTATTATAAGAATAAAATGAGGTAGTATTTATAAAGTACTTCCCAATCCTTAAAAAAGCACTACATAAATGCTTGTTGTTGAACTGGTGCTGGTAGCACTCTTTGCAACCCAAGGGCACCAGATTAGAAGGTAGAAAGTACCATGAATCAAGATAAACTACCTCTGCATCTTTGTACCAATCCAGAGCTTCTCTCCTTCTGCTTATCTATCTCAGCCAGATTCCTGACTCTTTTTCATTTCTAGTGAGAGCAAGGTAATAGTGGAGAAATTGCAGTAACATTCCTTGTACTCAGCACTGTTGAAGACACAAAGATGAAACAGACTTGGTTCCTGTCCTCATGGAGCTTAGAAATATCAAAGAAGGGATGGGACTCAAAAGAAGAAATGATAAAGGATAAGAAAGAGAAGATTATGTTCAATCTTTGTTTAATTCTGCCTTCCCTACCCAACAAAGATTATTTCTGGATTGCAAAGAATAGAACAAAAATAAAAATGACCCTGTCTGACCAAATGATTCTAACTATCAGGGTCACAAAGCTAAGGCAGTGGCCTCAAAGCCAAAGCGGTGGGTGGATGGTAAAAGAGTTGTAGGAGAAGACATACAATTAGGAATAGTGATCCAATGATTACATGAAGGCCATGGAAGCCTGTTGCTACAAAGAATGCTGAGCCATAAATGCTATCTGAGATAGTAAACAGTGCTTCATAGTTCATAGGATTCATTAATCCAGGTTTCTAGATTTCTAATGTAGTATTCTGATAGGATGGATTTGGAATCTAGTAGTCATAAAACTATTCTTCCTTCCCTCCTTCTTTCCTTCCTTCCTTCCTTGCTTGCTTCCTTCCTTCCTTCCTTTTTTTCTTATGTCAAAAATTGTTTTTTACACATAATTAGGGAAAAATATATTTTAGAATTTTGACATCAATTAAAGGCAAGCTTACTACCTATAGTTTAAAGAATTTTTTTGAAAGTTCAGACATTTGCTCTTTTTGAATCTCATAACATCTCCCCCATTTTACACAATCTTTTAAAGATTACCAAGAATGTCTCTAGCACTCACATCCACCAGTTTTTTTCAGTATCTTGGCATGTAGTTTGTCTGGGCCTAGCTACTTAAATCCTCAAAGGTAAATAGGTATTCTTTTGCTATGTCCCTACTTCTCAAGCTTCCTATTAGTTATTTTTTTTTGTTCTGTTTCTTTCAATACAAAGATTATCATCATTGCCAGAGAAACCAGAAGCAAAATGAGTGTTGAATAGATTTTTCTGTATCATCCTTTACCATCTCACTACTCCTAGGAGGAATCCTATTCTTTTTCTGATCTACTTTTTTCAACAATGTCACTAAAATATACTTGTTAGTTATCCTTAGCTTCACTAGCCTCAAATCATTTGGAGTCACAATCCTCCATATGATTTTTAGAGTGCTGTGCAATACTTTCAATTTCATTACTCTCTTTCCCCATTCTTATCTGCTCTTACATCCATCTTCTTTATATATTTTTTCTCCCTAAATCTAAGTTGGCTACTGAATTCTCTAACTATTCAATTATCTTCTCTCTTTCCACACATAAAAAAAAATCATTTCCATGGCAGCCCTCTTTGTAGTGGCTAGAAATTGGAAAATGAATGGATTCCCATATTGTTCTGTAAGAAATGACCAGCAGGATGATTTCAGAAAGGCCTGGAGAGACTTACATGAACCGATGCTGAATGAAATGAGCAGGACCAGGAGATCATTATACACTTCAACAACAGTACTATATGAAGATAATTCTGATGGACGTGGCTCTCTTCAACAATGAGATGAACCAAATCAGTTCCATTTGTTCAATAATGAATAATTGAACCAGCTATACCCAGCAAAAGAACTCTGGGAAATAAGTGTGAACCACTACATAGCATTTCCAACCCCCTGTTTTTGTCTGCCTGCATTTTTGATTTCCTTCATAGATTAATTGTACATTATTTCAAAGTCCGATTCTTCTTGTGCAGCAAAATAATGTATGGATATGTATACATAAATTGTATTTAACATATACTTTAATATATTTAACATGTATTAGTCTATCTGCCATGGGGGAGTGAGGGAGTAGAGGGAAGGAGGGGAAAAATTGGAACAAAAGGTTTTGCAACTGTCAATGCTGAAAAATTACTCGTGCATATATCTTATAAATAAAAAGCTATAATAAAAAAAAAGAGTTAAAAATAATTTCCTTTTTTTCTTAGAGAATTTAAACATCCTCTCTCTCATGGTTTGGTTTCTCCTATAACATTTCAGGCCATGGGATGTTATTAATACTTTCTCTAAATTCTTTGAAATATATCCTTCAAAAACATAAGGTACACTTCAGAATATGCCAGTCTTACTCTCCTTCTAGATCAGATTCTAAGGGAATGGTCACCTTCCCCCAAGGGTTCCATCTTTACTTACTGCTTCAGCAACCAGTTCTTTATTGGTAAGAATCACATGCAGGAGATCTCTTCTCATTGCTTTCTTCACCTTTTGCAAAGTGAAACTATCATTAAGGAAAGGTACAAAAAGTATTAGCTGTTATGCTTTTGCAGAGAGAGAGTTCCAACAGGTATCTGGAGAATATCATCACTATTGCATGCCTCCTTGAAATTTGTTTTTTAAACTTCATCTATTTCTTTCTGGCTGAGTATATAAAAATATATATGTGTATATACATATATATATACATATATATATATATGCATATACTAATGCCCTAATATAAGAAGAATCCTAACTTTCTCTTTTTACAGATGAGGAAACTGAGGAACTGAGATATTAAGGGACTAACACAGGGCTACACAGTTTGAGGACTCCTCTTGACGCCAGCTACCTTGCCTTCCCTAGGATACTACTCCCTTGCCTTTTATAGAGGTGGAAACTGAGACTCAGAGAGGGGAAAGGGTCTCTTCATCTACAGCTCTGGCTCAGTAGGGATGGTAATCACCAGCCTCAGTTTCCCTATCTGTACAACACTCCCAGCTGGGGTGGAAGCCGCAGCCAGGGCTTAACCCACTACTCTTTTTCTTATAGGGACCTTATCAGGGAAATAATTACTGCCTCTTCCTCCAGGGAGAATCAGGAAAGAGTTCATAAGGTTATATATTTTCTCTAATGGTTTGGAAGATCAGGCTTGAAAATGAAAGTTTTGCTAGCATGGAAGAAAAATATATTGAAAGAATATTCCAAGTACACTTATATATGAGATTAAATAATGAGATAGTGGAGATTGTATATGTAGGGTGTGGAGTTTGAGAGCCAAGGAAATGTGTTTGGAACTTGGTTGTGAGAACAATTGGAGTGACTAAGAAAGGCGGGAAGGGCAGCTGTAGAACATCTGGGAACTGTCCTAAGATTGTGCCCAGAAGTAAGGTTGTGATAAAGTTGCAAGGACTTGCTGAGCAGAAGGTGCCAGTGCTCCGGATACAGACTGGCTGGAAATCCCACAGGTTATCTCTTTGAAGGCCTGATCTCACATTAAGCTGCTAGTTCTAAGAAGCAAAGGGACAGAAAATGCTGCTTGACTTGACATGTCATTGTAGAGTATTTAGCTTCCATGACTGCTTTTTTTTTTCCCTTTAAAATCTTACATTTCAAGAAACCTTGGAAAGCTAAGTGTCAAAATTCTGGACTAATAATCTTCATCCATTTTCTTAACTATGACTCTTTTCTGGTCTCCTGTAATAATACTAATTCATACGTATATTTCAGTTTAAAGTTTACAAAGCACTCTCTTAACTTATTGGAATAGCGAGGTGGTACATTAGTTACAGAATAATTAGTGTCATAAAAACTCATCTTCTTGAGTTCAAATTTATCCTCAGATACTTACTAGTTGTGTGACTCTGGGCAAGTCACTTAGCCCTGTTTTACTCAGTTTCCAAATCTGTAAAATGAGCTGGAGAGAAATGGCAAACCACTCCAGTATCTTTGCCAAGAAAACTCCAAATGAGGTCAGGATGAGTCAGACATGACTGAAAACTGAACAAGTAAATAACCCAATGAGGTAGATTGTGTGTTATTTCCATTTTACAGAAGAGGAAGCTGAGGTTCAGTGATAAGGGCTGCATGTTGTATCAAGAGACAATTTGATGTAGGGATTAGAGCACTGGACTTGGAATTAGGAAGACCTCAGTTTAAATACAGTCACAGGCAACTATTCAGTGTGTGATCCTGAACACGTCATTTAACCTATCCAAACCTCCATTTCTTCATCTGTAGAATGATGAACAATGATTGGATTTGATTGCTTCTCAGATTCCTCCCAGAATGAAATCTATTATCTTGTTCTCTTATGCTTTACTCATGCTTACTCTGCTAGTCTCAGGGTCTGGGCTCAAATCCAGATACCCTAATTTTATTCTCAATACTCATACTTTCTACCTTTCCACACTCATAAATAAGCTAAGAACAGATTATCTTCCAGCTAGAAGGTGGGCACAAAGAGCTTCAGGCTGGAAGCAGCCAGTCTCTGAAACCCCTACAAAGTGAACTAATCTCTAATTCAAGAAATGCTGTGCTACATCAAAAGAATTGATATGGCATAGTAGAAAGAACATTGGATTAATAATCAGAAGAAATGAGTATGAGTCCCATTTTTTCTACTTACTACCTGCGTGTTCTCAGACAAGTCATCTCCCCAGTCTGGATGATCAATCTCTCAGGTCTTTTCTGTTCTAACTCCTATGATCCTAAGTAAAATCTTAAATTTCCCCTACACTATTGGTTCTGCTTTAAGGAAATAGAGAAGCAAAAAATAAAATTAAAATTAAAATATTTCAAGATGTGTAATGCCAGGACATGAGTTAGGGAACAAAAACAGGGAAACCAGCAATTAAAGAAGCAACCCCACATGCACATCCCTAGCCATTCCCTAGGAGATCATTCAAGCCACAAACTAGGGCTGTCGATAAGGCTGTCATCTGCTAAAGAGAGATTCAAAGTAGCATATACAAGTTATCCTTCCTACTTTTCCATGGCTTCTAACATGAGTGAGTTGATTCTACCTGAGGTCACCAAGCAGGTATCTGAAGGGAAACAGAAAGACTCCAGGAAAAACTGAGTTCACTAATATTCTTAGAATTCTTTAACTTCTTGCTTGCATATCTAAGGTGAAAGGGCTTCATGTTTCTAGATGTGACCCTTGCATAGAGAACCACACAATTTGTGGCACTTGAAGATCCATGACAGTCGGGTTATACCCAGCTAGGAATCAAGGAATAACACTAACATCCTACAAGGTTTCAAAAAGTAACTAACACTTGAAGATACAGAACAAGTCCCTCATCTTCCTTCCTTGCCAGGACAACAGGAAGAGCCCAAATTATCACGACCATTAAGCAAAAATGCCCTCACTATGATTAGTCAAAAAATCATTCACAGACTGGCTATGAAGAAAGCCAGAAAAAAGAAAAAGAGAAAAACCCAAACACGAAACTACAACCCAGCCCCAAACAGCACTGACTTATCAAACAGCCAGATGACATTTCAGGGAAATCTGATGATTAGATCCTAAGTTTGGCCATCTGCAGGATGTAAGAAGAATAGAAGGAAGCTGAGGAGGTTTTGGCGATCATATTTATAATTAGCGATTGAAACAATCTTCCTGGTGCTCTCTGAATGAGACTTGAATATTTCTACTGCTGTAGGAGATGATGATGCAGAGCCTGGATAATTATAGCTGCTTGTATAGAGTCGAGCACCCCTTCTTGTTAGGAAAGACAAGTTGGTGTGTCTGATGTGGTCTGCCTCCAGTTTTGTTAACAGTGTTATTTTATCCCTGCTGAAAAGGCAATCCCCTCAACCCACTCTACCCCCACTCCCATTCAAATACACACAGTTCTTCATGGATATTTTCTATGCTCATTTTAAAAGGAGACTAAATCTAATATATAGCAAGGAAACAGGTTATTGCCAACAATGTTACAGGCTTTATATTGTATGTAATTTTTGTCCCTTGAAATATATTTGAATTGGTTTGATAAAAAGTCATGATACCACTAGTTTCTCTTACAGCTCCAAGAGAAAAAAATTAGCATTCTCTAAAAATCCCTTGAGATGCAGCATGGTGGGATAGAAAGAACAATAGACTTGGAGTTATAAGGCCTGGGTTCAATAATAACAATGTCAGCTACAAATAAACCTAAAAGCTGTGTAATTGTAATGACCAAGCTTGGCCCTGAAAAAGAGATGAGAAAATGAATGAACCTCTCTCCCTTCTCTGCAAAAATGATGGGCTATGAATATAGAATATCACATATATAAAGGCCAGATTCAGTGAATTTATTGGTTAATTTTTGTTTTTTTTATCTAAAATGTTTTTTTAAAAAACCTTTTCCTTATTTTTTCTTATTCTCTCTCTCTGTCTTTGCTTCTCTTTGTCTTTCTCTGTCTCTGTCTCCTCCATCTCTGTCTTTGCTTACCTGTCTCTCTTTCTCTGTTTTTTTCTCTCTGTGTCTGTGTCCCTCTCTGTCTCTATCTCTCTCTGCCTCTGTATTTCTCTCTCTTAAGCTCTCTCTCCTTCTATCTCTATTTTTCCTCCCATCTCTATCCCTCTCTATCTCTCTTGTCTGTCTCTGTTTTTCTCTGTGTCTCTGCCTGTCTGTCTCTCCAATAAAAGATGACTTTCTAAGCAGGAGAGTGGGAGGGCTCTATTATAAATCTATGTATGTATGTATGTATGTATGTATGTATGTATATATCTACCTCTTTATATATCAAAAGTTAGCTTTCTGGGTAGGAAAGTGGAGAGGGATATATCCGGAAATAATAGCTGGAAAACCAAAAGGTATCAATGATTTTTTTTATCAGAGAAAAAATTAACTCAGGTCGACAGACATTAAGCATTTAACTATGTCCAAAGCACTGGGAATTCCAAAATAAAAATGACCATTAAGGAGCTTATATTTTGCTAAGAGGAATCCACATTTATTACAGTTTTTTAAGGTTTGCAAAACATCTTCATAACAACCCTATGAGATAGATTGTATAAATACTATTATCTACATTTCATAGAAAAGGAAATAAACTCTGAGTGGTTAAATTGTTAGGTCAAAACAGCAGATATTTAGTGTCTGAGAGTGGAGTTTGAACTCTAGTCTCCTTACTTCCTATCCAGCACTCTATCCACTTAACCATTATGTACACACAGATAAGGATAGTGCAAGCTAACAGAAGCATGTCTGATGAGAATGAACTGAATTTCCCACCAAACCTCAACCCATAAAATGCTTTCCCACTGAAAGAAAGATCTCCCCTGGACTGTATTTTCAATAAGACTTGTGCACCTGTTGCATGGGGAGAATGCCTCCCAAGGAGACAGTGAGAGGATAATTTTAGGAAAAGGAAAAGTCATGATGTATAGGTCAGAAGAGGTGCAACTGGGACTACAGTACCAATTTCCAGGAATCGGGAGATCCAACATATTCTTGAGACACAAGGGAATATGCTGAGAATAGAGACATGAGTTACAGCAGCATGATACTTGCAAATACAATAGTTGAACCCCCAGGTCATGATTGCTTGTACTAAAGCCTTCCAGCTACCTTCTTCTATTTCCTGAGAAGGGACCTTTCCCCCATTTCAGAGATGTAAGTCTGAAAGTTGTTTGTTCAAGTTATTCTCATGGGAATTGGAATGTTTATGTTAATTTTGAAGTATTGATCTATGTTTTGTGTCAATTTGCTATATAACTATATCCTAAATAAATATATTTTTTTTAACAAAATGAGTTTAAATTTTGGCTCTAGGTATTGCTAGCTCCATGATTTTGGAAATTTTGCACTTCTTTTCCAGAAAGTCTTCTGGCCTTATATTAGATGTTAGCCTCTGTGGGGGAGCTGATGAAAACTTTAAGTTCGTATAACCAATTATCATTTTATTACTTCAAGTTGATTTACCTGAATGGGTAAAGGTCTATTACAGCAAAAAAAAAAAAAAAAAAAAAAAACAAATATATGGGGCAACATAAATACTTATCCTTCAAACACACATCATCACCACTCATTAAGAATCAACCCATAAGCATTAATTAAGCACCTACCATGTATTATGTGTTATAATAGAGTGTTGGCTCTCCACTCAGTAGAACTTAAATTCAAATTCTGCCTCAAACATAAACTGTGTGACTCTGGGAAGGTAATTTCAGTCTATTTACCTCAATTCCTCTTCTGCAAAAAATGAGCTGGAGGAGGAAATGACAAAGCACTCGAATAATTTTGCCAAGAAAATCGACCCCAAAACAGGTTCCATGAGAGTTGGACAAGATTGTAACAATTCAATAACAACAATAACAACATGCACCAGGCACTAGAGAGAGCAAAGAAAAAATAATCCCTGCCCTTAAGGAGCTTACATTTTAATTGGGATATGTGTGTGCTTATGTACATACATACACACATATACATGTGCATGTGCATAAACATACACACATATATATTTGTGTGTGTGTGTGCGTGTGTATAACTATGTACAAAATAAATTCAAGACAATTTTAGAAGGGAAAATACCAATAACTGGAGAAATGAGGAAAAGGTCTGTGTTGAAGCTGGAGACTGAGATGAATGAGTCTTGCAGACCCAGGAGGTCCAATGAAGAGTGAGAACAAGAGCATGAGGTAAGAGCTTCTTCTTTGTTGGGATTCACTCAAAATTCCCATCAAAGTCAGTGATGCTCTAAGAATCAGGTGGTTAACTAGAATACGTGAAGCAGAGAAAAATTAATGTAAAAGAGGAGTTCCACAGAGGAAATATATATGAGAAGGAGTGTTGAATTTGGTCTGAGGGCACCTAGGTTTAATTACTACCTCTGTTACAGTCTAATGGCTATATCTTACCAGCTGGGTGACCGCGTCCAATTCACTGTACCCCCAATTCCCTGTGCTCTTCTGGAGCTATATGCCTTCATCTTTCTAACCAGGCCAACAAGATAATCTTGCAGCTCTGAATTCTATGATTCTACGTCTCTTTCCCATGAGTTTAAATTACTCTAATTCAGTTCATGCCCTTGCCCTGAGCTGGTTTCCGGGTCTATGAAGGAATTTTCTAGCATTCCTTTCCCAATCACCCATTCCTCTCCCATTCTAAATCTTTTCACTTGGATCAGAAACTTGCCTTATTCATCATATGCAAATATCACACTGATAGCTTTCTGCATATAATTTGTTCTCCCGAACACTCTGCAAAGGATTCAATTAAAACTGAACCAGAGATCAGAAAGACCCAGTCAAACATTCAGTTAAATGCCAGATTCTCCTCATCTGGAGAAAAGAGATCCATCACACACTGAGCAGCCAGGGAGAAATAAAACTCTTTGAACCCCAGTACCACTGACTGAGTAACCTGATCCAAGGAACTAGCCTTCCAAATTCCCTTTTGAAAACTAACCTAGAACTGTGGCTAGGAGTGAATCCTAAGAAAGAAGGGAAAAAATAAAATGCACTTTCAGGAAAAAAACATCATATCTTTTTCTCCCAGCTGCTGAATGAGCGGAGGGAGGGGCAGAATTCATCAAGCAGAGATAGGGCAACTGGGTTTCTGACTCTTTGAACAAGCTGTCTTATAGTTGTTTAAATTAGAGACTGTCACAAATAGAGATACATTACATACAGCTGTTTGCTCAGGACTTAACCTTAATTCTCCTTCAAACATTGTTTATTGTTAAGAGGCCTTTGCATTCAGGAGTTGTTCCCTGGCACATCTGCAGTGGGAGAAACAATTCTGAGGGAACTGGCTACAGCGGTATTAGGACTGATGCTAAATACTGCATTGTGCCGGGGGGGAAACAGCGAGATAAACATGTAGGGAACCAGTTCTTTTCAGCCAGTACCCCCAAGCATGTGCTCAAGTGAATCCTGATTTGACACCAGCAGTTTAAGAGCGTCCAAAGGTCAAGCTAGTACAGAGTCCTCAGAGCAGCTGGAAGGGTAGTGGGGGCCAGAACCAGGGCCCTCTTCCGGACTAGCTCAGTTCTGGGCGCTGGAACCAGGTGGAGGAAGAGGAGTGGCATCCTGTCTGTGTCTATCCCAACCAAGGAGAGGCCCTCTGACCCAGCCAGGAAAAGATGGCTTTCTCTGATAGGAATAATGATTAATAGTTGGGAACAATGGAGTCGGGTGCTCAGGGAAGGTCCCATTGAAACTCAAGTCCTGAGCCTTGTTATGGAAAAAGTTATTACGTGATCTTTCACGGATTAACGTGGAGCTTAGGTTAACTGATAACTTAGAAAAGAAGTTCTTAGCTTTTTGTAGACTCCTTTGGCAAGATGGTAAAGTCCAGGGACTCATGAAAGTTCTTCCTGTATGATGTTCTTAAATTTGTAAAATAAAATGTAGTGTTACAAAAGAAAGGGGAAGCTAGGAGGCAGAGTAAAAACTGGTCCTGAATTCAGGAAGATCCATCTAAAGAAGGAAGACTGATTCCTAAGTTCAAATCTGGCCTCAGACACTTACCAGCTGTGTGATGCTGGGCAAGTCACTTAACCCTGTTTGCCTTAGCTTTCTCATCTATAAAATCAGATGGAAAAGGAAATGGCAAATAGCATCTCTGCCAAGAAAACCCCAAGAAACCTGACTGAAAATGATTGAAAAACAAAAATTAAGTGGAAACCAATTATTTTGACATAAAGTTATAGAACATAATATATGTGCATATATGTATGTATGTATGTGTACATGCATATAATTTTCTTCTTTTTTTTTCCTTTACTAACACTTTTTATTTTTCAAACTATATGTGTGGACAATTATTCAACATTAGCCCTTGCAAAAACCTTGTGTTCCAATTCCCCCCCACCCCTTTCTCCACTCCCTCCCCTAGATGGCAAGTAGTCCAATATATGTTAAACATGGTAGAAATATGTTAAATACAATATAAGCACATAATTTTAAAAACAAGTTTATGAATCCCAGATTAACCATTTCTAGATTAAAACTTTATCTTTAACATTCAAATTACACTTGAACTTCTATGTCACTATGTTTTTTGAAATCACAAGGATGAGAGGAAGAAATGATAATTTGAAAGGAAGCTCAAGTAGCACTAGAAGTTTGCTTTATTTGTATCCTCTGGGCTTAGCATATTTCCTAATACATACTAAATGTTTAAAATAAATGTTTACACTAGCTAATTGACCTTCTACATTAGGCCTTTCCCAATTTCCTCTCTTCTTCCCTCCCATACTCGCCTTGTATTTATTTTTACATTTCTTTTGGATATACTGTTAGTATATATATATTATCTCCCCTAGCAGAATGGAAACTCCTTGAGGATAGGACCTATTCCACTCCAATTCTATTTCTAATTTCTTTCTTTCTCCTTAGCACAGTAACTCACACATGGTAGAATGACAGCATTAGAGAATGGACCTGTGAGTTCAATGATATCAGAAATTCCTAGGAAAGGAAATGTCACCTTTTAGAGTCACTGTCCTTGCAACTTAAAATCTTAAAGAGTTGTGAGAACACTGAGAAGTGGTGACATGTCCTGGATCATCATAGAACCATTATATGTCAGAAGTGGAATGTGAATTCAAGCTTCAAGATCAGCTCTCTACCATACCAATAGTCAGAAGTGGATCAGCACAGAGTATGAACTTAATAAATGCTTGTTTATTGACTGAATGACAATTTAAATTCTAGCCCTATGGACTCTGTACAAATGATAGAGGAGTCTCTTACTGGCATCCTTTTGTGGAATGTGAGTTTTGGAAGGAAAAATTAACTCCCTCTGGAAGAAGATACCAAAGTAGGACTGACGAAGAAATATGAGATAAAAGGTAGAATTTTATGATGGAAGGCAAGATGGAGATTATCTGGTCTGACCCTCTCACTCAGGAGATGGGAAAACCAAGATCTAGAGCAGTGATTTGCTAGAAGCCTTTTATGGGAAAAATATCTCCTTTTTGAGTTCATGTTGTAGGTTATTGCTGCCAAAATTTATCTACCACAGTGCAGAAAGTTAAAAACCTAGGTTTTATTGTGCTTAAGCATAGCTCTGGATCTCAAACAAAAAATAAACCCTTAGGACAATTAGAATTCTAACAAAGCCTCTTATAGACAAAATTACTTCAGTAACAAAGAAAAAACAAAACTCTTTTACACACTGCAATTTTATACATACCTCCTTAAGGTCATAAAAGTTAAAGAAAAGATGGATTCATAATCCCATGCTTCCTTCAATGTCATAAAAGTTAAACAAATTTAGTTAAGCAGAATAGTAATCTAAGAATTCCATTCTCTAAAGAAACAAATTTAAAAAGCATATATTAGATCACTTGCAGTCTGGAAATGAGGGTGAGAGGGAAGGGAGAGAAATTTATACTGGCTAACTGACCTACATTAGACCTTTCCCAGTTTCCCCTCTTCTTCCCTCCCATACTTGCCTTGTATTTATTTTTACATTTCTTTTGGACGTACTGTTTGTATATATACAAGGGTGAATGCTGAAAATTATCCATGTATATATTTTGAAAATAAAAGGTTTTAATTAAAAAAAAATAAAAGCATTACAAAAAAATAAAATTACTTAATTTTAAAAAACTTAAACAAGAATCTATAGATAAACTAAATCAGGTTACAGATTAAACTACATTTAGAGGTTCACAATGGATTAAGGGAGAAAGGATTTACATTTCTCCAAGGGGTATGGATAGATAAGAGTCTTCCTCTAATTTCTTATCTAAGGAATGGTTAGATTTTAAATAAATTTTCATATTCCGTTCATAGGTTTCCACTAGTTCAGTAACCTCACTAGATAAAACAGCTTAAACCATCTCAAATAATAAAAATTAATAAAAAAAAATTTTTTTAATGCCCATAACAGTTAAAAAAAAAAAAAAACAAACAAACCCAGCAGCAACAACAACAACAAAATAACCATGTCCAAAAAGTCCACATTGCTATTTAGGAGCAGAGTGGGGAATTATAATTCACCATACTTTCCTCCTGTGCTAATGACAGAATCCCCAGTTCAAACCCCATAAAAATTCTTAATCATGGGCCTCACTTTTGTACCTTTCTCAAATTAATGGGTCCCAGCTCTTTGAAGGGAGAATGATGGGATTCTCATCGTTACATCCAGCCCCCAAACTTGCCCTCAACCCAATCCTCACAGAAATGCTTAATCACTCACTGACAAGCAGGTTAACATGGTCTGTAACCATATCAATTGGCTTAACCATAACACATAAAATAGCCAATAAGAGAGCCAACAGGAGGCAGAGTAGAATATTGGGATTTCCCCAATGTGGCACCTACTCATTTCCTTTGCTTTGCTATTCTTTGGTTAACTTATGCCAATTATAATATTACCTTCTCTACCCCACTCCACTCCTGCCCCCTTGGGCTTTTCTATATGCATTCTGATTAACCACATTCAAAGCTCCACCAGAGCTCCATGTTAGCAAACACCTCCTATAACTTCAAAATTTACATATCTTGTGATGTAATCAGCACCATTTACTCTATAAAAATCTTTGTCTTGCTTGGCTGAGCTGCTGACTCCTTCTGGGATCTTGACCCACCCACTGAGCACATAAATCTCATTAAAGTGCCTTTGCTTGGGCTGTAGACTGAATGAATCCTTTCAGAAATAACACCTCAACACCCCCCCACACACACACACACAACTTCAACAATAAGGAGTACCATATAAAATCCCCCAAAGATGCCATACCATGTAGATTCTTGATAAAGCATTTCAGAGAAAGGGAGAAAATCAATTTGAAATTAAAAAAGAAAATTTACTATCATACAGGATTGTAAATCACATACCTGTCTAAAGGGACATCTGCATTGCCTAAGGGGAGCATCTGATGAACTCTAATAATCCATTCTTCTTTCCTTAGGAAAAATCTTTGTTCATCTCTGGCTAGGTAGATGTTCTAGATTTTCTCTAGCACTACTAACAGTATAAGCTCATATTGCTACTGGCAGATTCTTGACTTTCCCTTTGCCTCATCAATATAGTAATGGAAAGTGACTTCTCAAAGAGTTTCACCCATACTCCAACACTATTGTCCTCCCCTCACTGGAATCATGGTTTCTCTGTGATGGCCATCAGGAATTCATGCTGAAAATGCATTGGCTTTCAGTGAAATTGGTGGATTGCCTTCTTAGAAAATGTAGCCCGATTCTCTAACCCTTTAACCTGCTGAAGCCTTTCTTTCTTTGGCACAGCCCTTCAAAACTCAGATCCATAGGCATAAAAGAACAAATTAATTATGCTATATAATACTTTATATAGATACCATATATCTTTAGTGGTTGCCATTGCTTCAATTGAAAGAAAGATAGTCTTAGTAGAAACATGTTGCTTTCATAGAATTAGCATTCCAACTAGATACTTTTCTGTCTTAAACTGACCCTCACCTTGAAGATAAAAGGGAGAATGCAGTCCATTTGTGTTGGTCCTTTCTGAGTTTGGAAGCTCTGAGACAAAGAATTGGGTTCACATTCTGTTTCTTATATCTACTATTGCTGCTCCTGCTGCTACTACTATTACTATATCACTCACTGCTGCTGCTGCTACTTTATTACTATTACCACAACTACTATTGTACTACCACTACTGCTGCTATTGTTGCTGTTACAACTACTACTAGTACGACTACTATTACTGCTGCTGTTACTACTGCTGCTACTAATACTTTATTACTACTACCACCACTAGTACTGCTGCTGTTGCAGCTACTGTTACTATTACTACTATTATACTACTACTACTGCTACTATTACTACTACTGCTACTACTATTACTTTATTACTACTATTATACTACTATGGATGCTACTAATACTTTATTACTACTATCATCACTACTATTGCTGCTGTTGTAGTTACTGTTACTATTACTACTACTATACTACTACTGCTGCTATTATTACTACTGCTACTACTATTACTTTATTACTACCTACACTACTATGGATGCTACTAATACTTTATTACTGTTACCACTACTACTACTACTACTATGCTACTGCTACTACTGCTGCTGCTGCTGCTGTTGCTGCTGGAACTGCTATCATTATTGCTGCTGCTATGGCTACTACTACTATTGCTGCTATTGCTGCTATTGCTGTCATTACTGCTACTATACTAATTAATATTTATACATTTTAACTTATTAAATTTCATTAGTTATAGTAATCAAATATTTATTTATTAGATAAATTTATTAAATTTTATTTATTATTTGTTATTTATTAAAATGCCATTTTATTTATTAAACATCATTTAAATTATTAACATTGTTTTGTCACCTATTTGAAAATAAAGGTAAAAATACATAAATAAATGAAATGCAATAAATGAAAAAAATTGAAGAAAGTTATAAAAAGATAAAGTGTGGTGAGAAGTTAGATAGCACAGTGGATAGAGCACTGGGTTTGGAATCTGGAAGCCTCTTCTTCATGAATTCAAATCACGAATTCAGACACTTACTTACTAGATGTTGGACAAGTCACTTCACCCCACTTGCCTCACTTTCCTCATGTGCAAAATGAATTGGAGAAGGAAATGGAAAACCATTTAAGTATCTTTGCCAAGAAAATCTCAAAGTGTGAACAACAACAGTCAAAAATGACTGAACAGCTATAAAAAAATAAAAGCATTTCTTGGATTTTGTGTCATAAAGACCATTAACTTGAATCTTCTCTAGATATGTAGCACATTATTCCCAATACTATTTTTTCACATATCAGTGATCCTGCATGATCACTTCTCTTGTGCCTTGGTAACAATTATCAAATAAATGTAATTATAAAGCACTAGATTTTCTGTCAAAAGAACCAAGTTCAAATCCTGCCAAGTGTTTAATTTCTTGGCGATTTTAGGCTTCTCTCTAATTCTCTAGAGTTAGGATTCCTAGTCTGGACCATGAGGATGCTAGGATTAGATCCTTCCAAACCTACCTTCTAACATCAAAGGTGTAATATATCTTATGTTCTTGCTAGTCCTTGATTCACTGCTCCAGTTATCATCATGGAACAGTTGTTCCATTATTAAAAAAAAAAAAAAAAAAAAAAAAAAAAAACTGAGTTGAAGGTCACTGGGGTTATGAGCTCTGCTGAGAAAAATAGCCTGACCTGGTCTTGTAGTAAAATAATATCCATCACACTCATTCCCCAACCTATCCTCCCTCACCTTACCATGGCTGTTCTGAAATCATTCTGAGAAGACTAATTAGCACAAAGCATCTACATGCAATAATAGGACTGATTCCCCCTAATAATGTGAATATCAAATTCAGACAATTTTAAATAGCTTTAAGTGTTCAAGGGAATGATGTTTTTGGTCCTTACCCTCTTTACTTTCCCCCAATATTCATCAAGGCATCAGGGGAAATAATCCCATAACTACCATCTGAAGTGTTTATTTCAATTTAACAACAGCCACCGGCAAATCTCCTAAATTGGTCAGAATCTTAACAAGATTAGGAATTCCCTCAACATTCAGTTAAGGCATTAACCACCTTCATAAACTAAATCTAAAAACAGCAGAAATAATAATAAAAAAGATATTTATGGAGGTAATACACGATATGCAATAATAAAGAGACTCCCTTCCCACCGTCAATCCATGAGCTTTGTGATCTTGGATAACTGGCAGCCTTCCAAAAACATAAAACTAAAGCACACTTTCTATTCAAAACTGCAGCCTCTATCCCTGGTGTGAGCAGGAATATGTATATATATCTTATTAGGTTGTGAGTCCTAGGCCTTTTCAAGCTGAAAAAAAAAAAAACATAGTATTGTTGGGAAAATAATTTTTTCCATGTGTTTTAAAATTTCTATTTAATTAATAAGAAAAAATGTCACAGCAGCTAATGTGATTGCCACAATGCAGTTCTGAAAACAACCTATCCAGAGACATGGAAGAGGAAGGCCTGGTAGTGTGGGTGTTGTCAGACAAGCAGCAATACTTGGATAACAAAGCCCACAAGAATGCTCTGTGATAGGGAACAATAGGGCACCAGCAGAAGTGGGTGAGAAATAATAACAACACCTTCTGTTCAAATTACACCTTTTGTCCTTGATTTCAAAGCACTGTACATATAAATTAAATCTCACAATATCCATCTGGGGTTACCTCCACTTCACAGATGAGAGAACAATTACAAAATGGTGAAATAAGTTGCTCACATCAGGAACAGGAACAAGACTGAAATATTTTTCTCTTCTAGATTTTCTTCTACATAGGTGGTTCAAAGGCATGGATATGAACTACAGCAAAGTGTACTCAATTAATTCTCCTTAAACAATAGTTTTAATCCAGTAAAGTTTAATACTAAGTGCAGCGTTGGAATATGTTTAGAGAAACTGACCTTACATATTCCCTTTGTTCACATTGATTACAGTTATAAACAGGGTGAAATGGCCAGGATTTACCCCAGGATATAGTAATTCAAGAGACAATGACAATACTTGTACTCTTTTATTAGGTAGAGACTTCTAATGGATTTTATAGGTAGTCACATTTTAGGAACATGCTTCTTCTCCTGTGTAGCCCAGGGCTTCTTAAACTTTTTCCACTCGAAGCCTTTTTTCACCTGAGAAATTTTTACCCAGTGCATCTTGAATCTGAGCTGAGGTGTTTCTGGCTCTCTGGTAGTGTTTGCACATATGCAGTACAAAATGTGCAAATTGTATGTTCAGAACCAAAAACTCCAGTTGAAGTTGCATGTGATGCAATACAGAGAAGCACTGCCTGAAACACTTTAAATTCATTATGTGCTTGATTTTGAATTAATTTTTGGGCACTGCATTCAGAAATCTTTTCCTCAGTGAGCTTTTGTATCTCCTTTCCCAAATAGCCTTTTTTTTTTTTTTTTTTTTTTTTAAGGTATTCTTCTCCTCATTAGATTTCTGTATTTTCTTTTGCACCAATTGCAATTTTTCCCTAATTTTTCCTCTCTCTTACTTGATTTTCAAAATCCCTTTTGAGCTCTTCCATGGCCTGAGCCCAATTTTTATTTTTCTTGGAAGCTTTGGATGTTGGAGCTTTGGCTTTGTTATCATCTTCTGAGTGTGTGTTTTGATCTTGTCACCATAGTAACTTTCAATGGTCAGAGACTTTTTCTATTGTCTGATTATTTTCCTAGCACATTAATCGACTTTAACACTTTGTTAAAGTAGGGTTCTGTTTCCAGGGTGGGATGTGCACTGTCCCAAATTCAGGGATTTTATGCAGATACTTTCAGAAATCCTTCTAGAATCTGACCACAAGCTCTCTTTTCTGCCCTGATCTGTTAGGAGTAACCGTGCCCCACTGTAGCTATAAGATCTAGCATACAACTGAGTCTTGCTTTACTGACTCAGAGGCCAGGTACAGCCTACCCTGGGATTGTACCCTGGGCTCCTACCCTGGTTCCACCGACCTTTCCCCCTGACTCTCCTAGTCCTCCCTGGTGTCCCTAGGCTGAGAGGTCCAGAAGCCTCCAGTACTGCCTTGCTTACTCTGAGCCCAGGCTGGAGTGCATTCAGGAACCTTGTACTATTGATAAATTTTTCTCAACCCCTACATTCAAATAAGTAACACAATTAGAAGCTTTGATCCAACCTTAACAGTATAACATCACCATCTCAGTTCTTCACACTGCTGGAAAACCACTTTCTCCAATAATAACCATTGCATAACACCTCAGGGCTCAGTAGGCAGCTCACCACACTGTTGCCAATTTCTTACCCCTCTTCAGAATTAAGAGAGAGAACTACCTTCATCCTGCCTTCCTTTACTCCAATGCTATCACTATTTATTTCCTCCTCCCAGGAATTGAGAAATTAGGGTTCTTTAGATTCTTTGTGAGGGATAGGTCAGGTTTCTGGAGAACAGGCCATCATTCCTCTGGGGTGATTGCTCCCAAGCACAAATGGCTCAAAGGAAATTATGGAGGGGTCCTTCAGTTTTGAAGAGGACCAGTGACATTGCAGGTGAAGTCTTAACTAGTATACAGATTGAATTTAAGGGAGGCAGAGCTGCACAAAGAAATCAACCTTATTCTCTCTTCCTGAGTTGCCAAAGTCCATTGGCAAGACAAAAATCAGCTCAATTGGTCCAAGATACAGTGGATGATTTTAGTGTCTTCAGTATCTGATCAGGCTCTAAGTACCCCACAGGACCTGCATGAGCTGCTTTCATGCGAATGGAACAAAGTGCTGTCATGTGCCTATTTTGACAAAGTCTTCATATGTTTGGGTTAGATATCCCTCTAACTCACCCACAGATTTGAGGCCTCTCAGAAAGTAATCCTTGGTGCAATCAAGGTAAAAGATAGTTAAGCTAGAGGGAAAGGGGAATCCTAAAAATACCCTCACGCACACACTCCAAATACCATTTCATTATTTAATTTTTTGCGTCTCTCCTCCAAGACCTCTCATTCCCTGTTTCTCTTTCTGTCTCTCCTTTTATTTATTTATTTATTTTTGCTGAGGCAATTGGGGTTAAGTGACTTGTCCAGAATCACACAGCTAAGAAGCATTAAGTGTCTGAGGCAGGATTTGAACTCAGTTCCTCTTGACTTCAGGGTCACAGCTCTCTTCACTGTGCCATGTAGCTGCCCCTATGGAAATCTGTCTCTCTGTCTGTCTCTCTCTCTCTTTCTCTCTATCTCTTGTCTTTCTATCTGTTTCTCCTTCCTTTTCTCCATCTGTCTGTCGCTCTCTTTCTCTGTCTCTCTATCTGTCTGTTTCTGTCTTTCTGTCTGTCTCTCCTTCCTTTCCTCCAACTCTCTCTCTCTCTCTTTCTCTCTCCTCTCCCTCTTCCACCATCTCTCTCCCTCCCCTTCTCTCCCTTTCCCTCTATCCCTCTTCTTCTCCCTCTCCCTTTCTCTCTTTGTCTTTCTCTCTCTCTCCCTCTCTGTCTGTCTCTTCCTCTGTTTCTCTCTCTCTTTCTGTCTCTATCTCTCTTTCTCTCTCCTCTCACCCCATTCTCTCTCCTATTCCATTGGGCTTGCAACAGGTACCAAAATTACCAATTACATCTTGGACACTGATTATCCTGTGGCAATTCCCACACAACAGAAGTTGATCTTAGATTTCTGGCTAAATTTTTCCTCTGCCTAATGATCATGCAGTGCATTGTGAGCTATTTGCGTTCTTAGTTATTCTCCTACTCCTGAAGTGCTCTGATCAGAAGCACACCAAGCATTTCCTGTCTGTCTGTGGTGTGTAAATGATGAAGGGAGAGAACAGAATAGGGGAATTGTAAGATAGGATCATCAGCCCTAATTTCCTTGCCATTGTCAGCACAGTGGGTTACTTGCTTCTGTAAGATTTTGGTTTCAGAGGGGACCACTCCATTAAAAAGGGACTTGGTACTTTCCCGTTAGGCTGATGAAATTGACTTCTTTTATGGTAGGATCCCTATAAATTTCAAAATGGAAAACTGTTTGCTTTATTGCTGTTCATATTTTGGCCAAATGCTACCCAAAGTGAAGGGGAAGAACTTCTAACTTTAGGGGGAAAATAGGAAAATATAGAAAAGAATGTAATTGTAAACATAGCCCAAATCCTTGTTCATTACCACCTCACAGCTGCTAGGAGAACCTCAATTGACCATTTAATCAAGCAAGGCTCTTATGTGGGATCTACAACAAGTTCCATCGCTGCTGTATATGAAAAGAAATAAAAAATTCTACAAAAAAAAGCATAATAATTAAAGCAATCTGATTCTATGAGCATTTATAATTATGTGAATACTGTAAGTGCTGTTACTGACAGGGAAGAGTGTATGACTAAGGTTTTGGATTGTTCCCAGTCTCAGCAGTATGCTATCTTTTTAGTGTCTGTCTTTTTCCTTTTTTCTTTCTCTTCTTTCAGATAATGAGGGCAAAGAGAACTGACAAGAAGTTTATCTTTATTTCTGATTCCCTGATTAAACCTTTTCTTTCTCTGCCTAATGTCCTCATTTCCTTTGTATTCTTGGTCCTCCAATCTTCTGTGTTGATAGAAAATTTGCATCCTTTCCATTGTAAAGTGTGCTTTCTTTCTAGAAAACAACTCAATACATCAATGTACAGATGCCATACTATTTCTTGGTATTTTCTGATGTGCCCTAATATTGTTATAGAACAACATCAACTCAACAGGATTTTTATGTGCAAACAACTAAAAAGAAGGTAAGGCCATAGAGGGGAGAAATAGTTTCTTATGTTCCTTGGTCTTCTAGTAATTGAACTTCAAACACAAATTCATTTGTGCCAATATCATGAAATTGTGATATTGTCATCTATTCTTCTAATCAACTCTAGATAATTCCTTAATTAATTCATTACTCTCTCAGATCACAAAATACCTAGAGAAAAAGTTATAAAACCAAGCTGAGTTGATCTATTATAATACTCAGGCTATCCTCACTCAGTTGTGTTCTCATTATTACATCTTTTATTGACTCACATTCTCCACAACAGACATTCCAAATATTTTCCAGTTTTCTACAGTGATACCATTGTTTCCATTAGACAAATCTCACTTCCTCTAAAATAAGGAAACATTATCTCTTAACTTTCCTTTTCCATTCTTCAAAACATCATCTCCTGTGTCATCCTTAGCAACTTACATTCTCTTCCAGATAACCATTATGACATTCTGGGCTCTCACTCTCTCTCCAGTTCTTTTGAATAATTAGCATTTCAGAGATAGAAAGGACTCAAAATTCACCTATCCCAACCCATATACAAAGACATCCCATCTAACAATTTTATAAATAGTCAGCCAGTGTCCACTTGAAAAAATTCAGTAATAGAGAGTTCATTATCTTTCAAAGCATTTCTTTCTATTTCTGGGCAGATCTTATAGTTAGGAAGTTTCTATCAAACAACAATCTGGCTCCCTGGGTTGGGAGGCAGAAGGAGATTTTTACATACCATATGCAACATAGTCTATTCTCCTTTTGGTTTTGGTTTTGGTTTGAGAAAGATTTGCCCATTTCTCATTCTATCTGATCCCTTTCTCTGCAAAACAAACAAACAAAAGAATGAAACAGGTCACTATAATGGCTGCTTGACACTTGTGGCTCTATCTGTTACTGTACAACAAAGCAGCAGATTCTGGAGAAATGTAGAGGCTGATTACAGAGATCTTGGGAGAGGAGAAAGGATCAAATGTCAAAATACACTAGCAAGTTGAGGCAGTCTGATTAATCACATGATATAAAAGGCTGAAACTCTGAATAGGTATGCTTGAATCAGACAGCCGAGCACTTAAGGCTAATTACCTATTGGACAATAACTCTATTAGCATGCTTGGAATTTCTCTTCTCACACTTGATGCTAGCTCAATGCTTGGGGTTAAGAGAATTGTCAGTAAGGATTAGGGGGTGGAGTGAGAGGCAGAGAACTTCACTTGGCCTTAGGACAAGGAGGAGAAAAGTGTGGAGATTCATGGAGATTCTGGACTCTAGATCCTTGGCAAAACTCCTGGCAGTTTGTCTGTCTCCTTCACTTTTCCCCCTTATAAAAACGACTTTTTCTTATCCTGACTCTGGCTGACCCTATGGCCTCCAGGGAGCTAATCCAGCTTCACATTTTGGTACCCAACGTGTGAACCAAGGACCCTAATATCACTGAAGAAGTCCCTGGTGACCAAGACAAACAGGGAACTTACTTTGTTAAGGGCTAAACTAGTAACTTTCCTTTTCTAACTGCAATGGGGCAGGTATTAGGAAAAGATTCTCCCCCACCCCTACTCCTACCCCAAGGGAGCGCTATAGAAAGCATATTTAGGTTGATCAAGAGACAAGGCTTACTTGTAACTTGGGAGCAAATTGGTACACTCTTGGCTATGTTAGAATACATGTTCCCTTGGTTCTTCAAGGAAGAAGAAATAGAGGCAGATAATTGGAAACTAGATGATCAACTATATGAATATTACAATGATAAAGGTCCTGATTCAATTTCTAAGGAAACATTCTATATATATACAACATAATACAATTGGCCTTAAAGAATCCTGCAAGTTCTAGAAAAAAGAAAAGTTTTAAGAACAGCCAGATGAGGAAGTGTGAGGAAAAACAGGAAGACAAAGAATGGATTAATGGCTATATCACAGGAGGGCATGAGGAGTTAAGTGAACTTGAAGGGCGTGATGAAGGGCATGGTAATTCTCACTCTCACAAGGCAGCTTCAACCCTGCTTAAACCGGAACTGGTTCTTGACACTCCCCCATCAACTTCACCTTCCAGGATGAAGAGAGGAGGAGGAGGAGGAGGAGGAGGAGGGGCAGTGATACCATCAGCACCTCCCCCCCAGCAATCACCCCCTCCTATGACTAGATTGCCAAAGGCAGTACATAAACCCACAGAAAAAGGGCAGGACATAGCTATTTGAGAATGGAAATGTATCCTGTGATTCAACAGTTTAACTTTTCAGGTCAAGAAAGTAGAAGATATGCTTCCTTTTGATATAGAAATCCTCAAAGACCTAAAAAAAGGCTTGCACTCTTTATGAGTCTACATCAGCTTATGTTAAGATATTATTACAGAATTTGGCTTATGAAGTCTTAACCCCTAATGACTGGAAATATATAGCAAGGGTATGCTTAGAACCTAGACAAAACTTGTTGTGGCTTTCAGAATATAGTGAGCTCTATAGGATACAAGCCCAACAAAATAGTCATAGTGGAATTAATACATCAATCACCTATGACAATTAACAGGCGTAGGCACTTATGCAGACATCTCAGTACAGATTAATCACCCCATAGCAGCATATGAGCAAATTGCTGTTGCTGCTGCTATCAAAGCATGGGATTTTCTCCCCAGTAAAAACGACAAGGGAGAGGCCTTCACAAAAATAGTACAAAGGTCAAACAAACCCTTTGTGACTTTGTGGGATGTTTGCAGACAGTTGTCATATGAACTAATGGTGAAAATTGCTAAAGAAAATGCTACTGAGGTTTGTAGAAGAATTATACTATGCAAAGATGCTCCTTTAGAGGCGATCATAAGACGCTGTGCCACAGTGGGCACAAATGTCTTTTATAGTCAGACAATGATGCAGACTTCCCAAGATCCCAACATGGGAAGACAGGGTCCCTTTTGGCAAGGCACTTTCAGGGACACTCGTCAATGCTTTCAGTGTGGTAAAGTATGGCATCTGAAAGCTCAATGTTGGCATAGAGACAGAGTGAGAAAACAGGGTGGGAGAACAAGACCCCAAACCCCATGTCCAAAATGCAACAGAGGCTTCCATTGGGCATCAAAATGTAGACTGATTCAGGGAAACAGGATGAAGAGCCCAGCCTCAGGGCCCAAGGCAAAAAATACTTGGGGCATGATAGCAGCCGATGCTACACCCAGAGAGCATTTAGAAGTTCAATAGCCAGACATGACCCATCAGCCAGGAAGCAATCTGATTGGAGAAAAGGATTACACACTCAATCAGCCAGGAAGCAACCTGATGAGAGAAAGGGATTGCAACTGGGAGAATAGAGTTGTATGCAGATGGGACAACTGAGATACCCCTGGAGAGGTGAAATCTGTTCCTCTCCAGCCTGTGGATCCCTTGCCTCCAGCACAGTAGGCTTGACCATTTCACCTCCTGAGAATGCTAACAAAACACTGTCCATCCATACATTGATGTGGGAAACTAGGGAATATGTAGATAATATCCCAATCACTAATACAGGTAGACAATGTGTGACTTATCAACCAGGAGAAGTAGTAGCATCAGGTTTACTGATACAGACTCCTAATAAGCAATCTGGTGATAGTTGTCCAGATTCTGACTCCAAGCAACAGAATCCAGGAATATACTGGACAACAGCTGTGACAGCTTATGGACCTATGCTCACTATCTATATAAATGGCACACTATTAGAAGGATTAGTAGACACTGGTGCAGATCGTACATTCAGTAGAGGAGCCAACTGGCTCAGTCACTGGCCAGAGATTAAGGCTGACACCTACATGTCTGGCGTAGGAGGATCAATACCAGCTGAAGTTAGTGCTACCCCTTTGAGATGGATATTTGAAGGCAAAACAGGAGTTTTTAACTCCTTCTATAGTTGAAAAAATTCCCATCAATCTGTGGGGAAGAGACACTTTACAACAATTAGGATTACAAATGAGTACTTCGATTTTTTTAGGTAGGGCTGCAATTGACGGCCTGCCAACACTTTCACCTGTTTCTATTCAATGGAAAACTGATACACCAGTATGGATAGAACAGTGGCCCTTAGGTAGCAATAAATTCAAGCCTTATTAGATATAGTACAGGAGCAACTTGACCAAGGACATTTAAAAACTTCTCTTAAGTCCTTGGAATTCCCCTGTATTTAAGGGGAAGAAAAAAATCTGGGAAAATGGAGGATGTTGACTGATTTAAGAAAAGTAAATGAACAGATAGAAACTATGGAAACTCTTCAGCCTATACTTCCATCTCCTATTCAGTTGCCCAGAGAATGGCCTCTTTCGGTTATAGACATGAAGGATTGTTTCAATTCTATCCCTCTAGATAAGGGAATATGAAAAGATTTGCATTTTCAATGCCCAGAGTTAACTTAGCTGAGCCTTATAAAAGATATGAATGGACAGTTTTGCCACAAGGAATGAAAAACAGCTCTACTATGTGTCAAATGGATGTGACCCATTATAAATCTTTTGGTCGTCTGTCTTTTATCCATGTTGTGGTAGACACCCTTTCAGGATTCACTTTTGCAATACCAGCAGCAAAAGAATCAGTCCAAGTGGTCACTGAATTCCTTATACAAGCCTCTGCAATTATGGGTGTGCCACAAGCAATAAAAACAGTGACATTTTGGAAGATTACACCTAGATTGTTGTCTTTTTGGCAGTGTTGGGCTTGATCCTGTGAAGCATGGACCATTTTGGAGAGGCAGCAGAATGTGGTGGCTCCTTGGCCTTGGAAGAATTGCTTTGGATATCTCTGGGTCACCTAGGACCATGGAGTCATTTCACTGTCGTGAGACCCCCTTCCTCAGGCTTGTTCTGCCGAATTCATGGTATTGTGCAAGTCTTAAAGTACTTCAGGAGGAGGAATCAGGGCTACTTACCTCACTAAGTGTGGGATGCGCACCTGAGGAACAAAGGTTAGAAATATGTCTACAAAAGACCATAGAAACACTAAGGAACTACAAATTGCACATAACTCCAGAAAATATTCAAAGATACACTCCTTTTCAATATTTAGGATATAAAGTATACCCTAAAGTGCATACAGTACAAAAACTTTCCTTAAGAATAGAGAAACTAAACACCTTAAATGATTTTCAGAAATTGACAGGAGATATCCAATGGATGCGACCAGTGTTAGGCTTGACTACCTATCAATTACAACCATTATATGACATTTTAAGGGGAGACAGTGCTTTAAACTCACCACGCAAGCGTACAAAAGAAGCTCAAGAGGCTTTGAGAGAAATTGAACTAGCATTATCCAATGTGGTTGAAAGAGTCACTCAAAAACCCTTGGAAATATTTGTTTTTGCTATACAAGAAACACCCACAGCAGTCCTTCATCAAGGAGACAGTGTGATAGAGTGGGTGAACCTCCCAGCACAACCAGAACAAAGCCTTATTCCTTACCCAGTGCTTGTGGCTAGAATTTTATTAAAGGCCATTAAGTGAGCAGTACAATTATCTGGGATAAGACCTGACAAGATATATACCTTTTATACTAATGCACAAATTAATGTATGCTGTGAAACTGTCCCAAAATGGCAAATTTTATTAGCCATGGCTCCAAATTTTACACACAGGTCTCCATTAAAGATAACCAGACTAATACATAATTGGCTATGGATACTTGAAGAAAAGGTTTCTAAAGTTCCTCTTAAAGGACCAACTATCTTTACAGATGCATCTAAACATAACATTTGTGCTGTATACTCTCATGACTTAATTATAAAGAGAGTAGTCAGAACTCCTTTTCGGTTCACTCAGCAGAATGAATTGTATATAATCATTCTAGCTCTTATTTATTATCCAGGAGATATAAATATAATATCTGATTCGGCCAATTCAGTAAGTGTGGTACAAAGAATTGCCACAGCCCAAATAAAATTTGTAGCCTCTAATATATATCATCTCTTTAAGGAACTTCAAGAGCAAGTGAGAAAGCATCCAGGTAAGATTTATATCTTGCATATCCATTCTCATAGTGGACTTTCAGGTCCTATTTTTGATGGTAATTTAAAGGCAGATAGCCTTCTAACCATGTTGGCCAATACTCCTTTATTTCAAGAAGCCCAGGAATTTCATTCTAAATATCATTAGGCTGCTTGAGCTTTATGTTTACAATTTGGAATAACAAGAGAGGAAGCTAGGAGCATAGTAAAAGCCTGTACAGCTTGCCTTCCTTTCCACGCTCCTACACTGCCTCCAGGGAAGAACCTTCATGGTTTGAGACCCAATGAAATTGGACAAATGGATGTGACCCATTAAAAATCTTTTGGTCGTCTGTCTTTTATCCATGTCATGGTAGACAACTTTTCAGGATTCACTTTTGCAATACCAGCAGCAAAGGAGACAGCCCAAGTGGTCACTGAATTCCTTATACAAGCATTTGCAATTATGGGTGTGCCACAAGCAATAAAAACAGATAATGGATCTGCATATACTTCTAAACATTTTGCACACTTTTGTGCACAGTATAAGATTTTACACACCACTGGCATACCCTTTAATCCTCAAGGGCAGGCAATAGTAGAGAGGAGAAACAGAGACATTAAGATGTACCTCCAAAAACAGAAGAAAGAAGAAGCCATAGGTAACCCTAGAGAACTTCTAAATTTAGCTCTTTATACTATTAACTTCTTGATTTTTGACAAACATGCACTGGTTCCAGCAGACAGATTTTATAACCCACCAGAAGGGCAGTGTTCAGTGCAAGCAGCTCCACTATCTTTAGATAATCACCAGGTGAGGTGGAGAGACCCAGAAAGTGGTGAATGGAAGGGACCAGATAGGTTAGCTGCTTGGGGGAGAGGGTTTGCTTGTATCTCTACAGATGGAGAAGGAATCAGATAGGTGCCAATGAGCCGTATTTGCCTTGTCCATCAGAGAGAGATGGAGCCGACCATTGAAACCCAAGAAAGGTTGGGTGGTTCCATTGCTGACTGTGCCCACCACTGAAAGAGCATGGCAGTTATGGCGTGTGACTCATGGACATCAAAAATTGTTGGACTTCAAAACTCTCAGGAATCATTGGAATCCCTGAGACATGAAAAGATTGCTTTAGGACTTCAAAAGTCTCAGGAATCATTGGATTTTCTGAGAAATAATGAATCATTTGCAGGATTTCAAAATCTGCAGGAAAAATTGGATTTTCTAACACATAAAAAGACTATTGCAGGACTTCAAAAACTTGCAGGGATCATTGGATTCCCTAACGTGTGAAGCAATGGACAATAGATTGGTTTTGGATTATCTCTTGGCTGCTGAAGAAGGCGTATATGTGATTGTTGTTTACATACCCTCCTTCTAGGACTTCTGGAAATCTTTTACACTACCATGTTGATTCATATTATTTGTTATACCACTACTTGCATGTACAATTCATGTTTGTTACACCACATTGAGCCTGCACTGGCTGTGGGGAGAGTCATCACTGTTAGCCAGTGTGTTATTGCTATATGCTTGTGTAATACCCAATGCTGATGGGTTTGTGCATACCTATTTCTAGTAAGATCCTTCAGTCCAGAAACCCCCTAACAATATCTGGCTTGACTCCCCACTTCCCTTTGGTGCTTTTCATCTCCCTTCCTGGAAAGTCAGGAGTGTGTGTGATCACCTGTGTTCTAAAACAAAAGAAAGAGGAAGATGTAAAGGGCTGAAACTCTTAAAATATGTGTTTGAATTGGACAGCCGAGCACTTAAGGCTAATTACCTATTAGACAATAACTATATTAGCATGCTTGGAATTTCTCTTTTCACAGTTGATGCTAGCTCAATGCTTGGGGTTAAGAGAATTGTAGTTAAGGATTAGGGGGTGGAGTGAGAGAGGTGAGAGAACTTCATTTGGCCTCAGGATGAGGAGGAGAAAAGTGTGGAAATGTGTGGAGATTCTGGATTCTAGAATCAAGGAAGGAAACTCTTGGCAGTTTTGTCCATCTCCTTCACTTCTCCCTCTAAAGACCAAGGACTTGTGCTTAACCTGACTCTGGCTGATTCTGAGGTCTCCAGGGAGCTAGTCTGGAACTTACAATATGGTAATTGAAAAGTCAGTGGTTGACAAGAAGAGAAAAACTTTCCAGTGACATTTTATTTTTCCTTTTTGTTTTCATACTCAAAAAATCAATATTCAGTTGAGGCCAGAACATTGCCATAAGCCAAGTGACCTTAGGTATGGTGGGACTAGATGAGGTCTTGAGTTTGTAGACTGAGCATCCTCTGGTAATGGCAAGGATACGGATGCCTTTGGAAAGTGGGGGTGGGCATACAGACACAATGAATGCCCACTCAGCTAGTGACAGAAGTGTAATATCTACCTGGGGGCCAACTTGATTTGTTAAAGTGACAGCCTGTTTTTCTGTATGCTTTCAGAAAGTAGGAAAGAAGTTAGATATAGATGCTATTCAGTCACTTCAAGTGTTACCAGGTATATACCTGACCTAAGTTTCTCTCACATTGGTATCTCCTTCAACACCCAAAAATATCTTGTATACTGCAGCCATATAACAAACCTTGGTTGAATTAAATTGCCTTCCAAGTGTTTATAGCTTTAAGAATAAAGAATATGTTACTGCTTGGCTCCTCGATGACCTTTCAAGGAAGATGCAGAACTAAAGTTAGTTATCTTTGAGAATGTTAACTTTTCAAAGCCAGAGACTTTTCAGAGGATATTAATAAAATACTATTGAATTTAATGTTGATAGATTATATCCATTTAAATTATTTTCATGTCTTATGTGGAAAACATAGTATTTTGCCTTTTATTTGAAGGCACTTGTTAAGATAGATGTGCTCAATGCTCAGCTATGCCCTATTAGTTAGACCTTTCTTAAATTAAGAATATGCTTTATAATATGTCCAGTCACATTTAGGATAGCAATTCTCAGACTGGTGCACTTAAGTTAAATGTGTTTCTTTGACACACAATCTGTTTCTCTGTTGTAAATCCTCTGTTAGGATATGATAGAGCAGTAGTCTAAGATAGACGTACAGTCCTTCCACCCAATGGTGGTTATAAATGTCTTAGAGTCACATGAGCTGGAAATATCCTTGACTTTGAAAATCATTGATTCAGTGTACAAAATAATACAGTATTGACCATAAAGAGTGACTATAATTTCTAATATGTTGAATTCATAGCACATGTAATGAAGATATTCATCCTTAAGGAATGTTCAAAGAAAGGAGGAGATATATTCCATACTATAATATACTCTAGTAGAGAAAATTTCTCAGTTTAAATTAAGAACACTTAAGCTCAACTCTTAGCTATGTGACCTTATACAAGTCATTTAACTTTTTTGAATATATTTTCTCTTATATAAAATAGAGATAATAACTGTCCTACTGGCATCACACAGTGGTTCTCATGTATTTGAAAATATTTTAGAATCACAGAGTATTATATAGCAACAGGTAGTTTAAATCTCTGGATTTGAAATCAGTAATCTTGTGAAAAAATGTAGATAGCACTTATGTCCCAGCATAGTTGTGAAAGTCAAATGAGATAACATTTGCAATGTGCTTTAAAATTCTTACAACATTATATAGATGTTATTATTATTATTATTAGCATATGCTCATTTCAATTAGTTTTTATTATTAGATTATTATATAGATTATATTATTAATACATTATTATTATATGTAATCAGAGGATTAGTTACTTATCTACACTGCCCATTTGGCATAAATTTGGCATATAAATGTTGATTTACCAGCATTTATCACAAACAGCAATCAGCCTTCCCTTTTAATAAACAAAAGAAAGATTCAGTTATAGAACAAAGATAAGAGCAATACCTTTCAGTTATTTTCCTAATATTGGAATAGGATTAAATGGTAACATGAAGGAAGAAATTCTTAGAATGGAACAGAATGAAAAAGAACCAATTGTGATCCTTGGAATACTAGAGGAAAATTGTAATGTAACTTAGTAAGAATTAATTAAGTTTCTACACCCAGAGAAAGAACTCTGGATAATGAGTATGGACCACAACATAACATTTCCACTCTTTCTGTTATTGTTTGCTTGCATTTTTGTTTTTTTCTTCTCAGGTTATTTTTACCTTCTTTCTAAATCTGATCTTTCTTGTGCAACAAGATAACTGTATAAATATGTATACATATATTGTATTTAACATATACTTTAACATATTTAACATGTATGGGACTACCTGCCATCTAGGGGAAGGGGTGGAAGGAAGGAGGGGAAAAATTGAAACATAAGTTTTTGCAAGGGTCAATGTTGAAAAATTACTCATGCATATGTTTTGTATATAAAAAGCTCTAATAAAAAAATCCTTCATAACAAAAGAATTAAGTTTAAATTTGTGATGGAAAGGTCATTCTTAGGTTTCACCAAATTAGGTAATATATGGCAAGAGTTTTGCAAACCTAGTTATTATTATCTAATATGCTATCTTAAGGCATGAAGTTCTAAGGACTAAGGATACACAAGTGAAGGCTTATAAGTCAATGCGACCACTGCACTTAGTATTTGCTGCTTTGCCTGCAACAAAATAGATGACCCTCCCAGGATGAGTGCATCATGTCTAAAATTACAGCCATGCTGCAAACTCAAGTCTTGATTAACACTACCTCTTTCAACATTCTCTCCCCTTTGGAGGGAAAGTAACATATTAAATTCTACCCACTATACATATTTTATACTATACCTTTATACTATACACTCACCTTATGACACTTTATATCTGCTGTATACTAAATTCTACCCAATATACATATCTGCTGCTCTGCCTGATTTCAGCTCCACAGTACCAGACAATCCCTGGTATTCCATCTCTCCTCACTCTTACTTGACTCCTTTTGCATGTCATCTCCCCCTTTAGATTGTAAGCTCCTTGAGGGCTGGGACAGTCTTTCTTTTATTAATTTTATTTTCTGTGCTTAGCACAATTGCTTGGTTATTAAGTTGTTCATATGAGGAAATTGAGGCAAACAGGATTAAGTGACCTACCCAAGGTCACACAATCAATGAGTATCTGAGACCAGATGTGAACATTGTGCCATCTAGTTACCTTTATAGTTGTTATTATTCATCTTTGGTTCTCAAAGATAGCTAATGATGTCACAAGATTGGTATCTTGACTTTTGAGTGGATTAGATTTAAGTGAGGCAGATCTGCACAAAGTCATCAGCTTCCCTCTCTCCTCCAGAGTCATCTGAGTCCAGATATAAGTCAAGATTGGTGGTGGTCCAGGCCCACAGAATAGGCATATAAGCATACAGTACATGCTTTATAAATGTTTATTGGATTGCATTGTATTAATGGGTTTTGAGAAAGCCTGACCAACTATTACAATATACTATACTTGGTAATCAGATTGTAGTCAATTTTTAGGCAATATCATGACCCATATCTGCTTCCATCTTTAATATGATAGGATAAATATATCCTTATCATATCCAAGAGACAAAGTCAGAAAAGTACCTTGAGCATCTGAATTGTTTGGGAGCCCAGACTTTGGAATTCACCAGTATAAGGAACTCTCAGTAAGGAAATTCCCTCTATAAATATGGATCCGTAATTGCTCTCTGATCAATGGATTCAGAAAAACTGAGGAATTATTACTTGTACAGGATCACAGAGACAGGCCTTTAACCCAGGTTTTTTTTTTTGACTGCAAGTATTACTCTCCAGAGCACTGTAATACCCAATCACTAGGTGATATTGTTATCATAGACCAATTATATAATTTTTTTTAATTAAAGCACTATACTATCAACAAGCAGAGGGTAAAGGAGTTATCTAGTCAGCTCAGATGAAAACACTATTAGAAAAAAGAGGATAAATTTGGGAAAAAAGATGTAATTTACTTAAAAGCAATTTCAGAAGCAAAGAAAAATTACTGCAAATCAGTGTCAGGCTACATTTGGTATTAGTTAGGTACTGATGGGGGAGGAGAAGGGGAAGATGGGAAGAGGAGAGCCTGGGTGGTACTGCTAATCAAACCAATTCCTTTTCAGTTAATTTTCCTTTTTGTATACTGTATGTTTTGCTCTTATCAGAAGAATTTGTGGACAAATGAATAATGTGTGTGCCCTAAATTGAACTGAATCTTTTATTTTTGCTGGAAAGATTTAGCATGGGGGAAAAAAATCAACAGGGTATGCTTTCTTCAGAAACCTGCCTCTTTCACAGATTGCTATAAGCCTGAGTTATTAACTTTGTATAAAAAGAGAAATTTGATCATGTTACCCTACATGTCCTTCATGCATTGCATTTAACTGGACTCCAGTATGCCCCTTGGTAATGATCTTGTTGCTAAGTAACAGACACAGGGACCCTGAATGCTAGTCTTTGGAACTGCATTTAGACTCCACCTAAACAAAGCTCCTGCTCTCGCAGCCCGGCAATAGCGTTTCCATTATTCATTGTCTCTGCTGCTGTTCCTCCCATTTGTTTTTGCTTACAGAACCCAATTTAACAAATGAGATCATACATTTCATGCCATTAAACAGCTGTGTAAAACCGAAACTCCCCCTCTAATGGTTTTGGTGTACTTCAAAAGAGTATTCCATGTGTAGCTTTTGATTATTTGTGTTTCTTTCTACTCTTTACAAAAGCAATAGGGGGAAATAAATTGTGGGATGTTATTTAAAATTAAAAAAAAAACTTTTTGCCATTATAAGAATATTTGTTTTGCTTTTTAAAAAATAATCCAAATTTGACTTCTTTTTCAATAAGTCTAGTAATGGGTGGGCTTCATTCCTTATGGAATGCAGCACAACTTGAGTTTTCATCCATTTGCCTTATATTCACTTAAATAGTTCTATATATGTATACCTGCTGATTTATTAAAAAAAAAAAGACTATATGTCATATATAGTCAAATAGCTATATATGTTATCAGCATGCCATGGCCAAAAAAATTATCACTATATAGTTAACCTGATAATGAGGCCCTTCTAAATGGAATAGGCTGGTCCTTGAATATACTCCTTTGCTAAGGCTACATTTTCTGACTTTTTTTTTCCTTACAATTTTGTATTGTAATAAGTTTATTTATTTTTTAACACACATTGCTTTATGAATCATGTTGGTAGAGAAAAATCCAGGGCAAAAGGGAAAAATCATGGGAGAGATTGAAAAAAAAAAACAGAAAAAAGAAGTGAACATAGCACAATTGATTACATTCACTCTCCTTAGTTCTTTTTCTGGATGCAGATGGCATTTTCTGTCCAAAGTCTATTGGGATCATTTTGGATCACTGAACCACTGAGAAAAACCAAGGCTTTCATGGTTGATCATAACACATTCTTGCTGTTATTGTATACAATACATTCCTGGTTCTGCTTGTTTCACTCAGCATCAGTTCATGTAAATCTTTCCAGGCATTTCTATGATCAGTTTGTTCATCATTTTTTAAAGAACAATAATATTCCGTTACATTTTTATACCATGTTTATTGGCTATTCAGCCAATAGGTATCCTTGTTTCACCTAGATTTTATTGGGAATGCATCCAGCTTCTCTCCATTACAAATAATTCTTGCTGTAGGTTTTATATAGATACTGCTTATTATTTTAAGGAAAGCTCCCTTTATCCTAATGCTCTCTAGTATTTTTAATAGGAATGGGTACTGCATTTTGTCAAAAGCTTTTTCTGGATCTATTGAGATTATCATATGATTTCTATTAGTTTCATTATCATATGATGTTCTGTTGATATGGTCAATTATGGTAATAGTTTTCCTGATATTGAACCAGCCCTGGTATAAATTCCACTTGGTCATAGTATATTATCCTGCTGATAAATTGCTGTAATCTCTCTGCTAATATTTTATTTAAAATTTATGTATCAACATTCATGTGGGAGATTGGTCTGTAATTTTATTTCTCTGTCTTTGCCCTTCCTCGTTTATGCATCAAGGTCATATTTGTGTCAAAGAAGGAATTTGGCAGCATTTCATTTTTATTTTTCCAAATAGTTTACATAGTACTGAAATTAATTGTTCTTTAAATGTTTGGTAGAATTCACTTATGAATCCATTTTCTCTTAGAGAGTTCATTAATGACCCGTTCAATTTCTTTTTTCTAAAATAAGACTATTTAAGTATTTTATTTCCTCTGTTAATCTGGGATATTTATATTTTTAAAAATATTCATCCATTTCAGTTAGATTGTCAGACTTGCTGCCATAGAGTTGAACAAAATAGCTTTATATTAGTGCTTTAATTTCATTTTAATAGTTGGTAAGTTCATTCCTTTAATTTTTTATGCTGGTGATTTGTTTTTTTTTTTTTTCTTTCCTTTTTCTTATCAAATTAACCAAGGTTTAATTAGTTGGTTAGTTTTTTCATAAAATCAAACTATTAGTTCAATAGTTTTCTTGGTTTATATTTGATTTATCTCTCTTTTGACTTTCAAAATTTCTAATTTGATATTTAATTGGGGGGGTTAATTTGTTCTTTTTCTAGCCTTTTCAATTACATACTTAATTCATTGATCTCCTCTTTCTCTATTTTATTTATGTAGCTATTTAAAGATATAAAATTTCCCCTAAGAATTGCTTTGGCTGCATCCCATAGGTTTTGGTATGTTGTCTCATTTTTGTCATTTTCTTGGATGAAATTATGGATTGTTTCTGTGATGCTATTTGACCCACTCGTTCATCAGAATTATTTAATTTCCAATTGGTTTTTAGTCTATCTTTCCCTGATCCTTTGTTGGATATAATTTTTATTGCATTGTACTCTGAAAATGAAGCCTTTACTATTTCTGTTGTTGTTGTTTTCATTTGATTGTGAGGTTTTTATGCCCAAATTCATTGTCAGTTTTTGTGAAGGTACCATGTACTGCCAAGAAAAAGGTGTATTCCTTTAGATATCTATTCAATTTTCTCCATATCTAGGTTTTCTAGGATGCTATTAACTTCCTAAGTTTCTTTCTTATTTATTTTGTGGTTAGATTTGTCTGATTCTGAGAGAGGAAGTTTGAGGTCCCTCCTCCCCCCAACAAAATAGTTTTGCTGTCTATTTCTTTCTGTAATTGGCTTAAAATCTTCTCTAGGAATTTGGCTGCTTTACTACTTGGTGCATACTCATTTAATATCCTTACTACTTCATTATTTACAGTACCCTTTATCATGTACTTTCACTCCTTATTTCTTTTAATAAGATCTATTTTTTTTCCTTTTGCTTTATTTGGTAGAATTTCTACTCCTGATTTTTTTTTAACTTCAGCTGAAGCATAATAAATTCTATTCCAGTCTTTTACCTTTACTCTATTGTGTCTCCGTGTGTCAAATGTGTTTCTTGTAAACAATATACTGTAGAATTCAGTTTTTTAATCCACTCTACTATTTGCTTCTGTTTTTTGGGAGAGTTCATCCCATTCACATTAATAGCTATGATTACCAACTCTGCATTTCCCTCCATCCTATTTTCTTCTCTGTATATACTTTTGTTTTCTCTTTCCAGCCTGTCCTTAGTTGGGTGTTTGTTTTTTTTTACTCACTCTACCCACTAACTTATCTCTTATCACTCCTCCGCTTCTTTTACTAATGTCTTTTTTAACCCACTCCATCCATCCACTACTTTATCTTCTATCAACCTTTCCCCTTTCTCTTCTCTTTTCCCCTAGTGTTTCTTCCCTTCCTTCTATCCTGTCCCTCCCTTTTCTTTTCCTTTCTCCTATTACTTTTTTATAGGGTTAGATAAAATTCTATACCCAAATGAATGACTAAATTATTTCCTCTTAATGCCAAAACTGATGAGATCAAGCTTCAGATAATGCTCATTCCCCTTCCTTCTTTTCCTCCATTTTAACAGGTTTTTTGCACCTCTTCATGTTAACTAGTTGTACCCATTTCTCTCTTTCTAGTACAGACTTTTTTCACCTCTTAATGTCTTTTTTCTTTGCTGTCTTCACATCAGGGGCCATTCACAACCCTCAGTCCATGTGATGCCCAGCTCTGTGACAGACACAATTCTCAAGAATTACTGATATTGTTTTCCAAACTAGGGATATAAACAATTTAACCTTTAAAGACATATTTTTCTCCTGTTTACCTATTTGTGGTTCTCTTAAGTTCTGTTAGATTAAAATTTCTGTTTAATTCTGTTTTTTTCCAATAGAAATGATCTTACTTCATTGAAGCTCTCCATCTCCTCCCCTGAAAGATGATGCTGACTCTAGTTGGGTAGTTATTCTTAGTCATAATTCCAGATCCTTTGCCTTCTAGAATATGGTATTCCTGGCCCTCTGATCCTTTATTGTAGAAGCTGCCGGATCCTAGGTAATCCTGACTTTTGTTCTTTGATATTTAAATTTTTTATGTCTGGCAGTTTGCAGTATTTTTCTCTTGGGATTATAGTTTTGGAGTTCTGCAACAATGTTCCCTGGGGTTTTCCTTGTGGGATCTCTTTCCAGAGGGGACCAATGGACTCTTTCAATGATTACTTCTCCCTCTGCTTCTGAAATATTGGGGCAGTTTTCCTTAATGACCTCTTGTAGACTGCTTTTTTTTTTTTTTTTTTTTTTTTTTTTTTTTTTTTTTTTTTGGTCATGGCCTTCATGTAGGGCAATAATTTTTAAATGTCTTTTATGGATCTATTTTCCAGGTTGGCTGTTTTGCCAATGAGATATTTCACATTATCTTCTATTTTTCATTCTTTTTAGTTTGTTTGACTGATTTTTGCTGTCTCACAAAGTCATTAGCTTCCTTTTGCCATTCTAGTTTTTATGTGATTTTCTTCAGTTATCTTTTATATTTCTTTTCCCATTTTGGTTTATTCTACTGTTTAAGGAGTTGTTTTCTTCAATTTTTTTCCTTCTTTTTCCAAACTGTTGACTCTCTTATGTTTACTTTTCATTTCTTTTCTCATTTTCTTCTTTTCCCTCTCTTTTTCTTGACATCTATTATGAACACTTCCAAGAAGCTCTTTGGGTTTGAGACCAAGTCATCACTTTTTGAGATTTCTTCTGTGGACATTCTGTCCTTCTCTGAGTTTGTGTTTTGTTCTGTCCTATCACCATAGTAGCTCTCTATGATCAAGGTTCTTTTCTGTTTCTTGCTCGTTTTCTTTTGGTATTTCCTCTTTTTCACTTTTCAGGTGGAATTCTGCTCCTGGGGTAAAAGGGACTCTGTCCCAAGTTTTCTGTGCAGCTCTGAGCCTGGGCTTGAGCACAGCAATCCCTTGTGTCTGCAGGAAGTAGCTTTGCTTGCTCTGTTCAGGAATTAGTCTGGTTTCCCAGAGATTGCCTTCTGAGCTGGGACTGGAAGCTGCCCCCCTGCTGTGCTCCTCTGTGAGCCAGGACCAAGGGTTTCAATGCTGATTTGCTGTGATTAAGATCCTCTAATCCTAAAATCCTTAGCACTCTTCATCCCAGTAAGATTGACCTTCCTTGAAGTTTTTTCAGTCTGTCTTGAACTGGAGAGTGGTTTCATTCCATCAGACTTTGTTCAGAGGTTTGGTTTCACGTGGTTTTCAAGAGAAACTGGAAGAGCATAAGCAGCTTTTTGACTTTACTCTGCCATCTTGGTTCCGTCCCCGAACTTCCACAGGACTTTGTGCTTCACTGCTATAGTCTTTGAGAGCCATAGTTATGGCTAAATAATTAGGAGACAAGAGGCAGCACTGGGTAATGTTGGAGGCAGAAGGACCTGGGGTCAAGCCCTGCCTCTAGAGCACATAGCAACTGTGTAACCATGAGCAAATTATTTTACCTCTTGGTGCACTGAGTAAAGCTCTAAAACTATAAACAAAAATAAGTTGCTGATCTACATTGGAAGAGAGAAATTTCACACTTGGAATTCCCCATATAAGTTAGGACAAAAGAGGAGGAGGAAGAGCAAAAACAAAAAGCTGTTCTTTGAATTTCTTGTATTACCTTGAGACTCAAACTATAATTGGAAGAGGAAGAAATGTATGTGGAGATTACAATGAAAAAGAGCTTCTGATCATGTCCCTACCCTCAACCCCATTCAATCAATTCCAGTAGTTGTACCTACAGGATCAAAGATAAAAATTCTCTATTTGATGTCTGAAGTTCTTCATAACTTGGTCTTGTACTACCTCTCCACCTTTCCCATTCCCATGTCCTTTCTCTCCTCTATTTTCTAAAACCAGTGACATTAGACTTCCTACTGTTTCTCAAATAAAATATTACTTACCCTGATTCTAAACATTTTCATTGGCTATCCTCATACTTAGAATTTTCTCTCTATTTCTGCTCCCTATCTTTTCTGCAGGTTTTTAAGTCTCAAATAAAATCCCATCTTCAACAAAAAGCTTCCAAACCTCCTCAGTTAGTGCTTTCCTCTATTAATAATCTCCTATATGTCCTCCAAGTGTATCTTATTTATACATAGTTGTATGCAAACTGTCTCCCCCATTAGATTGTAAACCCTTTTGAGAGCAAGGCTATTTTTTCCCCCTTTCTTCATAACTTCAGCACTTAGCACAATACTCACCATATATCAGGTGTTTAACAAAAACAAATTAACTGTTTCTTTTTCATTCAGTCATTTTTCAATTGTGTCTGACTCAATGACCCAATAGGGTTTTCTTGGCTAAAACACTGGAGTGATTTGCCATTTCCTTTTCCAGCTTATTTTACAAATGAAGAAACTGAGGCAGACATGGTTAAGTGACTTGTCCAGGGTCACAAAACTAGTAGGTATCAGAGTGGATTTGGATTCATGTCTTCCTTCTCTAGGCCATACACTATCTACTATGCTAGCTAAAGATTGGCCACATGTTTCCTCAGCATTCTACTTCATGAAGATGTGTGTATATACATACATGTACACACACACATATATATACATATTTGTGTATACATAAGTACATATATGGAGAGAGAGAGAAAGAGAAACAGAGACAGAGAGAGAGAAAGAGAGAGAGAGGAAAGAGAGAGAAAGAGAGAAAGAGAGAAAAAGAGAGAGAGAGAGAGAGAGAGAGAGGAAAGAGAGAGAGAAAAAAAGAGAGAGAGAAAGAGAAAAAGAGAGAGAGAGAGGAAAGAGAGAGAGAGAAAGAGAGAGAGAAAGAGAAACAGAGACAGAGAGAGAAAGAGAGACAGAAAGAAAGAGAGAGAGACAGACAGACAGAGACAGAGAGAGAAGAGAGAGAAAGAGAGAGAGAGGAAAGAGAGATAAAGAGAGAAAGAGAGAAAAAGAGAGAGAGAGAGAGAGAGGAAAGAGAGAGAGAGAAAGAAAGAGAAAAAGAGAGAGAGAGAAAGAGAAAAAGAGAGAGAGAGAGAGAGAGAGAGAGAGAGAAACAGAGACAGAGAAAGAAGAGAGAGGAGAGGGTGGGGAGGGAGAGAATTTATTAAGGCACTAAAAGCAAACTGAAGCTCGTAGAGAGGTTGCTTAGCACCAGGGTTGAAGTGTGGTGTGGGGGAAGTAGCTTCTCCTTTGGTGGGACTTGGGATCTCAGAGGCTGAGATGATGGGCGGAGCTGGTGGGCAGGGGAGTTTGGAAGGCTTCTGCTCAGAAGATCTCTTTAGTTCTCTCCTTTTTGATGAGGTTGTATCGTTGGCCAAACTTTGGCACAAGTGAGTCTATATCTCCGTAGCCCAGTGAGTTTCAAACTCCTCCCCACCCCCACCCCCCACCCCCAAACCCTAGCCGCCTCCGTCCGTCTTCCTAGCCCAGGCCTCGTGGGAAGTCCTATGCCAGGTGCAGAGAGGTCACCCCAGGAAGCGCAAGCAAACACACTGCGCATGCTCCTGGGCCTCCGGGGCTGAGGGGAAAGCGCGGGACTTAACCATCAGGACCACAAGCTGAGTCTGGGCGGGGCAGGACAGGGAACACAAGGTCTCAGAAGTGAGACCGCGTGCACAAAGGCTCGTATTTCTCGGTCTTTCCTTCCAGGCAGAAGCAGGAAGCAGCGCTTCCCAGAAACGGCCCGCACCCTCTTTCTCGAAGTCCCACTCGGCGCTAGGCTTTTTCTCACAGTCTGGCTCACAGTAGCGTGCTCCTTCCTCCACATTAAACGCTCTGCTGAGAAGGGGCGTCTTTAAGAAGTAAGCAGCACAAGTGAAACACCGCGCGCGCCAGGCCATCCTGAGGGCGAGCATTATTTCTCTAGCAAGCCTCGTCTTGCGCTGGGCCCAGCTGGGCACATAACCACGCCGTAGCACTTGAAGCAGAAGATGGGGCCTTTCTCAAAGAAGCCTCCCGCACCGGCCCAACACCCAATCCCGCGGGGCGTGGTGGGAGGGGCCCAGCGTCAGCACGTAGCACCTTGAATGACCTGGGCCCTGGGGGCCCCGGCCCGGGGGGGCCAACGAGCCCCCTCCCCACCGGGGTGGGGGGATCGCAGGCTGTGCGCGGGCAGCTTGCGCATCTCCTCTGGGGTGAGCAGGGGGAGGGCGGTCCTGATCTCTGGAGTCAGCACAGTTGAGCCCCGGGGAATCTGGCCGTGGTAGCTGGCTACATTTCTTCAACTGCTCTTTATCAGTCTCTGGTGAACGGTGACAATCTTCCGGGTTCATTAGAGAGCGCCCGGAAGTGGCTGAAAGATCTGTCCATTCTGCCCGGAAGTGAAGGGGGCGGGGTTTTGGTCAGAAGGGGAGGAGCCCAAGCGGCAGGCCGGCCCAGGAGGGCTGCCGGGGTGTAAAAGCACAGGGGGGTCGGGAAGGGGCTGGCCCTGCTGAGGCCGGGCTACTTCCCAGTCTTTTTAAAGGGGGCCCACCGGATCATCGCCCGGTTTTTAACCGACCTCCAACCCTTCATCCCAACAGCCCCTGGGGATGTCTTAGGATCCAACCGCTTTTCTGATCTTTTCAGTCTCCATCTTGTCAGTCATGGGCTTGTCCTGCCACCCTTCCTCCTCCCCCAAAAAAGCCCCGGAGAACCGAGTTGTTGCTGCTCCCGGCGGCAGGGTTTTAAATTTTATTGAATTATTTTAATTGATATATGAGCAGGTATTAAATATATAATTATGTTATAATAAATTTAACCACAAGCGTGGCATATTACATGCATGACATATAATTACGTTATAACTAACGCTATAACCACGACATGCGTGCGTACATATTACATGCATGATATATAATTACGTTATAACTAACGCTATAACCAATGCGTGAATATCACATGCATGATATATAATTACGTTATAACTAACGCTATAACCAAATCGGCGGCAATATCACATGTATATAATTTCTTATAACTAACGCATAACCCAAAGCGCGATATACACAGCATGATATATAATTACGTTATAATAACCTTTGAAGCGTGTGTACAATCCATGCAAATATAATTTTATAACTAACGCTTAAACCCACACGCGGCCATATACAGCATGATATATAATTGTATAACCAAACCAAATCGGGGTCAATACATGCATGATATATAATTACTTATCAACGCTATAAACACGGGTTTCGCATGATAATTCGTTATAACAACACTATAACCAAAATCGTGGTAATATTAGCTGTATAAATTATAACTAATACTATAACCATGACATGTATGTGTACATATTACATGAATTATATATAATTACATTATAATTAATACTATAACCACAACATGTATATATATACATATTGCATGTATGATATATAATTACATTATAACTAATAATATAACCACAGCATGTATGTATACATATTACATATATGATGTATAATTACATTATAACTAACAATATAACCACAACATGTATGTATACATATTACATGTATTATATATACACACGTCATGGTTATATGTAACATACAAGTATGTGATGTATGTGTATATACAGTTAGTTATAGTTATAATAATAATCATTAGTTGTAATGGCAGGTGGTATTTTATAGCCATTGCCTATCACCTGTCAATTAACTTTTAATAACATGGGCCCTGTGTAAGATCAACATATTATTTCTTTTTTTCTTTGCATTATATTTATTTTATGCTAAAACTTGGGGTCATAGAACTTCTACCTGCTGAGTAGTAATAATGTGCTGCCCTTTATAAATAAAAATGATCCTATTGACTTGCTCTCAATAGAGTACACCTTTTAAACTGGTTTTCCAGTATTCTCTTAAAAAAACACTTTCCCCATATTCTTTAGGCAACCTATGGATAATAGTAGGCTTTCTTTCTTTCTTTCTTTCTTTCTTTCTTTCTTTCTTTCTTTCTTTCTTTCTTTCTTTCATTTAATAGCCTTTTATCTACAGGTTATATGTATGGGTAACTTTAACATTGTTTAAAACCTCTTCCAATTTTTCCCACCCCCCCTCCCCAGATGGCAGGATGAATAGATTTAAATTATTAAAATTTAAATTATACATAATAATATAAGACCAAACCGTTTTTTGTTGTACAAAAGAATCAGACTTGAAATATTGTACAATTCCCTGTGAAGGAAATCCAAAATGAGGGGGAAAAAAGGGATTGGGAATTCAATGTAATGGTTCTTGTCATCTCCCAGAGTTCTTTAAAGTGTAGCTGGTTACTTTATCCCCTCCATTGGAAATGATTTGGTTGATTCATTGCTGAGGTCGTCCATCAAACTGGTCATCATATAGTATTGTTAAGATATAATGATCTCTGGTTTTCCGTTCCTCCCAGCATCAGTTCTTAAGTTCTCCAGGCCTTTCAAACACCTGTTGGTCATTTCTAACAGTCAAAATTCCATAATATTCTATACCACAAATTTATTCAGCCATTCTCCAACGTGGGACCCTTGTTTCCAGTTTCTGGCCACTCAAAGGGGCTAAAACATTCAAGCCATACAGGTCCTTTCCTTCTTATGATCTCTTTGGGATATAAGCCCAGTAGAACACTGCTTAAAGGGTATGCACAGTTTGATAACTTTTGAATAGTTCCAAATTGTTCCCAGAATGGGGATATTTCCAAATTCCACCAACAATGTATTATGTCCCTTTTTCCACATCCCTCCAAATTCCCGCATTCCCTTTTCCCCTGTCATTCTAGCCAATCTGACAGGTGTGTAGGGTATCTAGGTTGTCTTAATTTGATTTTCTGATTAATAATGACTTGGGTATCTTTTCCATGGTTAGAAATAGTTTCAATTTTTCATTGAGTTGTCTTTCATATCCTTGACCATTTATCAATTGAGAATGGCTTATTTTTTATAAATTAGAGCAATTTCTATATATTTTAAATGAGGTTTATCAGAACCTTTGACTATAAAATGTTCCCCATTTATTCTTCCTTCTAATCTTGTCTGTATTACTTTTGTTTGTACAAAAACTTTTCAGTTTGATATAGTCAAAATTTTCTATTTTGTGATCAGTAATGATCTCTAGTTCTTCTTTGGTCATAAATTCCTTCCCCTTCCACAGGTCTGAGAGGTAAACTATCCTGTGTTCCTCTAATTTATTTATAATCTTATTCTTTATGCCTAGGTCATGAACCCATTTTGACCTTATCTTGGTGTACGGTGTTAAGTGTGGATCAATGCAATAGTAGGCTTTCTTAAGCAATCTGAATAACCATGAAACAGAACAAAGTTCATTTAACCACATTGGGGCTCTCACTCAAAACTTTGACCTAATTGACTTTCTCCTCTAATCCATCAAGCTAATGAGTTCAATGCTTAACAAACTAGTATGCAATACAACATCCCACCACCAAGCATAGTGCCTTGAATGGAGTAGGTATGTCATAAATATTTAACATATAAAGCAGTGAAGTTAATTGACCTCACGTAATAACCAAAGTGTTTCCTGTACATCACTGAGTTACAATCATCTGTCTGAACAATTTTTATTCACTTCGAAAGTGCAAGTATTTGGCATTAAAATAACAATTGATTTATCCTGACCCTCATATATTCATTTAGCTCTTAATTCTATCAATTTCTGCATTGTAGGCAACTATTACAAGCCAAAATTTTTCCCTCTCCTAATTTCTTCCTTTCTCTCAAAAAAGAAATAACATATTAGAAAAGACCTGGAGGGATTAAGGTTTTCATTTATGTGAATTTATGACTTGCTTGAACCAAACATTTCTTTGCCCCCGGATGCTAGCAGGTGGGAAGGTGCCAATTCCCTGTGAGTACACACAGTCCCCATGCTCTACCTCAAGGTCTTCCACCATCCTGTGACACCATATGGTTCACCTACTCCTGGCCACCTTACTCCTCAGGGTTTCCTTGTCATGGGCTTTCTCCTGAATCTCTCTTCTCTCAAAACCCATATGAGGCTGAGAATTAGACTCTCTTCTCCTGTCAGAACTGCCCTCTCTTTCTCTATCACCATTGCCCCCTTCACATCAAGAAACCACTGCATCAGCAACAGTCCCTTCCTTTACTTGTTTTCCTTCCAAGTGAAATAATTACTAGTTTAAACTCTGAATTTACAGGCATGTTTCCAAAATTCTTTCTATTCCAGTCACAAGTCTATATTTCCAAACCTTCTCTCCTGTGAAGACAGGCCATACTTAAGAAAAAGACAGACTCCAATTGATTAAAGGCCTGGTCAGATTTTACTTTCTAACCTTTTTGCCTATGAATATAGAATTCATTTGCAAAGGCTTGTTTTTTGAGATGGAAGTCATTAGTGATGGAAGTCACTATAGGGAAAGCCAATGCTATTCCCTGGCTCTCCTTTCCCTGGTTATGGGTCGGAGATTAATCATTATTCAGGTGCAGAAATTCTTGATTTATATCACTAATTAAGTATGTACTTTGTATTGCTGCCAGTGTGGACTGTTCAGAATGCATGATGTAGAGGTTGTAAATTGATAAACATATATTGTAGATCACAATGAGCTCAGAAAAGAGAGACATCCAGGTAAAACAAATCTATATTACTTATGGAGGACTCTACTATGCCGATGGCCCTTTAGGTGCCAAGAACTCTTAACATCACCCAAAATTGACCAGCCTCTCTACTGTTAGATTCTGTAAGAACACATCAGTGATCTGGCATTGGTTCATTGGATCATGTATATGAATCAAAGTGCATGCTAAGAATCTGGATTTTGCAAATGAAAAATTGCTCCATTATCTGTCTGCTTTGTAGTGAAATGGAGCCTCAGTACATTAAAATAAACTGTGTTTGTTTCTAGAAGGATCCAGACCATTTTCCAGCTGCATCCCCTTCTCACAGAACAGCCAGAAGCAACCAGACAAACTGGAGAGCACAACTAGGACCCACCATGCTCCAGAATGCTCTATCTGCCCCTCCTAGTTACTCTCTTGTCCTTTATTCTGGAACTAATTAAACTCTCTCAGAAATAGATTTTATTTGAGCCTAGTTTATGTAAATCAATTAAGGAGAAGAGTAGGGACCAAAAGCAGGTTCTTTCCTTTAGTTCTTGAAACCTTACACAGTTTCCATGACTAGTAGAGATATTAATGATGTCAAAATATTTTATTATCCATATTGGAATGTTCAGACACTCTGGAACCATATTCTAATCCTGGCAGTAAATAAATTGAGTGTGGAAACATGTTGGGTTTGGTAGACATATGGATAAGGAATGATCCTGGGAATAATTATAACTGAAGACTTGGTTACTTCTGCTTGGTTGCTAAAGTAGCTCCCATAAGAGGATGTATTTTTTTTAATGGCATTAAGAATTTTTCCCACTAACTTCAGGGCATTTGGAAACTTGGTTTCTCTTTACATGCTGTTCATCCTCTAGAGCAACTTTTTAAACTAATAAGTTGAGAATTGTTCGAAGTACATAATGTTGGAGGGAAAGAAATGATATTAAATAGAGAAGGCAAATAAAAGCATGACATTCTATTGTGTGAATCAACTGAGACCTAAAGCTGATTGTGAGCAAATCTGGCACTAGAGACTTCTGCAATTGAAATGAATTGCCAAAAGCATGTCTTAGTGAGAGAGCATGCCCTTTGGGGTCTATTTTAGTAGAAAATGTAAGCATTACCAAATACAGCACATAAATTGTTTCTCTAGAAAGCCACAGCCCATATCTATTTTTCATGGCCAGTTGAAAAATTTTGAAGCATATTTTCTATATTTGTGGCTAAAGTATGTGGGTCTCGTTTTCTGAAATGGATAGAAATTGTGCCATATTGACAAAATATCTGTATTAGAAGAAGTTAGATAGTGTCTGGCGCTGAATAACGATTAGCAGAAAGATTTTGGAGTTTCTGGCCCAGTTTTATCAGTAAGAAAAACAGCATTCATAGAGACTGTTATGCTAATGATTTATTTCCATGGATAAAAAATGGCATTTAAATTATTGGATTATTAAATTAAATCAAATTATTGAATCTGTAGCATCCCATAGCAATATATTCCAGTAGAATATACTCTCTTTGAGAACAGGGACTGTTTTCATTTTTTGTCTTTGAATTCATAGCACCTAGATGGAGCATAAGTGACATATGTACACAGTAAGTATTTAATAAATGTTTCTTGTTGAACGTTAACTTAATACCTCAATACTTTCATATACTTGCTATTTCAATGATACGAGTACTCCCTCCAAAAATTCAGGTCACAGTCTATCCATTTTTTCTCATGTACAACCTTTACTCATGTTATCCCAAAATCTTTAATGGTGTCCCAATATGCTAAGGATCTTCTTTTAGATATCTTGACACTGGATATAAATGGAATTTGTGGGCTGATCATATTTTCACCACATAACTAGCTCACCTCCTTTTCTGGTCCCACATTTCTCTAACATCATTCACACCACTTCTTTGGAGTAGTTCTTTTTTGATATGTTGCATCCTACTCATAGCCACCATGTGTTGCTCTATTGCCCTTTTGTTGATTCTCAACTTTAATTCTCCAGAAGCTCTGATATTCCAAGAATGGACCTGAAGCCATATAGCATCACTGGAACAATATTGTTTAAATCTTGGCTCTTTCTTTTAAAAAGTAACTTGCGGTCATTAAAAACATTATGGTCCATGAGTGGTGGTATACCCTTAAATCTCAGATTCGACTGGAGGCTATAGCTAGTGGATTATTTGAGCTAAGAAGTTCTGAGCTATAGTGGACCAAAGCAATCACATGTCCATACTATGCCCAGGACCCATAAGTGGGAGACCACCAGGCTGCCTAAGGAATAATGAATCAGCCCAAGTTGGAAACCAAACAAAGATCCTGTGGACAACAATAACAACAACACTGTTCAATTTTCCAAAGATGATTCAGTTCACCTTCTGCTTGTTCGATTATAAGCCCATCTTAATTGTTCACACATATTGTTGGTCTAAGAGCTAAATACTGATAGACACACTCTAGGGATTGTTCATTCAACTCTATCATAGGCTAGATTAATAAATGTGCTTCATCAACTTAATTTTTTTTTTTGTAAGATCAGAGAATTCATTTTGTAGAACTTGCAATAATCTGGGGATTGATGCAATCAATACAAAGTCTTCTGCAAACAGGAGCTTCTGGAAGACAACTGTAAGGAATCTCATTTCCCTGTGGTCTGTCTGTGCACTGAGCACAGTGCTAAACACCTGTAGCAAGTATCTATTTCCTTGATTTATGCCTCACTTTGAATAATAAGAAGATAAGTGAACAAAGTTATTTCTATTATGCCCTTCAAGGAATCTTGTAAATAAGAGTCACCTTTTTGGGAAAGATCTTTTAAGAGGATATTTTGATTTGCCAAAATAACTAGATTGTTTATAGATAGGCTTACAAATGATAAACACGGAGACTTTTATATGCTTTGCACATTTCAGTCAATCTTGTGACAACAAAGATGTGATCTCCTTTATGCCTGACTAGTTCCTTGTTGTGTCTAACAAAAAAATAAATTTCAGTGTTCCTGTAGATTATTCTTAACGACAAAAAAATAGTGCTGGGAAAGTACCTACTTTAGCCAATATTATTAATATTTTCTCAGTTACCATTTTTCCCATAACAATAAGATCTGTGGTTCCTTCATTTCTCTCTAGGTTCTGCTTCTTTTTAGACATTTCTTCACCATTCCCCAGCATCCTTCTCACTAGGTAGCAAAGTGAACAGATCACTGGCCCTGGAGTCAGGAAGATCTGAATTCAAATCTAGGCTCAGTTTTGTGATTTTGAGCACAAACTTTACTTCTATATGCTTCAGTTTCCTCAACTGTAATGAGGATTATAATAGCATTTACCTCTGATGATTGTTGTGAGAATTAAATAAAGAGCCTGACACATAATAGGCATTTATCAAATACTTATTCCTTTCCCTTCACCTAGAAGTTTATTAATTTTTTTCAGCTTTTCCAACTTGAAATATTACTGGATCTCCATGGCATATCTGCTAGATATTCAATTCCTCTTATAACCTCCATTTTAAAGAAAGTGTACAGACTTTATATTCCTTTATTCCTCTTTCTGAATTTTGCTCCTACCTCATCAGGCACCCCTTCTTCGTTCTCCTCATTTTTTCAGTCTCCTTTTATTTGTCGTCTTCTTCCTTTAGATTGTAAGCTCCTTCAGATAAGGAAGAGTTTTCTTTTTGACTTATAGTTGTATTCTCAGCACTCAGCACCATGCCTGGCATCCAGGAAATCATAAATAGTTATTGACTCATAACCTGTTTCTAAACTTTGGGTTTCCTTTTCTTTCTCAAACACCTTAAATGTTGATTCTTAATGCTCTACCAGTATTATGTAGCCTCCAGCACAAACCTCCTATATGTATACTTGGGTTGAAGCTATTGTTTCTCCCATATTCATTTTCTGTAGTGCCATTTCTGTTTCCTTTATCTCACAATCCTGGGGCTATGGAAGCTAAAGTGATAGGTTTGGTCCCTGTACAGGTCAGTTACTTTCACAGAGAGCAAACATAACAAAAATGAAAAAACTTTTTTCTCATTCCTAACTCCAGCTTCCTCTCTCACAAATTCTAACTGACTAGTTAGAATGAAGCTGGAAATAGTTACAGATAACTCAGAGCAGACCAGCCCCACCTTGAGAGATTTTATCCATGTGACATATATATTTTATTCCAAATTTAAAAATTAAAAGAAGCATTTCAATAATGTAATAGAACAGGAAAAACAAGATGATTGTATATGAAACTACAAATATATTATGCACAACTTGCTATTCTTTTTTTTTTCCCTGAGGCAATTGGGGTTAAGTGACTTGTCCAGGGTCCCACAGCTAGGAAGTGATAAGTGTCTAAGGCCATATTTGAATTCAGCTCCTCCTGACTTCAGATTGGTGCTCTATCCACTGAGCCACCTAGCTGCCTTTTGCTACTCCTTTTACATATATAGAGATAATATCTCTAGTTAATGGAAATGATCTGTGGTCATGTTGTATCATGGTGAGGGAGTTATATCATCTTTATATACAAAAAACAATACAGGCTTAGTACAGTATTCTGTGAAATAGACAAACCAGGTTATTCAAAGGATATAAATATTTGCAGCTGGAAGGGATCTTGGTGATCATAATGTCCAATTCCCTTATTTCACTGTTGAGAAAACTGAGACATGAAGAATTTAAGTGACTTTCCCAATGTTATTCAACCATTATATGAGTGAGAGTTTAACCGAAGTTTTCCTGCTTTCTCTTTAATTCATTTCCCAATGAAATATTGAACTAATATTTACAACTGGCCTGGGAATCCATACCCAGACAAACTGGGAAAATGGGGAACTGTTTTTTTTTTTCCTTAGATCTGTCTTTGGATGCTTCTTGGGAATTGTCACCCACCTTTATATATGTCTATAAGGCTCATAAAGGACTTTCCTCACAAAAACTTTGTAAGGGAGACAGTATGCATATTATTTCCAGTCAACCAAGGACAAAGATGAGACTTTTCCTATTAGACTATGAACTCCTTGAGAGCAGTAATTGTCTTTTGCCTCTTTTTCTATCCTCAGCGCTTAGTTTAGGCACATAGAAGGTTATTAACAAGTATTTATTGACTGACTTCAATCCAATTAATTTTTAATCAGCACACTGGTTAAGTTCCAACTACAAAATTGCTAAGTCCTTAAACCATCTTTCAGATGCAAGAATTCAAATTCAGGACTTCTTGATTCTAATTGCCATGTTCTTTCTATTATAACATTCTAGAGAAATACAGGTGACATTGCCATCAGTTCTTTTTCACATATTTGGAACCATGACACAAGTTTCTGTGATGGGGAGCTTGGGCAGGGGTGATGATTCTGAGGAACATTCCCTCATAATTCTAGAAAAGGCAAATCATTTAAAACTGAGTGTTATGTTATGGATATTACAGAAAGGATTACCATACAGGTTGAATGAGATCATCTTGCAGTTCATTTTCAAATCAAATCTTTTTATTTGGGAAAAGGGTAAAAGAGAGAATGGCATCAAAATAATTCTTCATGTTTTTTATGTGTAATGCATAGAACATTAGACTTCAAGTCAAGATATCCTAGTTTCAAATCCCCATTAATACTGGTGGTCCTAGATATGAATTTTAACTTCCCTGTGACACTAAGTTTAAAGGGTTGGGTTTGGTAACTGTATAGAAAGCAAAAAGAATTAATTAAAACAGTAGGAAACAGGTAGCTTGCTTCTTCCCTCATTCCAGAAAAACTTTCCTCAGTCCAGTCTCTCTACCAGGCTGCCAGGGTGTCCTCCTAGCAACAGCCTTAGATTTTCTTAGGAAAACCTTACTTTAGTAATGACATTTCATGCCATTTGCCCCAGCTACATTTCATGTTGCTCAAGGTTCAAAATCCCACTTGTTATAGCTTTGGCTAGCTTTTATTATGGAAAAATCCAGCAATTGAGAAGCATTTTTTCCTTCACAGTGAATGAGTTCCAAAACTGTCCTTTGGTTTTCAACTTCTACTCTTGCTGTCCATGACCCTGCCTGTTTAATGGATTGTTGACACCTTTTGCTGAAAAAGGACCCAGGTATCTGAGGAGATATGTTATGTTGGCTTATGTGCTGCTGCTGCATTCCAGAATTTCACATGGCTTGAAATAATGCTTATAAAATCAATAATATCTGTCAATTAGGAAACTGCTTCAAGTCTCTAAATCCCCTTAGAAGGGATTTTATTATCCTAAGTTGGTGATTGGGCATTTTTCCCAGTGTTCTTCAGGATAACTGGCAGAAAAGAGAATAAAATAACCACACTCTAGATCTTTTCTTCCCTCCCTTGGTGGTATTGTATCATGGACATTTTTTTTGACTACTTTGTGGAAGCTGCCCAACCCACAGCCAGTCACAGTTCCAAGTGTTGCTTATAAATACTAGATACTGGGATGGTTCCATGATTTCATATGAGAGAGTCCTCTCTCAAACAGGACTTCTTAGAATTGTCACAGGATGATTGGTGGTGTGAAAAGAGTATAGAATTTGGAGAACTGTTCTGTTATTTATTCAATGACACACTGGGTGGTTATATGCAAGTTATTTCATGTTTCTTAGTTTCTGTATCTGTGAAACTGGGATAATAAAGCTGACACTCTTTACCAGATGAAGTTGCTATGAGGAAAGTGCTTTGTAAAACCGTACAAATGGGAGCTATTTGTCTTTTTGTCTTCCCATCTGTTTCTGAGGGAGAGCTATCCTTCCTTGCTATAATCAATCTCCCTCTTCATACATGTTTTTTAAAAATTTATTTTAATTTATGAAAGCATTTCTATAAGATAGTATAATAAAAATATGATTACACATGAAACTACAAATGTACTACGCATAACTTGCTGTTCCTTTTAAATATTCAAAAAATCATCATGTAAATTTATTTTTTTTTCTTCCCCCCACCCTAGAAATGGCCACCATTAGACACAAATAAATAAATAAATGTATGTATGTGTGTGTGTGTGTGTGTGTGTGTACATGACTTGAAATAATGCTTATAAAATCAATAATATCTGTCACACACATGTATACACATACATACACACACATATATAAATACATACACATATATATATATATACACACACATATATATATATATATATATATATATATATATGTTATATAGGGCCATCCACAGTTGCTTTGATCTACACTGGACCCAAATGGCTCTGAAGGGAAAAGTGAGGCAGGTGACTTTGCACAGCCCTCCCTCACTTAAATCCAAATCATTTGCATCTCATTGCATCACTTCCCTGATGTCATGGTCCTCTTTGAGAACAAAATAAATTACATATATATGTATATATACATATGCATATACACACATATATAAAACATATTGTTATTTGTCCAAAATAACAATATGTTTTATATATGTGTGTATATGCATATGTATATATACATATATATGTAATTTATTTGATACATACCTCTCTATCAGTTGTTTCTCTTTCTCAGTGAATCTCTTCATATGTCTTTTATAGTTAATGTAGGTATTTCTACATTGCTAGAGGACAGTATCCTGGAATTTCTAGATATTTCTATGCCTACACAGAAATCAAAGAAAACAAAAAGCAAGCAAACAACAACAAAAAAGGTGAAAATACTATGTTGTGATTCACTTTCCACAGTCCTCTCTCTCTGGGTGCAGAGGGCTCTCTCCATCACAAGTCTATTTGGAATGGCCTGAATCACCTCATTGTTGAAAAGAGCCGCATCCATCAGAGTTGATCATCGTATAATCTTGTCGATGTGTACAATAATCTCCTGGTTCTGTTCACTTCACTCAGCATCAGTTCATGTAGGTCTCTCCAGACTTCTTGGAAATCATCTTGCTGTTCATTTCTTATAGAACAATAATATTCCTTAACATTCTTATACCATAATTTATTCAGCTAATCTCTAGCTGATGAGTATTCACTCAGTTTCCAATTTTTTGCCACTACAAAAAGAGCGGCTACAAACATTTTTGCACATGTGGGTCCTTTTCCTTTTTTATTATCCCTTTGGGATACAGATCCAATAGAGACCCAGCTGCATAGTTCCAAATTGTTCTCTAGAATGATTGGATCAGTTCACAACTCCACCAATAATGTATTAGTTTGACAGTTTTTTACAAATATATTTTAAATATGAGATCTTTACCAAATAAACTCAGTTTTGTTTTCTTTCTGTTCATTGCTATAGTTGTTTTATTTGTACAAAATCTTTTAAATTTAATAAAATCAGGATCACCCATTTTAGATTAATTTTGCTCTCTCTTATTCACAACATTTTCATTTATCCATAAGTATGATAAGAACTATAATCTCTGTTTTTCTAATTTTCTCATAAAATATATCTTTATATATAGGTCATGTATCCATTTTGGCCTTATCTTTGTAAATACTGTAGGATATTACTCTATGTCCAGTTTCCACAGCACTGCTTTCCAGTTTCTCAACAATTTTTACCAAATAATGGGTTCTTATCCCCAAAATTTGTCTTTACACTTGTCAAAGTGTACTTTTTGCTGCTATAAATTGTATGTATATTCTATTATATCCATTGATCTATCTTTCTATTTTTTAGCCAGTGCCAGGTAATTTTGATAATTATTGCTTTATAATATAGTTTTAAAATCTGTGTTATTGCTAAACCTCCTTTCCTTACTTTTTTCACTTTTTTTTTTTTTGGTTTTTCCAAACGAATTTTATTTTTATTTTTTTATAATTCAGAAAAAATGATAACTTAATTGGTGTGATGTTGAATATATAAATTAATTTGAGCAAAACTGGTATTTTTATTATATTCCCTTGCTACCCTAAAACAATTAACATTTCTCCAATGATTTAAATAGAATTTTATTTGTATAAAAAACTTTTGAAAAATCATTTTGTTTATATAGTTAACTGGGTTTATTTTGGTAGGTATTTTCTCAGATTTTTTATGTACATTTGAATCCATTCTGTCCTAATTCTTCTACTGCCTTATTCAAGTAATTACAATCAATCACCCTTGCCTTTTAAACATGCTTCTATCTACACCATTCTAAAAATGTCTTCTTGATCTTTCTGCTCCTAACTACCATTAACTCCTCAAATGCTCAAATTATGACAAAGTGTTTTTATACCTAGTGTTCCTAATTCCTTACCACCTGCCCCCATGAAAACCTTGTAATTTGGTTTCCATATTCATTTCATACAAAAACTAGTCTCCCAAATGTCATCCATGAGTTCCTAATCAACAAATGAAGTATCCTTTTATGAGTCATCAGATGTCTTAAACTCTTGGAAATATATATCACTTTTCCCCATTATTTTCTTCTGTACACTCTCTCCTCCTCTGATTTTGTAGATACAATATGTTCCTATTTCTCTTTCTAACACCATAGCCTTCCCTACCTGCCATCTCCTTTGCTAGCTACTCATCCTTTTCTTTATCCCTTATAATGGACATTCCTCAAAGTTTTGTCCTTTTCTCTGTAAACCTCCTTTGGCAATCTCCCTCTGTCTCCTGGCTTTAGCTGTCACTTATACGCAATTCTCAAATGAACTTTTGCCTAAGCTCCAAGTCAGTATTCCTGCTTACCTACTTGACACCTTTAATCTGATCACAGAATTGTTGAGTTTTTCTTGCTTTCAAAACAAAATTTACCTCTTTCCAACTTCCACTCACCCATCTTTATGTCAGATATTTTAATATTAAAGAACAAGACTATATCCCCATTCAGGGCTATATCTTCTCAAAGATAAGCATCCCTACTTCCCCCAGATTGTTGGAAATCCTTTCATTGGTTACTCTAGTTTATCAGCATCTTTCCTATCAATGTAGCACTTTGGAACTGGATATTATAATATTGATGCAATATAATCAGGATATTCAGTCAATTAATTAACAAATATTTATTAATAATATACTGTGTGCTAAAGACTGTGCTAAACACAGTGGGTACAAAAACAAGATGAAACATTCTCTGTGTTCAAGGAACTTCTATTTTAACAGAGAAGACAATGGATATGTGTATAATATATGATTTAACATTTATAAATAAACATGAAATAGTTTGGGAAAAGAGGCTACTCGTGTCTAGGATGGCCCAGAAAAGGCTTTATATGAATGGACTTATAATCTTTCTAATTCTGGACACACTCTTTCTTACTGCAGTTCAAGATTAAATGAGGGCTTCATTGCTTTTGTTTTGTTTTAGCTATCACATTACCCTACGGGTTCTTTCCTGAGAATGTTTCCACTGAAGCTTGTAGATCTTTTTCACAGTAATATTCCAGTATAACTTAAATTCCCATACCTGTAATTAAGTCCATTTTATTTTCCCCCAAATGTTCCTTTGACAACTGTTTGTCAGTGACAACATCATTCATTTTGTGTCCTATCTTTGAAATATCATTATTATTTCTAACTTTTAATTCTCCCTCTTTTGTCATATCCATGTGGTAACCAAGTACCATGTAATATGCCATTCTAATGACTCTTACCTGATTGTTTCCTTCAAAAATATCACTGCCACCATTCCAGTACAGGCCTTCATTACCACCCACCTGGACAATTGTAGGAGTCTCCTACCAGGTCTTTCCACCTCCACATTTTCTCCCTGAAAACACCTGTCATCCGTCTGTCAGACTTCTTTGGTTTATATGTGAGAGTGTCACTCCTCTGCTCGAAGCTCTTTGGTGACAACCTATTGCTTGTCAAGTGACTCTCAGATTCAAGCCCTGCCACAATCTGAAACAACTTTTCCTCACCAGCTTTATCTCCTCATGTGCTCCATGCTCAAAACACATCAAACTATTCATAAAGTTCTGTACCTTACCTCAGTATCAAGGCTCATTATATTCCCATGTCTCTCTTTCTTACTTCCTTGATACCTATTAAATTTCCATTCATCCTTTAAAGCAGGGTTCTCAAACTTTTGTTTTCAGTATCTTTATCCTATTAAAAATTATTGAGGATCTCTCCAAAGCGTTTTTGTTTATCTGGATTATATTTATAGACATTTATCATATTGGAAATAAAAACTATTTTTGAATTTGTAAACCTTCTAAAAGGGTGTCAGAGATCCCCAGGATTCTCTAGACCATACTTTGAGAACCACTGCTTTAAAGCAAAATTCAAATAAAACCTCCTTGAGTAATTAGTCCATATTATCTCTCCTTTTACCCTACCACCCCATACCCCCACTCAGAAATGAGCAAATTCCCTCTTGGATCTCTAATAGTATTTTACTTGCACATCTCATATACGTCCTGTGTTATTTGATTCACAGCAAAATGTGAACATACACCTCTTGTTCTCTACTAATCTCTCTTTCTAAGGTGTTATGGTTATAAACACTGTCACTCCACATAACAGAATGTTCTACATTTAGCAGGAGTTTTATAAATGTTTGCTGAATTGAATAGAATACTGAGAGTAAACACTTCTGCCTATGATCCTATGTGATTCTTGTTCATATTTTCACATAAATCCTAGGATCTTAGATTTAGAACTGGAAAGGACCTTCCATATCCTCATATTATAGATGAGGAAACTGAGACTGAGGAAGATTAAATTAGGTCATACAGATAGTTAAGTGACAGAGGCAATATTTGAACCCCATTGTCTTCAAACTTCAAAGATAATGTTCTTTGCACTGAAATTCTTAAATGAAGCTCCATTAAAGCTACAACTAGTTCTGTTGGCATTGCATACATCAGTTGTGTCTTATTCTAGTTATGTGACTGGTCCATTTCCCTTTTGGGATTATGTATTTATAGATAATAACTTTTTGAAACTGATGATATCCAGCCTACATATGCCCCTTCTTCTTCCTTGTACCCTATTGCCCCTTAGGCTATTTATAATTTTAATTCTTCTGGGATCATGATGTGCTATGATTCATGGCCATATACCTTCCCTGGCAGAAAAATGTCAAAGAGGATTTTTGGAATTATGTAAGACGAATGCAGCAATTGAAGAAATGGGCTTAGTTCCTGGTGTGGACTCTTAAAAACAGAAGATTCCATTGGTTCTCTTTAACTCTAGATTAATCCAGAGTCAACAGAGTATAGTTTGGGACCTGGAGAGGAAAGTGGTAGATTAGGAAGTGTGCTAACTCTGGAGTTTGAAAACCTGGGTTCATCACTATTTGACAAAAACTTCTGGGAAAATTAGAAATTAGTATAGCAGAAACTAGGTACTGATCCACACCTAACACCCTATACCAAGATAAGGTTGAAATGGATTCATGATTTAGACATAAAGAGTGATATTATAAGCAAATTAGAAGAACAATGGATAGCTTACTTCTCAGATCTATTGAGAAGCAAGGAATTTGTGGCCAAGGAAGAACTGGAGTACATTATTGAGTACAAAATGGATAATTTAGATTATATTAAGTTAAAAAGTTTTTGTACAAATAAAACCAGTGCAGACAAGATTAGAAGGGAAACAATAAACTGGGGAAAAGGTTTACATTCAGGAGTTCTGATAAAATTCTCATTTCTAAAATATATAGAGAACTGACTCAAATTTATGAGAATTCAAGCCATCCTTCAATTGATAAATGGTCAAAGGGTATAAACAGACAATTTTCAGATGAAGAAATTAAAATCATTACTAATCATATGAAAAGGTGTTCTAAATTACTATTGATCACAGAAATGCAAATTAAGACAACTCTGAGGTACCATTACACACCTCTCAGATAGGGTAAAATGACAGAAAAAGATAGTGACAAATGTTGGATGGGATGTGGGAAAATTGGAACACTAATACATTGTTGGTGGAGTTGTGAACTGATTCATTCATTCTGGAGAACAATTTGAAACTTTGCCCAAAGGGCTGAAACCAAGTATACCCTTTGATCTAGCAGTGTCTCTACTAGGCCTCTATCCTAAAGAGATCATAAAGAAGGGAAAGGGACCCACATGTGCAAAAATGTTTGTGGCAGCCCTTTTTTGCAGTGGCAATAGTAGTGGAAACTCCAGTGGATGTCCATCAGTTGCAGAATGGCTGAATAAGTTATGGTATATGAATATTATGGAATATTATATTTTATGAGAAATGTTCATCACATGATTTCATAGAGGCCTGGATAATCTAATGCTAAGTAAAATGAGCAGATCCAGAGATCATGACAACAGCAAATTTATACAATGATCAATTCTGATGGATGTGGCTCTCTCCAACAATGAGATGATTTAGGCCAATTCCAATGGTCTTGTGATGAAGAGAGCCATCTGCAACCAAAAAGAGGACTGTGGGAGCTTAGTGTAAATCACAACATAGTATTTTCACTCTTTTTGTTGTTATTTGCTTGCATTATGTTTTCTTTCTCATTTTTTTCTTTTTGACCTGATTTTTTTTCTTCAACATAATATTTATGGAAATATATAAAAAAATTGCACACATTTAACATATATTGGATTATTTGCTGTCTAAGGGAAGGGGTGGGGAGAAAAGAGAGGAAAAAATTTGAAACACAAGGTTTTGCAAGGGTGAATGTTGAAAATTATGGATGCATATGTTTTGAGAATAAAAGCTTTAATAAAAAAAGAAAGAAAACCTGGGTTCAAAAACTATTTATTTTTTCTTATATTAATAGTACTTTTCCCCAAATACATGCAAAATAGTTTTCAACATTCATCTTTGAAAAACCTTGTTTTCCAAATTTTTCCCCCTCCCTCCTCATTACAGCAAGCAATTGGATATAGGTTAAACATGTGTGATTCTTCTAAACATATTTCCATATTTGTTATACTGCACAAGAAAAATCAGATCAAAAGTGAAAAAAAATGGAAAAGAAAAAAAAAAACTAAGCAAACAAACAAGAACAAGACGATGAAAATATTATGATTTGATTCACATTCAGTCTCCACAGTTCTTTCTCTGGCATTTTCCATCCTAACTCCATTGGAATTGCTTTGAATCACCTCATTGTTAAAAAAAAAAAAAAAAAAAAAAAAAAAAGTTCAAATTCATCACTGTTGATCATCATGTAATCTTGTTATTGCTGTGTACAATGTTCTCTTGGTTCTGCTCACTTCACTTATCATCATTTCATGTAAGTCTTTCTAGGTTTTTCATAAGTCAGTCTGCTCATCATTTCTTATAGAACAATAATATTCCATTACATTCATACAGAATAACATTCAGCTATTCCCATCAGCTATGGATGGGAATCCAAACAGTTTCCACTTTCTTGCCATTACAAAAAGAACTGCTACAAATATTTTTGCACATATGAGTCCATTTCCCTCTTTTATGATCTCTGTGGGATACAGATCTAATAGAGACACTGCTGGATCAAAAAGTATGCACAGTTTTATAGCCTTCTGGGCTTAGTTCCAAATTGCTCTCCAGAATGGTTGGATCATTTCACAACTCCACCAACATATACATTAGTGCCCCAGTTTTCCCACATCTCCAATATCAAATCCTATTTCAAATCCTTACTACCTGTGTGATCTTAGACAAGTCATTTTAGCCTCCTTAGTTTAACCTCCAGTTCCCTTATCTGCAGAATTATAGGGTTGGGCCAAATGGCCACTGATATTCTCTCAGCTTTGGAACTATGATTCTATCATTCTTTGATAGATTTGGGACCCTAGCAATCCGGGTAAAGACTAAAAGGCATTTTCATGAGTAGAATGGAGACTACGAGGGCTTCTTCTCAGAGTATAGAAAAGATTCCTATGAATGTCAAGAAATAGTCACTTATGGAAGCTTACCCATTGTGAAAATTTCAATCATTTTGGCCTTAGTACTAACTAGTAAAACCTGCCATCACCTACTGTGCAAATACCTCTAAGTCCAACTACTTTAACAGAATTTGTGACATTTCTGAGACCTTTTCACTCTGTCATTCATTATTGAAGCATCACTACAGGAGGTACAAGTTTTGCTTCCATTTTTCCAAAAGCCTAGTTGTTTCCGAGCATCTGAAAAGATAGAAGACTAATAGACATGTCATCACTTCTCACCATGAGTGCTACCTTGAGACTTCTGGAAAATTCTTATTAGAAAATGCCAAGCACCTTAGAGTTTGAGTGATTTACTATAAATGTAAAATGCTAGGGAAATCTTCAGACAAGATCCTTCCCAAAGATTTTTATAGTTAAGGATAGAAAGTATGTATGTTTCTGGGGAATATAATTTTAAGAATCTGATTTTAAGATCTGATTTTAAGAATAAAATTTGTTTGGCTAATGTGATAGCTCATTTTCCAGTGAGATTTGCTGTGAACCAAGGTCACACACATGTATATGAATTAAGAAGACTTGGTGATTTGAGCTCACAGTATTCCCTGATCCAAGTCAGGATCAGTTTTTAGTTTCTGAGTCAGGAAAAAAAAAAATGTTTTCTTTCTGGTAGGCTGAGCAGAATAAATGATGGAGTTAGAATTATTTGCACTAGTAGTAATAATAACAAGTTCTTTTTTATTTTGATGGATCTGTAATCTCATCAGGAAGGCTGCCTCTTCTGGTACTGAGCCCAATCCTTCCATACATTCTTATACTTTAAGACACTTGTTCCTTTCTTTAGATAAATTTGCCATTAAATATTTAACAAGCATATTAAAAGATTTTCCTCTGGTTCTTTTCATATTTGTGATTATCACTGTAGTTCTTGGTCCATGGATTTGTTATCCCTCATTTTCACTATAACCTCACCTACCACACATAGGTCCCTTATGTCATTTCTTACCCACAAGTCATTGTTGGTAACGTTTCACAAGGGACACAATTTCTATTACCCTTTATGTCCCTTGATATTTGGATTCTTTGGAGATTTTTGGTGTTCTATGATTCACAGCCATGTAGCATAACTAGGAGAATAGTGATGATTTAAAAAAAATATCTTTTGCCTCTGGGAAAACCTTGAGATAATTGAAAGTTTTTTTTTTGCCATTTCCCAAATTTGACCCAGACCAATTCAATTTTGGACCCAGCTGATTTTCCATCTGCAGCACCTGTCCAAGACATGTGCACTTATAGACTAGGTTAATAGGCTGATCATCTAACTACACATTTTAAACTGGGTAGTTTTGTTTTTTCTTGTATCTTGGTTTTCTATTGTCCATCATTAGGCTAATGTTGTTCAAATGATATTGAATTCATTGAGGCTTTTTTTATATTTTTTCTAGGATCAACAAAGTATCATCTGAAAAAGATATTTTTGGAGACCATTATTGATAGAGACTCTTGTTAACTTAATATTGTTGATAATGGTAGTGAATATCTCAAGTGAATATATTCCTTATTTAAATCTCATCTTATAATTATGTAAAGTGACTCGCTAACAAGGTTACATCCAGATAATGATGTTTTAGCAGATCAAATTCCATATTTAAAAATTTGACAATGGAATCTTGTATTCCTTATACCTTCAGTCATTTAATTATATGAGTGAAGACTTAATACACTGTAGAAAATTGCCTGCAAAATCCTACTGGTTTCCCTTCTTATATTTTCATCAAGGAGACTCTCAATTTCTATATTGACCAAAAGAATTGTGTGATTCTTAATACTTGCATTCTTTTTCAAAATTGAAAAAGAATGGCAATTCTTATTGCCATTTGAATTTGAAATTGAATAATGGCAATTAGCCATTAACATCATGGAGTGGAAGAATATTAGCTATACAAGACTGAAGACCAAGTTAGATATTTATCAGCTTTATAAAATACAATGAGAGACAATTCTACACATTTCCCCCCCTCAAACCAATTATCTAGAGACCTTTACTCCAACCAAGAGTCTCTCTGGACTTAGCTAGGTTGATCCTTAGACAATTTGTTGTTGTTTGATTATTTCAGTCCTGTCTGACTCTTTGCTACCCAAAATTTGGGATTTTCTTGACAAAGATACTGGAGTAGTTTGCCATTTCTTCTCCAGCTCATTTCACAGGTGAAGAACTGACACAAGCAGAGTTAAATGACCTGCTCAGGGTCAGCTAGTAAGTGTCTGAAAATAGATTTGAATTCATGAAAATTAGTCTTCCTGATTCCAGTCCCAGTGATCTATATCCAATGTACCACTTAACTGCCTGAGCGCTCAGGCAGTAGACAGTCTATTATTAAGAGTGTAACAGAAGCTTTTCCAGATAGGTATTTCTACAATCTATGCTCTGCTGGCATATCTTTGAAAAATTCAGTTTTGTCTTTTCTTTATAGTAAGGCATTAGAGTAGGAATTTTTTCAGAAAAAATGCAGTAAATCATCCTTATAACCGCTTAAAGCTTATAAAGCATTTTCCTCACAAGAAGGAGGCTGTCATTGAAAATATTGTTTTTCTTTTATTACTGATGAGGAAATTGGGTTTCTGAGAAATTAAATTATTTGTCTAAGGTCATACAGCAAGTAACCATCACACCCAAGACATAAACCTTGGTCTTTATATTTCCATAACCAGTGGCCTTTTTGTTGTGACACGAGAAACCCCCTGGATATTTTCATCCTATAATTCTATACTCAGTTTGAATATAAATATGTAAATCAATTGTTTGCTCTGAAGCATGATGCATTAGACACCAAAAAGCAATACAAAAAAAGATATAAAAGCCTCAGAATGGTAAGAGTCTCTAGGGGGTCACACACTTTGAGGTATGAGATCTGGCTATGAAATAGCTAGAGTTTGGTAAATATATTAAAAAAAAAACCCAATTAACATAAATGAAGCAGGACAAAAAACAGTTTCAGCATCAAGGGGCTCAGTGGTCCTGGGTAGTCTTTGGGTAGTCCTGGAATAAAGAAAACTTGAGTTCAAAAATCCCAGACATTTACAAACTGTTTGATTCTGGGCAAGTCATTTAACTACTGCCTGCCTCAGTTTTCTCAACGATAAAAAAGACGTAATACTCTCAAGGGTTGTTGTAAGGAATCAATAAGATATTTGGGTTGATTTTATTGTTATTGCTAGGCAATTGGAGTTAGTGACTTGCCCAGGGTCACACAACTAGTAAGTATTGTCTAAGATTAGATTTGAATTCAGATCCTCCTTACTCTCCAGGGCCAGTGCTCTATCTACTGCATCATCTAGCTGTCACAAAACAAGATATTTGTAAAGCACTTAGTACATACAGTATATAGCATTATAGGTACTTAATAAAAATAATTATTTTCTTTTTTCCTTCTTCTCTCCCTTCCTTCCTTTCTTTTGTTCTTCCTTCCAATAAAAGATAGTAGGGGACAGGAAATTAGGAAATGACATGGGAGCTCAGACTGCAGGTTGTAGAATTAGATTGACTTGGGGCTATAGAGTCAGAAGTACTCATCAGTTGGATTTACTTCTTTCCAGGGTCTTTTTGGCACCAGTCCTATTTTTCCCCAGCTCAGGCCCAATATAGCTCTAATTAAGTTTGAAATAATAAAAGTTTCTTGCATTTAGATTCATGCTTAAAGGAAGAATGGAGTCCAGTGAAGTCTGTTGATTTCTTCTTGAGGAAACATAAACCTATGAAATGCTTAATGTCTTTTGACTTTTATTTTATGGATTTTCCAATATGCAAAGAAAATATTATGAAGAAAAGGTGGTTATCTGAGATAGGAATTTTATAATGGCTATTATGTCTACAGAAAGTTGAATTTGATGTTCTCTTTTCTTATTGATAGCCAACTCTTGCTTTTTCTATCATCATTTTGAGACTGTAGGCAACTTTATAATTTCTATAGAAGAATAAATTTAGAACTGGAGTGAGTTTAGAGGTCACTGAATCGAACCTTCTTTTACAGATGAGGAACTTTGACACACCCAAATTCAAAACAGAATTGATCTGTTTTGTTATTAGTCTAATTGGTAAATTGAAATACTAATTCCTGATACTTATCAGGTCTTCAGGGTGACCAAAAGCTTAAAGACTAAAGCCTGTGCATTTTCCTGTCATTTTCCTTAAGTGACCTTTGTGCTTCATACTTAGGCTGATTTAACAAACAAGGGCCATCTGGAACCAAGAGAGGCCAACTTTGCATCTGCATATACATCTCAGCCATCTGCCTTGGCAGGTGGATACTTACTTAAAATATTCACAGTTTTTTTAAAAGGTCATAACCATTATCACTGCGTTATTACAGTAAGTTTGCCAGATAATACTTAAGGGAAAATCTAAAGTAATAATCAGATGGAAAGAGTATCTTCACTAGGTATCACTTACTCTGTAAATGGTCTTTCCAACACAATACTTCTATGATTATTCAGTAATGTCTAGTATATGTAATGAATTTAGTCAGACAATAGGGAAGCAGGTTAGAATGAGCAATTATGGGATCAGGAGAATGGGTACTAGTTGTAGTTTTACCATCAACTAGCTGGCTGAACTTAGGCTAGTTGCTTTGGGCTCCATCAGTTATAGTTTTCCTCATGTAAAATCAGAGAGTTATGCTAAATGATGTCTAAGGTCCTAGCCAGTGCCAGAATTTAAGGCTCTATTGTGAAATGTCAAAATCAAGTAACAGGGTTTAGAGTTAGAAGGCTTTGTTTGAATTATAAATCTATTCTTTATTATCTGAAAGACCCTGGACAAGTCATGTCCCCCTGTAAATCTCAGTTTTCTTATCAGACAGACGTTTGTTCTGTTGGATTTTTATAAGTATGAAGAGGGGTACAAAGATGGGGAATAATGGAAGAAAAGAGACAGGAAACTAAGGAGGTCACAGTCCAAGAGATGAGTTTAAGAAGCTAGGAAGAAAAAAGAAAGAGACATAGGTCAGTGGACATACTATCTCACTCTTTGCTACTCAGGCAAAGAGCTTTTCACTGAACTTACTTCTTGCTAGTTAACTGCTTCTATATTCTGTAACCTGTAACCTGTAAAGTTCTTCCCTTAGTGAAATTTGCTTTTTATTTAAAGTATGGATAAGACATTTAAGGAAAGGACTAATTTATCTTCATTCTTATTTGCTGCCTAAAATTAAACCCATTTAATGTCTTAAGCCTATAATCCTTTCACTTTGCATCACAGGAGCAAAGAGGTAAAGTCATGCACTAAGAGGGAAGTTTTCTCTTCATTGCTATTTCAGCACCAATATTATGTCTTTTAGCTGTATTGACTCTCAGCTTTCCCTATAGAATCTAACTCAAGATGCTAGAGATAGGATTAGATTGAATGAAAATGGGGCATTGCATTTAAATATGCTCCTCAGAGGTTCTAGGAAAGGCAGGGGATTTAAGATACATAACTGGAAATATAGATTGATTATCTGGTATGATGGAGAATAGAAGATTTTGGGCTATATATTTTTATATATGTTTAGATATCAGTTCACAGAATTGAATTATATTCAAATATCACTTATTTGTGAACCATTTTAGCATAGTATGCGAATTGTCTTAAAACCAGGAAGATCTGGGTTCAAGTCATTTCTGACACTAGGTAATTATCTAAGACTATAAACTGCAAAGAAAGAGTGACCTACAAAGAGCAATAAGGCTTCTCCTTTCTAGAGCCAGAAGAGTGAGTTACTTATTCTTGCTGGACACAAAAAGGAGAATTCTTGATTTTAATTCATCTCTTCTGTAGAATCTGATGCTTAAAAATATGCAGACAATCGATAATCTTCTATTTTCACTCATATATAATATACATGTATTTTTAAAGAAAACATCTAAAATATTCTATTAATAAATGCTGGTATGCTGGTCCAACTGGGACTAGCCCTGGGAAACCATTGTTAAATTTTTAGTGTGAGCATTTACATATCACAAATCAGGACTTGATTTATTTATTTTTTCATTGTCTAGACTTGAGAAAGTGTTAATATTTAAGAAAGTGTTAATAACATAAATCAAAATGAAAAGTGTGTGTGTTTATGTGTACTTTATTCTCCAGTACCATCACAGCTTGGTTGTTAAATATTTGCCTGTGCACCATATATGTTCTTTAAATGTTGCTTGAGCTCAGCAGGATTATAGTAGAAACCTCTAGGAAGTCATCACCTGGTACCTGTAGGCTAAAAATATTAATGGTAATGAAAATATCGATCAGAATAATAATAATCACCATTTATTTCATACATCACGTTTTGCAAAGTGCTTTGCATCCATGATCTCTAATCGAGTCTCACAACAACTCTCCATGTTGTCGTTGTTGTTATTCAGAATTGTCAATTGTGTCAGATTTTTTATGATACCTTGTGGGGTTTTCTTGACAAAGATATTGGAGTGGTATGCCATTTTTTCCTCCTTTGGTTCATTTTTCAGATGAGGAAACTGAGGCAAATATAGTTAAATGATTTATCCAGGATCACACAGCCAATAAGAATCTAAGGCCAGATTTAAAACCAGGGCTATGAGACTTTCTTGACTTCAGATCCAGCATCCTATCCCCTGTATTATCTAGTTGCCACAAAAATCTTTTTACAACACAAATAAATTGCATGATAATTCATAGTGGCAACATAGTACAGCGGGTAGAGCACTGGTCTTTGAATAGAAAAACCTGAGAAAAACCTTCAAGGCCCACCTCTGACACATACTGGGTATATGATATTGGGCAAGTGACTAGCTCCCAGGCAATTCCATAAGACTAAATGGCAGAGTAATTGGTGCTGTGCCTTGGTTGAAGCAGTGTCCTTTGTAATAATTCTGTACTCTAATAAAATAACAGGTCTGGTAAAACACAACATAACAATAATAATTATATTGTGTGTCCAAAATATAATAAGAAGTGTAATTTAGTTCTACATATGGAAATTAAATCAGTGGGATTTCCCAATCACAGTGCACTATCTGCAGGAAGTTAGACAAGCAGTCATGGTATAGAGCAAAGAAAACAGAATTTGGAGTGGAAAAATCTGAATTTGAATGGTCCAAATTCAGATTTTTCCACTCCAAATTCTGTTTCTATTACAAATGAATAGTGGAAAGGCAATCAGGAGAACAAAGGGTCAGGATGATCCAAAACTTTCCTTGGAAGCCCAGAGTAAGTGAAAATGAATTGCGTGTGGATAAACATGTCTCAGAAATCCTCCACATTTCAGATGACCTCTCCTAGAGAGCAGAAAATTAACAAGGATGCTAAGTTTGATTGCAAAATAAGCCTTGTGTTGATTAAAAGAAGGCAGGGGTGCAGTGACAACACTCCATCATAGCTGAAATCAAATTGAAACATTTCTTGCAGTTTTACACCCTTGGCTATTTTAGTTGGAGCAAACTAGTCTTAAAGGGAGAGCTTCCCCCATATCTGTCTTCTTAACTTCTCTTTTCACTGCATACAGATGCTAAGAAAAATATCTGAAAAAATTTTGATATTATTATTGTTAATTATTATTAATTATTACTTGCCTTTAAAAAAAATGAACTCATGTGAATGTGACCCAACAGGTGTATATAGGGAATGGGAGGACAGTTTTCAGTGCATCAAAGACATAAATGAATCCTCTCAAATTTCTAGCTCCAAAGTCCCTTGCTCCTTTTCCCAGGCCAAGGTGACTTTTGCATAACAAAATATGCAAATCACAGCCCAAGTTACCATTCCATATAATTTTTTAATCTTAGGTTTTTGGTTCCCATTTAGTAGCTGAACCTCCTGGGGGGGTTGAGACAAAGAAGTTGATGCTAAAAATCCTTTAATCATACTTTAAGTAATAAATAATTACCCAATTATGCTACAAATATATTTTTCCTCTGTAATATAAAACTTGCAGATTTTAAAGAATTATAAGTTTGATTCAGATCAAAAACATCATGAACATACACAAGATGATTTTGATGCTCCTGCAGAGATTACATCAAATTCTGGCCATTCTAAATGGAATACATTCTTGCAGTTTCGCAACTAAACACAATCTTGCAGTTTCTCAATCTCCCTTCACATTGTTTCCAAACTTCCACAAGGGTTCAACATTTAAATGCAAATTGATTCCCAATGGATTGTCAGATACATTTGTATTGTATATACTGTACTAAAGTAGTTCCCTCATTTTCTTATGTTACTCTGTTACTATAGTCCCAAACTCCTCAGAAGCCAGAGATACTGGAGATCCAGAACAATTCATTACTACCTGATATCTTATTCAATTTCAGAAAGAGGTAAGGTTTTATCAATGGGAGTGACATTGAAGAAGTTAAATTAGTAGATGCATTCCTCCTGCAGCACAAGGACCATTAATCCTTCCCACCTTCCTGGCAGCTGAGGACCTTTCTCCTCCTCCATTAGAAGGTAAACTTGAGAAGAGGGTAGTTATTCACAACTCTTTGTGATCCTCTTGGCAAAGATAGTAGAGCGGTTTGCCATTTTTCTCAAGCTCATTTTACAGATGAGGAACTGAAGCAAACAGGTTAAATTCACAACTAGTGAATATCTCAGGTCAGAGTCGAACTCATGAAAATGAATCTTCCTAATTCCAAGCCCAGTGCTCTATCCACTTAGCTATTCACTTAGCTGTCTTAATTATCTACTTAGCTGCCTTTAAAATGAAGACTATCATACTTTCCTAACTACTACATCTCCAGTACTTAGATGCCAAGATGTTTTTTGAAACATATATAGGAGGTTTAATAAGAGATTTTCGTTTATTTATTGTATGGACAACAAATTCATCAGAAATTCTGTAGGACTACTAGTGGGTGTCATGAGACATCATGGCAGCATTGTTTTTGATGTTTCCATTCTACCTTCCATTCTGATCTGAATGCAAGACTTATTTCTTACTTATTACAACCTCTTGTCTTATAGAACAGTCATGCTCAGTGATACCGTCACTCTGACCAGACACGTAGCTTCCTTGAAAATGGAATTTCTCCTAATGAGTGATGTACTCTAGATTCCAAGTATTAGAATAAAAACTTTTTTAAAATTTAGTAAATGCTCTAATATCTTCTTCAGACCTATAATCTCACATCTCTAACTGCTGTCCTTACCTTAAACTCAATCTACCAAAAACTGAATTTATGACCTTCTCCCCTCTCCCAATGTTCATTTCTTCCTAACTTCCCAATTACTGTTCTATCATCCTCCTAATCCCCCAGCTCACAATCAAGGTGATGCTTAATTCTTCACTATCTCTTACACTCTATACCCAATCTGTTGCTAAAATCTATCGATTTTACTTTTGTAATATCTTTCAAATATTCCCATTCTCTCCTCTGAGACTGCCATTATCATAGTACAGACCCTTATTACTTCATGCTTGAAATATTGAAATATTCAATTGATCTCTATCACAGCTCTTTCACCACTCCACTCTGATCCTTTTATCCCCTTTCTCAGTAAATTGCAGTGGCTCCCTATCACTTTCAGGATCAAAAATAACATCCTCTTTGATTTTCAAAGCCTTTAATCACCTGATCTTTCCTCCCACCCTTTCTAATCTTCTCAGACTTTGCCTGCTTCCACAGAACCTGTCATCCAGTAATACTAGTTTCTTAGCTATTCCTTGAAAAAAACACATTTCACATTACAACTGCAGGAATTTTCAAAGACTCTCATACATGATTGGAATGTTCTCTTTCCTCTTGCTTTACCTTTTGGCTTTCTTCCACTCCCAGTTAAAATCCCATCTTCCATAGGAATATTTTTCTGATCCTCCTTAATTTTAGTGCCTTCTTTCTATTAATTATTTCCAATTTATCTTGTTTGCACAAGATTGTCTCCCATATTAGTCTGTGAACTTCTAGAAGGCAAGAACAATAGTTTGCCTTTCTTTGAATTCCCAACATTTAGTACAGTGTCTGGCACATAGTAGATGCCTAATAAATATTTATTAAGTTAATATGTGTAAAGCACTGTGCTAGGCACTAGGAAAGATACAAAGATAGATTAGAATGCTTGCCTTTGTGGAGTTTATGATCTAGCAGTCTTGAATTGATTGAATAAATGAACAAATGACTTTAACAGATATTTTATTTTCATACCAGCTGTTACCACGGTCAGTGTCTTACTTATCTTTGTATCCCCATAGCATCTGGCATACTGCCTCATACATGCTGGTGCTCAATCAATGCTTATTGAGTAGAATTGTTCATCCCAACTAATTCTCATGCAAGATTATGACTCCTAGAAGCCAGTGAGGGCTTTTTCCATTTTATTTCTAGAGATATCAAAATGATTTTACTTTGGAAATGGAAAAGTAGTATTGGCTTATATCCTAGATGTATATAAATCACAGTATGTCTAAGGTTGGGGGGGGGGGGGAATTGTAGCAAACACCATGGTAACAAGAACCACAACATAACATGAAAAGTAGTATAAAATAATGTTATTAAAGTGATAAGGAAGATAAGTGAAAGATAACCTATGTTTATAACAGCTAGAGAAGTCCTGATAACACATCCATGCAGAGCACGTCTTGAGGAGAAAGGCTCCTTGCAACAGTAATTTGATTTGGGTAGAAACCTTATTGAGCCAGACCAAAGCAGCACTTTTTATATAAAATTGAGTTTTTTGTCTGGGAACCAGCTTAGTTGAGTCTTTCACAAAAGGTCTTACCCAGTGATTTGGCCTTTAGGTGTTATACAACATCTAAGAAAATACAAAGGGTTTCCAGGGGCTGGGCTTAGGCAAAGGTTGCTCTCAGTCCAAAGCCAAGAGGCAGTTTTTGTTCAGTCTGTCTTTACATAGATAAACTCTTAAGCAAAAGTTCCTGAAGGCTACTGAGGGAAAAGAAAAAGAAACGGGGTTACTATCTTTGTTTCTTTCTGACTAGAATCCTTTATCTCCATCTCCCCTTCCCCTTTACTCTATTTTTCTATTGAACTTTTCCTTGTATTTTGTTTTTTCTAAGGAGAGATGAGAAAATGAAATGGAAAAAGACCTTCTCCATGTTCTCAAACACTTCAAACACTCGGATAGATGCTATTATTATCCCCATTATACAGATGGTAAAACTGAGGCAGACAGAAGGTCCCCAGAATCACACAAATAAATAATTGAGACTGGACATGAACTCAGGAATACCTGACTCTATATTTAATATTTATTTCCTCTGTACTGCCTTGTTCACTATATCCCTCAAAAAGTAGCTGGTGACATAGGACCTTCTACTTCCCCTTTAATCCTTCCCAGGTGACATTAATAAGTGTTTTTCTTCACAGTCATTACCTGTATCATTTCTCTTCTTTTTCTTGTGCTCTTCCATGATCCAGTTACACTCTTTAAAGCAAACTATAAAGTGAGATTAATATAACTCTTTGCTAATCCAAAAGGGTCATTGTTTACTCATTTTTTGAAAAACAATAATATAATTTATACTTGTATACTACTCTTATACAATTATCTAATTTTGTCCTGACAGGTCTGCATTGGCATAGGGCAAGAAAGAGTGTAACTGGATCATGGAAGAGCACAAGAAAAAGAAGAGAAATGATACAGGTAATGACTGTGAAGAAAAACACTTATTAATGTCACCTGGGAAGGATTAAAGGGGAAGTAGAAGGTCCTATGTCACCAGCTACTTTTTGAGGGATATAGTGAACAAGGCAGTACAGAGGAAATAAATATTAAATATAGAGTCAGGTATTCCTGAGTTCATGTCCAGTCTCAATTATTTATTTGTGTGATTCTGGGGACCTTCTGTCTGCCTCAGTTTTACCATCTGTATAATGGGGATAATAATAGCATCTATCTTCCAAGTTTGTTTTGAAGATAAAAATATGATATTTGTAAAGTGCTTAAAGAACAATATGAATGCTAGTTATGATTGTTTAATTATTGTTGTTACTGCTGTGGTCATACTGCCATTGGTATTTGAAATTGGCTAATGATATTCTACAGTGGCAAGATAGGGAGAAAAAAACTGGTTGAGAAGAAATAGGAACGGTCTCTCAGATATTCAGCTGACATAGTCATGGTGACCTCTAAGTACCCTATTTCTAGCAGTGAAGAGGTATAAAACCCTGAGTAAGGTATCCCAAATAATGCAATATTTTCACAGTGCAGAGCACAGTATTTGGGTACTTAATAAATGTGTGTGTGTGTGTGTGTGTGTGTGAGAGAGAGAGAGAGAGAGAGAGAGAGAAAGAGATAGAGACACACATAGAGACAAAAAAGAAGAAAAGAGAGACACAGAGACACACAGAGAGAGAAAGAAGAGAGACAGAAAGAGAGAGAAAGAGAAAGGAAGAAGAGAGAGACAGAGAAAGAGAAAGACAGAGAAAGAGAGAGAAAAAGAAGAAAGGACACAGAGAACCAGAAAGGAAGAAGAGAGACACACACAGAGAGACACACAGAGAGAGGAAGAAGAGAGAGAGACACATAGAAAGAGAGACACATAGAAAGGAAGAAGAGAGAGACACACAGATATAGAGAGAAAGGAAGAAGAAAGGACACATAAAGAGAGACACACACAAAGGGAAAAGGACACACAGAGGGAAAGAGAGAAAGGAACGGAAAGAGAGAAAGAGAAAGAGGGGAGGGAGGGAGAGAGAGAGATAAAGAGAGAGAGAAAGAGAGAGAGAGAGAGAGAGAAACCTGTTTTGGATTTCCATCCCTTTGAATAAGTTTTTTTTTTTTTTTTTTTTTTTTTTTTCTATCTGTTGGAATCTTTACAAAGTGTTAAGACATTGGAGTTGATAGAAACAATAATTATCTAATTTGATGATCAATATGATTGATTTGATCTTAGAAAGAGATATTTTGGGCCAGAACTTGAAACAAGGTACTAAGTACAACTGATGGAACAATGCTTGTGTTCAAACCTTTAGAGAGCTCATAGAAGCAAGAACTATTTAAGTACTCATTCGAGTACACATGTTTGAGAGATTTCAGGGTTTAGAAAGAAATATCGAATTCACACCTCCCTTAGGGCCAGAGAGCACTCTGGGAGATAACCCAGAATCCCTCTCTTTCCAGAAGGAGGAATTAACCTTTGGGAGATCATATATATATACAGGAAGCTCTTAGAGCTTGAGGGAGAGTTTCTTGGGAACATTCACTGGGGTCAGAGAGGAGCATTCTGGGAGGAAGCCCACAAGTTCTATCTTCAAGGCAAAAGAGATTCATTGCATCTTCCAACTTGGTGCTGGCTGGAGGCTGAAGAAAGCAGAGACAGAAGCCAAGGACAAAGCTGCAAGATCTCTTGGAACCAAGCAGAGAGATAGGCCTGAGCTAACCGGGCTATATAGAAGAAAACAATAAAAGATCTGAACTTTTATCACCTGGCTGTGTTTTGGAAAAAGAACACCAACACTATCTATTTCTTTGTCACTTTAGGTGCTTGAATTAGAAACTCCTGTAGAAGATGGCAGAATAGAGGAAGCACCACAGCCCAGATCTCCCAACATTCCCCTCCAACAACTTTAAAATAACAGCTCAAGTTGAATTCTGGAGCAACAGAGCCAACCAAATGGCAGCATGAGGCATCTTTCCAGGCCAAAACATTTTTGAGGAGACTGGAAGGAAAGGTCTGAGACAGTGGTGTTGAGGCTGGCCCAGAGTGCACATCCTGGCAACACCAACTGAGAGCCTTGGAGAAATAGCAGCAAAAGCATCAGGGTTGCAAGGGACTTGGACAATTAATCAGAAAGAGATTATGGTGGACCTTAAGCTGGCACTGGGCTCAGGACTAGGAGCTGTTTGGCAACTCCATAGTTCATATGCAGTTCTAGTTCTTACAGTTCCAGGGTAGAGAAGACTTCCAGCAGAAACAGAAGCCCTGAGGATCAATAGTGGTTTTGGTTGCAAGAGCCTTTCTGGGGAAGGACCAAATCACTGATGAGAACAGTAACTGTACCTCTCCCCAGATTGTACCACCGGGGAAGCACCAAAAATGTTGTTGTTATTGGTGGTTTTATTGTTGTTTTAATCATGTTCAATTCTTTGTGTCCCCATTCAAGGTTTTCTTGACAAAAATACTTTAGTAGTTTGCCATTTCCTTCTTCAACTCATTTTCCAGATAAGGAAACTGAAGTAAACAGAGTTAAGTGATGTTTCCAGGGTTATACAACTGGAAAATATCTAAAACCAGATTTAAACTCGTGTCTTCCTGACTTTAGATTTAATGTTCTATCCACTGTCCATAGTAAAATCTTACAAACCTCCAGAACACTCTGTGGGAACAAAAAAGGCTGAAACTTAAGACAGTGATGTTCTCCTTCTACCTGCCTAACTAAGGACAATTTTAAACTAATGTTCAAAGTCAAGAAACAAGCTTGAAAATGAGCAAACAATAAAAGAAGAATGTAATAATAGAAATCTACTGTGGTGACAAGTAAGATCAACACGCAATCTCAGAATTAAGACAATAGAATCAAATAGCTACAAGCAAAGCCTTAAAGAAAAATTCACATTTGACACAGTCAAAAAAAAAAAAAAAAAAAAAAAAAAAAAAGATTCTGGAAGAACTAAAAAGAACAAAGAAAAAGACATAAAATTCAAATAAGAGTGGTAGAGGAAAAACTGAGAAAATGAATGAAAGCTATGCAAGAAAATTATAAAAGAGAATTAACAGATTGGAAAAAGAGGCACAAAAATACTCAAGAAAATAACACCTTAAACAACAGAATTGACTAAATGGTGTAAGAAGCACAAAATCTATTGAAGAAAAGAATTCCTTGTTAAAAGAGATTCAAAATAACTCGGATGAAAATAACTCCTAAAAAAATGTAGAATTGGCCAAATGGAAAAAAATTTTTAAAAATCCTCCTGTAGGTGAAACTCATGTTTCACTGTTCCTAGGGTGACATCAAACATAATTTCAATAATATACAGATGCTCTCAGGGAAGAAAAATATGTGTTAATATACCAGGAAAGACATAGTTACTATGTCTTTATCATTTCTATCCCCCATAAAATCTTTCCTATTTGTCTTTTCTCTCCACTCACATAGCCATCATCCAAGTACAGATGTTTGCCCTAATACAGACCAATACCCTGATCTTCTCAAAATACTTTCAAAGACTCCCTATTATCTCCAGGATAAAAATATAGATTTCTTAGCTTGACGTAAAATTCTAGATATTATTTGATTCCACTTTACTTTTTATATTCTTCGTCTTCATACCAAGCTGAACTAATAGCAGTTGCCAAACCCAGCAGTTTATTCCCCATTTCCCAGCATTAATATCAGCTGTTTCCAATGCTTAAAATGCATTTCCTCCTTATATCTGCATTTCAGAATCTTAATCTTCTAAGGATCAACTCAGGTCCCTTTTCCCAAATTTATCAATGGATGTGATGCATTCCACAGGAGTGGTAAACTCCTTAAAAAATGGAGCCATCTCATTTTTTTCTTTGTTGACATCTGCCTTTGCTGTGGCTTACCTAGTCTTAAATCACTCTTTACAAACAATTGAATCTACCAAAAATTCTACAACAGTGACTAGTATAAGAACTAGTATCACTAAGCAACACTTCCTGTTCCAAATCTCCTCTCTGTGTGTTGTCCCATTGGAGCCTTCATAAAGATATGAGGCAACAGAGCTCTTGAGTGCCATAGTATCACTAGTTATGGTGCTAAATGAGTTCACTGCCATTATTAATGCATTTGGTGCTTACATGTGGTCAATACAACCTTTATTAAGCTCCCATTGTGTTCTAGGAGCTGTACCAAGTGCTTGACATACAAATTAAAAAATGAGACAAACCCTATCATCAATGAGCTTATTTTCTACTTGGGAGTAGTGGAGAAAGAGACATGTTTACAGATAAATACATCTACAACAAATACACATTTATTTGGGAGAAGAAAGAGACTAACAATAGGGGAATGAGAAGAGATCTCTTGATAATGGTTATAAATTAAATAAACCAAAAGAAAAGGATTCACAAATTGGGAAATGATGAGGGTCCAGACATGGGAAGTGGCCTATAAAAGGGCTGAGAATAGAGAAACGAAAAATCATGGACAGAGAATAGTAAAATAGAACACTTTGTTAGAAAAGTAGAATGTGTGTGAGAGAGAAACATGCAACAAACTTGGAAAGATAGAACAAGAATCTGAAAAGCTTTAGATGCCAGACAAGTTTGTATTTTATCCTAGAGGCAATGGGGAACTTCCAAAAGCTTTTTTGAACAAAGGAGTAGCATTTGGTTCCATTTACAGTTTTTTGCATTTTGGAAAAAAAAAAAAAAACCGAAACTTTCAAAAATACTACTGATTTGAACTTCTTTCCTTGCCTATCCCTCTGTTTTTTTGTTTTTGTTTTTGTTTTTGTTTTTTGTGCTTGAGTCTGATAGCAGAGTTGGAAAAGCTTAAGTTAGACTATTGAAAGTAGTTATCTCTAGACTTCAGGACCCTGCCATGTTTTACAAGTAGTTTGGAACCATTATCACTCAACTATATCATTGAGCAATGTCATGCAATCAAGGATCTCTGCCTTGTCTTTCCCTTTCTTTAGTGAGTTTGGCTCTGCTGACAGGTTCTCTATTGGTAGTTCCAAAAATCAAAATCTTCTGTTTGAACTTACAGGAGATTTGCCCTGCATCTATTCAGCCTCCTCTCTTTCCCAGCAATGATACTAGGTCCTGACCCAGAAGACCCCCTTAAGGAAAAAGAGAATAGATCAGCTTCTAAGGGCCATTCACTCCTGGGCCCCTGTAGTGAACCTAAAGACTAAGAATTTCTTTTTATAATATAGGTACTTTTCTACTAGGCACAGGACTGAGGCAACAGATGCAATTACACAGTCATAAATAGAGATAATTGATTTTAGTCATACCACAATTTGAAGTTGTGATCTGCAGGTGAAAGACTCCATATCCCATTACTGGTTCTCTCAACCACCAATCTCCTACACCATGACTGGTTGGTTTGTTTTCCTTAAAGGATTGCCCTCACATTAAAATTGTCTTTCCTAAGTCTGTGAACTTTCTCATTTGCAGTAAACTTCATTTATGTTGTGAGAATCAGTTCTGGTGGCAAGGTAAATTAATCCAGAACAAGATTAAAGCTCAGGATCATAATCTACCTTCAGGGTTGTTTTGAGTAATACCCAGAAACAGAAGAACAGAAGCAGGTATGTTCACATAGAGAATTCATGCACCACTGGAAACAATATGAACTCGTGTAATAATACTAGCAATAACAATTTGTATTTTAGACATGTTCAATGCATAAAGATTAGAGAAGAAGGATGTATTACAATTTAACAGCCCATGGCCATTAAAATAAAGCATTCTGGCTGAAAGTCTCTCTTCTTTCTTTTTTATTTTTTCCCCCAATGCCAAGAAATCTAGTAAGGTAATTTGGAAAACCCAGGTAAAAACAACTAGAATTGATTCAAAACTTCATGAAATAACTGAAAAGGGATAGAGAGTTTTGATGAAATATTCACACACTCAAAATGAGGCACAGTTCTGTGTACATCACAAGGGATGTTAATTCTTCCCTAAATTGCATATTCAAACATACAGTAGAATCTTTCATTCTATAAAGATACATTCCTCATGGCTGATTTCCAGTGAGGTGACTAGTTTTCACCAAGAGTCTTTGCTTCCAAAAATAAGGGAATGACATCTGAATCTGAAGTGAATCAGTTACATCCTGGAAGCAGAGTCACCCCAACTAATGCAATGGGAGCAGAAGAAAAGGAAATTTCTGATGCACAAAATATCTCTGCCTCTTGGAACCCCTTACCCTTTTCAAGGTTTAAATGCCTTCTTCTTTAAGAGATGTTTCTTTATTCCCAAATAACTGCACCCCATTTCTAAACACTGTGCATTTTAAAAATATTTGGATGTGAACATGTCTCCCTATAATACAATCTCTTTGAAGACCTAGACTGCCTCATTTTTGTATTTCTATGCCTGTTCCTGATACATAGTAGGTCCTTAATACATGCTTGATGAGTGGTGAATAATTTATAATTTGATACCCAGAAAGTTCACCCATCTTCCCTGGGCAAGCAGGGATTTCCAGGGATACCTTAAGTTCTGTCATGTTTCTCCCTGGGACAAAATGCAAGGGATCCTTGGAGAATATTGACAATGGCATATTGTATATAGTATATTTCACTTGTTTTTGCTCACTTCCACAGACTGTTTCCTAAAAGGAACCAAGAAAGCCTTATCTGACACAAATCCTCTAGCAATTATCTTAATTGAGTGGGAGAAAGGTTCAATGTAAAGAGTATTGGTCTTAATGTCTGTACAGAAATGGATTTGAGTTTGGTCTCCTCTACTTATATGATCAAAGGAAATACACAACCTCTCTGATTTTCAGTTTTCACAGGTAAGTTAGGGATAATAATGCCAGCAATACTTACTTCACAGAGTAGTTGTAGGGATCAATGGAGATCATTTGTTCATTCATTCCACATTAAGCATTCCCTGTCAGGCACTGTACTAAGTCCTGGAAATTTGAATAATAAATTCAATATATTCAAATAAAAATAAAAAAATAAAACATCCTCTTGTCTCAATCGTTTACATTCTATTAGGAGAAGCAACATATATGTATATATTACATATGTGTGTGTATACATATATATATATACACACACACACATATATATATATTAAAAATATATACAAAGCAAATACCACATAACACTAGGAGAGGGGAGATCAATGGTAACTGAGCAGGTAAGGGAAAAGCTTCATGAAGAAGGTGACAAGAGCTGGCTTTTGGACATCTAGGGATTCTGAGAAGCCAATGTGAACAGGGGACATTTTAAAAATGGAGAGTGATTTCTGGCAAACTATGAAAGCAGGAGATGAAATTTTGTGAATGGGAGAACAGCAAATAGGTTAGTTTGGCTAAAAAGCAGAGTATTATGAAGGGGAATATGAGGAATGAATAAATGGGCAAGTACAGACTAGAATCAGATTATGAACAACACAAACCTTAAATGACAAAATACTGGGGTGGCTGGCACAGGGGATTGAGCTCTGAGATTGGAGTCAGGAAAGCATAAGGTCAAATCTGGTCTCCGACACATGCTAGAAATATGACTTTGGGCAAATCACTTAGTCTTACTCTGCCTCAGTTGCCTCAATGATAAAATGGGGATAAAAATAGCATTTACCTCCCAGGTCTGTTGTAAGGAACAGATGAGATAAAATTTGTAAAGCACTTAGCACAGTATCTGTCACATAGTTGGAACTATACAAATGTTAGGTATTATCACTTTTATTATATAAATAATAGTGAGCAAATTGAACTCATTGAACATAGCTCTATAGGATCAGAACTTGGTTTTAAGAATTTAAATTTGGCAGCTATGAAAAGGATGAACTGAGGATGCCAGAGGATGCTCCAGTTACGAACCTATCACAATAGTACAGAAAAGCAGTGGTAAAGACCTATAATACTATTATTTATAGTAATAATAGCTAGCATAGTGATAACAAAACACTTTGCATATATTATATCATTTGCTCTTGAAGGTACATGCTATTACTATATCCAGTTTATAGGTGAAGACACAGATGATCAGTTTTATTTTATTGAAAACTGAGAGGTTAAATGACTTGCACAGAGTTATAGAACTACTATGTAGTTATAGAGGGATTTGAACTCAGATCTTATTGATTCTAGGTGTTCTGACCCATTGCTGTGTTGTAAATGGAGATATTTAGGGATAGCATAGTGGTATAACTAAAAAGACCTGGTAACTGATTGGTTGTGATGAAGGAGGAGGGCATGTGGGGAGTAGGAGGATACTCCAAGTTTGGAAATCTGAATGACTAGAGGAACAGTAGTTGTGGAGATAGAAACAGAAAAGTTGGGAAGAAAAGAGACTTAGGGAGAACAGATGTGGCCCATTTTAGACTTGTTGAATCTCATCTACCTTTCAAAAATCCAAGTGAAAATCTTTGTTCTATATAAATATCCATTATTATTTTTTGGTTCACTTATTATTTAATTAAATCTTACTAAGTATTACATTTAAATGAAATGAATTTTCATTTGAAATTAAAATGCTTCTAGAAAGACTTTAGTCTTTTTTGCATGAAATAATTTCTCAGTTAGCTGGAGATCTTTCAAAAACCACATTAAAGTGAATAGGTAACAATTGTCCATAGGCATCATAGATATTTAATTAAAACCATCTATTAGTCTATAGAAACTACAAGGACATCAACACTGATGGGTCATAATTATGAATCAAATCTTAAAAAAATCCACTAGTGGAATCTTAAAAAATGAAAATGAATGAGGAATTGGTTGCCTCACTTAGTTTTAATTCCCTTTGAAACATCCAGCAATGCAGCCTTTTTCAGAAATAATGTGTATGTGTTCCAGAAAGAAATCCTTCTAAGAGGAAGCCCTACCTCCAACAAAAGGAACAAATAAAATGATAACATGTTTTTCTTTTCTATTAAAAATCTTCTTTAGATTCTCATTTCAGCAGTCCTGTTTAATTAAATATTATGAAGATAGCTAACATATAATGCTTATTATGTGTCAGGCACCATGAAAAGCACTTTGCAAATATCATTTCATTTGGTTCTCAAAGAAATCCTGGAATTCCGATGTTATTATTATTTCCATTTTACAGATGAAGAAATTGAAGCAGAGGTCAATTCAATTGCCCAGGGCACAGAGTTAGTAAGTATCTGAGGCTAGATTTGAACTCAGATGTTCCTGAACTAGGCCCAATGCTCTCTCCACTGAGCTGTTCAATATAAATACTTTTCCTATAATTTTCTAATATTAATAATATGTGCATTCCATCTTGTTTGTGCTTTTAAAAATGTCTACTCCATAGCTCTGTAAAATGGGTATAATGCAAAATTAGTTTTCTTGTAATATTAGGTCTTGCTCATATTCATCTTCCATTTTCTTCTTGAACATATTGATAACACTTATGCCTCTTAAAAGGGCAATTAGTTATTCTTCACAATAGACTAGTATGGGAAGCAGGGACTATTATCTCCATTGTTAAATTATGTAACCATGCATGAGGGGCTAAGTGCAAATCAGCACTGAGCACTTACCTTCTGATTCCTTGCTCTGGGTTGAATTGCAACTCCAGAATGATAATTGGTACCTTTCTTATTTAATTGCTGTTTGGTGGCCCACGAGAACAATAAAATAATGTTCAGCTATTGAGGTCATTTGCTTGGCTAATTTTTTCCTAATTGTTTCATAACTGCATTTTAAAGTGGTGAAGAAAAACTTCAGAGTGAATTCTATTAAGAACACTTAGGGGCTTTTTTTTAGTGACAAAAATACAAACTAGATGACTTAGTTCATTTTTTAACAAGGATACTTAACCTGGGATCCACTGAAACATTTCAGAGAGTCTGTGAATGCATTTTTAAAATGATCTTTTATAATTATCTTAATATAACTGTTTTCTTTTAAAACTCTATGTGTTTTATTTTACATATTTAAAAAATATTCTAAGAAGGGGTCAGATTTCCAGGAAAGTCCATGACCTAGGAAAAGGCTAAGAACATGTAGGTTTTTATTTATATATTTTATTTATTATTGCTTTTTATTTTTCAAAATACATGCAAAGATAGTTTTGAACATTTACCCTTGTAAAATCTTGTGTTCCAATTTTTCCCCTCCTTCCTTACCTTTCCCCTCCCCTAGACAGCAAGCAATCCAATATAGGTGCAATTCTCTTAAACATGCTGCACAAGAAAAAAACAAATCAAAAGGGAAAAATGAGAAAGAAAAAAGCATAAGCAAACAATAATAACACAAAAAATGTGAAAATACTATGTTGTGATCCACACAGTCAGTCCACATAGTACTCTCTCTAGATGTGGATGGCTGTTTCCATCACAAGTCTATTGGAATTGCCTTCAATCACCTCATTGTTGAAAACAGCAAAGTCCATCACTATTGATCATCTCATTGTCTTGTTGTTGCTCTGTACAATGCTCTCATGATTCTACTCACTTCACTCAACATTAATTCATGTCTTTGCAAGCTTTTCTGAAATCAGCTGGCTTCTCATTTCTCATAGGACAATAATATTTTATTACATTCTTATACAATAACTTATCCCTTCTCCAACTGATGGGCATCCCCTCAGTTTCCAGTTCCTTGCTACTATAAGTTTGCTGCTGCAAACATTTTTGCCTATGTGGGTCCTTTTCTGTTTTTTATGCTCTTTTGGGTATATAGATCCAGTAGAGACACTGCTGGACCAAAGAGCATGCACAGATTAATAGTTCTTTGGACATAGTTCCAAATTGTTCTCCAGAATGGTTGGATCTGTTCACAACTCCACCAGCAATAGATTAGTGTTCCAGTTTTCCCACATCTCCTCTAACATTTATTATTATCTTTTCCTATCATCTTAGTCAATCTGAGAAATGTGAGGTGGTACCTCAGAGTTGTGCATTTTTCAATCAATAGTGATTTAGAGCATTGGGCTTTAATTTCTTCATCTAAAAATCATTTGTTTGTATTTTTTGATTATTTATAAATAGGAGAATGGGTTATATTCACATTAATTTGAGTCAATAATCTATATATTTTAGAAATTAGGTCTTTATCAGAAAGTAAAAATCACCCCACACAAGTTTTCTTCTTTCCTTCTAATCTTGCCAGCATTGATTTTGTTTGTATTAAACCTTTTTTAATTTAATATAATTAAATTATCCACTTTGCATTTTATGTTCTCTAGTTCTTCTTTGGCCATCAGTTCCTTCCTTCTCCACAGATCTGAGAAACAGATTATCCTTTGTTCTCCTAATTTGCTTATAATATCACTCTTTATCCCTAAATCATGAACCCATTTCCAGGTTATCTTAATATAAGGTGTTAGGTTTGGTCAATACCTAGTTTCTTTTATGCTATTCTTCAGTTTTTACAGTAATTTTTATAAAACAGTGAGTTTTTATCCCAGAAGTTGGAGTCTTTGGCTTATCAAATCTTCGGTTACTATAACCATTGACTGTTGTGTCTTGTAAACTTAATCTATACCACTAATCAACTGCTCTGTTTCTTAGACGGTACCAAATGTTTTTGATGACTGCTGCTTTATAATATAGTTTTAGGTCTGGTACACCTCAACCACCTTTTTTTGCATTTTTTTTTTCATTAATTCCCTTGAAATTCTTGACCTTTTATTCTTCCAGATTAATTTTGATATTATTTTCCTAACTCTATAAAGTAATTTCCTGACTGTTTCTTTGGGACTCTGGATAAGTAGATTAATTTAGGTAGATTATCTTATTATCTTATTATATTATATTACATATGTTATATATAATATATTAAAATTTATTATATTACATTTTTAAGTACCCACAAGCACTCGAGATTCTTCCATTTGTTTAGATCTAACTTTATTTGTGTGAAAAGTGTTTTGTAATTGTCTTTATATAAGAACTCCTAGTTTTGAAGAAGTTCCTTGCCCATACTCTGTAATTAACTTAGGCAGAAACACACTACATTTAAAATATGATTCTTTTCAAGAAAGCTTTTGCCTACAGAAAAATTATATGATGACCAATTCTGATTGGATGTGGCTCTCTTCAACAATGAGATGATTCAGGCCAGTTCCAATGATCTTGTGATGAAGAGAGTCATTTGCAACCAGAGAGAGGACTGTGGGAACTAAGTATTTATCACAAAATAGTATTTTCACTCTTTTTGTTATTGTTTGCCTGCATTTGTTTTCTTTCTCATTTTTTTTCCTTTTTGATCTGATATTTTTTTGTGCAGCATGTTATTTGTAGAAATACATATATAGAAGAATTGCACACGTTTAACTATATTGGATTACTTGCTGTCTAGGGGAGGGGATTGGGGAAGACAGGGAAAAATTAGAATATAAGGTTTTGCAAAGGTGAATTTGAAAATTATCCATGAATATGTTTTAAAAATAAAAAGCTTTAATTTAAAAAAAAGCTATTGCCTTGTGGGAGAAGCAAGGAAGAGGTACAAGAAGAAGATAACAGGGAGAGAGAAGGAAGAACTAGATTTAAAGAGAGAAAAAGATAGTGCTATACACATACTCATTGATGAAACTGGGCTGGTCACCTATAAACAGACATAAAATCCATTACATGGTCTGTATTCAAAAATTTCCAATGTGGCAGAACCTGCTAAAATCTGGAAAATTCTTGTAGAACCCAAGGTCATTTTCATTTACTGAGGAAACACTGAAGTAGAGTTTTAATATCAATAGAGCAGGAATAAGCAAATTACATTAATCTCTTGAAGGTTCGTATAACTGAAGAGGAAGATGAACAAGTAATTATTAGGCTGTCCAGAAGATATGGTATAAAACATGTGCACAAAAAGATGTATGATCAGAAGATGTCTTTATATAAAGAGGGAAAAAAGATAAGAGAACAATTCATATTCTGATACCTTATTAATTTAGGAAAACAAAATGTCTCTAGGAAAGATTCCACAATGTTGCACAAACCCTGGATAAAGAATCTATGGGAAGTCCCTGACAAGGAAGCCCTTTTGCAGAAATCCTTGATAAGTTGCAATTTGGTCTGTAGGAAGGGGGTTCCCAGATAAATAAGATCACAGATATTCATTGACAGGTCTAAATAGCAATTATCAGAAAACCAAAAGGGAATAGGGCCAGATAAACATAAGGCTAGATTTGTCTAATAGCTAATATGATATGATGGGAAGAAAACTGGACTTGTGTCAGGAGAGATCAAAATTAAAATCCTGCCTCCTCCTTTTACTAGTTGTCTGATAAAGGACAAGTCATTTGACCTCTCCAAGCTTCAGTTTCCTCATGTACAAAGTGGAAGTAGTAATAAAAGCATTAACCTTGTAGAGATGTGGTGGGAATCCAATAAAATGCTTTACCAAACCAAAAATAACTTGCCTAGGGTCACACAGCTATTACATGTCTGAGGTCATATTTGAACTCAGGTCTTCCTGACTCCAGGCCTGGTGTTTTGTCTGCTTTACCATCTAGCTGTCCCACTGAACAACTACCAGCCAGTAAACATTTATGAGATATCTACTCTATGCCAGTCACTGGGTTAAAGTTAAAAGTGCTAGAAAAAATGAGGATTTGAACCTTAGCTTCTCTGGATATAGTCCCCATCATCTCCCTATAGAAACGTGCTTGAACATGAGGGCAGAATATGATAAAAAGCACATGATTTGCATGTTTTTCAGAAATCTGGCTGAGCCAGAGGGGTTGCCCATGACTAAAACTTTTTGTGCTTTTAAGTGACCAGAAAGTTGAACTGGAAAAATCTACAGTCAATTAGGTACTAGGGACAGCTCCTTTTTAGAGGAAGCTCATCCCTGATGGAGGAGGAAGAGCCAGGACCTAATACCCCATTATTGGAAAAGAAAGAAGCTGCATCTTGCAAACTAGTAAGTACTAGTCCTATCATATCAGGCCAAAGGTCGTGGCCATAAATCCACTAATTAGTAATATTAGACCCAAGGGATAGGCTCCCCAAAGTTTGAGTTCAATAGGAAGTAAACTAAAAGAGCAAAGCCAGAAGAACAACTAGAAAAAGGAACTCTGTACTCCAGATACTGAGGATGCTTTAGGTAGCATCTTTTTAATGTCTGGCTGATGAGCAATACTTCCTCCACAATTCCCACTCCCAGAGAGTTGAAAATGACATGGCTTCAGGTGCATATTTTAGGACTTTTACTACTTCTTATTCCCATTCTAGCCATTAAGAAACAGCATTCTGAGACTGACATGTTCAAAAGAGAGTAGAAGGAAAACTTTTTCCCCCTAAAAATGAAAAAATAATAATTTTTAAATACTGCATGAAGGAATTTGCTCTGTTCCTGCAGAAATGATGGCCAATCTATACAGTAGCATTACTAATGGACTCTTGCCACTTCCAATTAGAATGCCATCTTCTTGGCAATCATTTCTGTCAAGGGAATACTGTTATTGTCAGCAAGCTAGCCATATAGCTCTATTTATAGTGGAAAGTCTCCCAGACTCCCAGTCTCTTATTTTATAAGCAAGTCATTTTGAGTTCAATTCACATTTTAGGAAGCATATTGATAAGCAGGAAAATGTCCAAGGAGGGCAACCAGCATGCTAACAGGCTTCCAGTTTATGTCTTGGGGAAAGTTGTGTAAACCATGAATGTTTAGCTTGGAGAAGGCAAGATTCAGATGGGGACATGAAAATTGTCTGCAGAGATTTGTAAGGGTTGTCAGATGCAAGAGACAGTTGACTTATTCTTGTTTTGCTCCAGAGAACAAACTAGGAAAAAATAGATGGGAATTTCAAAGAAACTGCTTTAGATTTGATATAATAAAAAACTTCCTAAAAATTAGAGCTTCCTCAAAGTGGAATAGGCTCACTCAGGAGTTAGTATGTTCCCCACGTCCCATTAGAAGTCTTTAAGCAAAAACAGCCCCTCGCGAGGTATGGTGTAGTGAAATTCTTTTCAGGTATGACACTTGCAACCCTTGACAATAATACCTGAAGGCCAGATGTGTTACAATTTATTCTTTTCCTTCATTCCTCTTTAGTCTCTGGAGGAGGACAAAGGAATTATATTTGGGCGAAGTTCATTAAAAACAAAATCTTGAGGTCCAAATACAAAACCATGCTAAAGAACCAAGTCCCAGGCACTTTGGTCTCTACAGGCTTTCCTGCAAGATGGAAGACTGTTGGCAACATCTTACCTGGAATCCTAATATCTGTGGCTCAAATTCTTGTGTCCAGTGGAAATCACTACTGGCCCGTGGAACTAAGGGTAAAAACAGCACAGACACATTAATGCCTCATTCTTTGGAGCCTAAAAGGAGAGAAAGGGAGGTGATCTGTGATGATTTTTACCCTCTGACTACAGTAGTAAAAGAATTAAGTAGGAAAACACAGAGACATTCTCCCACTATAAGTTTTGAAAGCTTGTTCTGGCTACCAAGCCAATGCGAGAAAGCTATTCCTATTCATATGGTAAGAAGACAAAGGATGAGAAAATAACCCAATTAAAAGCAAGATACTCCTTGTTAGGTAATCTGGGTACATTCAAAGCAAGCCTTATTACACAGGTATGTGTTCCCTTTCCCAGGAGGACTTCAGTCAAAGATAGGATGACTACTTGTCATATATGCTGATAAAATGGATTCTTCTTCAGGTTCATATCAGAATAAACAGCATCTAAGGTACTTTCCAAATCTGAAGTGCCATGATTCTGATACGAGAGAGAATGGGTGACATAACAGAGGAATTAAATTTTGACTTTGCTTTCCATAAAAATGACCTAAAAAGGCTTATGAATTCAGAGAGTAAACAATCACAAATAATCATGATGTAAGTCCCTTGACAGACTTCAAAGTACCTATTGAAAACTTCCATCTATTTAATAAAGGAGAAAATGGAAATGTAAAATGAATGTATATGGTCCCTTGGGCAATAAGCAACAAATTCACTAATGCAACCAGCCTTGCTATTTATTAATTCTCTCTGAACACTTGACAACATTTTCTCTTATTGGGATTAAAAAAACAACAGTAACAGCAATCACCCCACAGATAATCCTTGATATGTGTTATAATCACTGACACAACAAATAAACCCATACCTGTGAAATCTCTGGGGCATCCCTATGATCCCACCTTTTTGGAGCCAAATTGCCACATTTGCAGATGCCTGTAGTTTGCTTAATTACATTTTTAGAAACTCCTGCCAGTGCAGGAGGGTTTGAGCACATATGGCCTAATGAAATTCTTAGTCTTCCATTTATGAACCTCTACCACTTGAATAGTTTGACTCTTCTAGAATATGGCATCATCCTCAGTAAACTATTCTTTTAAAATCCTAGGTATTTAATATGGCATTTTAACAATAATCATTAAGGAAAAATTTCCATGAATTCAATTCAATTTAATCAGTGTTCATTAACCATTTATTATGTACAGCACCATAGAGTTTTGCAAACTTTTTCCCTGTTTCTCCCCACATCACTGTGTGGCTGGTAAATGCCTGAACTTATTACCTATTCCTGCAACTTGAATAAATTACTATGGCTTCTAAATGAAAATATTGATTGGTTATTTTGAATGAATTGATTTCCTTTCCCTTCATATCTTTTAGCCAATACATAGTTTAGTGCTATCTCTTTTTGGAAATATTTTACTTTAATCATTTTGTGTATATATCCCCAAATCCCAAAGTATGTTCAATACTCCACTTTTGTGGAGTTTTGTGGAAGAGTATGGACAAGAATCCCACAGGATGAAAAGATTGATGGACTGTGATATGCTTTGGTGGAGACAATACTCACACCAGTGAGATTAAGAATTTTGAGAGAAAGAATGGTTTAATTGACTGAGAATTAGGAATACCAAAATGCAAATCCTGCCATAGACAATTACAATTACAATTAGGGGTCCTTAATCTTTTTTTGTATATCATGAATTCTCTGAGAATAATATTTTAAATGCATAAAATAAAACATCTAGGATTACATGCAAAAGAAACCAATTATGTTGAAATAAAGATGCAATTTTTTTTTCCCTGAAAGTTTGTTGACTCCTGGAAATCTGTTCACCAACCTCTTGGAGTTCCATGTAATTCAAGTGAGGAATACTTGCTTAACAGCTACATGAGCCTGGACAAATCAACTAAATTTTACTGTGCCTCATTTACCTTATCTGTAAAATAAGAAAGTTTGACTCAGTGGCTCTTAAACTTCCTTCTGGCTCTAAATTTATGACCCTACCTGTGATCCTAAGTAAATATGTCTGTATTGTCTGCAATATTTCAAGGAATCTGACAATTTGTCTAAGTACTCCCTCTGACAACACATTGAAATACAATGCTCTCTTTTTTTTCCCTAATGAATATTTATTTATTTTTATTATTATAGCTTTTTATTTGCAAGATATATATGCATGGGTAATTTTTCAGCAACACTGCTCTCTTTCAGGCTCAAAACCTTTTTAACTTGATGGACTTAATTCCTTGAATTCATGTACTTCTGGTGGAGCTTTGAAAAGCCCAGGGCCCCTTCTTCCCCATAGTGGTACACCACAGCAATATCAAAGCTAGAATTTATTTTTTCGTTTAGTTTACATAGAACCATAATGCCTCATTATGGGCTGGAGGGTATCTTAAATTTTCAAAAGCTACACCAGTGGTATAAAAGCTATGGCTGATTCTACAATGTTGGAAAAGCTTCAAGTAAAGCCCAACAACAAACTATATCTGCTCTCTGAGAATCTTGCAGAGTACATACAAGAGGCTCAATCAACACCAATAGACTGCTCTCTTGGTGATAAAATTCTTGGTCCTCAGCAAGCCATGAAATCAACAACTGGCTGCACTGCTCTGGTTTTTGCCATCATTTTTCAATAAACTCATCAACCTGCAAGATCATTTTGATCCTGGAACTCATATATTATAGGTACTTCCTGCCCACTGGATAATTTCCTCTGATAGGAGAAGGTGGAAAAGAGTGCTTACCACAGTGCCTGGCATAAAATAGGCACTTGATAAATGTTTATTGACTAACTTATTGACTATAATTTGCATCATTATAGGTGGTACCCACTGATGAGGTCCCAGATCCATTGGCATATTAGAGTACTACTTTATATAAAGTACCATCATCTTTTCATTTTTAATAGATTGATGATACAGTCATTGTATTATTCTTCCCCTTTGCTTTTGATCCTTGCCCTACCACTATTTCTCCTTCTGGTTCCATGCTTTTTGCCCAGAACGCTGACAGAATGTATCTAACAGAATACTCCAAGTATAAGGTCATATGAGTAGTCCTTCTTCCCCCTAATTTTGGTCCTACTTGATATAGGAATATTTTGCCATTACCTTCTTCAGTGTGTACTAATTTTACGGTGAAGCACTGAAGCAAATAGGAATTAAGTAACTCCCCCAGAATCACACAGCTAGTAAGTGTCTGAGGTCAGATTCCTGATTGCAAGCTTGGTGTTTTATTCACTGTATCATTTAGCTGCTCCAGTATCCTCTATAGGAAAGATAATCAAGTTAGGCTGTACTCATGAAGGAAGGCACAGGAGAGAAGAGTTATAACTATGAATCATGTGACTTCTTTCATATAAAAATATTTAAATGTGGATTGTTATAAATGAACAGAGATCTAATTATGGTATAAACTTGCAATATTTGCTTCTGTATCTCTAAAATTTAGCAGTATCTTACTTTTAAAACACTTTTTATTTTATTTTTAATTTATGGACTAAAACAAGTATTTCCATAACAGAGTATAATAAAAAATATGAGTACACATGAAACTGCAAATTTATTGTGTACAACTTTCTATTCCTTTTAAATATGTAATAAAGGTATCATATAACTTTCTTTCCCCCCTTTTTTTCCTTCCCTTCCCCTCTTGCCCTAGAGATGGCCAGCATTAGACACAAGTGTGTCTTCTTCTACTTAACTTCTACTTACCAGTTCTTTCTCTGGATGCAGATAATATCTTCCTTTATATGTTCTTTGTAGTTAATTTGGGCATTTATAATAGTCAAAATTACATATTCATTCAAAATTGTTCTTAAAACAATATTGCTGTTACTGTATATGATGTTCTCTTGATTCTGCTGATTTTGCTTTTCATTATTTCACTCAAGTTTACCCATGTTTTTCTAAGATCACTGAGCTTGTCATTTCTCATAGCACAGCACTATTCCAGCATGATCATATACACAACTTGTTCAGCTATCCCCTAATTGATAGGCATTTCTGCAATTTCCAATTCTTTGTCACCACAAAAAGAGCTGCTATAAGAATTTTAAAACATATGGGTTCTTTTCCTTTTTTCCTAATCTTCTTTGGAAATAGAGCTCATAGTAATATTGCCGAGTCAAAAAGCAACGGAAATTCAATAACTCTTTGGGCATAATTCTAGATTACTCTCCAAAATGGTTAGATCAGTTCACAATTCCAACAACAATGAACTGGTATCCCAATTTTTCCACATCTTCTTCAAAATTTGTCATTTTCCCCTTCAATTATTTTAGCCAATCTGGTAGATGTAAAATAAATTGCACCTGTGATTGGTATAAAGCAGCAATTCTCAAATATTTTGGGTCTCGGAATACCTTTATACTTTTACAAATTATTGAAGATTCCCTCTCCCCAAGAGCTTTTATACATGTGGGTCATATCTATAATTATATTGCACATTAAAAGTTAAAACATGTTAATATTGTTATGAAAATAGTCCTAATCTCAAGGACCCCCTGAAAGGGTCTTAGGCAATCTTTGTGATATTTTGAGAACCAGAGAAGAAACTCCCTCTGCCAAAGCATAGATAACTACTCTGCAATTTATAGTCTTAGAGAGAATTGTTTGGGGTATTGAGAGTTTTAATGAATCAAACAGAGTTACACAATCAGAGTGTGTCACTCATCCTGACTCTGGGATCAGTTCTATAACCAGTAGGTCACACAGCTTAAATAACTTTTCTAAAAAAGTAGTAGAAAGGAAGTGCTCTAGCCCAATGTTTTACTCAGGACCGTGTCTCCATTATTAAAGAACAGGGACCTGAGTGATGAGCCCTGCTTCCAAAGCTCCCTTTGGGTGGTCTTCCTTCTCAGCATGCAGTATGAGCTTCTCACATAACCTAGCTTTCTTTCGATGTGTGCACTGGAGTGCAAAGTTTTCAGTATAATAAGTCCATGACCTGTGTGCCTCTTCATTAGCAAGAATATCTCAGGTCTGAGAGAAACATCAGTAACAGCTCTGCCAAGAGGTCAGCGACTCATTAACTTGCAACGAAGTTCTGCTTTGTGTAACTTATTTCTCTTTGACAGGACAGTAGCTAGACACAACAGGTGAACCAGTTCCTTCTTCCATCCCCATTATTCTAAGCAACCTGTGGAATCTTGGTTGGAGCATCTTTTTCCACATTGCTATATACTCCCCAGCCTGCTTAGATCATCTAAATTGAGGATCCCCAAAAGTCACTATTATGACCTTTCCAAATCCCTAGAAATCAATGGCTTTTTCTCTAACTAGAACCATCTTCTGTCATCACTTGCCTCTAATACCTCCCACTTTTCCACATATAAATAATAAGACACAGGAGACAGACAGGAGCATTTTAAATAGTGTCTTTTAAATTTTATTTTTATTAATTTATTTTATTTTTGCTAATTATTATTATTTTTATTATCAATCATTTATTTTCTCCCTCTTTCTCCCCCATCATTTAAAAGAAAAAACAAAACCCTTGCAATAACTATGCATAATTAACAAAACCAATCCCTCCTCCATTGAATTCAAGTCTGATATAAAGATACCCTTCTCAGACAGCATCTTCCCTAGACCCTCTTGAAGTAGAAAGAACATCTAAAACAACAGTTTCAAGGAAGAATTTCTTTAAAGTGCCTACCACCATCACCAATTTTTTTTTTTTACTAACAATTACTAATTTTTCTACTCTTTGAGGAAAATATGAGGGCAGAGGGCTGCTTTTCTTTTTACACTCACAGTGAGTAGTGCCTAGTGTAAAGTAAATACTTGTAAAGCTTAGTAAATACTTGTTGATTGACAAATTCGTTGAATGACTGACTCAATACAGTCTTGAGTATGCTGGGTTCAGCCCCAGCTGCCTGGTAGCACTCCAAGGAATGCTAGCTAACTGGTTTCCTGGTTGTATTCTCTCTGAGCAATCTCTCTAAAATATAAAAATGCTGGCCTGGAGCCAGCAGGATGCCTTTGCCTTTTGCCAAGTCCCCAAGCTAAAATACTAAAGCTCCCACCAAGGCATTCAAATTTGCTTTAAGAAATGAGCTAAATAACGAATGTTTGTGGCAGCCCTTTTTGTAGTGGCTAAAAATTGGAAACTGAATGGATGTCCATCAGTTGGAGAATGGATGAATAAATTGTGGTATATGAATATTATGGAATATTACTGTTCTGTAAGAAATGACCAACAGGATAATTTCAGAAAGGCCTGGAGAGACTTACACGAACTGATGCTGAGTGAAATGAGCAGGACCAGGAGATCATTATATACTTCAACAACAATACTATATGATGACCAGTTCTGATGCACCAGGCCATCCTCAGCAACGAGATCAACCAAATCATTTCCAATGGAGCAGTAATGAACTGAACCAGCTATGCCCAGAAAAAGAACTCTGGGAGATGACTAAAAACCATTACATTGAATTCCCAATCCCTATATTTATGCCCACCTGCATTTTTGATTTCCTTCACAGGCTAATTGTATAATATTTCAGAGTCTGATTCTTTTTGTACAACAAAATGACGTTTTGGTCATGTATACTTATTGTGTATCTAATTTATATTTTAATATATTTAACATCTACTGGTCATCCTGCCATCTAGGGGAGGGGGTGGGGGGGGGGGTAAGAGGTGAAAAATTGGAACAAGAGGTTTGGTAATTGTTAATGCTGTAAAGTTACCCATGCATATATCCTGTAAATAAAAGGCTATTAAATAATAAAAAAAAGCAAAATTCCATTATGTCTAAAGAAAAAAAAAAAAGAAATGAGCTAAATAAATAAAAATCCTTCAGCATTTTCCAGGAATGAAAGTTAGACTCTCACAAAGTCAGTTCAGCCATACAATCAGATCAGTTAAAAGCTAGCATAAACCAGGTTTGCTGTTCCAAGATATTATTAAAAAAAATCCAAGACCTACTATTTTTCAGTTTCTAAACCAATGGAGAGAGGGGCTTTTAGTGAGTGTTTGCTGATTTTCCATTTTATAAAATGCATAGACTTTTGCTGAGAGAAAAAGATGAGTGAAAAATTACATTTTCTCTTTATTGTGGCAGAGTCTTTTTTGTGCTATCATCTTGGTTTTCTGTTCCATGAATATAACAAAATGCCAGCTACTTGTATTACACCCCACACATATTTCAATTGTAAACACATAATCAATCTCCCATATGGGTTTAAGGAGACTCTTCTCCCAAATATGTACAAAACTGCCTCTCCTGTTCTTCCATCTTTTCCTCTTTCCTTTTTTCCTCTCCCTTTCTCTCTTCTCTTTGTCTCTCCTCCTTCTCTTTCTGTTCCTTTTTCTTCCTCCCTTTATCCTCTTCATCTGTCTGTCTTACCTCTTTATCCTCTCTTTCCATCCCCTCTCTCTGTCCTTTCTTCTTTATCTCTTTTCCCTTTCCTCTCTTTTCTCTTTCTCCTCTCTTCTTTCCAGTTGCCCCTCTCTCCCACACACACATACACACCTTTTGTCTGTGGGAGGAGGATGTACATGCACAGAGAAATCTATGGTCCACATTTCTTTTATAACACAAAAAAGGTTTGCATAAGAACATCTAAAAAAGCAGAGCATACTTTACCACACATTTTGTGATAAAACTGAGTGATGCTCAGGGGAATCTGCTTCATAAAAATATTGCTTGGACAGAAAAGTAAAAAGCTATTCATCTGGTGGTTTGTTTTGCTACCACATGTTCTTTTCTATTGCCGTGCTTCTGTAAGGAAGGAGGCAAACTGTATTGCCTTATGTGTGCTGTGATTTTTATTTTGAGAAATGAAATCCACAGGCTGCTGAACTAAGCTGTTGCAGGTGTCTTTCAAATCTGGGAAGGGCTATCAAGGACCATTCTGCTTTCTCTTTCAATCACCTGAGTGCAGGAGATTTTGCAGGGGATATGGACATTTTTACCACCCAACTATGCTGTATCAAAAATCCATTCTATTCTGAGTTACAGGATCGTGATCAGTTTAAAATATGTTTCTTCAGTAGGGGCATTTTTGTAAATACTGCATTTCTTAAGAAGTCTGGCTAAGGGACATTCTAAAGGTCCCTAATACAAATACAGGGAAGAAAAACATGTCAGTGGTTTGTATCCTTTGATCAAAAACCAAATAAAACATTTTAAAGTTGTTTTATCATGAATTATAAAATATTCCAAAATATTTTCATTTTTTGGAATTTGAAATTGGAAAGAATTTTAAAGAAATGGGAAATATATAGGAAAAGGCAGATGAGACCTATAACTTCATTGATATATGGTGCTACCATGTAGAAACTTTCCTTACCAAAGCTGAATTAAACTTGTCTATAATGTTTAGTTTTAAAATACTGCCAGTGCCACTTAGAGCTTAAGTGATTTTTTCATAGTCACACAACCATATTAAAATGTGTCAGAGGAAGATGTGACTAGGTGGCCCACTATCCAAGTAGCTACTACTTCTCTTATTCAAATAGGAAAGTTAAACATATCAATGAACTGGATGGTTTTAGGCTCAAGTGACTAATTTCTGGAATTACACAAACAGATTGGGGGAAATTGTTATTATCATGAAACACAATGACACAATAAAAAAATAGTGGATTTCACATTCAGAATGTGAATGCCAGTTCTAACAATTCATATTAGTTACATGACTTAATATCTTCTAAATGTGTTCTCATGATTAAAATAGTAATAGTAATCCTTAGCCTTTCTCCCTCAGAAGGTTGTTATACAGACATCAGTATAGATGTGATTTCTTATCCAAACCAATTTAATCAGTGTCATTTTTCCAGCAAATGAAATATATAAAAGAAATGAAATGGTTTTCAATGGGTTTGATAAAAAAATGCAGAAATATCTTAGAAAGTCAGTCATCAGAACTTTATGGAGATGAACCTATGTTCATTCACCTCCTGGCCTTAGAAATATTACAATGGAACCCAATTAATGGCCCAACTCACAAAGCTCAGCACACAGATGATAACTATAGAAAATAACAACTTCGCTTGGGTGAGCAATGAGAACTCATCAGCCAGTTGAAGGAAGGGGTTCAGAAAGTCAGTTCTGATCAATTTTTAATTTTTATTGAGGGTTAAAGTAGTGGGTTGTTTTATTATTAAAGTAAGGGAAGCCATAGAATAAACTTCCATTTACTTACTATCATACCCTTCACCCTTCATTGCTATGCTTCCTGATAGTTTAAATTTGCAATTGTGTCTTGAAAAAAACAAAACAGCCAGGAGTTTTCTTTTTTAAGTTCTTAATCATTGTATTTTTTTGACAAGTTAATTCTCTACAAATATTCTGACAGCTAGTTTAGTTCTCTGACTTCATTTCACAACATGCTTTTAACAGCTATTCACCAGAAATATCACTTTAAAGAGGAAAATAAAAGTGTCTTATTTAGGAATTTTTCTAGAACTCAAAATCATGTTGTCTATTGACAAAGTAAAATAGCTGTCTGCGGTCTATGAAATACTATTCATATTTAAGAAAGTAAAGACTTTTTCAACCTTTGAAGACAGAAGACATGATGCTTTCCAAAGCTCAATTTTATCAATTTATACCAAATATAAATGGCATGCAATAAGCCAGTGACACCTCTGATTTATTGCAGGTAATCAGGCAAAAGGCTTCTGATTATCAAAGTTATTCTGATTCATGTTTCTCATTTCCTGGATGCTGGACAGGTTGATGGGAAGAAATGGTCACTGGTGAAAGATAGTGCTGAGTGATGGGTACTGGTGCTTTTGCTTATGGGATGCTTCCAAAGGCAGCCAGATCCATTTTCCTCATCCTCATTTCCTATGCATTGATTCACACAGTTTCTTGCTAGATCATAAAGACCTTACCTATTTTACAGAAAGAATCCTATTTTCACTTGTGGTTATGTAATTTGGGGTACTTTATTTGTTTTGCAAAACTTTTATCAATGATTCTTTTAAGGCTTAAATGGACTTTAGAGTGAAAATAGTGCAACCATTCTCTTTGTAGTATCTATAGGAAGCTCCATTTGAAATGTTCAGTAAGTTGATCATATGCAGCTGAGCTGCAGGAGAAAGACCAGGGCTGGACATGTACATCTGGGAATCAAGGTCAAGTCTTTGAGAAAAAAAGAGAAAGGAAGGTCCAGATTAGAGCCTTGGGATATATCCAGAGTTAGAGTAAGATATGGATAATGATATCTCCTCAGCAAAGGTTACAGCAAAGGACCAAGTTTGCAAAATGTTTTATACATGTTAACTTACTTTACTATACAGGAGCATTCTTTTTAAATTTGAAGTGAATCTTGACATTTTATACTTTTCATTTTATACATCCTCACTGTCTGACCCATTCCATTAATGCTTGCTTGGGCCTCTCAGATACCTTCCCCCAACTTATTTGCATTAGGCGTTGCTATCCCAATTTTGGATCCCATTAGTTCTAGTTTCCTTGCTGCCACTATATCTAACATTTCAAGATTCTAAGTACCCAAATACCTTTCAGCTGCCCTCTTTTATTGTTTTTTGTTGCTTTTTAAAAATTTAATAGTATTTTATTTTTCCAATTACAAGTAAAGATAGTTTTCAACATTTAGTTTTGTGAGATTTTTGACTTCCAAACTTTTTTCTCCCTCTTTCCTTTACTTCTTTCCTCCCCAAGATAGCAAGCAATCTCATATAGATTATACATGTACAATCATTTTAAATGTATTTCCATATTAATAATTTTATGAAAGAAAAATTAAAAGAAAAGGGAAAACACACAAGAAGGAAAATGCAAACAAAAGGAAATAAAAGGTGAAAATAATATGCTTCCATCTGCATTCAGTCTCCATAGGTAACTCTAAGGTGCAGATGGCATTTTCCATTCCAAGTCTATTTTGTCTTGAATCAATATATTGCTGAGAAGAACCAAGCCTATCTTAGTTGATTATCATTGTTCAGTCATTTCAGACAGGTCCAACTTTTCTTAGCAATACTGGAATGCTTTGCCATTTCCTTCTCCAGTTCATTTTAGAGATGAGGAAACAGAGGCAAACTGGATTAAATCACTTGCCCAGGGTTACACAGTCAATAAGTGTCTGAGGCCATATTTGAACTCGGGAAGATGAGTCTTTCTGACTCTAGGCCTAGTACTCTTTCCAATGTACCACTTGTGTGTGTGTGGGGGGGTGTTTGTAAGTATAAATTTTTCCTTGTTGAGAATATTAGTAGATTTATAGGATCAGACTGCTGGAGACCTTAAGCACTATCTCCACAATGAGAATGTCTTTTGACCAGAAATCAATTCTTGTGAATGAAAGTGTCTAATATTCCCAAAGTAGTTCCAGTTTCTCTTTTTTTCCCCACTTGTGTTCCTTTTGTTTTGTTAAAGAATTCTGTCATCATTTTCAATTATTTTGAAGTGAGTATGCTCTCCTCTTTATGAGCTGTTTGAGGTCAGAGACTAATTTACTTTTGTTTTTGTAATTAATCTCAGTGTCTGATGCACAATAGATGCTTAATGAGCACTTATTGATCAATTATGCTAATTGATTATGGAATCAATTAGCATAATTGATTACATGATAATAAATTATATTAATTTATTATTATAATTATATTGGTTATGTTATATATCATAATGTATAAATATACTCAATGATATTAATTGATTTTAGAATCCCTATTTAATTATACTATTTAATTTGTTGTTAAAAAGACAGATTTCTACTCTTTCTTAATTAGCTATCCACTGGAAAGGATATGGGGATGCCTGGGTGGGGATGTAGTATACAGTGGGATGATGCCTTTAGATAACCTCTGTTCTTGAATGCTCAATAAGAATTAAAATTTTTTTCAGAGATGTATCAACAAAAACTTATGCTTATATAATAACTACTAGTTTCTTCTCTTCTTTTTTGCATCAATACCTGAATGACTCACAATTACTTCTCTTGGTCTGTTTTTAGACTTTTTTTAACTTCATAATTTTAACTTCCTTCTCATGAAACAATGTAGGTCTAGACCTGGACATGAAACCATGCAACATGGAATCAAATCCTAGCTCCTGGATCACCTATGTTATCTTAGTCAAGTAGCTTAAACTTTATGGGTTTCAATCTCTTTATCAGTAGCCAGTCAATTGGCATTTATTGGCTATGTGCCAGACACTGTGCTGATCCTTGAGGATGAAAAGAAAGGTAAGACAGACCCTAATCTCAAAGTGTATATACCCTAATGAGGAAGACAGAGTGTAAATTAAAAAGTACATACAAGATACAAATATAATTAGAGCAAACCTTCAAGGAGAAAGCATTAGAAGCTGTAAAGGGAAATGATTCTCCAAGTGACCTCTGAAATGTCTTCCAGATTCTATGATTCCAGATCCTAGCTCTGGTTGAGTTATGGAATAAATAATATGTAATACAATTTGAAGGATACTGAAAATCCTCATCTGTCCTACAATATTTCTCTTCACTAAATTTGGGGAAGAAAAAAATTCATCAGTAATGATAGACCTTAGAGTTGACAAAAATGGCTATTGTAAGAAGTTGTAGTACATTTACAATATATTAAAAATGATCACATACTGAAAACTTTTGAAATGTTAAAATTGTTTTAACATGTAATTGGGGGGAAATAAATATTTTTCTTAAAAGAAAAGAAGAGAAAATTCAGTGAGACTTTATTAACATAGGACTCTTTTCACAAGTGGGTTTTTTCAAAACAGCTTTTATCTTAGCCAAAAAATTGAATTGCTTTTTGCATAGTGAAAGGCAGGGTATTCCCTTCAGTACTCTTATCCTAGATCTCTTCATCAGTTTCTCATATCTAATACCACTCATATTTAATTTCACCCTAGACCCACCTCACCAGTGGCCAGAGTCATCTCTTACTCCATACAAGAAGTGATATTCTTCTCTTCTTGATTCTTAAGGCTTGACCTCATAGTATTTCACAACGAATTTCTTCTTGAATTGATTAGTATAAGCTTTAAGAACATTTCTGTTCCCCATTTCTACTTTACATAATAAAGGTAAACAATACCTCATGGAACACTGATGAGCACATGAACACATATATGAGCAATGGGGCAGCCCATAGAGCTAAGATAACAAATCCCTACTTTGTTCTAAATTACCCAGGTAAAAATCAAGGAAATGATGATTTGGCTTGAGTCTTTCAACTTCTAATTTTCTCACAATATTATTTTTCCAATGAGATAAAATCCTTTAAAGATGCTTTTTTCACATGTACAAGAGCAATTTACATATGTTTTATTTCATAATAATAGCCTTAATTGCTCAAGTGCTCTGCCACCAGATAGATATTTTTCTGTTTCCGGATATATAAAGCTAGGATCTATAAAACAATATTAGCTATTATCCCAGCAAGTGTCAGGGTGGGGGTTCGGGCTGGGGGCAGGTGTTTAAGTTGATAGGCACTGATGATGGCAAACAGGGGATGTACACAATGCTGATAAATTGATGGTACATTGTACATTTAGATACTGAGGCAAAAACTAAGACTGGAGCAAACTGAAATACATGTTTTAAATTCACATTTCTATTCTCCTTTCATTGATGCTGTTAGAAAATGTCTTCCTCATGCCTGTCTGCCATAATAATTTCTTTTCTGTAGTAATTATTAATTTATTAATCAGTCAATTAACCTTTATTTAAGCATATCCTATGTGCCAAGAAGTATGAAAAGTGCTGGAAATATACGGAAAGGCAAAAAACTGTCCTGGTCTTAAGAAATTGTCTTATTGGGGAGACAATGTAAAAACAACTATGTATAAACAAGATAGAGACAGGATGCATTGGAAAAAATCAGCAAAGGAAAGGCACCAGCATTAAGAAGAATAAGGAAAGACTTCTTGTAGAAGATGGGATTTTTTCTAGGACTTGAAAGAAACCAAGAAAGGCAGGAAGCAAAGAACAGGAAGAAAACATTCCAGGCAATGGGAGTAGCCCCCCCCCCCCCAAAATGCTCAGAGCTAAGAAATGGAACATCCTGTGGGAAGAATAGCAAGGAGTCATTGGATCCAATGTCACTGTATTACAGTGTGTCAATAGTAGTAGTCAATAAGTATTTATTAAGCATCTACTTGAGGTCAGGCACTGGAAATACAAATAAGAAAAAAAAAATAAAGTCTTTGACCTATGTGAGCTTACACTATAATGGGAAAGACAACATACAAAAGGAAGCTGAAAAGGGAGCATGATATTGGTGGAGTCTAAACCAACCAGAACCACTGATGGACAAAAAAATGAAGAGTTTAGCTAGAAAATTCTGAGCCTTCTTTGAATGGCAACTTTGGGAGGAATTTATGTGATGGGTGACAGGGATAAGGGATATAGGAAAATATGGATAAGAAATCTGGAGAGATGGGTGGGGAAAATCAATAGCAGTCAGTTTTAATTCCCTGAGATAACACTGTGCATTATATATCTGAAGTTTTAATTTTAGTCTATATTTTGCTAATGAGTGTATAAATAACTATTATTTTGAGGATGAGGCATTAAGGCAGGCAGATCTGTGATTCCATTAGTATTCAGAACTCTTGGAGAAGAAATTCCCATTACCAATACAGATGGACAATTTTTTGACAGAATAGTAAGGCAGCTAGACACTGGACCTGGTGTCAGGAAAAGCTGAATTAAAATCCCATTTTAAATATTTAAAACATTCATGATGCTGGGTAAATCATTTAACCTCAGTTCCCTCTTCTGGGGAATATAATAATATTCATCTGGGGATAATAATAGCACCTACCTCCCATCTTATTGTTGTGGGGATAAAATGAGATTACATTTGTAAAGCATTGTATAAATGCTTTTGTTGTTATTTAATCATGTCTGACTCTGTGACTCCATTTGGGATTTTCTTGGCCATTTCCTTCTTCAGCTCAGGTTACAGATAAGAAAACTGAGGCAAACAGGGTGAATTGCCTTGCCCAGAGTCATATAGCTAGTAAGTGTCTAAGGCCACATTTGAAATCAGAAAAAATGAATCTTCTTCATTTCATGCCCAGCACTCTACCCACTGTACCACCTAGCTTCCCCATTTAAATGCTATTATCATTATATTTTTAAGGAGCTGGATGGAACACTAAGAGATTAGTCATTTACTCAAAATCACACAACAAATGTGTGTTAGAGGTGAGAATCAAATCCAGATTTTCATGACTCAGAGGCTTCTACTGAATGTATAGTTAACCATTAGCACTTATTTTATAAAATAAGAACCTTCCTCCCTTTTTTTATCTTCCTTGACTTCTAGAATAACTTAAAATAAGTCGTTTAAATTTTGCTGAATTTTCTGTATTTTTTATTAAAAAAATAGCAAACATGCATTGAGAAAATGGCTGGCTATTATTAATATTACTTGATAAAAAGGAATAGATATTTGCTTTTAAAATTCTAATTTAAGGGAGCTTTACTTTTTCTACTGGAAGCTTTATCCATTTGTGTATGCCTCTGAAGTGAAATTTCCACTTGAAAATTGTTACAGAAATTATATTCAGAGATGATATTTTAAATTAATATTTGGAAATGACTAAATGCCCATGATTAGCCTACTGTTGCTATACATTGCTGTCTCATTCACAGTGCTGTTTTTATGCATGAGTTTGACTAAAAAGAAAGGCACATCACCATGAAAATAATGCATGTAAAGTGTTTTGTGAATCTTAATGCTAAATAAATATAAGCTATCATTGTCATCATTCTTTTGGTCTCCAGTGACTGTTTGGCTTACCGTCTATTGAATGGATTTTTTAAAAAATCATTAAGTCCATAGAGATCCATTTATTAAAATAGTGAATTTAGGAGTGGGCATGAAATTTCCATACCAAGAGCTCCTGCCCTCATGGAGTTTATCCTTTAGGTAATAAGGACCCAGGAATTCTGTTAGCATAAACTTATGCATTTCCCTTAATACCTCCTTAAGCACTCATTCTTTTTAGAAACTAGTAACATGGGTAGAATGCTGACTCAAGTAGAAAACTTGAGAGCAAATCTGATCAGTGGGGACCTCACTAGACCAGAGGTCCTTAATGCTTTTTAATGTCATGAATCCCTTTAGCAATCAGTGAAGCCTATGGAGTCCCTAGAATAATATTTTAAATGCATAAAATTAAATGTATGGAATTATATATCAATTATTTTGAAATACAGTTATTAAAATATAAAAAGTTCACAGATTCCTAATTAAGAATTCTGCTTTCACAGGATTTGCAATAAATCTCAGCATCTTTTTTTATTTGCTACCCAGCAATATTATAGGCAGGAAAGGACTACTTGCTTTATTCCAATCTAGGACTCAATCTCCATTCACCCAGCACAGAATGAGATATGAAAACTGGTATTCAGACTATCTTCTCCCAAAAAAGGATATTTGCCTGTTTACATAGAGCTTATTTTTCCTTCTCTATGCACCATTAATATATTTCACAAATGTACAACCAATTATCCACAATACTCCTATCTCTCTCAACTGACTCACAGTCACCCAGGGGTTTAAACCTTAAAAAAACTACTTCACCAAGGTGACACAAGTAGATCATAACTGTTCATTTATAGATGTTCCCAGTTGTGTCATCCCAGCATAGTTATCGGTTTCTCTACCTAACTTTTATATCAGGAGAGAGAGAAATGTTGTTGCTCTTGTTCGACCTTTGTTCTTGAAGCAGACTAATGACATCATGAGGATATGTGTGTGTGTGTGTGTGTGTGTGTGTGTGTGTGTGTGTGTGTGAATTAGACTTAAGGGAGGTAAAACTGTGCAAACTCATCAGCCTCTCCTGCAGGCATTGGAAGCCAGTGTTAAGACACATGTCAAAAAAATTGATGATGGCCCCAAGGGAAGTAGGAGTGGAAAATGGCACATCCATATCCATCAGCAGCTATAATGGAAAAATAAAATTTGAGGTCCAGATCATGGGTATGGAATAATTGTGATGGAAAAGGTCCAAGAGGGCAAAAGTTGTTACTGAGGGCATTAGATTATCAGGTATCACCATGGTGGAGGTAGTACTTGTTGGACCTAAGTCATCCCTTTAGATTTGATTCTATACAAGATGTTATACATCCTGAGCCTGGAAATGAGCTAGACTTCTTTATTTTTGCCCTCAGAAGCTTTCATTTTTACACATTTAAATTAGATGCTCCCTTGACACAGCTACTGGATGGCAAAATCATGGTAGTTCCACTGACACCATACCATTATCTCCAAACCCTTTGAAAAACAGATAAGTAACTGAACTGAGTTTGCCTCCTGATTCATATGCCCTGTCATCCTAAGAGAGTAATTTAACATTTTTCAGTCTCAGTTTCCTTCTATGTAAAATATAAAAAATAATAGCACTTATCTCACAGGGTTGTCATAAGGATTAAAGGAGGTTATATAGACAAACTTCATAAAGCTTAAGAAATCATATATGTGTTAGCCATTATTATTATTATTATTTATTATGATTATTAAGACCTAGAAGACTCATGAGTGTAGGGACAACACATAGCAAGTTCTAAACTGGGGGTATCTAATGAAGCATTATTGGAACATAGAATAGTAAAAAGAGAACTGTATTGGTATCAAGACCTAGCATAGTGTTTAGAACATATTAAGCACTTAATAAATTCCTATTGATTGATTAGATGATAATACTTAAATCCTACCTCTTTCACTTATTGGTTGTACAACCTAGAGTAAGTCACTCAACTATTCTGCCTTTCACTTTTTTTCTTTGTAAAATAAGAAAAGTTGGAAGCTATGACCTCTAAAGGTCCTTTCACCTTCAAATTCTATTATTCCATTGTTCATAAAATGAAAGAAAGGGATTTACCTTTGAATTTGATATCAAATGAGCATCATTCTAGAGTTACACTGAGTAAACCCATAAAAATGTATAGATTAAAAGTTAAATTAATGTAAGAAAGTCGCCTTGAGGATATTGCATGTGAGTATAGAGAAAGCTCTGCTAATTTTGCTGGAAGAACAACAGATTGTACATATTGTACAGACTATATACATATGTAAAGAAAATGATTGATATCAATAATTCCTCCTCTATAATCCTCATCACTTCATGAATAATATATTCAATTAAAAACCATGATGATTAATCATTCTCTCTCTCTATATGTGTGTGTGTATGTGTGTATACATAATACATATATAGGTAATTATATATGCATGTATATATATTTATATAATACATTGATTAGTGATAAAGACATGATGCTAGAGAAATGGGCTGAACACTTCCATAATGTTCCCAACAGATGATCATCAATCAAACTTGAAACCATTGATTGTTTACCTCAGTTTGAAATAAATCCTCCTATTTGAACTTCTGAATGAAGGAGAGATTTTGAATGCCATTAGGCTTCATGTAGCAAAACGGCCGATGCTGATTTCATCCCAGCAGAGATTTACAAGGTGGGGTATCCGTTGTTCATACAAAATCTGATTGAAATATTCCAAATGAAATGGCAAGAGAAGTTATCCCCAAGAGTTCAATAATTCCTCCATTGTCCATCTCTATAAAAGTAGAGGAAATAGATTGTCCTATGATAATCACAGAGCTATCTTTCTCTTAGTCATTGCTGGTAAGATTTCTTTCCAGAATCCTTCTTAATAGGCTTAGAAGATGATCATCTATCTGAAAACCAGTGGGGCTTCAGGAAAAGTTAAAGAAAAGTTGATATGGTATTTACTGCCCCACAATTTCAGGAGAAATGCCAGGAGAGGAAGAGACATCTATATACAACATTTGTAGATCTGACCAACATTTGATAATGTCAGTCATGAGGACTTGTGGAATATTATGTCAAAATTTGATTGCCCAAAGAAGTTCATCAGTATTATGTATCAATTTCATGACTGCATGTTTGCTCAGGATCAGGATAATGGATGATGCTCTCATGATTTCCAGTGAAACAAATCTGAGTGCTTGCTTCCATGCTTTTAGCATGATCTTTTCAGAAAGGTTGTTAAATGCCTTCAATGAAGACAAACATTAAGGTCAGTTATCACACTAAGGGTAAATTCTTCAACTTGAAAAGGCTACATGCTAAGACTTAAACAGAGAGAGTGCTGGTGCATGAATTTTTGTTTGTAGATGATTGTACACTCAATAAAGTCTCTGAAGCTGAGATACAAGATTGAGTCTCCGGAGCTTTTGCTAATTTTGGCCTAACAATTAACACCAAGAAAATACAGGTGTTCCATCAGCCAGAACCACACAATCCAGATATGGAACCATCAGTTACAATAAATGGAAAAGTTTTGAATAACATGCATAAATTCACTTTGCTTGGCAATATATTTTCCAGATATCTCCATATTGATAACAGGATTGACATACACATTGACAGATCTCTCAGTTTGAGAGAATCAGAAGGAAAACATGGGAAAAAGGAAACATTTGACTACAAAATTGAAGGTCTACAGAGTCATTTTGCCTGTGAAACCTGGACAGTATACTAGTGCCATGTCAGGAAACTGCATCACTTCCACTTGAATTGTCTTAAGATGACTCTGAAGATCACTTAGCAAGATAAAATACCAGACATTTAGGTTCTTCTCAAATTAAACTGCCAAGCATTCAAACTTTATTACAGTGAATGCCAAACACATACTTGCCCAAAAGACTATTTTATTGAGAACTCACATGGGGCAAGTCTCACAAAGTGGTCAGAAAAAGCAATGGAAGAACACTCTCAAGGTCTCTCTTAAGAACTTTGGAAATGATTGTGTGACATGCGAGATACTGGCACAGGACAGCTTCACATGGCCATGTCCACTTCAGAGAAAATGACTCTGTGACTATGTGAGCAAAACAGAATTGAAGTAGCTCAAAAGAAACATGAGATTCACAAAGCATCCATCCCAAATGTTCACATGGACTATTTGTGCATGACCTGTGGTAGAGCCTTCCCAGATAACTGGTTTGTTCAGCCACAGTTGGATACACTGTAACTTGACTCTAACATAGTGAAGTCATTCTGGTAGCCTTTGAGAATGAAGAACAACAACCAACCACTATATATACATACATATATAATTAAATTATAATTATATTATATAGCGTATTATACTAATTACAATATAGTATCTGAAATATACAGAAAAATTACATAGTTTCTATATTTATTTACAAAAATATTCTGAAATTATAATGGAAGAGGGAAATATGATTCACTTTAAGGAGACTTACATTTAGTCACTCTCTCAGAAATTATCAAAATTCATCCATAAAGGCCAAATATCTCCCATGAATCTTAGGGGAGAGTCTTATTATGCAACCACAGAGAGATATTTTTTCAGTATTTCTCCAGTTATGAATATCAAGTAAGTTATAAAACAGGAAAACATCTGCTTTCCAAAAGAGCTTGCCATTGTCACATAGAAAAATCTTATGTAAAGTCCAAGTAGGAGAGGAATTCCTCAACAACCCCCTCCCCCAGTTGCCGTTTTTCATTTGCTCATGACATTGTGCTCATTCCACCAAGAATCGGGATACTAGAAAGACTTATCAATGAGAAAGACAGAGGTAAAGAAGAGATTGGCATAATGGTCCATACAGGAAATGGGAATCTGTTCAGCTAATATATTAGATAAGATTGTATCTTAGACCAACACTGATGATGGAAAAGAAGCTGGACCTAGAACTGAATGGGAGTTGAATGGGTTAAATCATATTTCCTGAAGAACAATCTTTTCAAAGATCTAATAGATACATATGTGTGTATGTATGTATTTCATGGAACAGCTTGAGATCTTTGAAAGATACATTTATTCTTATGCTTTTTAGTGTTTTTAATAGAAGCAGACATTAGATTTTGTCAAAAGTCTTTTCACAATCCTTTGATATAATCATGTAGATTTTATTTTTGTTGTTAATATGATCTACTATATTTATAGCTTTCCTTATAGTGAACCAATCCTACATGTCTGGCATAAATCCAACTTACCAATGGAGTATAATTTTTTATGATATATTACCATAGTCTCTTTGCTTAGGTAATATGAGAATTAATTGTTCTTTGAATGGGTAGTAGAATTTGCTTTTACATCCATTTGGTCCATATTATTTTTTTCTTTTGGTTTGGGGTTTGGTTTATATTTGTCTTGGTCTGAAATGTGTATATTGAGGATTCCCCATTCTTATAGTTTTATTGTATATTTCTCTCTAAACTTCATTTAACTTTTTCTTTAAGGATTTGCTATATCATTCAGTGAATATATGTTTATAGGTGATAGTAATTCATTTTCTATTGTAACTTTCAATGTAATACAGAAACTTTCTGTTTTTCTCTTTTAACCAAATTTTTTAAAAATTTGCTATATCCTAGTCTAAAATATTGATTACTATCCCAACCTTTTTTTACTTCATCTGACTCATAATGAATTTTACTTTAGTCCCTTATTCTAACTCTATATGAATCTTTATGGTTGAAGTCTTTTTGAAAAAACACACATATGTATATAATGCACATGTATACTATGCATTTATGTATGCATGCATGAATTTGTGCATGTGAAGATCAGTTCTAATTTCTAATCCATTTTGGTATTCTTTTTCATTTTATGGATGAATTCATACCATTCACATTCATAATTAGGATTTTTAATTGTGTATTTAACTTCTGTATTGCCTTTTCCTCTTTTTGTATCTTTTTTTTTTTTTTTACAAAGAAGGGAGTGGTAAATTAGGAAGCATTTGCCTAGCACTTGTGCTCAAGGTTTAATGTAATCTACTTCTTTTCCCTTGCTTTTCTTCTCTTTCCCTCACCCAGAGCCCAATCACATATTCTTATTACTTCTTTTTTTCCTTTTCAACCTATTTTCAAAATTCCCTCTCTCTCTCTAGACTTTGTTTTGCTTATGACTAATCTCTCTCTCAAATCATATTCCCTCTTACCACCCCTTTTCCTTTCCCTCTTATTTCTTTATTTAGCAAAATATAGTTCTGCACTCAATTGTGTGGTTATATTATTCTCTCCTTTAATCATTTTGGATAAAAGTGAGATTTAAGCATTGTCCACTTCTCTTATTCTTTCCTCCATTGGGGGGGGGGGGGGGTTTAATAATTTTCTACTTGGATACTCTGACTCTGTGACTATGTGAGATAATTTTCCCCTAGCCTTCCTCTCCTGTTTTTCAGAATGTATTCCTTTTACCACCTCCTTTTTTTCTACTTTAAGATAAACAAAGATTAACAAAATCACTCACAGGCTCTCTATCTTATATGAAGGGGGATACATATCATATCCCAATATTAGAATGAAAACCCTTTATCTTTGTTTAGTCTTTTATGATTGTTTGCTTGTAATTAATTTTTTAGGCTTCACACATTTGAAAGGAATTTTGGGCTTTTAGTTCTTCCTGTTTGATGTTCTCTTTATTCGTGGTACTGCTTTCTCTGGGTACTGAATGCTATGTTCTTCAAGTATCTCAGGGGAAGCTCAGATGGAATCCTTTAACTTTTTAAGGCAACTAGAAAAGTATAAAACAAGGCAAAGTCTGATTGCTACCATCCTGGTTTAGATCTTAGTTTAAGATCCGGGTAAACCCCCACTAACTCTAACCATCTTCAGCTGACTAGAATGTTCCTGCACAGGTTCAAAGTGAAAGAATTGCAGATTTCTCCTTGGTTTGAGCTAGCTGTCATTGGTATTTCACTATAGGTTTCAGACTGGGCTCAGGGCTGGAGAATGAGGTCCAGAAAGGCTAAGAAATTACCCACAGTCACACAGAGAATAGCAAATCACAGAGTCAGGAAATTAATCCAGCTGACTCCAAGTGGTCATCTCTCTACTTACAAAGAAATCCCACAAACCCTCTCTGGATTATAATATATTTGGCACACAAATTATAATGATTCTAATATAGCAGGCTCACAAATTATAATGCTTCCTATCATTTCAAAAAACAGACAAACTTCCTGATAGTTGGGAAGATAAGATATTATTTGGATTTGGAGACTTTAGTATTTCTTAAATCATAGATATATAGAATCATTGGAAGAATATTGTTTTTTAAAAATAGACAGTTTTATGGAGAAATTAGGGATCATTAAAGCATGGCACAATTCCCTAAAGTCTAGAATTCTAGCCCATTCTCCTGCTCTTCTTCAATTGCCCAAATTATTATCCCTTATCAGCGCTTGTCCAACAAATTTGTGCTGTTGAGTAAATGAGCTGCAGAATTAATACTGAGGGTCATCCAAAGGGCAATGTAGAGTTGTAAAGACACATGGTGAGTGTGAGCAGGCTATTGCATGTTACAAATAAAGAGCTGCCCAGAAGTGGATTAAAGGATTTCAGCAGAGATATCTATGACAGAAAAAAGGAAGTCAGATGGTCATGCATTAGGAGATAGGGATAATGAATAGACTGCCCAAATGCTACATTGCAATTCATGCAATGTCCCAGAGATTTAGAAGGCTCTTAGCAATTTGGTGGACTCCTTGGAGAAGAATAATGAGAAAACATAGACAAGAGTATTCAAAGCTGGCAGGTATGGATGAATTATGATTTATGTTGTTGGAGAAAATACCCACAATGAGGAGGTTATAGACTTATGATTCATCAAAATATAAAGACTGTAATTTGGCAACAGTTGTGAATCAAGCAAGAATTTTCAAGGAATTGAACAATGTCTACCAAAAAGCTGTTGCTACTCAGAAATCTAAATTCTAAAAAGGGATCCAACCATTACTTTGACTTTGGTTTTATCCAAATGTGAGTCTGCCATGTGTCATTTGAACATAATGAACATGAAGCTATTCTTTATTGCATAATAAGTTTGCACACGGCTTTATCTTTTTAAACCAGAATATGCCTTGCAATTTCAACTACATTTGAGTGAAATACCCTAGTCATGATTCATGAAAACATTTCATTAACTGATTATAGATCTTGTCTCTTCAGTGGAAGAACTGAGAAGTACACTTCTGACCTAAAAATCTTACTGTAGCTATTGAGTGACATACTGAGTGTTACAATCCCTTATTTAATTGCCAGGGAGAAACACTCAGAAAGTGACATTCCTTTCCTACCAGGCATCAGCCACATATTAAATAAGATGATTTCCATAGGCATGTTGGGGAATGCAAGAATCTTTCGGGACCTTCCAGTTGGGCTTTTAAAATAGGGGCTTATACGAAAGAAACAGTGGTTTGTGCTTAACTGATAACATGCAAAAAAGAGAGATCATTATAATTTGGCATTGAATAGGGCTTTCAACTGAGCTAAATCCTAATAAGAGTAGACATTTCCTTGCCAGAGATCCAAAATGCAAAATAAATTACATAGGCATTCACATTTGCATGAAACAGTTAGGTTCTATGCTTAGCTGATATAAGCTCAACTCCATCCTATTTAAAGGTGACCACATTATGCAAATGTAAAATAGCACTAGGTTATTGATATAGTCAATACTTGGCTGTGGTGTCAGCAAAAAGACACTGTTAACACCACTGGATGAATATGGAATTTTGCCCAGTTTGACTCATAAAAATAACTCACATTTATATAGTACTTTTAAGTTTTAAAACTTTTCCTCAAAAATTCTGTGAGGTTAAGTCATAGAAGTCATATTATAATTAGGCACATTTCACAGATGAGGAAACTGAGGTCATGAAAGATAGTTAGTAAATGTAGAATCAAGTCTCACACTCATGGATTATCATTTACTTTTTTTTGTTTTTCCAGTGTTTAGCACAGTGACTATTACTCAGTAGGCAATTAATAGATGTGTATTGATGGTTTCCCATCCAGTGGTCTTTCTACAACCTTACTGATGAGAATTGGCGAAAGACTACTAGCATCAGAGTGACCTAGTGAACCCATGATAATCTCATTGGAGGATAATGTCCCCTTTCAAAAACAGAGAACAGAGGTTATATCTTGATTTTAGGAATCATTGCTTTATGTTAATGGAATTAGGCAAATCATCTCCTTTGCATCAGATTAACCAATTGATTTTTGATTTGACCTCTGACCATTCACTCTGTTTCTATGAAGAAGTTTATTTAAACTCTAGATCCCTGCTGACAGGATTAGATCTGTTTGCCTTGGGAAATTGGGTTTGGCACCCGGTTTCAATCAATGGTTAGTCAATATTTGAATACCCACTGAGAAAAAGAACTGCATTAAATGCCAAGGGAAAATACAAAGAAAGAAGAAAGAGAAGACACGATCCCTTTCTTCAGTGCCTTTCTTTCTCATGGCTAACATGAAATAAATTGGGGGAAATGTTGCTCCATATTTTAAACCCCTCCAAAAGCAACTGTTAAGCTAACAAAATATGTCTTTTTCCAACCACACAATGGATTTCCTATGGTAACTTCCTCTAAATTGATATATTCACTCCTTCCAAATGTTATTCTATCAGCATTTGATTTAGTGTGTATGGTACTGTTTAAAGCACTTCAAAAATTACAGACAGACATACATAGTTCTTGCCCTTAAGAAATTTGAACAAAGGTAAAAATTTTAACATGATGATAAAATTAGAGTAGAGTAAATGTCTTTAAAGATAAAAGAAACCTTCCAGCTCATCTGTTTCTATCTCTTTCATTGCACAAATGAGAAAAAGAAGCCTGAAAAAATGAAATGACTTGCTGAGGGGTCATAAAAGTAATGAGTTGTTGATACAAGAATCTGACTGAAATTTTTGGATTTCTATTCAGTATTCTTTCAATTATAGTTGAATATATGAAAGCTTATTAAACTGTGAGTCATAAACCCTTTTGTGATCACATAATTGAATGTGGGGGTTATGAAATCATGATTTATGATCAGTAAATGTTTGATTTGTACACCTATTTAAATACCTATATACCCAGGGTAGTGTAAAACTTTCTTGTGTGAAAAGGGGTGGTGAATGGAAAAAGTTTAAGAAGCTCTGGAATATAAGATATTAAACAGCAGTCTAGTTAATAAATTATTTAGAAGTTTAGAAGGAAAAATATGCTATAGTACAGTGGAAAGAAAATAATGGCTATTCTTGATAGGAATGATGAAAACTACTTTATGAACATGGTACTGTCACCAGTATGCACAAGGGATTCAAGAGAGAAAAGAGAGGATGAGGAGATCAGACAGGATGACTCTGCTTTTCCTTTGGGCTCTTGCTTATGGTCAACAGCTATGTCCATATTTCCTCCATTTGACCCTGCCACATCCTTAACATATAGTACTAGATTTCTTTTCCCTTTTATGGCCAGACTCTGGAAAGAATCAGCTATAATTATTGTTTTTATTTTATTTTATTAGTAGGCAATTTGGTTGCCTACTAAAATTTATCCCTCCAAGAATAATGATGCACTCTCTCCTTTTCTCTTCTTCCCTTCTACTCTTTTCCTTTTTCTTCATCCCAGTTCTTTCTCATTCCCTCACTTTCTCTTTCTAGCACATATTTTATTTTTGCCTTTTATTTTTGCTATTTCTAGGGAAATCTACTCATTCCAATATCAAACTCCACCTAGTAACACAAAACCCAACCCAAAAATCAGTTTTAAAAAAGCACCTGACACACTACTTATCCAACATTTTTCCCAAATAGCCTCTTGCTTCCCTACCAAGAGGAGGGAGACATAGCTTTTTTTTTTTTACAACTATTACCCAACAATCACTCAAAGTCCCTTTCTCAGTCCTAATTGTACTGGACACTTTTCCTCAATTTTTTTGTATTATCAAATTTTGGGTTCCATGACACTGTTTTCTCTTAATTACCTTCTTCCTTGTCTACTAGTAAGTAGTACTTACTCAGCCTCATTTGCCAAATGATCATCTCTCTCTTCCACCTTTTTAACTGAAATTGTCTCCCAAGGATCTGTTCTTGTCACTCTTGATGATTCTCTCTTGGTGATCTCATCATTTCCTATGGTTTCAATCAGTCTTATGCAGATGACTCTCAAATGTCTATATGTTCAATCCTAATCTCTCTTCTAAATTTTAGGCTTTTTAACACTAAATATTAAATCTCTATCTACATATTCCATCAGAATTTCAAACTCAACATAACTATAATAAAAGTCACTATTCCACCTCACTCCTACAACCCTGCCCTCGGACCTACCATTCTTTGAACTTTCCTGTTTTTACTGGGAGAATGACATCAAGCTTCCTTAAATCTTTACAATTTTTCTTAGCTCTTTGCTTTCCCTGACTACCCTCTCACCTGGGTTGTAAATTAATGCAGACTAAAAGCATTGTCATTCTTCTAACCTGCATCTTTCCCCCAAGACTGGGAATATAGTAATATCTTGACCTCTGAATGGGGAAACACTGATAGGGAGTCTAAACTCAAGGACAGCTTTCTTTACATGTGTTACTTGGTCTAGAATTTCTACTTAGCCACAATCATCAACCCTAAAAGGGCGGATCTCACAATTTTTAGCAAAAATAATAACCTGCATGAAGGAAATTTCAGTGGTAACCATGGCATCCTCAGAATTCAGAATATATCAGGGATCAAGGAAAACCATGTGGGACAACTGGAGATGCTGAGGATCATTGACAGACAACTAACTTCTTCCTATATTCTTCAATAAAGGCTTTGTAATCAAGTCAGCATATCATAACTGTTTCAAGAATGGAGAAAAAGATATAAAAAATGTTAACAGAAATAATGACAAGTTGACCATATTAGAAAGCATGGACACTTTCTTCATTCATTTTCCCTAGCAATGAGGCATGGTGTATTGATTGTAATAAGGAAGGTTTTAGTTCCTAATCTTACATTCAATAGGCTGTGTGGCCCTGATTTTCCTCATCTATAAAATGAAGGAATGATAAATAGAGAAGAAAGTCAAGAAGAATGGGATCACTAAAGGAAGTAGTCCCAGCTCCCCATATAGAAAGCCATCAGTTCCTCTACTTTATACAAAATTTCCCCTTTCCTCTTCCTTGAAATTAAGATTTCTCTTTTAGTTTTAGTGGGTTGGGAATGGGGAAGGTGGCTGTACAAGGAACTAGGAGAAAAAAACAAACAAACAAATCTAAATTCTTGGCTTTGAGTCTGGGAAAAATGTGGAGGGAGGGAGAGAGAGAAGTAATTGTTTCAGGGTCTGACTAGTCCAGTGCTGAGAGCTTGAAAAACCAATTCTGAATGCAAAAGAGAAATTCAGAGATAAAAATCCCCTTCCTCCCCTCTCCCTACATCTCTTATCTCTTGAATAAAAGCTATAAAACCCCAGAGGTGAAAGAGCATTAATAAAACTGGAGTGGGGAAAAAAAAGGAAGTTTCAGGGAGAAATTTAACAAAATGTTCTAGTTTGTTTTGGAGTCAGATTTGAACAAAGTAATTTGTTTGGTTTTTTTCCCTGTCTCTTTCTATGGTCCAGATCAACCAGACTGAGCCAGCTTCTAACTTGTGGATGGTCAGAGTGGAACAGAGAAACTTAGAGACCTCAGAGTCAAGAATCAAAGAGAATTAATTTCAAAGTGAGGGAAATGGCTTGTAAAGGGACCCACATCTTTAGTGCGGAGCTGGGAGTCTGTGTGGAGTGATGTCATACTTATACCAATGGCTACACAGTAAGTTGTAACTCTGACAATAAGGGGTAACAGCAAGAGTGGGGCAAGTCTGATTCATAGCAGATCTTATGACTGGAACGTGGGTAATTGTCCAATGCTTGTCTGTGCTCAGAGAACACTGGCACGGTGAAAGTAATACAATAATTATGTGATTTTTGCCAAAGGATGAGATCATCCAGAGGTTGAGTGCAAAGGATTGTTGTTATGCCAAACTCAGCAAGCCCAATTTGCTGGGCCATAGTTGTGGAAAACAAGGTGTCTCCTAATATCTCAATATCTGGATGGTAAAAGGAGAGGAAGGGAGTTAGGGGAGGGGCTTGTCTTCTTCCTAATATTTGTTGGTAAGTGTAAAAATTGATGAGTTTGTCAAATATTAGGAAAGAAATTGGACTTTGAGGCACCCATTCATATTTTTCTCTGTCATAGATTTTGTGTGTGTGTGTGTGTGTGTGTGTGTGTGTGTGTGTGTGTTTATGCACCTATCTTAGACCGTTAAATTGAAAACTAATAGCTCCATATCAGTTACATAGACTTTGGAGAGCTGTAATTTGTCCAACTTGAGGGAAAAGCTAAAGAATGACTCTAGGAAGTCAGGGAATGTGGGAGCTCAATTGAGAGGGGCACAGCATGTAGATGTACTGTAGGAACTAATTGCAAGTATTCTGCTAATGTAATTAACTATTATAATGATCAGTTAGAACTTTGCCTACTTACTGTTTCACTTCAAAAGTGATTTGCTTGGACAGAACTTGCTGTTTGCCTGAATGTGCCAACCTCATGGCACTTCTGGGAGCTAGTGAATTTATTCACTGCATTTTCTTCCCCTCCCAATGCCTCTTTGCTGCTTAGTGAATTCATATTGCTTACCACTTTGGAAGTTCCTTTTTTTTTTAAAGAAAGAATCATATTTGCTGTTTATATTTTTATAATGAGTTTGATCTCCAGATAAAGGGGAATTTTGTAATATAGAAGAAAGAGTAGGTAAAAGGAGGAAATGGTGACTAGTGAAGATTTTTTTCCTAGATTGTATTATACAACAGAGAAGCTAGTCTCTGTTTATTAGCTAGAAAAAGAAGCCTGTTTCTTCTCTAGTCTCATTCCATGAATGTTCAGAATAATAGCAAGTTTAAAGAACAAATGTGAGTCCATGAGATCAAATTCTCTAGACTTTAAAAGAAAAAGAAGTGAGTTTATATTGATGTCTTTAAGGCTTCCTGAGAGGTATATGACTTATTTGGATATATACATCTAGGTTGGGCAAGTTCCCTTTCTTCCTCATGTCTCTCTCTGTCTTTCTGTGTGGGTCTCTGTCTCCCTCCCTCTCTCATTGTCTTTCTGTCTCAGTCTCTCTGCTTTTTGCTGTCTTGATTTATTGTTTTATTATTCTATACAATCTTATAGATAATAACTGAAATCAGAAACTGAGCAGTTGTGAGATATAGCATTGAGCCAGTATTATTTATGGAAATATATATATATATATATATTTACTTTATTTTTCTTGTTTTTTTTCATTTAATAGTATTTAATTTTTTGAATTACATGTAAAGATAGATTTCGACATTCATTTTTGGAAGATTTTGAGTTGCAAAATTTTTCTCCCTCTTTTCCTTCCTTCCCCACTCCCCAAGATAGCAAGAATGAACAATCATGTTAAACTTACAGAAATATAAATCTAAATGAGATGAATTGATATAAGATGTGAAAATACCATTCCTCTAATGATTAATAATTTAGAAAGATTTGGAATTGGAATCTTGACACTGTGCAAAATCTGTTTTGGTTTTATTGTTGTTGTTGTTGTTGTTACTGAATTTTTAAAAATTTAAGCTAAAGGAAAATGTTGAATAGCAGAGTCAAAACTAATTTAGGGAGGTGTCTGTTATGGAAATGGGATTGAATTTAGGAGTCATGATGTTTTACATTTGCCCATAATATCACCCAAGTCTGAGAACATTCTTGGTACTTGATCTCAGAGTAGACAAACACTTTGCTTTATTCCATAGGGATCAGGATATTCCCAGGGTGACTGAAGCCATGTCAGCAGCTATGACTGCTCAAGTCTATCTAAATTCTGCTAAGTTTTCCCTATCCCTGAGAATACTTCAATAAAACCTATGCAAACAAAATAAACACCAGGATACACAGTATGTCAAGCCACAGGAATCCTTTGAACTCAGTAACTCAGACCAGGACAACTGGTATAGTGTTGAAAATATTGGCTGTTTGCCAAAGCATTCTTCTATCCAGTCAATGGCCAAGTTGTACTATTCAGTCTTTAGAACATCTTTCTTCAATCTTTAGAACATCTTTCACATACTACCTTAGTCAGGTCCTAACTGTTATTCATCTGAATTATTGCAATAATTTCTCAACTGCTTTTCCTCTTTTCAAACCTCCACACTTTCCAATTTACCCTCTTCATAAGTGCCAAATTAGTATTCCTAAAATACATATCTGATCTTTCAACAAAAGTCCTTATTAGCCTTCTAATTTCTCAAACGTATAGGATCTTAATATTCATAAAATTCTACTTTTTAAGGAATTATTTTTCTTAAGTTACCCTTTGTATCTCCTTTTCCATATGGGCAATTCTAATCTTAAGGAATTCTTTACTTCAATGAATTTTGTGTCCCTTTTTTTCCATTTGACCAACTTTGCTTTTTAAGAAGTACTTCTCGTCAGTGAATTTTTGAATATCTTTTTTTTCCATTTGGGCAATTCTGCCTTTCAAGGGGTTTTTCAACTCATTGGATTTTTGTACCTCTTATCATTTGGTCTATTCTATTTTTAAGATATAATTTTAACAGTTCATAAAATTGGTTCATAAATTTCATAAATTTGTTCATAAATTTATTTCATAATAATTGTTTGGTTAATATTTAGGTAATGGTTGCAATATACTTAGTTTCTTTTGTAATCCTATGTTAGGATTCATAAAATTGTTTGGTTAATATTTAGGTAATGGTTTCAAAATACTTAGTTTCTTTTGTAATCCTATGTATTTTGTTTTATGGGTAAAAACATTGTTCTGAGAAGTTGTTCATAGTCTGCCAGACAGCCAAAGTGTTCCATAAGACATAAAAGGTTAAGAAGTTCTACTCTGGGATTAAAAAACATCATTTAAAGTTCTCTACAATATAGATCCCATCTGCCTTCCTGGGCATTTCATAATATCCTATTTTATATTCTCTATGTTACAACCCAAATGACTATCTTGATCTTCCTTGAACTTTAAGTTTCATCTTCTGCTAGCATGTTTTTAGACTGTGTATCTTTCAGTGCCTGAAAGCATTTCTTCTTTTTCAACTAAAATACAACTTTCTACAGGAAGCCTTTTCCAGACCTTCTTGAACCTTTTGAAGGAATGGCAGGGAATAGCAAGGGACTCTTTCAGATTCTCCCAAATTTCCCCTCCAAACAACTTTAAATAATATCTCAAAACAAAGTCTGGCATGACAGAACCCACAAAAGGACAGGGTAAAATAAATCACCAGTTCAAGATAATTTAGAAATAGGCTGGAAAGATCTCTCATGCCAGGGTGAGTGGAATTCAGTTCAGTGCAGACTTTGCCAGTATAGACCAGACCCCAGCAAAGAGTAGGGGGTCTTAGAAGTGAGTGAATCAGCAGCAGCAGTGGCTGCTTCTAGGGCTCTCAGCCCATAGACAGTAATGGATCAGACAACTGGTCAGAAAGAGATTATAGGGGTCTCTTTATGGTATCAGGACTCTGTTGCTTTGCCCATAGTTGGATCTGGGTCAGAGATGGCAACCCTAGGGGGAAGAGGTGCACTAATACAGCAGAGCTTATAGCCATAGGGAAGTGGGGATCTTTTTTACAATTCCAGTACAGAAAAGAGCGCTTGTAGTAAGTTACAGACCAGCACACAGGTCAAAAGGATTTTCTTTAAATCATACAACCTTGGAGAAACTGAAAACTGATAGGTCTCCAGAAATATTTCTGATAACTTCTATACAAAACTCCTGAAGTTTGGGATAGTGTGCTTTAATTTCCCACTTTAACATAGAGTTCAAAGTCAAGAAATAGGTGAGAAAATGAGCAAACAACCAAAAATATTCTAAGTATCGGAAGCCATTGTAATGATAAGGAAGATCAAAACATACTCAGAAGAAAACAAAATTAAAATTGCTCCATCCAAAAGCTCCTAGAAAAATATGAATTGATCACAGGTCTTTGGAAGAACTCAAAATGGAATTTTAAAACCAAATTAAGAGAGGTAGAGGAAAAATTCAGAAGACAAATAAAAGTGATTCAAAAATAATCATGAAAAAGGAATCCATGGCTTGGTGATGGAGGTGCGAAAAATACTGAAAAAAATTACATCTTAAAAATAGAATAGACCGAATGATAAGAGGTACAAAAATCCAATGAGTTGAAAAACCCCTTGAAAGGCAGAATTGCCCAAATGGAAAAAAAGATATTCAAAAATTCACTGACAAGAAGTACTTCTTAAAAAGCAAAGTTGGTCAAATGGAAAAAGAGGTACACAAAATTCATTGAAGTAAAGAATTCCTTAAGATTAGAATTGACCATATGGAAAAGGAGATACAAAGGGTAACTTAAGAAAAATAATTCCTTAAAAAGTAGAATTGGGCAGGCAGAAAATAATGACTTCTGTAAGAGATTAAGAAATAATAAAACAAAATGAAAAAAAAAGAAGGATATATGGAATATTTCATTGGAAAAACAGCTGACAAAGGAAACAAATACATAAGAAATAATTTTAAAATCATTGTATTACCTGAAAACTCCGAGAGAGAGCCTAATCATCACTCTTCCAAGAAATTATCTTTCTATTCTAGAACCAGAGAGTAAAATGGAAAATGAGAGAATATACTGATCATTTCCTGAAAGAGATTTCAAAATGAAACTCCTAGGAATATTTAGCTAAATTCCAGAGCTCCAGGTCAAAGAGAAAATATTGCAATCATCTAGAAAAAAAACCATTTCAAATATGGTGGAACCACAGTCATAATAACAAAAGATTTAGTATTTCTACATTACAGGATCGAAGAACTTAGAATATGATATTCCAAAAGAGGTAAAATTACAATCAAGAATCACCTACCCAGAAAAAGTGAGTATGATTCTTCAGGGAAAAAAAAAATGGATACTCAGTGAAATAAAAGACTTTCGAGCATTCAAGCATAAAAGACCAAGCCTGAATAGAAATTTTGACTTTCAGATACAAAATTTAAGAGAAGCATAAAAAGGTAAACAAAGAAGAAAAATCATAATGGATTCAATAAGGTTAAACCTGTTTATATTTTTGCATGGGGAAGTGATACTTGAAGCTGTCATTATTAGGGCATTTAGTAGTATGCATAGACAGAGGGTATGGGTGTGAGTTGAACATGAAAAGATGATTACTAAAAAAAAAAATCTAAGGGATAAGAAGGAGAAAGACAGGGAGAGAAAGCGAAAGGGAAAGATAAAATGGGATAAATTATCTCACATAAAAGAGGAGCTAAAGAGCTTTTACAGAGAAAGGGAAAATGGGGGAGGCAGGGAGGAGTAAGTGAATCTTAACTTTTATTAGAATTGATTCAAAGAGGGTATAGCTACATGCTTAGTTGGGTATAGAAATCTCTCTTAAACTACCGGAAAGCAGAAGGAGAAGAGAAGAGGAGAAGGAATGATATAAGGGAGGATGAATTGACATAAGTAAAACACGGAAGTAAGACATTTTTGAAGATGGACAGGATGAAAGAAGAGAGTAGAATAAATAGGAAAATAGGATGGAGCAAAATGCATATGGAGGGAAAATATAGTAATCCAAACTGGAAAAAAAAATATATCAAGTTTCTTTGATAATAACCTCATTTTTCAAATATATAGAAAACTGAGTCAAATTTATAAAAATAAGAGCCATTTTTTAATTGATAAATGGTCAAAGAAAATGAATAAGCAGTTTTCAGACAATGTAATCAAAGCTATCTATAATCATGAAAAAATGCTCAAATCACTATTGATTAAATAAATTCACATTAAAACAACTCTGAGCTACTACCCCACACCTATCAAATTGTCTAATATGACAGAAAAGGAAAATGACAAATGTGGAAGGGAATATGGGAAAACTGAGACACTAATGCACTGTTGGCGCAGTTGTATATTGATTCAATCACTATGTAGAACAATTTGGAATTATGCCCAAAGGGCTATAAAACCATATATATTCTTTGACCAAGAATTCCACTACAAAGTCTATAACCCAAATTAAAAAAAAAAAAAGAAAAAGTAGATATACATAAACACATAATATAAATAAATACATATATGTATGTATATACTTGTACATATACATATACATATACATATACGTGTTTACTTCTTGCATTCCCTATTAGATTGTGAGTTACTTGCAGATACTGTTGTTTGCCTCTCTGAACTTAGAACAGTTTATATCCTCAGAACTTAAAACAGTGCTCAGCACAAAGTGAGCACTTTAAAAATATCTGTTAATTGGCTAATTCCCCTGCATTTTGAAATCTCTAACTTCCTTCAAAAATCAGCTGTGGTGGATACACATTGGAATGTGGCTAATAAATGTTTTTTAAAGTTAACTAACAAAATGGTAGGCATTGGAGAGTAGAGGAAGATATGGGAACAAGTGATATGACAAAGGAAACAACCAAAGCTGTTGATGACCCACTGAATTTGGAGGCTAAGGGACAGGGTGGATAGAGTTAAAGATGCCTCAATACTTCACAAAGGATTAGTAACAAAGGAATCAACTTATGTTCTTGGCTTTGGGGATCTCCATTGTGTGGAAGGGCCCATGCTGGTCAACTTTCATATCCCTATAGGCTCTGTTCCTGAATTTTTGGACTTTAAAATCTTGCCCCTTTGAGTAACTTCATTCTCCCACACCTTTGCATTTCAGCTATTTTTTAGATGTCTTCCCCCATTGGAATGTAAAAATTTTAAGAGCAAAGCTGTCTGGCTTTTTTATTATAGTTATATTCCTAACCCTTGGCACAGTGCCTGGCATATAATAATCGCTTAATATATGTGTGTTGCTTTGCCTTACTTTGCCTAAAACAACAACTTATTTTATGAATTAGCTTTAATAATAAATAGATTAACATTAGATTAATAGATTAAACATAGATTAAGAGAAATTCCACTTAATTTAGGTAAAAAGAATAATACAAAGGAAATTTCAGAAGCCAAATCAAAATAAATTTATTTCAAATAAATGCTCTGAATTCCATCATTAAATGAAAAAAAAGGGAACTCAAACCCACTTACAAAATGAAGGGACCCCACTAATGCTGGTAAGCAGATGTTTTGAGAGTACTTAATCATGACCTTCAAAAACTGCCTGTCCTGGTTCAGTAGATTTCTCAAAGCCAAAAACATAGAGTAAGCCAAATTACCATAATTTTATCATATTCACCTCCAAACAACCATAAATTATCATTCGAAAACAAATCTTGGAACAAAAGAACCAGCAAAAAATATGGAAATGAAACAACATTTTAGCCCAAGAAACTTGCATCCCAGCAAGACAAACAGCAAGCCCCATCTCAGCACACCAGTGAAGATCCTGAGCTCCAGGATTGTGGGGTAGACAAACAACAACATTTGAAGCTCCTCCATATTCCCTGTGCCTCAGCATAACAAGGAGAATGGGCAGACTCCAGTATAAAGAGTCATCATGTGCTTCAGGGTAGCTAAGTTAAAAGTGGCAATCTCCAGGGGTTAGATCTCCACATGCTTCGGCATGGCCCCATGATAGATGGACCGGCCCTATGGGTACCTAAACCAACAAGCAGGGTCAGGTGACCAGAATGCCACATGCTTCAGTGTAGCCCAGAGAAATGCAGAAACATTCTAACAACCTTAGCACATACCATCACTAAGATCCTGGCTCAGAAAGAGGGAAACTGCAAGACCCCTATGACCTCCATTAGTGCCAACCATTCCTGCCCCATCCCTCAGCAAAGCACCATGAGTCTCAGTGCAGCATCAGGTATATAATCAGGGCCTATAGCCTGAGACAGTGCCCCTTTCACTGCCTTCCTCCACCTGCAGAGCTCAAATTTAAAAAAAAAAAGGAAAAAGGTCTCCCCCCCAAAAAACCCAAACCAAAACAAAAAGAATCTCATCATAGAAATTTATTATTAACTTGAAGTTAAAAACAAAAGAAGCAGGGATAGCAATCTTATCTTAGACAAAGCAAAAGCAAAAATAGACCTCCTTAAAAGAAATAAGGAAGGAAATTACATCTTTCCAAAAGATACTACTGATAATGAAGTAATATCAGTACTAAACATATATGAACCAAGTGTTATATCATCCTAATTCTTAAAGGAGAAGTTAAGTGAGTTATAGATTCATTACAAAATGTAAAACAAATAATTTTGGTTATATTAAATTAAAAGGCTTTTATACAAACAAAATCAATGCAACCAAGATAAGAAAGAAAGCATAAAGGTGGGAAAAAATCTTTAAAGCAAGTATCTGTGATAAAGGCTTCCTTTCTCAAATTTATAGAGAAATGAGTCAAATTTATAAGAATTTAAGTCAATCATTTCCAGTTGTTAAATGGTCAAATGATATGAACAGGCAGTTTTCAGATGAAGAAATCAAGTCATATGAAGAAATGGGATTAGAGAAGTACAAATTAAAACAACTTTGAGGTACCACCTCACAGTTTGATTAATATGAAAAAGAAAGGAAAATGACAAATGTTGGAGAGGACAAAAGAAGGTTGGGACACTAATGCCCTGTTGGTAGTGTTGTAAAATGATGCAATCATTCTAGAGAGCAATTTGGAACTGTGTACAAAGAGGAACAGAACTGTGTACATTTTGACCTAGCAATATCACCACTAGGCCTATATCTCAAAGAGATCATAAAAAGGGGAAAAGGGTTACATTTACATAATTTTTATAGCAGCCCTTTTAGTAGTGGCAAAATATTAGAAATTAAGGAGAATCAATTCCCCATCAATTGGTGAATAGCTGAGTAAGTTGTGGGATATGAATGTGATGGAATACTATAGTGCTAGAGGAAATTATGAGCAGGCAGATTTGACAAAAACCTGGAAAGACTTACATGAATTGTAAAGTGAAGTGAGCAGAACCAAGAGAACATTGTACATAGAATCAGCAACATTGTGTGATGATCAATTATAAATGCCTCAGCTCTTCTCAGCAACACAATGATCCAAGACAAACATAAAGAACTCTTGAAGGAAAATGTTATTTACTTCCAGTTAAAGAACTGAAGAACTCTAAATACAGATTGAAGCATACTTTTTTCTCTTATTTTGTTTATTTTCATGTTTTTTTCTTTTTGATCAGTTTCACAACTGTGAGTAACATGCAAATACATTTTCCATAATGGTACATGTATAACCTTTTTCATATTAGGAAATGGGGATGAAGGGAAGAACTTTGGAACTCAAAATCTTGTAAAAATGAAGGTCAAAAATTATCTTGACATGTAATTAGGAAAAAATAAAATGTTATTTTAAAACAATTACCAAAAGAATCCGGGAACAAAGAAATTCCACCATTATGTTCTTTATAGAAAATAATTTAATTCAAAGAGATATAACTAGATTAAATTAGGTGCAACTAGTTTTTTTTTTCTCCCCATAGTACAAATACTGTGATGTTTTAACCAGATTTGTTTGAGGGATTTCCCAATTTTTAAAATGTCTCTATGGATTCACTCTGGTTTGAATTCCTTTTATGCCAAAAAATTGAGATATAAATGAAGAGTTTGCTACATTCGTGACATTTATTTTAAATTTTTTAAATGTCTTTTGGCAATAGAGGTAATGAAAAGTGCTGAAGAGAAGCAGTTGGGATTGACTACAGCAGAAATTATGTAAAATATTAGTCATCAAGAACAGTTGAAAAGGTATAGAGGAAAGAATGGCATATGGAAAAGTCTCTAAATGCCTAGCTTATCCTTATTCCCAATTACACTTGACCACTCCACTAGTTATGGATTGGCAGAAAATATTAGTAGGAATCCCATACATCCCAATCAATAACAAACCAGCTTCAGCTAAGAACTACTTAAGTTCTTAGGCAAGCAAACTATGGTAACAAGATGAGTAGAGCTTTTTATGAAGTTGATTTTATTAAGTACTTAGAAACTTCAGAGGTCTTTTCCGTTGTGGAGGTCACAATCCCTCACCACCTTCTTTTACTGTTGGATTATTGTCCAAGTCTTCCACAAATCCTCCATATGGGATCTGTCAAACATATCACAGGTAAGTAGTGGTGGTGGGGGTGTGCTGCTGCTATAATTTTAATAGTTCATGATTAGTGTTACAATGTTTTTGCAAATACACTGTGCTACACTGTATTTGCAAATAGCAATACAAAACAGAAATCAGAGGAAGTAAACACAAGAGAATTATGTACCCGGCAATAAAGAGTGAAGAAGCTAATTCAGCTCAACCAAAAAAGAATGTCCTAGGATTCATCCAAGAAGTTCCCCAAGGTCTCTAGAATAATAAGCTGGGAAAGGAAAATGAGGACTGCTGCTAGCTTTTCTTGTCAGTTTTTGGAAAGGGTTGCACAGACACACATGTACACATAATTGTATACATGCAATGTGCATTCATATATACTTATAGGTCTATACATACATGAGTACATATACATACATAGGAATATACATACAATGCTGTATAAAATAAGTGGTCTGCATTATGAACTAGAAACGGTCAGTAGAGGGAAGACACTAGAATTAAGAGAGGTTGAAAAAGGTTCATGTAGAAGATATGATTTAATTGGGAAGGATCAAGATGAAAGAGCATTTCATAGTAGGAGACAGGCAGACAAAATGTCCAGAGTTGGGAGGTAGTTTGTCTTATTTAAGGATTAGCAAGGCCAATGTCACTGGATTGCAGAATACATGGTGAGGAGTAAAATGTAGGAAAACTAGAATGAAGTCTTCTAGGGAAGGAGCTTTGAGTTGGAAGGCTTTTGAACACAAAACAAAGAATTTTTATTTGATCTTAAAGGTAATAAGTAGTAGGAACAGAATCCTGTGGGACATTCAGGTTATTTATTGGGAATATTTGAGTTTAATGACTAGCAGGGTAACATGATCAGACTTATGCTTAAGAAAGGTCAATTTGACAGTTATATGGAAGATGGACCAGAATAGGCAGAGACTTGTGACAAACAGACCAATCAACAGTCTATTGCAATATTTCACATTTGATGTGGAGAAAGCGTTTTTTTGTACCAGGGTAGTGGCCGTGTCCAAGGGGAGAAAGAGTATGTTGCATGTGAGAGACATTATGATGGTAAAATTTATGGGTCTTGCCCACAGATTAGGTATGTAAGGGCATGTGATAACAGTAAATAGTCAAGGATGACATCTAAGTTGTGAGTTTGAGTGACAGGGAGGATGATATTGTCCTCTAAAATAATAGAGAAGGCAGGAGGTTTAGGGAGACTAGGCAGAAAAATAAAGAGTTCCGTTTTGCACATGTTGAGTTTAAGATGTTTACTGGACATACAGTTTGAGGTGTCTAAATGGCAGTTCAAGATGCAAGACTAGAAGTAAGTAGAGAGATTAGGGCTGGGTGTTTAGATTTGAGTATCATCAGCACAGATATGATAATTGAATCCATAGGAGCCAATGAAAACACTAAATGAAATAAATAGCACGGAGGGAGCAGAGAAGAGGGCCCAGGACAGAGCCTTGTGGGACACCTGTGGGTAATGGGCGTAACTTGGATGAAGATCTATTAAAATAATTTTAGAAGGAGCCATTAGACAGATAGGAGATGAACGAGGAGAGGACAAAATCACAAATGCCTGTAGAGAAGTATCCAGGAGAAGAGAGTGATTAGTGATATGAAAAGCTATAGAGAGGTCAAGAACAATGAAGGTTGAAAAAAGATCATTAAATTTGGCAGTTAAGATATCATTAGTAACTATGGGAAGTGCAATTTCCACTGAATGATGAGGACAGAAGCCAGACTGTATACTGTTAAAAGAATAAAGAGAAGGGGAAGCACCTATTGTAGATGATCTTCTCAAGGACTTCAGTCACCAAAGGAAGGAGAGATACAAGACTATATAATTAGCTGGGATGATATGTTTTTGGTAAAAAAAAATGTTGCCAGAATATATGAAAATACTTGACTAAAGTTTGTTCTACTTTTTTTTTTCTTGCTGAGGCAATTGGGTACCCAGGGTCACACAACTAAGAAGTGTTAAATGTCTGAGACCAGATTTGAACTCAAGTCTTTGTGATTTCAGGGCTAGTGCTCTATCCATTTGTTCTACATTTTAAAAAATATTTTCCTACATAATTGCTAATCCCTATTAATGCAAAATTTCTAGCAATAAGAGAATGGTACATTGGAAAAAAAGTCTTAGAACTGGAGTCAGAAGAATTTTAAGTTCTGATTGTTCTACTTTTTAGCTGGATAATCTTAAATGTTCCTTAACCTCTTAGAGTCTCAGTTTCTTCACCTGTAAAACAGGAGTACCATTATCCTTCCTTTCTCACAGAGTTATTACAAGAGTTAAATCAGATGTGAGTGTAAGGTTTCACAGCCTCTAAATCTTTATATAAAAGTAAAGTAAGTCAACAATAGGTTTGTTTAAGATAATTAACCTGTAGCCTACCCTTTATCCCATTTTATTATATATATCAGATTGAGAAATCCAAACAGTAAAGTTTTTCTCTACCTTTTTTATTACAAGACTGTGAACTCTTGAGAGCAGGGACTCTATCTTTCAAATTTTACATTGCCCCTAACACCTAGCCCAGTACCCAGAAACAATAGGCTTTTAGTACATGTATATTGATTTGAATTCATTTATTGAATTATAAAGCAATGGATAGATTTTCAGAAAGATATCAGGTTTTCATTGATAGATGAGGAAAAGACTTAAAAAAACAGAACTAGGGATCAAATGTGAAGCATAACTTATTTGAAAAGCCCAGAAAATTTAAGTGCCAGCAATTAAATATCGAGACTGGTTATTACATATGATAAATTATTTGGCACAGGCTATTTGCTTTAAAATTCATTCCTCAAGGGCTATATTTATCACTCCAGAAAGCTCAGATCCAGGTCAAGAAGAGATGTTGGATAACAGAAAGTAAGTTATACTAATTGGAATATCTTGCTCAATTTGTGGTTATTAGGAAATGTTAGACATTATTTTAAAATGTATTTTGTATTATCAGAAATTCAATAATTATTTTTCAACTTTCATTATTAAAATTATTCTATTGTGATGGCATTAATTATAATTTTTGTTGTTCCTTTGTTTTTAGTTTATTTCAAAGGATTTTTTCTAGTAACCACATTAATTTAAGAAGAAATGAGAACTAAATGATGCAAAGCCCGGAGGTGGTAAGGAATTCACATACAGAGTCCCCTTTTAGGGAAGGTAGTGCTTGTAGGAGGATCCTAATCTCACCACCTTTTCCCATAGCCATGGGGCCTGGTGATACCTTCAAGTCAGTTTGAAACTATTTTTCAAGTTATCTTGAATTTCATTGGGCATGTCCACTAAATCCAACATATTACATTCTCTCTCCTGGCCTTCTTTCAATTCAATTCAATCCAACATTTTATTAAGTGCCTTCTGTATCTTCTGAGTGGTAAAGTGGACAGAGCACGGGCCTAGTCAGGAAAACGCATATTTCTGATTTCAAATGTAGCCTCAGAAATGGGCAAGTCACTTAACCCTGTTTACATCAGTGCCTTTTCTGTAAAATGAGAAAAAAATGACAAACCACTCTAATATCTTTGCCAAGAATATACCAAATAGAGTCATGAACAGTTAGATACAACTGAAAAACAAGTGAACAACAACAAAATCGAACAACAATCCTTCTATGCTGGGATCACAAAAACAAAAATGAAAAAATTGCTGCCTTTAAGCGGCTTACATTAAACAGGTGGGGAAACATCAAGTTCATAAATAAAACAAATGCAATACATATACATATGATACTGGGAAAATCAGAAAACATACAAAGTGTCCTTTGAAGGAAGATTACTTGAGCTGATTCTTGAAAGAAGGCAGTGATAAGAAGAGGGGATATCCCAGGAGATATTCAAAAATAGAGAGATGAAAAGTGGAAAATTGTATATTGGGGAACAGCAGATAAATCAGTTTGACTGGAAAATAAAATTCTGAATCACATTTTAATACACAGATTAATTTGTATTTAACCTGCCAAGATATGTTGGAGGCAAATTGTGAAGAGCTCTACCTGCTAAACAGGATATTTAATTTTTTTTTATCATATACAAATTTTTTCCCTAGAAGTAATAGGGAGTCAGTGAAGCTTCTTAGATAGGGAAACAGCATTATTAAAGCACTGTTTTAAGAACGTCGGTTTGGTGGCTATGTGAAAATTAGTTTGGAGAGAAGAGAATAAATATGGAGATACTGAGAAGACTAGTGTAAAAGTCCATATTGGACTATTCAGGTGATAGAGAAATGAATTAATATGATGGTGGTATAAGGAGAAAAAAGTGAGTGTTTATGAAAGATATTGGAGAGTAAGATTAGACCAGACTTAGTGACCAATTGGATGCAGGTAGCAAATGATGAAGGATCACAGATCACAGATGATTCTTGAGTTAAATTGAACTGAAATCATTGGCTAGGGCTATCAGGAGAGCCTAGGGCATGAAATAAAAATTTTTCCTCAATGTAGAGTTAACCTAGTAAATGTGACTTAAAGCAGAGTAGGTAATATCCTCTCCCACCATTTTCTTCTACAGCCATAGTAGAGACTACCCACCATTTGGAAAGAAATAGAGAAAAAGAGAGAAAATGCACATTTGATGACTTGTTATAACCATAGGGGATGCCAAGCCATTCTTTGTCTGCTTGATTTGACTCAATTCAAAGAAACTATTAGACATCAAATGATTTGGGGCAAAAAAGAAAAAAGATACTTCTGTTAGCCAGCTGATCAAAATGATAGCACAGATAAAGAAGGAGAAGGTCCATACATAATCAGATGCTGTCTAGTTCAGCACCCTTATTTTATAGATATACAAAGAGGCCCCCAGAGATTGTGTGACTTACATGGGTACTTAGTACATGGGTTCTAAGCAGCAGAAATAGGGTTTGAAGTCAGAACTGCTGTCTCCAGAGCCTTTTCTGTTATACCATGAGATAACATCTCTGCTCTTAAGACACAATCTATTTGTAAAAATATAACGGGAGCAAAATAATTACAGCACAAATTAGAATATGGTTAGCATATCATTGGACAGTTACATGTGCTAAAACGGATAAAGAAAAATAAATTCTTTCTGCTTTAGATCAAGGGAGGCTACAAGAAGGAGATACCACCTGAAGGAGATACCAGGGAGAATGAGGATTTCCATAAGTAGATGTTGTGGGCAGAAGGCAATGGGCACATCTCACACATAGGGGACCAAGTGTGCAAACTCATGGCAATGAAGAAATTAAAGGACACCTATGGTTTCGTCTGCCTGCTGCATCTTCTACCTCTACTTGAAGTCTGGGAATCGTATAAAACTGAGTCAGCAGTTTTACTAGAAACATCCCAATTAAAAGCAGAGTTCATTTTCCAAGAGGATACATTTATTGGGCAGTTAGAAAACACATAACTCACTGAGGGTTTTATCTTTAAATTACAGTACATTAGCTGTGACTATGATGCTATTTGTTTTTGCTTTGTTAAAAATCAAATGAGATAGAAAAAACTTGAGGTCATTCACTCTAGCCTGTTGGCTTGACTGCATCTAAATAGTTGTTGTTTATCCTATTGTTCTTAAAGATTTCCAAAGAAAAACATTCCCAGATTGCTCTAGTAAGCTATTACTAAAAATAATCTTTATATCCATTGTTATAATTAAAATTTACATTTACAATAGCATCTTATGATTTTCTTTCAAAAAAGTGACTTATGTAGGCATTTAAAAATAAGTTTGAAGCAGCTAAGGATTATTTCCATTTTAAAAAATTATTGATGAGGAATTGAAGTTTAGTGAGGTTTTATTATTCGGCCAATGAAAGTCACACAACTAATATTTATTATCTGGGCATTATCCAGGACTTCTGCTTTGAAGTTCACTGTTCTTTCCATGGGATAATTATGTTTAACTCACAGATTCAGGTTTGTTGGGGCCATAAGATACATTAGAGACCATCTAATTTTCCCCTACAAAGCCCCCCAAAGGGGGTAATGAATAGTTGGATGCAAATGAAAGGATTCAACAACAACAAAAGCTCTTTTCTCCCATCTGGTTCTTCAGTAACCTAAGCTTCCTTGAACAGAAACTAAGCCCCCAAAATATTTAACATTTTTATACTCAGAACTCCTCCAAGGCTTTGCTATCCAGATTGGTGGCTGCTCAGTAGCCAATTTCATTCTGGCTTCAGTAATGCCTAATTTAATTATCCAACCATCATTTCACTAACAGCCATACTTCTACTTTCATGTCACTTCATACCATCCTCCTTCTAGTTCTGGAACCATAATTAAAATAATTCTGTCATTGTTTCTAGAAAGAATGTGCCAATCTACTCTATGTCTCCATTCTCTGTCCCAATAATTTCTGAATCAAATCATTCCTTTCTGGTCATCACTCCCCTAAATTCATGTTACCTCTCCCCATTAGATAAAGCACTTAATTTTTTTTCAATTATTAATTCATACTCTAGTACCTTAATTTTTATATTACTAGAATCAGCAAAGTAGAGCAGTTCTTTTAAAAGCAGGATCTTAACAACTGCTATTAACATCCTAAAGAGGGCATCAGACTCTCTCCCACCTTGAGACTGCCTATAAGGAGTATATTATAAAGAAAGAGACGAGATCATCAGGTTAATGTTTGCTAAATTTACCTGAAATGCAGATTGTGTTGGAAAAAATGAAAACAAGAAACTTAAGTGAGATTTCATTTGGCAGAGCAAAAATGACTGAGGAATTTTGTGAACTGGGTAGCTTTCTTTGTGTTTTTGTTTGCCTATGATATTGTTCCGAGAGAGCTCGTATGCACTGGGCTATGCTACAAGCTACTGGGTTCCTTTGGAACACATAACTTGATAGTTATGAATAGTAATGATTCAGTACCAAAGTGAATGGCAACTTCATCCCTGACAGCATGTTCCCCATTTTCTTAGCTCTGCCTGTGTCAGAATTTATAGGTAGTAAATAGCATATTAAAAGAGGGAAAATCCCAACTTCCATCAGCTATTGAATCTGCTGTAACCCCATCTCCATCATAGTCCTTTAGAGGACAAGATTCATGAAATCTTCTAGGCCTTAGTTATAGTACATTTTAAAAACTAAAATCTACAAAGTAATTACCTAATTTGGCAATACAAAAAGATATTTAATGGAGACCATGAAGTACAATGTATCTGGGATATGGAAGTGGGACAGATGCTTCCTCAAAGAACTGGTGACAATCAGGAAGATTCTCACCTCTGTGTAGCTGTCAAGGTTTCTCAAAGAATCATGTCTTCCTGAATCAGAACACTGTTTCATTCAGAAAAGATCCTCTAAGATTTGCCTTCATATTATCAAGGAGAAGGTTAATTTCTTTGTATTGATTCATTAGGAACTTACACCTTTTAAAGATTTTATGACACTAAGGAATATACAATTTGGGATAATGGGAAAAGCCTTGGACTCTTACTTCTTGGAGTCAAGAAAATATGGGTTCAAATTCTGTTTCTGCCATTCTGATAACTCTGTAACAATGAACACATCTCTATTTTTTAATGTCTGTTTCCTTGCCTGACACATGAAGATAATAAGATCTATATCACCTCCCTCACAGAATTGTTAGAATCAAATGAGGTAAGCTAAATGAAATGCTTTGCAAACTGTAAAATACCACATAATTGTCAATGTTAATGACAACTGCAGTGATGATGATAGTAAATCTTGGGCAAGTGATTTAGTTTAATTAAACTTACATGTTCTAATATGTAAAATTGGTTTATTCTAGCTGAAAAATCCTCTGATTCTACATGCACTCCTAGTGTTATTTGGCGGAATAGAGCAGTAATATCTAAGTTCTATGAAAACAAAAACAACTAGGAAGGATCCAGAGGTGAGTGAGCTTTTAACCCAGGATGCATCAGTAATTCCTTTGCTTCTTCTTCCATTTAAAATATTAATCTGGAGACCTGCTAGGATAATCATGCTTATTGTCGTTTTTATCTTATGCATTCTGCAAAGCTAATTCATAGCTGAAGATGACAAAATATTATCTTAAATCTATTCTCTGTTTTGATTTTTTTTTTAACAAATTTGAAACTTGGCTATAATATGTCATCTCCAGGGAAGTTGTCAGTATATGTCAGACACTGATGTATGTATATTTGGGCTTTATAGTTGCATAGTTCCACTTTCTTAATTGAATGTAAAGTTAAAATGTGTGAAATTCATGGAATATACATATCCCTAAAATAGGATAAGTTAGGATTTGAGAAATTTTAGGTGTAATAGGACCACAAATTAAGAATAAGGAAGAGGATGATTAGCTTCAAAACCAGTGGTTAAAGAAGCTACCTTTAGATTCATTCAGCAAGAGTTCAAGTCATCATGTGCACTGTCCTCTGTCTGCCAGGGATACTACAAAGATAATCAGAAAAGAGGCCCTGCCCTCACAGAGCTTACAATTTGGTAGAAAGAGAGACTAAATTTGTTTCTTTGTGTGTCTATCTATGACTATTTAGGCATTTTTGTGTGCATGTGTGAATACATGTGCATGCACACACATACACATGTAGTACATGTGCATAAGATATGGTTTATACTTATTATATATGTATAATTCTTTGTTATATATAAATAGATTAAGCTAACACACACACACACACACACACACATATATATCTTAGAGGCTGATTAGGAATGCCAGGTTCAACTGCTGGGGGATTAGGCCCTGGAGGGAAGAACCAGCACCCATGAGTGCAGAGGCAGGGGGGAGGGCCACTGATGACTATGGGTACTTGCTGGAGGGGGGACCTCTTGATTTGGCATTCAAAAGTCAAAGGGGAAGCCAGGATTAGAGGTGCTTACACTAATAGCTCTTATTAAAAAAAATGAACCAGCAAAGAAGAAGGAACCCTACCATAAAAACATACTATGGAAACAGGCAAGATTAGGGTTCATCTTCGGAGAAGGATACTGAAGTAAAAAAAGTTTCTACCCCTAAGACTAATGTGAAATGGCTTCCTGCCCAGAGTGAATTTAAAGAAGAAACCAAAAAAGAATTTAAAATGAAAGACATTGAGAAAAAACTAAAAAAAAAAATTAAAACCATCCAAGAAAAACAAGAAGATTAAAAAAACCATTAACAGACTAGAAAAGGAGATACAGAGTCTCAAAAATAAATGTAACTCTGAAAGTTCTAAAAAAATTCTAAAGTAATTCTTTAGAATTGGGTAAGGAGAAGCAGTGAAGCTTTGAGAGACCAAGTAATTACAAAACAAATTATAAAGAATGAAAAAATAGAACAGAATGCAAAGCATCTTATAAGAAAAGCTATAGTTTTAGAAAACAGATCAAGAAGAGAAAATATAAAAATAATTGAACCACCTGAAAGTTGTGACCAAAAAAAGGACCTTGACACAATGATGCAAGAAATAATTCTAGTAAGGAAAGTAGAAATAGAAAAAACCCACCAATTACTACTTCAATGGGATCATTTGTGGAAAACACATAGGGAGGGACATTATTGCCAAATTTTGAAACCCCCAGATCAAAGAGATTATTTTGCAAGAATCAAGGAAAAAAATAATTCAAATACCCTGGAACTACAATTAGAATTGTACAGGACTTATCAGTTGCCACAATAAAACACCTTAGGTCCTGGAATCATATCTAACAATAGTCAAAAGAACTAGGCCTGCAGCCAAAAATATTATATTCCGCAAAATTGTCTATAATATTGAAGAAGAAAAAATGGACATTCACTTAACTTGCAGATTTTCAGGACTTTTTGTCAACCAAACCTGAAATTAATAGAAAATTTAACCCATGAGAGCCAATATCAAGGAATTCAACATGGATAAATCATTTATTTTTTTAACATGGAAAATTTATAGTATGTGTTTAAGATTGACATCAACAATACAACAGCTCAAAAGAAAGATTGGGGCAAACAAGCAATTATGTGATATAAATGAAGTGCCGAGGAAGAATAGACATAGAGGTACTAGAGTAGGGAAGAAGGTTCCTAGTTGTGAAAAGGGTTAAATAGGCAACACTACATATAAACTATGAAGGCTGTAGCATCCTCTAAAATCTATAAAGAAATAAGAGCGGAAGGATGGGCAGACAGGGAAGCAAAGGGGGAGGAAAGAAGACAAGGGAGGGATGCATAGTTGGGGGGAAGTTAAGTAATAATAAGGCAAGTTAGGAGTAGAATTAAAACAAAGAGTTAGCAGGGAGAGGAAAGATATGTGTGCATGTATGTGTGGGGGTGTATATATATGTATGGATATGTATGTATATATCTATATATTTTTAATTTGTCCTTTCTTAACTATAGCTTGCTTTGGGGTGGGAAAGGGGGGAAAGAATAAAGTTAAAAAGAAGAGAATACAAGAACAATTTACAAATAAGCAAAGATAGACACTCATGAATAAAATTTATTTTACTTATATATAGATATATCTATATGTATATATGTATATATATACATATATATACATATATCTATAACTATATATAAGTATGTGTATATATATATATATATATATATATATATATATATATATATATATATATATTTATATACTTTCTTGAACGGGAATTTGTTGTTATATATTTTGAATCTTCCCTGATGTTCTGTTGGGTACATGACAATGTTCTCTTCTGTTTCATTTTGTCTTGTATTCCTTTTCTGTTTTTCTTTTTTTGTTGTTATTCTATTTCTTCAAATAAAATAAATTTAGCAAAAAAAGAAAGGACTTGAGGGTGTGTGTGTGTGTGTGTGTGTGTGTGTGTATGTGTGTGTGTGTACCCAAAGCCCTCAAACATATTCATAAATTTATTTAACTTGCAGGGAAATGGAATGGCAACATGTTATTCAAATTCAGCCATGGGTGGCATTTGCTAGTTTGTTTTCTTTTTCTCTTAAAAAAATATTTGTAGTGAACTTGATCTGGGTGCCTCTCTTTAAAATAAAGCTTTCTTCTTCCTTTAGTATTCACAAAATATTTGTTGATTACTGTGCTTATCAAGATGTTTGGTACTAGGTAGCACAAAAGTAATCTAAGACACAATCCCTTTATGATGGAATATTTTTGTTTTACGAGAAATGATGAGCAGGTTGATTGCAGAAAAATTTGGGAAGTCCTCCATAAACTCAAAGTGAAATGTATTACATACAAAGTAATAACAATGTTGTAGAATGATCAGCTTAGAATGACTTTGCTAATTCTTAGGAATACGATGACCCACATCCACTCCAAAGGACTTACTATGAAAAATGCTATCCATACCTAGAGAAAGAACTGATTATGTTTAAATATAGACTGAAGAGTACTCTTTTTTAAACTTTATTTTTCTTTGGGGGGGGAATCTGTTTATTCTTAAATTCTCCTGTAGTTTGGATGCTATACCACTACAAGAAGAAATAGACAGCAAAACTATACTGGTGAGGGATCAGAACCTTATACACACAATTGATAATTTTATCCGAGAGAATAACAATAATGAGACAACATGCCAAAATTTATGAGATGTAACTAAAGCAGGTCTTAGGGAAAGTTTTATATCTCTAGATGCTTACTTGTATAAAACAGAGAGATCAATGAATTGGGCATCTAATTTAAAAAGCTAGAAAAAGAACAAATTCAGAACTTCAAGGTAAATACCAGATTTGAAATTCTGAAAATAAAAGGGGAGATTATTAAAACTGAAAGTAAGAAAATTATTGAGCTAATGTTAAACAAAACTAAAAGTTGTTTTTATGAAAAAAAAACAACAAAAAATAAACCTTTAGTTAATTTGATTAGAAAAAGGAAAGAAAAAAAATTAAATGTTAGTATCAAAAATGAAAATGTTGAACTTTCTACCAATGAAGAGAACATTACAACAGCAAGATTATACAATGATCAATTCTGATGGATGTGGCTCTTCTCAACAAGTAAATGATTTAGGGAAGTTTCAATGGTCTTATGATGGAGAGAGCCATCTGCACCCAGAGAAATGATTGAATATGGATCACAACATAATGTTTTCACCTTTTTGTTGTTGTTTGCTTGCATTTTGTTTTCTTTCTATTATTTTCATTTTTGATCTCATTTTTCTTATACAATTTGATAAATGTGGAAATTTGTATAGAGGAAATGTACATGTTAACATATATTGAATTACTTGCTGTCTAGGAGAGGGGATAGAGGGAAGGGAAGAAGAATAATTTGGAATTTTGTAAGAATGAAGTTGAAAATTATCTATGCATATGTTTTGAAAATAAAAGGCTTTAATAAAAAAAAAGGACATAATCCCTACCAATGGGAAAATCGCAGCTAAGTAGGGGAGTGATGATAACACATCTAAAACATTTAGTAAATGAGACAAATTGGTAGGCAATCTGCATTGGTCAGACTACTTCTGAATCTTCTGGTCTGGATACTTTATTTTAGGAAAGTCACTGAAAAACTAAAGTATATCCTGAGGAGTATGAACATGGTGGTGTGGGGACTAGAAGCACTGCCATACAGAGATCTATTAAAAGGTTAGAGGATATTTAGCCCAAAGAGGATGTGGTGGGGATAAGAGATGAGAGGGGATAAGAAATCTTCAGGATTCTGAAGAGCTGTCATGTGCAAGATAGATTATACTTGTTTTCTTTGGCCCTAGGAAACAGAACTAGCAATAGGTAGAGGACAGAGAGAAAAAGAATTCAGGTTAATGTATCTTCCAAACAATTGGAGCTATTTGAAAGGGTGGGGTGCTTTCTCAGGATGTAGTACATTTTCTATTATTGGAAGTTTCAAATGAACTCTGGATGATTGCTTGAAGAGACATTGCTGAATGAATTCATGTTCGAATAATAGATTGTTTCTTATGTCTCTTCCAACTCTGTGTCTTGTGGCTCTCTAAAGATAATATTACATATATGTATCACATGTATTTTAACATTATACATTGACATTATGAAGTAATTTGATTTAGGTAAGCTAATATATATATTGTAAGCATGAACAAGAACAGTCACCACAGTTCTGAAGATGGTTAGGAGAAATTCCCTTGAATAACTTTAGAAAATGTTATCTCTGGAAATAGGGTAGGATCATTTGAAGCCCTCAGAAAGAAGAAACCATATTATAAGCCTCAAGTTCACGGTCAGAAAACTCAACCAGAGGAGGAGGCAGAGTCAAAATGGTGGAATAGAAGTAACAATTAGCTAAACTCTCTCAACATTCTCCTAGAAACAACTTTAAAATAGTTCCTCAAATAAAATTCTAGAGTTACAGAGCCAACAAAAGTTGAGAGTGAGATTTTTTTTTCCAGCCAAAGACAACATAGGAGGTCAGCAGGAGAAGTCTATGACCCCAGAGTTGGGGAGATCTTCAGACATCAGTGGCTTATACCAGTTGTCGACGTTAGGAGCAGCTGCAACAATGACAGCTACAGCTTCAGGATTCTCAATCCAGAGATAGTAAGGAGGTTGAACAAGTGGTCAGAAAGAGATTGCAGGGACCCTATTGCACATACTTAGTTTGAATTGAAATTCTAAGTCATAGTTTCAAGGTGGAAAGAAACACTTGTGGTTAGTGGCAAGGGAACAAGGGTCCTGATCACAATTACATAGCAGAGAGAACTAGCACTTGTGATTGCAGAAGAGCAAGGGCCTTCCTTGGAAAAGACCATAACACAGAATAGGAGAGCAGTGACAATACCATTCCTCAGACAATACCACCTTGGAAGCAGCTAAAACTTAACAAACTCCCAGAGTTAACATTGAAAATAAGAGCATGAAAAAGGCTGGAGCTTGAGGCATTGTCTCCCCACTCCCAGGTGAAGAGAGCCAAACTTTAAGATAAAATTCAAAATCAAAAAATAGATTGGGAAAATGAGAAAAGCAACAACAATTACAACAACAACAACTTTACTACATTGTTAGGGAAGAACAGAGAAAAAAACTCAAGAGAACAATGATGTGAAAGCACCCATAAGCAAAATTTCAAAGGAAAACTGCTAATTGGATACTAGCCCAGCAACAATTCCTAGAAAGTTAAAGAAACAGATGAATAGTAGAAAAAAAAGGAAAATAATTAGAGTGATATAAGAAAATTATAAAAAAGTAAATTAAAAGCTGAGTAAAAGACACACACACACACACACACACACACACACACACACACACAATGCTGAAGGAATTACACCTTAAAAATAAAAGTGGGAATAGAGCATCAGCTGTGAAGTCAGGAGCACCTGAGTTGAAATCTGGTCTCAGATATTTAACACTTCCTGGCTGTGTGATCCTGGGTAAGTCACTTAACCCCAATTGCCTTAGCAAAAATATTTTTAAAAATAAATAAAATTGGCTTAATGGTAAAAGGAGATACACAAATTTATTGAAAAAAAATAACTCCTTATAAAGAAGAATAGGCCAAATCAGGGGAAAAGATAGATGCAAAAATTCACTGAAGAAAATAATTTTGTAAAAATCGAAACTGGGCAAATGGAAACTAATGACAATGAGATATCAGGAAACAATAAAATAAAGTAAAATAAAGATGTGAAATAACTCATTAGAAAAACAACTGATTCAAACTGCCAAGAAATTACTTTACAGAATTAGGAAAAGTAATAATAAAGTTCATTTAGAAGAACAAACGATCAAGAATTTCAAGGCAATTAAAGAAAAAAAAATGCAAATAAAGGTGGTCCTACTGGACCAGAGCTAAAACTATATTATAAAAGCACCTGTCATCAAAACCATTTGATACTGGCTAAGATATAGAGTGGTTGATCAGTGGAATAGGTTAAGTTTATAAGACACAATAATCAATGACTATAGTAATCTAGTGTTTGATAAACTTAAATACTCTAGCTTCTGGGATAAGAACTCACTATTTGACAAAAGTTGCTGAGAAAATTGGAAAATAATATGGCAGAAACTAAGCTCTGACCAATATGTAACATGATAAAGTCGAAATGGGTTCATGATTTAGACATAAAGGGTGATACTATAAGCAAATTAGGAGAACAAGGGATAATCTTTTCACATCTGTGATCAAAGAAGAACTAGAATACATTATGAAATTCAAAATGAGTAATTTTTATTATATTAAGTTAAAAAGGTTTTGCACAAACAAAACCAATGCAGACAAGATTAGAAGGGAAGCAGAAAACTGGAAAACAATTTTTATATCCAAGGGTTCTGATAAAGGCCTCATTTCTAAAATATATGAAGAACTGACTCATATTTATGAGAATACAAACCATTCTCCAGCTGATAAATGGTCAAAGGATATGAACAAACAATTTTCAGATGAAGAAATAAAACCATTTCTAGTCATATGAAAAAATGTTCTAATCACTATTGATCAGAGAAATGCAAATTAAGACAACTCTGAGGTATTATTCACACCTTTCAGATTGGCTAAGATAACAGAAAAAGATAATGATGAATGTTGGAGGAGATAAGTAAAACTGGGACACTACTACATTGTTGGTGGAGTTGTGAACTAATCTAACCATTCTGGAGAGCAATTTGGAACTTTACCCAAAGGAACTGTGCATAGCCTTTGATCCAGCAGTGTTTCTACTGAGCCTGTATCCCAAAGAGCTCATAAAAAGGGGAAAAGGACCCACATGTGCAAAAATGTTTGAAGCATCCTTTTTTGTACTACGGAAAGGAATTAGAAACAGAGTGGATGCCCATCAGTTGGGGAATGGTTGAATAAATTGTGATATATGAATATTATGGAATATCATTGTTCTATAAGTTCTATAATAAGATCAGCAGGTTGATTTCAAAAAGCTCTGGAGAGACTTATATGAACAGATTCTAAGTGTAGTGAGTAGAACCAGGAGAACATTTTATACAGCAATTAGATCATGTGATGATCAATTCTGAAGGACATGACTCTTTTCCACAAAGAGATCCAGGTGAATTCCAATAGATTTGTGATGGAAAGAGCCATTTACATTCAGAAAGAGGCCTGTGTGGACTGAATTGTATCACAACATAGTATTTTCACCTTTTGTTGTTGTTTTGCTTATTTTTGTGTTTTTGCTCTTATTTTTTCCTTTTTGATCTGATTTTTCTTGGGCAGCATGATAATTATGGAAATAAATATAGAAGAATTGCACATATTTAACATATATTGGATTACTTGCTGTCTAAGGGAGGGGTGGGAGAAAGGGAGGGAGAAAAAAATTGAAACAAAGGTTTCACAAGGGTGAATGTTGAAAATTACCTATGCTTATATTTTGAAAATAAAAAGATTTTTAAAAAGAAAAAGAAAAACAACTGACATGAAAAACAGATAAAGGAGATATCATTTAAAAATCAATGGATTACTTAAAAGTCATGATCAAAGAAAGAACCTAGATATTATATTTCCAGAAACTATAAAGGAAAACTGCCTCAATATCTTAGAAATAGATTTAAAAATAAAAAATTGAAAGAATCTTCCAATTACATCCAAGGAATAAAAAACAAAAACTCCCACTAATAAAAGACTAAAATTCCAGAGAAGTCAGAAAGAAAATATTGCCAGCAGTCAGAAAGAAATGATTCAGATATTGTGAAGCCACAATCAGAATAATTCAAGATTTAGCAGCTTCCATAATAAAGGAGCAGAGGGCTTGAATGTGGTATTCTGGAAGGCAACTAGAATTACAACCACAAATTACCTGTTCAACAAAATTGAGTAGTATCCTTTAGGATGGAAAATGAATTTTTAATGAAATAGAAGATTTAGAAGAATTCCTCATTAAAAAACAACTTGAATATAAAAGTTAGCATTCAAGCAAAAGATTAAAATAAAAACTGAGTCAATTTTATAAAAAATAAGAGCTATTCTCCAATTGATATAATAAATGGTCAAAGAAAATGAATAGACAATATTTTTTTCCAAATTTATTTTATTTGAAGAAATGGAATAAATAAAAAAGAAAAATAGAAAAGAAATACAAAACAAAATGAAACAAAACAAAAAAGAATATTGGCATGTGCCCAGCAAAACATCAGGGAGGAATCGAAATATATAACAAATATTAATTAAGTATATATATTAATAGAAGAAATTATATTTATGTGTATTTGTCTTTTCTTTATTTCCCTACAAATTGTTCTTTTGTTGTCTTCTGTGAATTTTTTTACTTTACTCTTTTTTCCCTCTTTCATTCCCTCTACTATTCCCAAGCAGACTATAGTTAAGAAAGGATATATATATAATATGTAGATATATACATTCACAAACACATAAACACATTGACACACATGTATCTCCTTTCTTCACTCCCACCCCTAAGCAAAGTACAGTTAAGAAAAGATATATTTATGTATATATGTAAATATATACATATATACACTCACACATACATACATACCCCCAGATATATATATATATGTCTTTCCCATTGCTGCTGACTCTTTCACTAAATTTTGCTCCATAACTTGAGATATATATATATATATATATATATATATATATATATATAGTGTTGCCTATTGAACCCATTCCCAATGTGAGTAGGTTTTCAGAACTACAAGCCCTCCGGCACCATCTAATGCCTCTGTATCTATTCTTCCTATGTACCTCATTTGTGTAGCATAATTACTATTTTTGCTTTTATTCTGCCAATCTTTCTTTTGAGCTACCTTATTATTGATGTAAATCTTAAACATAAATTATATACTTCCCATGTAAGAAAGGCAAACAATTTGTCCATGTTGAGTTCCTTAAAATTGTTCTTTGATAATGGCCCTTATATATTGAATTTTGTGTTAAGTTCAGGTTTGATTGCTAGAAATTCCTGAAAATATGCAAGTTTATTGAATGCTCATTTTTCTCATTCAAAATTATAGATAATTTTGATGGATATGATATTTTTGGCTGCAGGCCTAATTCTTTTGATTGTCTGTAGATATGATTTCAGAACCTGCAATGTTTTATTGTAGTTACTTATATGTCTTGTACAATTCTAATTGTAGTTTCAGGATATTTGAATTTTTTTTCTTGTTTCTTGCAAAATGTTCTTTCTGATCTGGGGGTTTCAAAATTTGGGAATAATATTTCTTTTTTTTATTTATTTAATAGCCTTTTATTTACAGGTTATATGTATGGGTAACTTTACAGCATTAACAATTGCCAAACCTCTTGTTCCAGTTTTTCACCTCTTACCCCCCACCCACTCCCCCAGATGGCAGGATGACCAGTAGATGTTAAATATATTAAAATATAAATTAGATACACAGTAAGTATACATGACCAAACTGTTATTTTGTTGTAAAAAATGAAGTGAGTAGAACTAGGAGATCATTATATGCAATAACAGCAATTAGGATGATTAACTGTGAAAGATTTAGCTACTCTTATCAAGACAATAATCCACTATAATGCCAAAGAACTCAACACTGCAGAACTCAACAAGCCAAAAAGAAAGCCAGTCCTTCTCAGACTTAATGCCATGTCTTACATTCTAATGAGGAAAAACAAAACACAAATTGAAAACTTAAAAGAGAATAGTGGGACTTTTCAAAGTAGAAGCATAGTGTAGAAGTCTGGAAAGTCAAAAGCAGAGCAGGGAAGGAAATAAAGATTAGTGAGTCTCAGTCCCTCTCCAAAATGGAAGCCCCAGAAGAAACTCACCAGTGAGAGAAGGGGATTGGTATGGCAGATGGATATTCCATATTGAAGAGGGCCCAGATTCAGAATAATGTTCCAGGGCAAGACTTCAGCCAAGGTATGACTTTATTCTGAAACTCAGCAACAGAACAAAAAAAAAAAAAAAAAAAAAAAAAAAAAAGGAGTGAAATGAATGTGTAGCATCATGTGGCATGAACTCTTATTGGTAGGCAGTATTCTGAAGGGAGCTAGGCTTAAAGAAATGAGTCTATATGAGGGAGTCATGGCAGAGTGATCAGAGGAATGAGGAAGTTGTCCACTGTAATTGGAATGATGTAGAAATAATCATTCTGAGCTTAGTGTCTGCTATCTTGGTTGCACAGCCTAGGATTCTGGTGACCCCAGAGCCAAGAAGTCAGCAGTTGTCTGGTCTGTCCCAAGAGGCTTCTACTGATACCACCTAGCAAGACATTCTGAAGTCCATATCTCCCTCCTGGTATCCAAAAGAAGATTAAATCATAATCCTTCTATAGCCCTTAAGGCTGTACTCATTTGTATTTGGGGGCAGAAAATGGTCCTCTGATTTCTCTTGCTATGAACATTGTTTTTTAATTGATTGCTTTTATTATGGGATTGGTGGTTCTTGTCATGACAGGACGATGTGTTGTGTCAGTACTGGTTCAGGCCATGATTTACATGACTAATTACACAAAATGGCTGAACTGAACTTGAGAAAAATAGCAAGGAAATCTCAGAATCAGTTTCCAAAGACTCTTAGGTAGCAATTATTACATAATATTGTGCTAATCATATAATAAGTATAAGGTATACTGAGGTTAGGGAAAGAATGTAGATTGGAGAGGATCAAAAAATACACAGAGGCAAGAGAAAAAATGGCTTACAAAAGTTTAAACCCAACTGGAGCAGAACTTAAATATAGCAAAAAGGTATTTTCCAAAGTAAGTTTTAATCACAATGATATGATGAATTTTTGATGTTTTTCATCTTGTAATCAAGCCCCAAAGTGCGTAACTTCCCCTTAAAATGTTTATGAGCAACTTAAAACTCCTAAGGCTTTGATTAGGAGTGTTAGAGAGTGTATAACTAGATAGGAAGGTGACCAAGGGTTAATTCAAAAACTTCTAAGATCTCTTCAAAAGCTAAAACTCTGTTTAAGCAAAAATGTACATAAATATTTCATTTAATCAGATACCCTTGTTTAATCTACTAGGAAAACTGTCAGAAAAGAATTTACCCTGAAAGTATTTCTGAGCCAGAGGAGGTTTCATGCAGATCACCTAAATCAAAATCCCTTCAAATTAGGGATATGATGTTAGAATTTCACCAACATAGGATTGAATTCCACATGTCTTTTTTATTAAAGGAGAGGATTTGTGTCTAAAGAGTAGTCACTTCAATGATCTGATCTAGAGCATCAGTCCTGGGCAACAGAAAATCTTTAAGTAATCTATAATAGCTTTTATAAAAGGTAATAGAGCTAATTAAGGATATTTCCCTATTTATTCATATTTTTATTTAATCTTTTAAATTATAAAATAGAAAACAACAATTATTTTGGTTTTTGAATTTATTCTATAACTCTTTGAAATCTAATAATTAATTTGGATTATCTTTCAAGGAGGTTTTTGAAAAGAAAATATCTTCAATATTCATGAAGATCCTTGAAAATTTCGTTGCTATTATTCTACACTCTCAAAGACAAATAAAAGGATTTAACTATATTAGAGTCAAATTACAGTGTGTCTAACTGTGGTTGATCAGACCAATATAACCTTGAAAGGGAGAATGACTGAACAAGTTGTAGTACGTGAAGGTAAAAGAATATTATTATTCTACAAAAATGATGACAAGATGATTATAGAAAAGTCTGGACATATTTACATGAACTGATGCAAAGTGAAACAAGCATAATCAAGGATACATTGTACACAATAATAGCAAGAATGTATGATGTTCAACTTTGAAAGGCTTAGTTCTTCTCAGTAGTTCAGTGATCCAAAGCAATCCCAATAAAACTATGGATGAAAAAAAATGACATCTGATCCAGAAAAAGAACTAAGGAGACTGAATGTATATCCACACATGCTATGTTCACTTCTTTTTTTTTTTAATCTTTTCCATGGTTTTCCCCTTTTGCTTTGATTTTTCTTTTCCAACATGATTCATAAAACAATGTGTCAAAAATAAATAAACTTTCTAAAATAAAAAAAAATTTTAAAAAGAAATGAAAAAACCAACAATTCTGGAAGGCTCTACCACAGGTCAGGCACAAGTAGTCCATATGAACATTTGCAGTGGATATTTCTCTTTAATTTGTGCATCTTATGTCTATTTTGAGTAATTCTGCTTTACTCATAGAGTTCCTAAACATATTTAACATAATTCATGATTGTTTTGCATTGTTTTGTTTCCATCAGGACTTGCTATTTCATCGGGATAGAGAAATCACAGTGTGGAAACATAACCTACCATTTCAAAGAAACTAAGAGGGAGAAGTAAAGAGTATGAAACTCCAGGAATAGGAGACACCAAGAAAAAAAGTACAGACTTGGAAGATGGTGTGTCATGTTGAAGAGCTACAAATAGAGAAATGTAGCTTAGCTTTTTCATAGAATGTACAAAGGAAAGTGATGAGTGAGATAAGAAGGTTATAAAGAGTATAACTGCCAAGGAAATGAATTCATATTTGACTCTAAAAATAATGAGTCACTGAACCTATACTTTAGGAAAATCATTTTGGCAGCTGAGTGGAGGATGGATTGGAAAGAGAAGGACAATCTGCCAGAAGGTTACTGCAAGAGGCCAGGCAAGCAATGACACGGATGCATGCAGGGACTTCTGAAAGTGTACAGGAGATCTGAAGGAGAGATGCAAATATGTTGTGAAGGTCAAAATAGCATTTTGAATAGACAACAGCCTGGATACATAAGATAAATGCAAATGAGGAGTTGAAGATGATCCTGAAAGTTAAAAGCCTGAGTAACTAGGAAGTTATTGGTGTCCACAATAGCAATATGAAAGTTGAGGAGAAGATAGTGTTGGGGTGGAAGGTGGTGGGAAGGATAGTGAGTTCTACTTTGGATGTACTGAATTTGGTCCAAAAGCAAAACATGTAATAAGGGACTGGTGCTCAGGAATTCTGTGAAGACTAGGAATCATCTACAAAGAGATGATTATTGAATCTATGAAAGCTGAGGAGAAACCACAGAATTTGAGGGTTTAAAAACAAATCATCAAACATCACCTCCATGATCATCTAGTCCAATACATGCACACAAAAGATTCCTTACTCTTATCTAACAAATGATTTTCAAGCCTGTGCTTGACCTTCAAAGGACTACTTCCTAAAGATCATTCCATTTTTGAATGGTTCTAATTGTTAAGAAGTCATTTTGTTTAGTTTTTCCTGACATCAAGCTTAAATTTGCCACTTTATTTTTTCTATTACAGGTAAAGAGAGCCTTCAACATTAATTTTTTAAGATTTTGAATTTTTAATTTTTCTCCATCTCTTCTGCCTTTTTTCCTCTCCTAAGGCAGCAAGAAATCTAATATAGATTATATATGTGTTATCATGTTAAACATATTCCACATTAGTCATGGTGTGAAAGAAGAAATAAAACAAAAGGAAAAAGTACAAAAAAAACAAGAAAAGTGAAATTGTATTCCTTCATCTCTTTCTCCAATTCTTTCTCTGGATATGGATAGCATTTTCAATCATAAGCCTTTTGGAATTGTCTTGGATCATTGTCTTATTGAGAACAGCTAAATCATCATATACTGTTGCTACTGTGGACATTGTTCTCCTAATTCTGCTCACTTCACTCAGCATCAGTTCATGTAGGTCTCTTCACGTTTTTCTGAAATCTACTTGCTAATCATTAAATTTGTCTTTTTGTAATTTCCAGTCACGACTCCTTACGTGACTGAGGCGAAGTAGAAAAATTTAATCCTTTATCCATGTGACATGTAACATTTTTATAAATAACTGAAGATAGCTATCATATGTACTTCCTTCCCCTTCTATTTTTTCTGGCTAAACTCTTCCCATTTTCTTGAAATGATCTTTGTATGTCATGAACTCCAGGTTCTTTACCATTCTGGTTTCCTCTCCTCTAGACACTATTCATCAATATTTCTCTTAAACTATGGTGCCCACTGAACATAATAGTTCAAAAAAGATATGACAAGGGCAGAGTTTAATAGAATTAGTCCTTCCCTATTCCTGGAATATGAGGCAGCTAAGTGCAGTGGATAGAATCCTATTCCTGGAGTATAGAAGACTTGAGTTCAAAATTGGCCTTACACACTTACTAGCTGTTACCCTGGACAAGTCACTTAACCTTGTTTGACTTGCTTCCTTATGTATAAAATGAGCTGGAGAAAGAAATGTCAAAACTACTCCAGTATTTTTGCCAAGAAAACTCCAAATGGTGCCACAGAGAGCTGGACATGACTGAAAAATAATTTAACAAAATTTCTGAAATCTACCCCCTCTTTACTTCAAGATAACGTTAGCTTTTTTTGGCTTTCACATCCCACTGCTAACTTATTTTGAGCTTTCAGCTCACCAACAAACCTAGATCTTTTTTTAAAAACACCTGCTGTGAAACTATGCTTCCACTTATACTTGTGAAATTGATTTTTTGTACCTAGGTGCAAGACTTTACATTTATCTCTACTGAATTTCATCTTATAAGATTCAGCCTAGTTATATAGCCTACTGAGCTGCTTTTGGATACTGATTGTCATCCAGTGTGTTAACTATCCTGCCAGTTTTGTGGCATTGGCAAAATTGATGAATATGCCATCTATATAAGTACAGATCTCTGGGGTATTCCACTGATACCTCCCATGATGGTGACATTGATCAATTGTAACAAATATTTGAATATGGCCCTCCATGCATCTATAAATTCTGATTCTATTATTGTATAATTTATATCTCTCCATATTCTCTAGAAGAATAGCATGATAAACTTTACCAAAAACATTACTAAAATCTAGATAAACTTACTTCATTTACTAGCTTAATAATCCCATCAAAAAAGTTATTAGTTTGGCATGATCTGCTATTAATGAAATCATACTGATTCTTTGTAATCACCATTTCCCTTTCTAAATGTTTGACATTTATTTAAAGACCTGTTATAGAATTTATCTAGTAATCAAGGTGAGGCTCAGGGGCCTAATGTTTTTAGACTTCATTAGTTTTTAAATCAGGACATTTGCTGTTTTTCAATTGTACTTGATTTTTCAGTTTGGCATGATCTTTAAGCTATTAATAAAAGTGGATTAGAAATCACAGTTCTTTTAATATTTGAGGATATAGTTCTTCTGCTTAGGTAACTTGAGTCCATCAAAGGCAACTATGTTCTCTTTAATATCTCCTTATATATTTTGATTATCTATTCCATTTTAATCATTTCTGTTCTGTAATTTTCAATGTAAATGTCATTCTACTTTGCAGAAAAATAATAAAAGATAAAATTTGAGCAGCTCTGCCTTCTCTCTTTTCAGTTACCATCATTCTGTCCACTACAAGCAATGTTATACTATTTCTTTTGTCTTCCATTTTCTCCCACTATTTGTTGTTATTTAATTGATTATATCTGACTCTTCACAAAACCCCATTTGGGGGTTATCTTGGCAAAGATACTGGAGTGGTTTGCCGTTTTTTTCACCAGTTTATTTTCCAGATGAGAAACTGAGGCAAACAGGGTTACAGTGACTTGCCCAGGGTCACACATTAGAGTCTGAGGTCAGGTTTGAATTCATGTCTTTCTGACTCCAGGATCAACATTCTATCAATTATTCCATCTAGCTCTTTCAACTATGGGTTTAGACAAAAATTGTTCTTATATTGTCCTTAGCTTCCTTCACTGGCCTTAACTCATATGGAGATTTAGCATTCTTATCATTATACAGGATCTTGACAAACCCTTTATATCTATCTTCAGTCATCTGGTCTTATTTCTATCTTTTGTAAATTTCTTAAACAATTTAGATTTGTTAGTGGGTATCCTATGCATCCACATTTATCTTTTCAGATAATTCCCATTTTTCTTACTCATTGGACTTGTTTCCCTTTTTGTCTTCAAAATTTCATTCTTAGTCATCTCTCATTCCTTCTGGGATGACTTCTGATGAAGAATTTAACTTTCAGATTTTATTTATCTTTCTTCTGAGTTCTTTGAAATCCAATTTTCCCAAACTCTAGGGTGCATGACAGACTATGCTCAGATTTCTTCACCTTTTCAATCACAAAATTTAGGATGAAGTGATTACTTGTCCTTAAGGTTCTCATTCCATTCCAAGCTTAGCAAATTGTTTCTTCCTGTTAACATGAATTAGATAGAAAATATAATTTCCTCTTGTTGGTTCCTTCACCTTTTCAAGGATGAAATTTTTACTAAGGGTAAGAGAGAGTTATTAACTGTTCCATGTTTTGGCAGAAAGCTCCAAAAGAATTCTGGATAACTGAAGTTCCTGATCACTAGTAAATCATAACTTTCTGTCAGGTCTATAATTCATTTCCTAAATTTTTCATCTAGTTTCTCTTTCTTTCTAGGTGGTCCATAGTATTCCCTAATGGAAAATATCACTTCTGTTTCTCCCTCCTTTGATCTTCACCCAAATAATGTCTATCACACTTCCTTTCCCTGGTTCCTGGATTCCTTTCATGATTCTACCTTATTAATATATAATGCTTCTTATTTTTGCCTTTTCTGTTTCTTTTAAATAAGAAGTATGTATCAAAACTCAGCCAGTCATAAGATTCATAAAACTCAGTGATACCTCCTAAGGTCAAATTTGCTCTCTTGAATGAGAGCCTTGAGTTCTTTGTTGTGGAGTCAAATAATATGGATGCCAGAGATTCTGCTATAGTCTAGGGATACTAAGAAAAGTGGAAAAAAAAAAAAACCTGCTTTCAAGCAGACATTCTTTCATAGGTATGCAGATATGTAGATATGGATATTTCTTCATATGCAGATATGCATCTATATAGAGTAAATAAAATATAATTTTAGGCAAAAGAATGCTTCTTGTGGTATCCAAGTTGAATCTGGAAGGAAATTTGGATTTCTAAGAGACAGAGATGAGGAGGGGATTCAGGCATTCTGGACATCATCCAGTACAAAGGTAAAAGATAACTTATGGACTATTGTGAGGAGGAAAATTAAAACAGACCATCTGGCCAAAATAAATTGTATAAATATTAAGATTGTGATACCAGTGGGGCATTTTGGTGGAGACATCCACCAGACAATTAAAGATGCAGATCTGGAACTCAGGAAAGAGTTTAGGGCTCCAGCTGTAAATGTGGTTGTCATCTGAATAAATATAATCATTGAACCCAAGGGTGGGGATAGCAGTTAAAAGTAGAAGTATAGAGATGAAGGGGGAAATAGATAAATGCGCACAGAAGTATGAACACAATGTTTTTTGTGACTTCCATGAAATAAATCTGCACCACTAAATTAGACAGCCTCAGAACAAGATATACTTTGATACCTACATTCTATCCCCAAACAAGTAATTGTATCACAAGAGAACCATGGTGCTAGCTGTTAAATTCCATTTTTGATACAGAAACCCAGCTCTCATTTCATATAAGTGGACAAAAGCTTTGTCTGTATATAAACCCCAGGGCTTTCTCCTATACTCTACCAAGTTATGTCATCTCAAAGATATCAGATGAAGAATTGTGCTGAAAAATAGGTTTCTGGTTGTAAAACTTTATGATTGCTGTCAGTTATCAGGATGAGTTGTTTTAGTTGGGAAGGCTATTAGAATGCTCCTGGGAAATCTTCTGACTGTCTGGCCAACACTTTTATTTATTTTGTTTTGGTCAGAGCATGCTCTAGTCTAGGAACTACCATTTCTACTGGTTAGGAAGAAAAAAAATAACATTTATCATTTGAAATAAGATCAAATAGTCTCTGTGCTTGAACCACTTGACCAGTTTTTGGGTGGCTGGTAAAAAACAAGTTTCAACAGATTTGTTATTAATAATATGATTTAAAGAACGAATTTATGAAAAATAATTTGCTAATCAGATAATTGATTATGAGAAGTCTTTACTTTTGGCTAATTAGCATTCTAAAAATGTAGATGATAGATACATAGATAGATAAATAGAGAAATGTAATGGGCTGAGGTTTGAGTTGATGCACTGAGGTCCCAAGTATGTGAGGCTAAATAGTAATTGGGCTATACTCTATTAATATACATAATTGGATAAAGAATGGTCCCTGCCCACTCTCTGTGCAAGTCCTGATGTGTTGTATAGGTAATGACGATTTGGGTGGGTGGAGGCAGAGAGAGACAGAGAGAGAAGATGGGAGAGATTGGGCCTGGGTTCGATACTCCTAGCTGTTGGTCGTGTGGTTGCTGGTCTAGCTAGCTTCTTGACTCAGCTGCACACATTGCTATTGCCGATTCCCTTCCACCTCTGATCTTTCTTCACTGAGAATAAAGACTGACGATTTTTCCCTAACCTGAATTCCTGACTCCGGTTGATTTTAAAATACAAGATCTTCACATTTGGCGCCCAATGGTGAGACCCAAGGACTGAAGAAGTCTCCAGTGACCAGGAACTTGGGTGAGTATTGTTAATAGACAAACAGGAAACTTATTTTCTTAAAAACTAAACCGTAATCTTTTTTTTGGCTAAAATGGGACAAATGCTAGCTAAAGACTCTCCATCCCCGCCCCCCAACCCCTTCAACCCTACCCACTAGTGGTGCTATAGAAAGCATACTTAAGCTGATAGAAGGACAAGGGCTACTTATAGCTTGGGAACAGGTAGCTAGACTTGTGGGTACATTAAACCGCATCTCCCCTTGGTTCATAGAGCAGGAGCAGATCTCTCGAGATAACTGGTCCCTGGTTGGGCAACAGTTGTCCACATATTACAGTGAAAATGGTCCTCATTCAATTTCCATCGAGGCATTCTATTTATACAATATAATTCAGTTAGCACTAAGAAACCCTATCCCTAGAAGAAAGAAAAAACCCGCTGCTCCTTCTGCTCCTTCTCAGAGTAGTCATGATATTAAGGAGGAAGACAATGAAGAGATTAATGACCATATCCCCACAGGGCATGGAGACTTAAATGAGCAAGGGTGTGGTGACTTTCCACGTCAGGAGGCAGCTTCATCCCCACCTCAGGAACAAGTGATTGACTCTCCTCCATCAATTCCACCCTCCGGGATGGAGGGAGGAGGGGCAGTGGGGGGGCAGTGACAGCACCAGCACCTCCCCCCAGCATCCAATTATGAGTAGATTGCAAGAGGGCTTAATGAAGGCTAAAGAAAAAGGCATGGACATGAGGGAGCTACAGCCACATATCTTTCCTGTAATTTCCCAGTTTAATGCCTCCAGTCAAGAAAGTCGAAGATACGCCCCTTTTAACATAGAAATCATCAAAGACCTGAAAAAGGCTTGCACTCCTTATGGGGCTACATCAGCTTATGTTAAGATGCTATTACAGAATTTGGCTTTTGAAATCTTGACTCCTAATGACTGGAAATCTATAGCAAGAGTATGCCTAGAACCTAGACAAAATTACATGTGGCTTTCTGAATATAGTGAGCTCTGTAGGATACAAGCCCAACCAAATAGTCAAAATACTGTTCATGCTGCAATCACCTGTGACCTACTAACAGGTATAGGTCCCTATGCAGATGTCACAGCACAGATTAATTATTCAGTAGCAGCATATGAGCAAATTGCTGCTAATGCTATCAAAGCGCATTCATCTACAATAAAATGACAAAGGTGAGGCCTTCACAAAAATAACACAAGGGCCAGATGAACCCTTTGCTGACTTTGTGGGACGTTTGCAGACTGCTATCACAAGAACTAATGGGGGAAAATTCATCAACAGATGTTTTAATAAGGCAACTTGCTAAGAAAAATGCTAATGAAGTGTGAAGAAGAATTATACTAGGGATGCGCAAGGATGCTCCTTTAGAGGAGTTCATAAGACGCTGTGCCACAGTGGGCACAAATGCCTTTTATAGTCAGACTATGACAGACTTCCCAAGATCCCAACATGGTAGACAGGGTCCCTTCTGGCAAGGGACTTCTAGAGAGACACGTCAATGCTTTCAGTGTGGTAAAGTAGGGCATCTGAAAGCTCAATGTTGGTATAGAGGCAGAGTGAGAGAAACAGGGTGGGAGAACAAGACCTAGTACCCCATGTCCAAATGCAACAGAGGCTTCCATTGGGCCTCAGAATGTAGACAGGTTCAGGGAATGGATGAGGGGCCCAGCCCCAGGGCCCCAGGCAAAAAACACTTGGGGCATGATGGCAGCCAATGGTGCACCCAGAGAGTGCCTAGAAGTCCAATACCCAGACATGGCCAATCAGCCAGGAAGCAACCTGATGGGAGAAAGGGATTACAATTAGGGAGAATAGAGTTGTATGCAGCTGAGACAACTGAGATACCCCCTGGAGAGGTGAAATCTGTTCCTCTCCAGCCTATGGATCCCTTGCCTCCAGGCACAGTAGGCTTGACCATTTTACCTCCTGAGAATACGTGACAAACAGTGTCCATCCACACACTGATGTGGAAACTGGGAATGGTAGATAATATCCCAGTCACCAATACAGGCAGACAATGTGTAACTTATCACCCAGGGAGAAATAGTAGCATCAGGTTTACTTCTACAGAATCCTAATAAGCAGCTTGGTGATAGTTACCAGATTCTGATTTCAGATCACAAAATCCAGCAATATATTGGACAGCAGCTGTAATAACTCACGAGCTATGCTCACGATCTATATAAATGGCCTTCCATTGAAGGATTGGTAGACACTGGTGCAGATCACAGTCATTAGAGGTGCCAATTGGCCCAGTCATCAAAAGATTAAAGCAGACACCTACATGTCTGGCGAGGGAGGATCAAGAGCAGCTGAAGTTAGTGCTGCCCCTATGAGATGGACTTTTGAAGGCAAAACAGAGTCTTTACCCTTTTATAGTTGAAAAATCCCCATCAATCTGTAAGAGACATTTTACAGCAATTAGGGTTAAAATGAGTCTTTGTTTTAAGCAGGGCTGTTTGAAGGCCCCAACACTTTCACCTGTTCCATCCAATGGAAAAACTGATAATAGTGGGATAGAAAGGGCCCTTAAGTAACGATAAAATTCAGGCCTTATTAGATATAGTAAGAGCAGCTTGACCAAGGACACTTAAAACCTTCTCTAAGTCCTTGAATTCCCCAGTGTTTGTTGTAAAAAGAAATCGGAAATGGAGAATGTTAAAGATTTAAGAAAGGTGAATGCAGATAGAAATATGGGAACTCTTTTCATTTGGACTTCCATCTCCTACCTTGCCTGAGAATGGCCCTTTAGATCATAGATATTAAGGATTGTTTCTATTTATCCCTCTGGATAAGGAGGATATGAAAGATTTGTTTTTCAGTGCCCAGGTTAACTTTTGATTAAAAGATATGAAGGACAGTTTTCCACAGGGAATGAAAAACAGCCCTACTATGTGTCAAATATATGTTGTGTTGCCTTGTCAGTAAAAAAGATTCCCAAAGTTATGCATTACATTACGGATGATATATTGGGATTCCTAGGAACAAAGGAAGCATGTCTAAAAGACTAGAAATACTAAGGAAAAAATTTCATAGCACCAGAAAAATTCAAAGACATGTCTTTTCAAAAATATGAATATACCCCTAAGGTGCTTATAGTTCAAAAAACTGTCCAAGAACAGAGAAGCAAAACATTGAATGATTTTCAGAAATTGATAGGAGATATCCAATGGATGCACCATGTTAGGTTTGACTACCATCGTTACCGATTATAGACATTTAAGGGGAGACAGTTTAAATTCCCCGCCAGCTTACAAAAGAAGCTCAGGAGGCTTTGAGAGAAGTTGAACTGGCTTTTATCAAGGGTTGAAAGAGTTCAAAACCCTTGGAAATAGTTTTGCCACACAAGAGGCACCCGCAGTCCTTCATCAAGGAGACAGGGATGAGGGGGAACCTCCCACAACCAGAACAAAGCCTTACACCCTACCCAGTGCTTGTGGCTAGAATTTTATTAAAGGCCACAAAGAGCAGTAAAAATCTGGGACAAGACCTGACAAGATATAATTTTATAAATACACAAATTAATGTTTTTTGGAGACATCCCAAGTGGCAAATTTTATTAGCATTGGTCCAAATTTTATACATGGGTCTCATTAAAGATAACTAGACTAACATTTGGCAATGGATTCTTTGAAGAAAAGTTTCAAAGTTTCTTAAAGGACCAACTATCTTCACGGATGCATCCAAAATAATATTTGTGTGTGTACTCATGATCTAACTATAAAGAGGTAGTCAGAACCCTTTTAGTCCACTCAGCGAATGAATTTCGATCATTTAGCTCTTACTTATTATCCAGGGAATAAATATAATATCTGATTGGTTTATTCAGTAGGTGTGGTACAAAAATTGCCACACCCCAAATAAAATTTGCAGCCTCTAAATTATATATCAGTTTTAAAAACTTCAAGAAAAGTGAGAAACATCCAGGTAAGATCTATATTTAATGTCCATTTCAAGTGGACTTCAGGTCTCATATTTGATGGCAAAAAGGCAGATGCCTTCTAACTATGTTTAATATTTATTCCAAAAGCCAATCCATTCTAAATATCATCAGGTGCTTGAGCTTTCGTTTACAATTTAATAACAAGAGGAAGTTAGAGCATAGTAAAAGCCGAGGTTGCCTTCCTTTCCACGCTCCTACACTGCCTCCAAGGAAGAACCCTTGTGGTTTGAGACCCAGTGAAATCTGGCAAATGGATGTGACCCATTATAAATCTTTTGGTCTTCTGTCTTTCATCCACGTTGTGGTAGACACCTTTTCAGGATTTACTTTTGTAATACCACCAGCAAAAGAGACAGCCCGAGTGGTCACTGAATTCCTCACACAAGCATTTGCCATTATGGGTGTGCCACAAGCAATAAAAACAGATAATGGTCCTGCTTATACTTCGAAACATTTTGCACACTTTTGTGCACAGTATAAGATTTTACACACCACAGGCATACCTTTTAATCCTCAAGGACAGGCAATAGTGGAGAGGAGAAACAGAGATATTAAGACGCTCCTCCAAAAACAAAAGAAAGGGGGAGCCACAGGTAACCCTAGAGAACTTCTAAATCTAACCCTTTATACTATTAACTTCTTGATTTTTGACAAAGATGGACTGGCTCCGGCAGACAGGTTTTATAACCCACCGGAAGGTCAGTGTCCAGTGCAAGCAGCTCCACTGTCTTTAGATAATCGCCAGGTGATGTGGAGAGACCCAGAAAGTGGTGAATGGAAAGGACCAGATAGGCTAACTGCTTTGGGGAGGAGGTTTGCTTGTATCTCTACAGGTGGAGAAGGAATCAGATGGGTGCCAACGAGCCATATTCGCCTTGTCCATTGCAGAGAGACAGAGCAGACCCTTGAAATAAAGGAGAAGACCCAAGAAATATTGGGTGGTTCTGTTGCTGATTGTGCTCGCCATTGAAAGAGCGTGGCAGTTATGGCGTTTGACTCATGGACATCAAAGATTATTGGACTTCAAAACCCTTAGGAATCATTGAATTCTGTGAGACATGATAAGATTGTTGTAGGACTTGAAAACCCTCAGGAATCGTTGGATTCTGAGACATAGGACTTGAAAACTCTCAAGAATCATTGGATTCTCTGAGAAATGATAAGACTGTTACAGGACTTCAAAATCAATTATGGAGTTTGACTCATGGACATCAAAGATTGTTGGACTTCAAAACCCTCAGGAATCATTGGATTCTCTGAGACATGATAAGATTGCTGTAGGACTTGAAAACCCTCAGGAATCATTGGATTCTCTGAGAAATGATAAGACTGTTATAGGACTTCAAAATCTGCTGGAATCATTGGATTCCCTAACACATAAAAAGACTTTTGCAGGACTTCAAAAACTCAGGGGGATCATTGGATTCCCTGACATGTGAAGCAATGGACAATAGATTGGTTTTGGTTGCACTGAAGTCCCAAGTACGTGAGGCTAAATAGTAATTGGGCTATACTCTATTAATATACATGATTGGATAAAGAATGGTCCCTGCCCACTCTCTGCAAGTCCTGATGTGTTGTATAGGAAATGACGATTTGGGTGGGTGGAGGCAGAGAGAGACAGAGAGAGAAGCTGGGAGAGATTGGGCCTGGGTTCGATACTCCTAACTGCTGGTCGTGTGGCTGCTGGTCATGTGGCTGCTGGTCTAGCTAGCTTCTTGACTCAGCTGCACACATTGCTATTGCCGATTCCCTTCCACCTCTGATCTTTCTTCACTGAGAATAAAGACTGACGATTTTCCCCTAACCTGAATTCCTGACTCCGGCTGATTTTAAAATACGCGATCTTCACAGAGAAAAATAGATATGTAATAGCTAAGGAAGAATGCTTTAGAGTGGGAAGTTATAGGGTTAGAAATGCAAAATAAATATGTTGCTATAAATTTAGATAACACATTTAGAGGTGTGGAATTTAGGGAGAAGAATTTAGACATGGGCAAGCATAAGAATGGTGAGTGAAGTCACTTAGCAACCCAATGACCTGCATTTTTTCCTAGAAATAATATCAGTGTTAATTTGACAACTAGTCCCACAAAAGATATGAAAAGCAGGGGCTCAGGGGTTGGGTCTTTATGGGTGGTTTGATACAAAGGTTTTTAGGATGAAGTATAAATAATAACAGATTTTTCTGTGTTTCAACTGTAAGGGAAGAACTCAATTGCCCTTTCAGTTAAGGAAGAGCACTATTTGTCCTTCCTTCTGCTTCTTTCCCCTCATTTTTGCTTCCAAAAAAGATGAACTTAAGTAATCTTTTTTTTTTAAATCAGTAAGTATTTATTAAGCACTTATTACTATGTACCAAGTAGTACTTGTACCAACAACAGAAGTTAAACAGTCTCTATCCAGAAGATTACATTTTATGAGGGAAAAAATGTACATGTATAGGTTTATATTGGCTTAATTTGGTCTCATATCAAGTTTTCTTTACACCATTAAAAATCTCCCAGTTTATTCCTCCTCTTTAAGATTATGCAAAATAAATTCCCCTTCTAAATTACTATTGCTCTCAGTCACCTTGTCTCTGCTTGCCAAGGAGATTGACTATATACCAACAATAGCAGTTTTCTGTGTTCTTTTACCCATGTAGTTGTGGCAGTTCATTTATATCAGTTAAACTCACATGGAAAATGGTCACAGTCCATGTTAATATCTCTTCCTTTATCCAGTTTGTATTTTTACCAGTTAATAGATTTTTTGAATAAGCAAAGTTGAAAATATTGTAATGAAACATAATATTTTCTTCTCATTTTTATTTTTCTCTAATTTAGTCCATTTTGATCTTTACTGGATAACAAGTGGCCTGACTGCCCAGAAAAAGCTGATTGGGAATTGATTCCAATGTTAGTGACAATTCTTATGTTAGTGACCAATCATTTCCTGTGCATTAAGGATAGCATCTAGAAATCTGATCTGCAATTTTATTCCTCTAGATGAGGAAATTTTCTCCATCAAGGTCCATGATTTTTTAAAATATCCTTTTATTGTTTACAAATACATGCAAAGATTTTTACAAATACATTACAAAAACTATGCAAAGATAGTTTTCAACATTCACCTTTGCAAAACCTTGTATTTCAGTTTTCTTCCTCCCTCTCTGCCTCCCCTAGATAGCAAGCAATGCACTGTAGGTTAAACATGTGCAATTTTTCTAAACATATTTTCATATTCATTATGTTGTGCAAAAATATCAGATCAAAAGGGAAAAAAAAGAGATTAAAAAAGAAGCAAACAAACAAGATCAACACCAAAAAAGTGAAAATACCATGTTTTGATCTACATTCAATCTCCAGAGCTCTCTCTCTCTGGATATGGATGTCTCTTTTTATCGCAAATCTAATGAAACTCAATGTTTGAAAGCAATTTATTAAAAAAATTATAAAATATAAAAACAAAACAAAAATTCTTTAGTGACTATCCATTACTTCTTAAATAAAGTATGAAATTTTTTCCCCCTGGAATTTAAGACCCTACAGTCTACTTCACACTAGACCCTTTATATCTCCCTTAAGTCATAAACTTTTTTTTAATGACAAGAGTAGTCTTAGTTTATTTTTGTCCTTAGCTCCTGCTGGGGGTGCTTTGCATATTATCATGATTCAACTAATAAAAGCATGTTGAATTAAATTAAATGTGCAGAAATAAGATTGAAAGCATATATTTATGTTGTACTTTAACTTTGTTACTTTCTCCCATGTTTACAATAGAGATTTTTAAAAAAATAATGATTTTCTGACATTCATTAGGACCAAGATCATATTCCATCATTCTTATTATTGAAGAGTTTTATCTTTTATAGATATATCACTCAAATTTCAGGACCTAGGAAGCTAAAATATGGATAAATATATTAAAACAACAAGCAAGAAAATCAAGTTAATGAATCAATACTTGAATGTAAAATAGTGGATATTATCAATTTTCTATTGATACAGCTAGATGGCCAGTAGATAGGTCAGTGTATAATTCCAGCATTAATCCTGGAATCAGGAAGGCCTGAATTCAAATCTCCACTCTCAGGCATTAATTAGCTGAGTGACCCTGGACAAGGCATATAACCTGTATTTGCCTTAAAACACTAGAAAAGGAAATCACTCCAGTATCTTTGCCAAGAAAACCTCATGTACAATGACTGAATGACAGAATAACCACAAAAAGTATTATCTAAATCATATTTAAATAAATTATACACACACATATATTTATATAAATAAATAAAACAAAATTCAGAGGTAGAGTCTTATAGTGGATAGTGGGGTCCAATTCTGGCTCTAACATAAGCCAGCTATATAGAACTGGGAAAGTCACAACTCTGTAAGGCTATAAGTTGCAGAGCAGGAGAAAAATTTATATGAATAAATGGTGCTTTCTCGTGGGATATTTCTATGTTAAAGCACTGTGAGGAAAAAAATTCACATTAATAAACTGTAATATTCCAGTAATCCTGCTAAACAATTTGTATTATGATAATAAACTAATTAAATTAAATAATGATATCCTCTGACACAGAGCAACCTATTGTTGATGTGTCAAAGGCAGAAAAAAGGACCTCCATAAAAACCAAAAAAATTGTATTATTGTTCAGTCATTTCAATTGTGTCCAACTCTTCATGACTCCATTTGTGATTTTCTTGGCAAAGATATTACTGTGGTTTGCTATTTCCTTCTCCAGCTCATTTTACAGAGGAGAAAACTGAGGCAAACAGGGTTAATTAAGTGATCTGACCAAGATCAAAGAGCTAGCAAGTGTCTGAATCCCAATTTGAACTTAGGTCGTCCTGACTCCAGATATAGTCATTGCAACACCTCGATGTGTAGTCAATACATAGGATCAAAGTTTAGGAATTTGTAAAGCACACTAGAAGCCATCTAGTCTAATTCCCTTCATTTTAAAGATAACAAAATTCAGATCAGAGAGCCTCATACTTCTCCCAGACCTACAGAGGCATAATTTTAGGTGACAGAAATGTGATGTTAGTCAATCAATTAAAAATCGTAGAGAAACTGTTAGCATAATTGACTATATCAATAAGCAAACTAACAAAAATCATATGATTATCTTAATAGATGCAGAAAAAATATTTGACAAAACCCACCACCAATTCCCATTAAAACCACTAAAGAGTATAGAAATAACTGGAATTTTCATTTAAATGATCAGTAGCACCTATTTGAGATCTATTTTTAAAGTAATAGTTTTATTATGTTAGCTCTGCCTACCCATGAGCACTTGATATTCTTCCAGTTGATTAGATCTGACTTTATTTCTGTGGAAAGTGTTTTGTATTTGTTTTCATAAGTTCCTGACTTTGTCTTAGCAGATAGACTCCCAAATATTTTATATTATCTATAATAATTTTACATGGAAGTTCTCTTTGTATCTCTTACTGCTAAACTTTTTGGTAACATATAGAAATGCTATTGATTTCATGGATTTATTTTGTATCCTGCAACTTTGTTAAAGCTATGAATTGGTCCTAGTTGATTATCTAGGATTCTCTAAGTATATCATCTTATCATTTGCAAAGAGTGATAATTTGGTTTCCTCATTACCTACTCTAATTCCTTTAATTTCTTTTCTTCTCTTTTTGCTAAATATTTCTAATGCAATATTGAATAGTAATGGTGATAATGGGCAACCTTGTTTCACCCCATTATATACCTCTCAGATTAGCTAAGATGACAGGAAAAGGTAATAATGTATGTTGGAGGAGATGTGGGAAAACTGGGACGCTGATACATATGTGGTGGAGTTCCCAATCATTCTGGAAAACAATATGGAACTATGCCCAAAAGGCTATCAAACTATGCTTACCCTTTGATCCAGCAATGTCTCTACAAGGCTGTATCCCAAAGAAATCATAAAGGAGGGAAAGAGACTCACATGTACAAAAATGTTTTTAACAACTTTTTTTGTGGTGACAAGGAACTGGAAACTGAGTGGATACTCATCAGTTGGAGAATGGCTGCATAAGTTATGGTATATGAAGGTTAAGGAATATATATAGAATATATTCTATAAGAAACAATCAGCAGGGTAATTTATATTAACTGATGTCAAATGTTGTAAGTAGAACTAAGTGAACATTGTACACAGCAACAGCAAGATTATAAGATGATCAATTCTGATGGACGTGGTTGAGGCCTGTTCCAATGGTCTTGTGATGGAAAAAGCCATTTTCATCCAGAGAGAAGAATGTGGGGATTGAGTATGGATCACAACATAGGATTTTCACTTTTTTTGTTGTTGTTTGCTTATATTTTGTTTTCTTTCTCACTTTTTTCCTTTTTGATCTGATTTTTCTTGTGCGGCATAATTGTGGAAATATATGGAAGAATTGCACATGTTTAATATATATTTGAGGAACCAAGGTATGGAGTAAAGTCAGGAAGTTGCAAAGCTACCCCATGCAAACATAAGAGACCCATGCTCAGAGTTGCACAGGGAGCTTGGGACAGTGCCCCCTTTATCCCAGAAACAGAGCTCAACCATAAAAGGGAAAGAGAGAGAGAGAGAGAGAGAGAGAAAGAGAGAGAGAGAGAGAGAGAGAGAGACAGACAGAATGGAAATGCCAAGAGGAAATGGAAGAAAATGAGTAAGAAACAGAAAAGAATCTTGACCATAGAAAGCTACTCTGGTGACAGGACAGACAAAACTCAAACTCAGACAAGGACAAAATGTTCACAGAAGAAATCTCAAAGAGTAAGATAAATTGTTCTCAAGGAAATATTCATAAAATACTTTAAAAGACAAATAAGAGAGGTAGAAGAAAAAATGAGAAAGGAAATGAGAAGTAAGCAGAGTCAATAGTTTGTAAAAGGAAGGGAAAAAAAATTGTCTCAAGAAAAGAAATCCTTAAATAATAGAATTAACCAAATGGAAAAAGAGATACAAAAGCTAACTGAAGAAAATCATACATTAAAAATGAGAACAGGGCAAATAGAAGCTAATGACTGTGAGACAACAAGAATCAGTCAAACAAACTATAAGGAATTTAAAAATGGAAGAAAATGTGAAATATCTCATTGGGAAACCAGCTAACCTGAAAAATAGATCCAGAAGAGACAATTTAAAAATTATTGGCCTACCTGAAACCTATGGCCAAGAAAAGAGCCTACATAGCACTCTCCAAGAGATCATTAAAGAAAACTGCACCAATGTTCTAGAAACAAGGGGAAAATACTAACTGAAAGAATCCATCAATCACCTTCAGAAAGAAATCCCACAAGGAAAATCCCAAGGAACATTGTTGCGAACTCCAAAACTACAATCTCAAGGAAGAAAAAATACTGCAAGCTGCCAAACAAAAACAATTCAAATATCAAGGGCAACAGTTATTATTACCCAGGATATAGCAACTGGAAAACAAAGAACCTAGGATTACAAAAATAATTGACTACTTAGTGAGACTCGGCATTATCTTTTAGGGGAGATGATGGAATTTCAATAAAGTAAGAAACTTTCAATCATTTCTATTGAAAATGGAAAATAGAAATATTTAAATATAGAAAATTTAGTCTAAAAACACAGGACTCAGGAGAATTTTAGAAAGGTAAAAAGGTGGAAAATATATATTATTTAAAAATTAAACTGTTTACAGCCCTAGATGGGAAAATGATATATGTAACTCTTGAGAACTGTATCTGTCACTGGGGCAGACAGGGGGAATCACATAGACTGAAGGTATGGTTGTGAATGAACTCTAATGTGAAAAGACATTTAGATGTGTACTGAAAAAGGAGGAAAGATAATGGGACAATTAGTTCACATGAAGAGGTACAAAAGACCTATTACAATTGAGGAAAAGAAGAGGAGGATTATTGTCTGAAGCTTGATCTCATTAGTTTTGTTTCTAAGAAGGAATAACTTAATTATTCAATTGGGTATAGAAATTTATCTAATCCTCTAAAGAAGGAGGAGAAAGAATTATGCAAAACCTAGTCCTAAAACAAATTCTCAAATTATGAAGTGAAACTAGAAGCAAGATCATTGATACACAGATAAACAGCTAAGAACTATGATGGTGATGGAAACACTCAAGACACAAACCCAGAAGTAGAGAATAATTCCAAAACAACTACAAGCAAAGTCTTAAGAATGACAGTTTGAACACAATTTCAACTACAATTTCTTGTAAAGATTAATAGGTTGTTCTAAGAGTTTAAAATGATTTAATAAATGAAATAAAACAGTAGAGGAAAGAACTTTAAAAATTAAAAAAAATATATTTAATTATTTGCCATCTAGGAGGAGGTGGAAGGAAGAGAGGGAGAAAAAAAGTGGAACACAAGATTTTGCAAGGGTGAATGTTAAACTATATATGCATAGGTTTTGAAAATAAAAATCTTTATTAAAAATCAATTTAAAAATCCCAACCATTTATCAAATACTTACTAAGTGCCATGCATTGTGCTAAACTGGGTACCCTGAATGCAGATACAATATGCTTTCCTCTGTGCCATATAGATTTTCAAATTCAGCAAAACTATATAGAAAAACCTTTGTGCTAGGTGCTAATAAAGTAAAATATATGTGTGAATAATTATGACAACAGATTAGCATGACCTTTTAATCTTTAAAAAACACCTTCAATAAAACAACTAACATTAAACAGCTGGATAAATCAGATAATATATTTAGATAGAAAATCTCCTTTAGCATGAAAATTCTGAGTATGATTCTATTAACACTTGACATATTTGGTTGTTATCTTATCCACAAATCCTTAAATTGTCTTTTATCAATTTATTCTTAAACCTTAATCTTCTTTATAGCTCCTAATGATACTGCTCCCTTATAATTTAACCTAAATCTTAGCTTGGTGTCAAAACTCTCCTGGAGTTGGATTATTGTGTTTTTGCTTTATTTATTTATTTTTAAGATCATTCCAGGCTTCAAGCTAATTTGACTCTCCAAGCTTCTTCCTATATCTGTAACTATCATTTTGAGCAATTCAATTAGGGGAGGGAGATGACCCTGGGATACTTCTAAGAAGCTGCTAGAAAGGCTGTTACCAGGATACCAGGAAGGTGATTAAGAGGCGGATGGGCCTTGGAGGAGCTCACCCAAGGTGCAACACCACAGGGGGTGGAGAAGCAACCATCTGGTAGCTACCCACTTTCAAATAATTAATTATTCTGGATAACCAGATGCTAAATTTAGTTGTTTCAAGGCTGCTGAAGGAGTGCAAGTGTTGCCAGAACCTCCTAAATTACAGCACCTCGGAGTAAAGTCTCTGTTGCCCCATCCTAGATCAGCTTCTGGTCATAAAGTCTCTGTTTCACATAAGGCAGTAATTTTGCCTTAGCTGGACCATTGAGGTAAGCAAAAAGAAAAACATTTGCTTGATTCTCATTCACTTCCCCAAAATCTCATTTCATGCTCCTCTATCTTTTTTTTTTCCTTTTTTTTTCTTCCCACAGGAAATATACAATTTTCATCTCTAAACTTGTTCAGTTGTTTTTCAGTCATGTGCAACTCTCTATGACCCCATTTCAGGTTTTCTTGGCAAAAATACTGGAGAGGTTTGCCATTTTTGTCTCATTTCACAAATGAGGCAAGCAGGTTTGAATTCATGAAGATAAGATTCCAAGCCTAGTGCTGTATTCATTGCACCATCCCGATGGGGAAATATCAAAAGTCCTGACCTTCTTCTTTCTAACTTTAGGAATTTCCTTGATAATTTACCTGGGAATTTTTATTTATTTATTTTTTTAAAGAGCAGAATACTCACCTCCTTTTACTCTTCTAGATTGGGAGGATTTTTTTTTTTTTTTTTGGTGTTTTTCTTCCCTCTTGTGACTCTTCACATTTTCAAGCAAATTCTCCTGCCCTTCTAATCCCCAGCTATCCTGCATCAGTTGTTATATATTCATACATTCTCCCACTCAGACTAGGAACTACCTATTTGATTTATGGGAAAAGATAAGGTTACCCATTAAACATTTTGTGGTTAATTTTCTTTGGCAACCTGTTTTTTCTTTTACATCCTGTGGCTCAGTTTAAATAAAAGTAGTTTATAGGGGAAAAAAATGGAAAGATGAATTTATTTTGCTATTTTAAACATAGAATTAAACTTTCATCATAGTCCTGGTAGATGCAGAAGACAAATTAAGGGTGGAGATTGAAGTACCAAAAGTCATTTTCAGTTAATCAAATCAAATAAGTATTTAAGCAAGTCATGCCAATTTGCTTTTACATCTTGCAAAAATAGCACTAGAGAGACAGGATCCTGTTCATCTCTACAGGATCTACTATACTAGATTTGAGCTTAAACAGCCAAAGATGACTCTTAAGTGAAATCTGTAAATGTGCCCAGGGGCAAATACATCATCTCTATTAGAGAATCCAATAGGAACAGGGCCTTAGGCAATTGCCAGCTCCCAAGGATATTATATTAGTAGGACCAAAATAGTAATACCACATTTCCATGTGAGACTTCACCTACTCTTTCCAAGCCCCAGCTAAAAATGTAGTTTCCAATCCAGGGATCAGATTGATTCTCTTATCAAAAAAAAAAAAAACAAAACAAACCCTCAAATATCCCCAAACAAAAAAACAAAACAAAACCCTTGCTTATTCACCTAATGGTTAAGAACTTATCTCACAGTTTTTCAAAGTGCTTTGCTCTTTCTAATAGAGCCCAGTATGTATTGGGGATGTCAATCTTCAATTTGCCACTCTCTTAGATTACTATAATTATCTTTTTGGCCTTTTATTATTTTTTTATATCTTGGGCCCTTTTTCTCTTCCACCCAAACTTTGAGACAGTTTAGTATCATGGCGGCAAAAGACAAAAAAAATTGAAATTAGACAAAAAGACCAGGGTTCAAATTTTGCCTCTAACATTTACTAGTGGTATTGTTGAGGTCTAGATTTGGGGTACCTAAATGAAATTAGGGTTTAGTTGAGGTTTGGGGTACAGGGAGTCAAACAGAGCTCCCCTGCAACCCCCTTGGATTCAGTGCAAGGATACAGCATTAAATGAGGTCTAGTAGCGACAAGAGTCCCCCGTAAAAGCATTTATTAGCCTGAGAGCTAGATTGATAAAAAAGGTTTATTATTGAGTTTAGAAGTAGGATATAGGTGAAGGTAGAGATAAGGAGGGCACTGGACAGAGGGTCCAGTGGACAGAGGGTCCTCACATGGCTGCCATGTTTGGAATCTCTGCAAAAGAGGAGTTTTCAGTGTGGCCCTTTTATAATAGGAGATTTAGCTCGAGGGGCTTTTGGGTATAGCCCCAAAGTTGGCTCAGATCCGAATGGGGCTGGGATAGGACCCGATCTTCTATTGGAATTCAAAGGGACCAGGATTTGTGAGTCAAAGGGTAATTATATTCACTAGAGGGATTTGGGAATCAAAGATAGGAATCTTTCCCACATCAGTATAATTCAAGTTAGATCACTTTGTATTTCTGGGCTTCAGTTTCCTCTTAGAAAGAGCTTAAATGATAACTAATCTTCCTTTCACCTATCTACTGAAGAGGCATAGAATTAGAAGGGGCTTTAATAGCCATGGGGGCCAATGCCATTATTTGACATAGGAGAAAAACTACCTCAGGGAAGAAACTAACCAAAGGAAGTTAAGTATCTTGACTAATTGTCACAATGTAGTCAATCACTTAGTCAACAAGCATTTATTGAGTGCTTACTACATGCCAAGTACTGTACTTAAATATGGAGGATAAAAAGAAAGGCAAAAACAACTCTAATGAGAGAGAAGCAAAAAAATTCTATGTGCAAGACATAAATAATAAAAAGGGAAGGTAATCACAGAAGGAAAGCCCTAATAGTGAATGAGGTTAAGGATGCTGGAAAGGATTCCAGAAGATGAGATTTTAATTAATCAATCAATATTTATTAAATACCTACTATATGCCAGACACTGTAGTAGCTGAATCCTGAAAAAACATCAGTGGGGAAAAAATGAGGAGTGAGAATCATACAAGGTCTGGAGATGGCCAGTTAAAAAATATAGAGTTGACAGCTAGAGTATCATGGAGAAGAACAAGAAAGTCGGTGTGATTATACTGTAAAGTAGTAGTATTCAACTACTTTAGTAGAATAGAATCAACCAACTCAAGTAGAATAGAATCTCTAAAACCTCAAAGTGACTTTATCTCTACTGTATTATATTTTGATCTAGTTTGTTAAATATTTCTCAATTATCTTTTAATCTAGTTCTTTTTAAAAAATAAATTTAGTACTTATTTTTTACATTCATCTTTTACAATTTGAATTCTGAATTTTCTCCCTTCATTTCCTCTTCCATGTACTAAAAAAGAAAGTAATGATATCAATTATACATGTGAAATAATGTAGAACATATTTCTGTGGTAGCCATGTCACAAAAAAAAATCAAGAAAAATAAAATAAAATTACACTTCAACTTACACTCGCACTTCTATGGAGTTGATAGCATGTTTCATATTTAGTCCTTCAAAATTGTCTTGGATCATTGCATTGAGCAGCAAAGTTAAGTTGTTCAAAATTCCTCATCCTTACAATATTGCTGTTACTATACACAATGTTTTCTTGATTCTGTTCACTTTACTTTGCATCAGTTTGTATAAATTTTTCCAGGTTTTTCCCAACACAAACTTACTCATCATTTCCTATAGCACAATAGTATATAATAGTAATCACAGCACAACTTGTTCTATTCCCAGTTAATGGGCATCCCTTCAATTTCCAATTCTTTGTGACCACAAAAAAGAGTTTCTATAAATATTTGTGTATATAAGTTCATTTTTTTTATCTCTTTGGGATACAACTAATAATTGTTTTCTTGGGTCAAAGTATATGCATAGTTTCATAGGTATTTGGGCATAATTTCAAATTTTTTCTCCAGAATGGTTAGACAAGTTCCACATTCCACCAAGAGTACAAGAGTGCATCTATTTTTCCATATTCCCTACTGTTTTTGTCATTTTCCTTTTCTATCATGTTAGCCAATCTGATAAGTGTGAGGTGGTACTTCAGAATTTTTTTTTTAAATTTCTCTGATCATTATTGACACAGAGCATTTTTATATGACTGTGGGTAATTTTAATTTCTTCTTCTGAAGACTACGTGTTCCTATGCTTTAATCACATATCAACTGGGGAATGACTCTTATCCTTATAAATATGAATCACTTTTCTATGTATTTGAGAAATGAGGCCTTTATCAGAGAAATATGATGAAAAATTTTCTCCCAGTTTCCTGTTTTCCTTCTAATTTTGGCTGTATTGATTTTGTTTATGCAAAGAAATGCTTTAATTTAATGTAATCAAAATTATCTGTTTTACTTCCCATGATCTTTTCTATTTTTTTTTTTTTTGGTCATGTATTCTTTCCTTACCCATTTATCTGACCGGTAAAATTTTCCATGATCCTCTAATTTGTTTATGATATCACTACTTATGCCTAATCATATATCCATTTTGAACAGCATGAGATATTAGTTTATACCTAGTTTCTACCAAACCACTTTCCAGATTTTCCAGAAATTTTGGTCAAATAGTGAGTTTTTGTTCACAAATCTTAAATCTTTGGATTTATCAAAAAATAGATTATTGTGGCCATTTAATCACTCTGTTTCATGTACGTAATGTATTTTGTTCATCTACCATTCTGTCTCTTAGCTGGTACCAGATTCTTTTCATGATGACTGTTCTGTAAAATAGCTTGAAATCTGATACTACTAGGCTTCCTTCCTTCACAATTTTTTAAATTGATTCATTTATATTTTTGACTTTTTGTTCTTCCAGTTGAATTTCATATTTTTTTTCTAAATCTATCAAATAATTCTTTGGTACTTCAATAGTTACTGTGCTGAATAAATAAATTAATTTAGAATTATAATTTTTATTATATTGACTCAACATTGAGCAAGCCATAAATGAGCTCCCTAAGGAAAAATTCCTGGGGCAGAATTCTGCCAAACATTTAAAGAAGAATTGATTCAAATACTATATAAACTATTTGGAAAAACAGATAAAGGAGTCCTACCAAATTCCTTATGATACAAATATGATTCTGATACCTCAACTAGGAAGATCAAAAACAGAGAAGGAAATTATAGAACAAATTTCTCTAATGGATATTGTTGGAAAAAAATTTAAAGTATTAACAAGGTGATTACAGTCATATAATCACTATACACTATGACCAATCAGAGTTATACCAGGAATGCACAGGTGCTCCAATATTAGGAAGACTATAAGCATACTGACCATATCGATAAAAAGCTACAAGAATCCTACAATTATCTCAATTGATACAGAAAAAGCTTTTTGACAAAATATAACACTCATTCCTATTAAAAACATTAAAAAACATAGCAGAAATGGAGCTCTCATTTAATCTAATGAGCTGGAGAAGGAAATAGCAAACTACTCCAATGTCTTTGCCAAGAAAACCCTAAATGGGGTCATAAAGAGCTAGACATGGCTGAAAAAATGACTAAGCAAGCAAATGATCAGAGATAGTACAAGGGAACATGCAACTGGGGTGTAATTGGTTCTATAGAGTTGAACTGATTCAGGGAGAAATTGACAGAAAATAAAGTATAACCAAGATATGTGTGATGGTCAAAGAATTTTAAAGCAAAGATATCAGAGGTCACAGTGAGAATGAAGAACAGCTTTAAGAGTCTTAAGGTAGAGGAGAAAATGCAATAAAAGATGATGATCAGATAAAGGAATCTGAAAGCTCTTTAATGTGGAAGTAGAACAATTATAAGTCTTGGCAAGATGACCTTTGTGTGTTAACTGAAGGAAAATGGAGTAGGTCATGGGAGTAAGAATCAGAAGATAGAGGGAAATATTGGAAACATATGTTTTCATTATATAAAAGGCAATCCAAAAAGTATAGTAGAAAGAGTGGGTTAATCTGGAGTGTAACATTAGGGGCAGGGCAGGGTTGAGTGGGAGTAGAGAAAGGGATTCATCCTTCTATATTTGGGGGTTCAGAATCACATGGACAGGAAAGTAAGAGGGGATCACTCTGTTAAACATTAAGAACTGAGTCTATGTGGAGAAGCAATGGCTAGAAAGAAGTCTATTGAGGGAGGCAGGTGATTAAGAGTTTAAATAAAGTACTAGCAAGGAGATTACAGCTATCCAGTCACCATAACTATGGCCAGATCAAAGTCATACCAGGAATGCACTCCTGCTTCACTATTAGGAAAACTATAAACATAGTGACCATATCAATAATAAAAACTCTTTGAGTTCCAAACTTTTCTCAGGCAAGGATGCTGTATTCCATGAATCCAAAAATGTTCAGATTATAATAGACAGGAGCACATAAAGTTATGACCTGAAGGAGTCCAGAAAGGAGGCAAAATATGGCCTGGTGGATTTGATCCCAGAATGATCTCTGGAGCACTAGAAAAAGCTGTGGTTTGGAACCTTGATATAAATGTCCTGAATCTGTAGTCAGGAAGCCAGAGACAATTAGCCTGAAACCACCTTTGGGGTTAAAAATGGAACGCTTAGAAACCCTGGAGGGAAAAAAAAAGATGACAGGCAGAATTTGAATACAGTTCTTCCTATTTTGAGCTAGTGCTCCTTACCTAGTATCACAAGACCTTATCAAAAAATTAAAGTCAAAAAATATTTGATCCTTGGTTTCTTCATCTCAAAAAAAATAAAGATAATGACTGGTTCATTACCCTACCTACAAAGTTGTTGGAAGGACAGCAAAACTTTTGCAAAACTAGAAGTACTCTATTCATTTGAGATATTATTTCATCATTGCTGATAGAGTTGAATTTTAAAGCTCATGCCTGTCAGACTTGTGGATTTTGCATTGGTTTGCCTGCCACACTGGTATTTCCCATAGTATCTGCAACATGATTTTATAGAAACCACAATTACTCAGTCAAAACCATAAGCTAGAAAATATCTAGAAGCTGAGCCTGCGTCTCTCTAGTCTTGGGAATTTACTAGTGTGAGGTTTTTTTCTATTTTTTCATAGCATTGATCTTTTCCTTCCTAGATACCTTGGAATTATAGAATCACAAAGTTGGAAAGAGCCTTAGAAGTTATCTACTACAACCCACTACCTTGTGTAATATATAGCCCATCAGCACAGAAATATCTGGAGGGACCAACACTGGTGAATTATGAGAGCTTTCATGGGATTTTTTTTTCTTTTATTTATGTGTCTATATGAGCAGACACTTGAATCTCCACATCGCAGGTTTGCTGTGAAACTCTTAAGAAGGGAAGAATGGTGATGATGGTGTGTGTGTGTGTGTGTGTGTGTGTGTGTGTGTGTGTGAGAGAGAGAGAGAGAGAGAGACAGACAGACAGACACAGAGACAGAGAGATAGAGACAGACAGACTGGGAAAAGGGGGGTAAGAGAGAGGACAAGAAGGTGAGACAGAGATAGAGAGGGAAAGAAGGAGGAAAGGAGAGGGAGAAAGTACTTGTAGAGTCTTCCTTATGTAAATTTTAATAGTCTGAGAATTTTATTTTTGATGACTTTTTGCTCCCTTTGGGATTCTTCCCTTTTCTAAGTACACTCCCTACAGGTATACATAACAACCAACTAATTGGAACCATGGAGACTAGGTTGCTCACCCTTTCCCATTATGGAACTACAACTATGGGCTCATGAATGTATTGGATTCTTACCCAGAGGAACCTCTCCATAAAGACTATTTTTTTTAAAAAAAGTATGACTCTGTCCATTCCCTCACCCCCTCATTCTGGAGGAAATCACTTAAAACTAAGACACTAATTACCTGATAAAATCATTTAAACTGAAATATGACTGATGTCTAGAATTTCCCCCCAAAAAAGCAGTAAAATGGTATTCTCTGTAAAATGTTGATCAAGTGTGAGTTAGTTAAAAAGATACATAAGCATGCATTAATGAAAAAAAAGCATCCTTCATAATCTATAGTCTTAATATATTTTTTTTCAGGAAATTGGTACTTAAAAACATTAAAACAGGACATTTAATGAGTTTGTGCAAGTATAACTTTTAACACTATTATGCCTGAAGTGATCAAGGGAACTCAGCTCAGTTATACACATGGTCAATGGGATGGCTCCTTTCGTTAAATGATTCCTTTCAATTATGCTCAAATTATTCCCATTTAGACAGATAGGTAGTTAAATGATATTACAAAAAGAGAATTGCTTTGTCCTAGATATGAGGTAACCTGGGTTCAAATATGAGCTCTGATTTTTATCCGCCATGTGGCTTTAGGCGAATTACTTTACCAATTGAACCTCAGTTTCCTTATCTGTAAAATGAACAGGTTGTATTAGTTGAATCAGAATGTTTCTTTCTATTCTAATACTCTCTGATATCTCTAGCTGATATATTCTCATACACATACTTAAAAGTCCTCAAAAATCTAAGGAATGAAGCATTAATAACAGCCTTCAATTTATAAAGTACTTTCCTACAGCAACTTTGTGAAAGTAGATATTGTACAAGTTTAAGTATGTCCACTGAAGGAATTGAGGTTCAGAGATGTTCCTACTTCCCATGGTTATATGATCAGGAAAAAATACAGATTATAACATGGGGTGAAACTTTGGTGTTGACAGGGCTGATATTATAGGGTGGTCCTACTCATCTATACTGCACTCTATAGGCAGTCACATACCCCACTTAATAATAGCTTCCAGTTCTGATCTGAGT